>NW_022589736.1:9406718-9975045 GCF_004348235.1 Phoca vitulina | reverse complement strand
AGAAAGAAAGAAAGAAAGAAAGAAAGAAAGAAAGAAAGAAAGAAAGAAAGAAAGAAAGAAAAAAAGAAAGAAAGAAAGAAAGGAAGAAAGGAAGGAAGGAAGGAAGGAAGGAAGGAAGGAAGAAAGAAAGAAAGAAAGAAAGAAAGAAAGAAAGAAAGAAAGAAAGGAAAGGAAAGAAAGGAAGGAAGGAAGGAAGGGTCTTGCCCAGATAATTCAAGAAATGAGCTGAAGTTTGTTGTGAATGAGGTGACTATAAATACACCTTCAGGGATCACCTCCAAAATCAAGCACATTCACTGACTAGAGATCTTTTCTACCAAGAAAGTAGCAAGAACAAAACCAAGAATATTTGTTTCTATAGTTCTCATTTTATTTAAGATTTTATTTATTTTAGAGAGAGCATGGGGGGAGGGGCAGAGGGAGAGAGAGAATCCCAAGCAGACTCCCCACTGAGCTTGGAGCCCCTCACGGGGCTCAATCTCATGACCCATGAGATCACAGCCTGAGCCTAAACCAAGAGTCAGACACTTAACTGACTGAGCTACCCAGGTGCCCCTATAGTTCTCATTTTTAAAAACCTATAGTCATGGTGTGCCTGGGTGGCTCAGTTGGTTAAGCATCTGCCTTCAGCTCGGGGCATGATCCCAGAGTCCCAGGATCGAGCCCCGCATTGGGCTCTCTGCTCAGTGGGGAGTCTGCTTCTCCCTCTGCCCCTCACCCTACTTGTGCTCTCTCTCTCTAGCTCTCTCTCTCAAGTAAATAAATAAAATCTTTAAAAAAATAAATAAAAAATAAAAACCTATCATCAAATCATGCCAACCTAGTCTAAATAACAAAAAGTTCTACCCATATTCACAAGAAGATTGATTTCCAGAATTTTTAAAGAAATGAAATTTTTTTTCCTTTAAAAAACATCCTGGAGGGGCGCCTGGGTGGCTCAGTTGGTTGAGCAACTGCCTTCAGCTCAGGTCATGTTCCCAGGACCCTGGGATCGAGCCCCAGGTCAGGCTCCCTGCTCAGCGGGAAGCCTGTTTCTCCCTCTCACTCTGCCTGCACCCCCCCCCCCGCTTGTGTGCTCTCTCTCTCTCTGTCAAATAAATCAAATCTTTAGAAAAAAAGAAAAAGAAAGAAATCCTGGGTTTGCTGCAAGATTAAGCAGTTTGGCCAACTAGAGTTCAAGGGATCTGTTTTAATAAGTTATATATATATGTAATCGGCAAATACATTATTGACATGTAAATAAGGCCTCCTCTTAAAAATAATTGATCTAGCTAATGATCTTACTTACAGAGCGATTTAAATGTTAAAGTTTATTCAAATTCATATCCACATTGGTGAGAGCCACAAATCCATAATCGCCAAGTCTTCAGAACTACCCAAAATGTTCGCTCTTTTCCATGGGCTATTCAGATACTGAGAATACAATTAAGTTCTCTAAACTTAAACAGAATAGCCAAAAAAGACCAATAAGGAGAAAAACAAGATAGCACAGGGTTGGAAAGAACCTGAAAAGAGATAACATTTTGGAATTTTAAGACCCGGGTAGCATCAGAGATCAGGTGTCTGGCTTTCTCTGGAAAGCAACCTCTAGGATGGACCTAGGATGTTCCCTAATGGTGTTTACATCCCTGTGCAATCCCCTCCCACTGAGTGAGACTAGACTTGTAGCTGCTTCTACCAAGGAGGATAGGGCAAAAATGATGGAATGCCATTCCCGAGATTAGGTTCTGTGTCCTCTCTTGCTCACCCTGCGAGAAGCAGTGCCATGAGAACTGAGAAAGGCTTCCATAACCATCAGGGAACCGTGATTCTCAGTCCAACCTCCCACAAGGAACAGAATCCTTCCAAGAACCAAGTGAGTAAACTTGGATCATTCCCTGACGGAGCCTTCCAATGAGGCTGTTCCCCGATTGTACCTTTACTGTAAACTCTTGCGAAGAAAGCACTCAGCTATGCTGCTCCTGGATTGACGACCCACAAAGACAGTGATATAACACAGATTTATTGCCTTATGCCACCGTGTTTGGGGATAATTTGTTATATAGCAATAGATAATGTGATGGAGGGAATCTTGTCCCTCAGAATTCTTCTGCTGATGCTCTCAACCCCCAGGACCTCAGAATGTGACTGTATTTGGAGACAGGGCCTTTAAAGAGGTAATTAAGTTAAAATGAGGCCATTAGGGTGGGTCCCAATGCAGTTTGACTGGTGTCCTTGCAAGAAGAGAAAGAGACTCCTGAGATACACACACACAGAGGAAAGACTGCATGAGGACACAGGGAGAAGGCAGCCATCTACCAGCCACGGAGACAGGCCTCAGGGAAAACCAAACCTGCTGACACTTTAATTTTGGACTTTCAGCCTCTGGAACTGTGAGGAATGAATTTCTGTGGTTTAAGCTTTCAGTCTTCGGTAATTTGCTATGGCAGCCCTACCAAACTAATACAGATAATTAGCACACTTTCTTTTTTTTATAGGTGGCAAGTAGACTAGCCCATGGGTGGCAAACTGCATGGGCCAAATCTGGCTTGCTGCCTGTCTGTGTAAATAAAGTTTTATTAGAACACTGGCATGCTCATTTGTTTACGTACATCCTTATCTACATCCGCACTGCAATGGTGGAGTTGAGTGGCTGTGACAGAAGCCATTTGGCCCACAGAGCTTATAATATTTACTCTCTGGCTCTTTATTGGAAAAAGTTTGCTTGCTGACCCCTGGATTCAATAATCTCCAAGGAATCAAGTATTCAAATTTCACAACATAGGATTCTAGAACCTAGAACCCCTAACACCCAGGATGACTCTCTATATATTAGACATCTCGAAGGATGGTCCCTGGCCCAGCAGCATCAGCACCACCTAGAAACTGGCTAGGAAAGCACATCATCAGGCCTCACTTCAGACCTCCTGAATCAAGTTATTGGGGCGGGGCAATCTTGTGTTTTAACAGGCTGTCCACACACTGATGGGAACCATAGCTGTAAATCACTCTCCCAACTCACATCCTTGCATTGAAAATGTAGTAAGAATTGTTTTACTTAAAAAAAAAAAAGTCAGATCAAAATAGTGCCTACCAAAAAAGGGGTGTTTTCAAAGGATGTAATCCAATGTTCCTTGATTAGAATGAAAAATGAAGGTGATAGTAAATACTAATAATATGATTGCTTGATCACTATCATTTATCTCCCTTTGTGGAATTAGTAAAAAACCACAGCTGTCAAAATGTGTGTTGACTTTAGCTGCCAGTTAGAACTGTCCCCTACATTGAACGCCCTGACAGTGCTAACCTCCTCCAAGGAAAGAACGTTTTGCATCGTATATTTGCCAAATGCTAAAACAAGAGCAGATTCAAAACGCTCTTTCCAAGACTCAGCCAATAAAGCCTCATTTTGACTTGATATTAAAATTGACCAGAGTAACAATACAAATTCAGGGCATTAAATATATTTTCTAAATGTAAGGGCTTAAAGAAAAAAAAAGAAAAAAGAAACAGGAAATGATGACGCCCACACACTCAGAAGAGGAATCCCAGGACCAAAAACCCATTTCCTGCCCTGCAAGGTAACAGAAACGTCTCTTCTTTATCTATAATCTGGTTCCTGTGCCACTCAGAATCAAGATCTAAGCCGAAATGTTGGTTCAGGGTTGGCAGAAGAATTCTATTTCTTCTTTTCCTTGAAAAACACGGAACGAGAGCGGAGTCCCCTATCTTGTCTCTATGCATGAAAAAGAGGAGAAAGAATCATCTTCCATTTACCGCCTGTAAAGCCCTTGGCCCCAGCTGCAGCTCCGCTCACATATCCAAGCCGACCTTGCTCGGCATGTGTGTTCAGCTGGAATCTCTGCTACAAGGGCTGACCAGTGAGGGGTGAGTCAGGGTTTTGCGTTCAGACCCCGTCCTGACGCCCTCACTCAACCTCCTACGGACGGTCACTGAGTTTTAGTCAAACAGAGCTCGAAATCAACAAGATACAACAGGTAACATCATATCATTTCATATTGAGGCCAGATGGATACCATAGGAAGACAAATCATGGTTTTGTGATTATCTGCTTCCTTGGGAATGTGAACAGCTCCATAGGGTATCACTTGGGAAAGTCTCCTTCTATTTTACCTGCTATTTGACTTTTTTCCCCTGGTGTCAGGGATCTAATGCTCTGTGTGGAACTGGGGAGCAGGGGTGGGGGTGTTGGTTAGCCAATATGTGGACCAGGGCCTGCATAATCCGACTTGATCAACTCCCCAGTCTCAAAAAAGGAAATGAGTGTCAAATTATTTGACTCTTTTTCAAATCTGCCTCTCTAAGAGACATGCTTCACTGTAGAGAAGTGTTAGGGGTATTTGCTGGTTATGGTGACCATTTCTTCTTACACAAATAGCTACCAGAAGATGCAACTCCCTCCTGAAAGAGAAACAAGCAGGAAAGTTGGCTAGAGCTCTTGTGGCTACAAACAGACATCATCTAGGAACTTCCAGATAGATGTTGAGAGTGTGTACTCGCACCCCAACCCAACAAGCATTTTTGCTTACCTCGCATATGGTCCACAGTGTTGGTTCTCCGATGTTCTCCCCTCTAAAAAAGACTAAGATGCAGTACGAGAATGTAAGGTGGTACAATCACTCTGGAAAACAGCTTGGCAGTTTCTTACAAGATTAAACATATACTCACCTTTTGATCTACTTAGTCTACTCCTGCGTGTTGACCCAGATAAAAATATTTACCCAAAGAAGAGCATATGTCCACACAAAGACTTGCATGTGCATGTTCATAGCAACTTTATTTGTAATAGCCCCAAACTGGAAATAATTCAAAGGTCCATCAGCAGGTGAATGGATCACCAAATGGCCTGCCCTGCGAGGTAACAGGAACGTCTCTTCTTCATCTATAATCCGGTTCCTGCGCCACTCAGAATCAGGAGCAATGCTGAAATGTTGGTTCAGGGCTGGCAGAAGAATTCTATTTCTTCTTTAGCTTCTCGAAATCATTGTGCTGAGTGGAAGAATGCTGTATGATTCCATTTACATAAAACTGCAGAAATTGCTAGCTAATCTACAGCGACAGGAAGTCAATCATGGTTGCCTAAGGATGGGGGCGGGAGGAGGGAGGACTTCAAAGGGACATTAGGAAACTTGAGGGGGTACGTTCGCTATTTTGAGTGTGGTGACGGTTTCATGGGTTCACACACATGTCAAAATGCACCAGGCTGTACCCTTTAAACATGAACAGCCTATTGCATGTCAGGTGTATCTGCATCACACTGGTTTTGTTTGGGTTTTTTTTTTTCTGGTATGATTCCTACCTTCTTTTCACTGCAGAGACCTGATATGATGCAAACTGGAAATGTGTGGTACATTCGCTAAGTGCTTGGAGCGGTCAGATCGGGTATCACTTTTAGCACCATGAATGTCTTTCTGCTGAGAAATGTCATCCTCCTCACTCTGGATTCCCCCCACCCCCACCCCAAACCCAGCTGGCCTCCAAATCACACCAAATGTGATTCCAGTTTCCCAGATTCATATGACGTCTTCTGTCCCGGACAGGAAAGAGCTGACGAGGGCCACTCTTCCTTTCCTCTCTACGAAGTCAAAGAAGGGGAGAAACCCAAGGTGAGAGGTCAAGTCGCCAGATGCCCAAGACCCCATGCATGCCGCAGAAACCAGCCTCCAGCAGCAATGTGCTGTGAACTGGGGAACGGGGCCTTCTGAGCGGGTTTAGTCTAGATCTGATCTCGGAAGACACAGGAAAGCGAAAGAGGGGAAAATCACCTGGGTAGAAACATTCCCCACAGGGCCCCGGCCCCAGGGGAGATCCTCGTCCTTCCTGACCTCATAGGAAAGCCCCCTGCTTCTCAAAGCAGCTTCGCACCCACAGAGAGATGCTCGCCAGGAAGATGCCACTTTGTGCTAAGCAGCAGGTTAACGTCAGCAGCCGTCCCTCAGTTTACATGCTCAACTAAATGTTAACCAGCGACGACAAGCACCATGCCTCCTTGCAGCACCCCCACCTGAAAGCTAGATATTTCCTCTAGCCCACCTGCTGTTACGGCGATAAGCTCTTACTCTGCGCCTCTTGCTATTCATGGCTCCCACCCCAGGTCACCCCACAAACCCAGGTGCTTACTTCTGAATGTCCGATATCATGAGATGAGTTTTTGATATGGGTCCTATCGGAGATGAAGGGAGGAAGATGCTCATGCCCATCCAGCATGCTCGGCCTTCTTGGCATACGAGGTTCCAAACCGAGCCGGTGTTGGTGGGTGGGGGGTGCCGTGATGTCCGGAGGGCAAACATTCATGACGTCTCATGTGTCTTGAGGACTCTGAAACCAACTTCCAGTGGGGAGTCGCAGGTGTACTGTTTTCAGTCAGTCCTCAATCGAAGCGCAACTACTAGAGATTCCATAAACTTTTCTGTTTAGAACCTTCTCCCATCCGTCCTGTGTGCACTTGAATATCTCTGAGATGGCACTGTTTGTGCATCAATGCCCATGAGAGTATAATGACTATGAGCAGTTTCTTACACAAAATGCTAATTTCACGTATTTAGTACAAAAGCATAGTTCACAACTGGAGTGGTTTTCCCAGTGTCTGGGGACGTCTTGGATTGTCATCACTGGGGCTGGGGGGAGCAAAGGAGGGCCTCTAGTGGGTAGAGGCCAGGATGCTGCTAAACCCCCTACAGTGCTCAGGACAGCCCCCCAACCATACACACATGCCAAAAATTATCTGCCCTGAAAATGTCAGCAGTATGGAGGTTGAGAGTCCCTGACATACAATGAAAAGTTGTGTCTTTCTGGGGACTTATCGAATTGATGGAAAAGTAAGCCACCCCCATTTTAAATTCAGTTTTCAGAATCTGGTGTTAGGCAAAGCATCTAATTTTTCTGCCTCGATTTTGCAGGTGTGCAAAATGGGAATGATCCTATGTCATATATTCCTCTTCTGTCTGTCTTCCTCCCTGAGAGCTGCTAATGAGTGTTTGCCAAGTACTTTGAAGATTCTAATTACTGTTATCCCCAGTCTATCAGTTCAAGGTTGTAGAGCACCTGGGAGTCCTGCAGATGGGATACCAAGCAAGGAAGCTTGTCCTGTCACTGCTGTTCCTGCTTATCCTTCTCGGAGGGCAGTATCAAGCCCTTAGGCTTGAATTACTCAAAGTCGAATTACTCAAATCAACTTTAGAATCTACTGAAAGAAACCAAGGGTTCTCACAATTAAATCACGGCCTTTCCCAAAGTCAAGGACTTCTAGTTGCCAGCAAGCAAGATTCAGAAAGTCGTAGCATGTGGCAAGCATTCAATAGATCTTTGTTGATTGCCTGCTTGAGGCATAATTCACATCAAATGTTTAACAAAATTGGAGATATTAATATGTAAATTTCAGAGTTGTCATGAGGATTACATATATTATTTTTATTTTTTTTGCCATGAGGATTACATATATTGTTTTTATTTTCTTTTTAAGATGTTATTTAGAGAGTGAGAGAGAGCATGAGCAGAGGGGAGAGGGAGAAGCAGACTCCCTGATGACCAGGGAGCCCAATGGGGGACTTGATCCCAGGACCCTGGGATCATGACCT
This sequence comes from Phoca vitulina, assembly GCF_004348235.1. Classification (NCBI taxonomy): domain Eukaryota; kingdom Metazoa; phylum Chordata; class Mammalia; order Carnivora; family Phocidae; genus Phoca; species Phoca vitulina. The sequence continues at coordinate 9,967,468 of NW_022589736.1, read as the reverse complement.
GAGCCGAAGGCAGATGCTTAACTGACTGAGCCACCCAGGCGCTCCCCACATGCATCATTTTTTAAAAACCAGTCCAGTGCCTCACGTATAGTAAGCACTGCCCTTTAAAAATATGTTTATACTTCAAAGTCTGCTGGATGACTGAAGTTTCCTCAGTCACTCACAAAGTTCTTGCCACGCAGCCAGTAACCTGATGTTCACCACCCAAATCTCTTCGCCTGAGCGAGGATGATCCTCCGAGGCTCTCTGTTCCTTGGTGGCCCTGCTTCCTGATCCCGAGCATCTCTGTTTAGAAAGGACAGCAGCCTCATGTTCACAGAGCTGGGGGGGATCAACCTGCAAACCTCCACTGAGCACGCGCTACATAAATCAGCCGCGTGAGAGCCGCCATGAGACACAGTAAACAGGAGGGCGTGTATCTGTCATCGTGGAATGTCCAGCTGACCTGAGAAGTCAAGGCAGCATCGAATTACAGCGAACTCACAATGCCAGGCATGCAGAGGTGTTCGAGTGAGTAGCATGATTTATAAGGGCTCGAGGAAAATTCAGAGGGAAGGACCCGCCCGGAGTGGCCTGGGTGGGCTTCCTGGATCTGGGGGGATTTAAGAGGGCCTAGAAGCAAAGTAGGAGTTCCAGAAGGCAATGTAAAAAAAAAAAAAAAAAAAAAAGCAGCCTACACTGTCCTTTTCACTTCTCTGCCCATTGCAAGGTGATCGCTCTGATTTTTCCAGGCAAAATTTTACCTCCAGGGTAAAGGCCCTTGGTCTGTTCCATTGCTCGGTGGCACAACTATAAACTGTCCCTAGAGCTTGTCCCCGATCAAGAGGGGACTGAAACAGACCCTGGCTTCTCACTCTGGAGGCTGCATCGTCTCAGCTAGAGGGCTTGGTGCGACATGGCTCCTCGGGCCGCCACCGAGAGCCTCTGACTCAGGGCTGGGGCCTGAGAGTCTGCATTTCTATCCAGTCCCCAGGCCATGCTGCTGTGGCTGGTGGGGACCTCATTTGGAAAACCACTGAACTAAAGTCTGGACACCTTCGAGCCAATACAAGACCTCTTTGGGGAAAAGATGTAAAATGCACACCTCACCAAAGGCTGGGTGGGAGCACAGGCCTTTGGGGGAAGCGGCACATCGTGGTCTGGGCCATGATGACGTCATTTTACTGGATGTCCAACCTCAAGAACTCAGGAAGACTCAAAGGCCTAGCTCCGTTCAACAAATATTTCTTGAACCCCTGCCATGTACCAGGGGCTTTGCAATAACATTATCTCGGTGACATTAAAATATTTTAAGCAAGTGAGAGGTGCCTGGGTGGCTCAATCGTTAAGTGTCTGCCTTCGGCTCAGGTGATGATCCCAGGGTCCTGGGATCGAGCCCCGCATCAAGCTCCCTGCTCGGCAGGAAGCCTGCTTCTCCCTCTCCCACTCCCCCTGCTTGTGTTCCCTCTGTCGCTGTGTCTGTCAAATAAATAAATGAAATCTTTTAAAAAAAAGAAAGAAAGAAAGAAAGAAAAAGAAAAGGAGGAGACAGACCAGGGATCTAACAAGAGATTTCAAGACACACACACACACACACATACACGCACACCACACCCACCAACACACCCTGAAGTGACCTTTCACAGGAAGGGGTGGAGGCCGGCAAAAGGGACCAGAGAGAAAAAACAACCCAAGGCAGACAGCAGATAAACTAGTCTGTGGTCAGGTCCAAAGCCTAGGAATCGAATCAACTCTGGAAAGTGGTCACCCCCCCCCCCACCCAGATCTGCTTACTTCTCACCTTGCACATTTTTTTACTGGCATTTTCTTCATTTTTAAAACTGCTTACCAGTCATGGCCCCTTGCACTGCATCTGATGTTTTCCAGAATCTCCTACGGAGTCCCTGTGGAACCCAGATTCTTTGAACCGTGTCAAATACGTGTTCCTCTTTGCAAAGAAGACCAGAGCGACTTCTGCCAGTGGCACTATTTTTTATTGCTTTTTAATGAGCGAAGCTGAAAAATAAGTTCACCAGTTGAAAGTGTCAGGAAAATTTGAGATGGCAAATGCAATTATTAACTCAGTCGAAATGTATTATTAATAATAATGCTTAGCTCTGTTGTAGCATTTTCTGGCTTCAAAGCCATTTACAAACATCAACTAATTAATCCTTACCTCAGCATGGTGAAGTCATTAAGTATTATTATCTCATTTCACAGAGAGGGAAACTGAGGCACCCAGCAGGGAAGCGCCTTGCCCAAGGCCACAGAAAGGATAGGATGTGCTCTCAGAGTCACGGGCCTTCTCTGACTTTTTTTGATCGTACCCTGGAAAGGTCTCGCTTCTGGGAAAAGTGAAGCTTCTAGAAGGAACCACGCCTCCAAAAAAAAAGGATTGACAGAGAAAGCCCCTGAACCCCTGCTTTGTACGGCCCCTTGCTACAAATAATCAGAATTTTATTTTTCTTGAGTGTTTTCCTTCCTCATTAACTTTATAAAGGCATGCTGACTTGGGGGGAAATGCCGAAGCATTTTAATGATGTATGAAATCAAAAAGAAAAAAAAACCTTCTGCCCACACAGAGAGAATACAAGCCTGGTGCTGGGACGCATGCTTTCCTTTCTCCCTCTCATTCTGCAGCCGCACCGTTTCTGTGCCGTGTAGCTCAGCTGCAGCCAGGAACTTCTTTTTTTAAGGGAAAGAAAACGAACATCGAGACTTCCCAGGCTCCAAAAGAGCGGAACTTGGTCCTAATTGCCCTTCTACAAAATCCTCTCCTCACTTCCATCCCCTGGACTTGGGTCAGAGCCACCAGCCCCCCATGACGCGCGTCTGGTGTTTTCCTTCTCTTTCGTCTCATGTTCCCTCATTCACCCTCCTGTTTCTAAATCGCCTCTTCAGCAAGAAAGGTGACAGCTTGGGTATGAGCGCTGGCACTTTCTAAGTCTCTCCCCACAGTCTACAGCCTCTGTGGTTGTTAAGGAAAGGTCTCAGACTGAAAGTGCCAAGTGTCATGGTGTGACAGGTTCCTTCTGAGCCCTGGGCTTCCAGGGGCCCCTTCCTGCCGGGTCCTTGCGGTAGGAGCCTCTCCCCCTTCGTTGTGCACCAACGGTGTGCAGGGGGTGGGCAGGACTGAAAGCCCATCAGCTACCCCTCCCCTGCACCCCAAGATCCGCCCCCATTCTGCCCTCCCAGCTTCACCTCATCTTGCTGCACGAACCACATCAGCACCATTTCTAAACGTGTCCACTGGTGCTTTTCTGTTTTGTGGGTTCGTGTGAAAGTCGTCTCTAGGAGCTGTTAAATCCTCCACACGGTTTAAAAGACATCTGTAAATTAAAAAAAAAAAAAAGGTAACGTCAAACTTTAGTGATTAGGGACGCCCATTTGGGTGATAAAACTATAAAGAAAAGCACAGAAATGATTACCATACAAAACAGAATAATGGTTACTTCTTAGGGTGTGGAAGGGGGTGTGTGAGGGGCATGGGGAGGGCCTCTGGGGCTCCCAGCAAAAGCCTCTTTCTTAACCGGGGTGTGGTTACAAGAGTGTTCACGTTATAATTCATTAATCACTAAGTAATACGTGCTTGTGCAGTTTTCTCTGCTTCTGCTCTAATTTACAATTTTTTTTAAGTTTAAAAAAAAAATCTATGCAACTACATGGACCTCATTCACAGCATAGGGGTAGTGCCCCAAGAACACTGGTGGGTTCTGTTATACTTTGGATTTAATAAAATTATTTCTATTTCCCCTCATTAAATCCAAAAGTATCTCTTAGGGCGCCTGGGTGGCTCAGTTGGTTAAGCGACTGCCTTCGGCTCAGGTCATGATCCTGGAGTCCCAGGATCGAGTCCCGCATCGGGCTCCCTGCTCGGCAGGGAGTCTGCTTCTCCCTCTCCCACTCCCCCCTCTTGTGCTCTCACTCTCTCTCTCAAATAAAAAAAAAAAAAAAAAAAATCTAAAAAAACAAAACAAAACAAAACAAAAAACAAAAGTATCTCTTAGAGTTCCCCCAAGAAAAGGCAACAAGTTTTGAAACTTTCTGGTAGGTGAATTGCTCTTTGAAATGTGCCAGGTAATAGATGGAATGCGCAAAACTGGGTTGGTTTCTTCTCTTATGTTGAAGCTGTTGAGGGCTCCAAGTCTCCAGAATACAGGCGGGGAGGTGGGGGGGCGCGGTTAGGAAGAGCCTCAGTCCCAACAGGACACATCAAGGTGAGCCCCGATTTCCTGTGGCAGGCTTGGAAGACCAGCGCCCCTCATGAGCCCACACCCCCAGCCTACCCTCCCTCATTCCCAGCTGCCCTCCCACACCACACCTGCTCCTACCGATGGACCCCTGCTGCCTTTCCTAGTTCATCTGCAATGGATTCTTCTTCGGGAAGCCTTTTCTTAACCCCTCGAATACCGTGCCCAACCCCATTACATGGAAAGTGTCTCTTTGTGTGTCTGTTCTCATCACCAGACTGTGAGCTCATCTAGGGTAGAGGGGAGTCTTATTCATTTTTGCATGTGACACCTCGCGTGGCACCCACACATAGTAGGTATTTGGTAAATGTGTGTTTAACCTAAGCAAAACTGAACAACTGATTGACTAGACGCTGCCTTGTACCGAGAGGGGCATGACAAGGGCCCCCTGGCCCTGTCCCCATCCGCCTTCCTCCACACACACCTGCTCTCTCCATCGAGCCTGCCGACAACCAGGATCATCTGATGAGGTTCCTGGGCCCTGGCTCAGAGATCCCAAAAATGTTCCTCTGCATAATCCAGATACGTCGGCCAGGGTTTGGAATCACTGCTAAAATCCGGTCAGAGAAATCTGCCATGAGGTACAAATGATGCTGCAGGAGAAATGGACATGAAATAGTCACATCCACGTAAAACGTTGGACAAGCCATGACCCCAGCAGAGGGGAAGAGAAAAAAAAAAAATCTTGTCACTGGAATTTTAGAGTTTTACAAACAACCTCAAGCAAAATAAATTCGGTCAAAGACTTAGCCCCCAAATCCAGAGCACCTGTCAAATAAACCGTTTCTTTTGCTTTCAAGAAAGCAAAAGGAAAAAAAAAAAAAGTGTAGCGGGTCTCTTTAACTGAAGGTACAAACTCAGGTCTTTGGCAAATGCCAAAATATCTTCGATAACACATTTACACACCTATAAAAACAAAAAGTTTGGTCAGAAATGCCAATAAATGATTTCGAGCCTGTATTAAAGCCATACAGCTGCAAAAACATAAAATCTATCTCCGGTTTTTCGGGCACTGGCTTCAGAGAAGGGCCAGTTACCGAGTCTAAATACAATGACTTTTTGAAATGTTCCTGGTAAAAATGAGATTGCTCTCAACTTCGTACCGTGTGTATTTCTTTTCTGTGTGCAAAGCCGACACCAGGGCACCGATGAACATCCCCGTTGGGCAGGGATGAGGGGTGGGGAGGAGGAAGGGTATCGGGTTGGAAGTAGGTGGAATATTTTGTGGCTTCGCCTCCAGCCCGACACCAGGCAGAACTTTTGCCATTCGCGTAGATGCCGATGAGGGAGGAAATCAAAGAAACGGGGCTCTTCCAAAGCCAGGTGGAAGAAGAAGTCCCCTGTCCCCCCACCCTAAAGCAGTGCTGAGCAGAAAAGGGATTTGTTAGCACGTCAAAAGACATTCGCCATGGCGTCCCGTCCGCGGGCGCCCTCAGGTCCAGGTCTCCCTGAAGCCCGTGTTCAGCTGTGGCAGGTGGTGGCTCTCCCCAGTTCTGATCCGGCTGGAAGTGCTTGTTTGTTCAGCTTTGCCCCTGGGCACAGCAAGAAGTTGCTCTGTTGTAATTCCAGTTCCAGCGAGCTTGGTGCATCTTTAACAGTTCTTGTGTTGTTATTAACTTAGTGACTAACTGAGAGGTGTTTGGCTTTTGAAATTGTGCCATGAAAGCTTCTCTCTCATCTCTGGGTGATGTCAGCCCCATAAACGGGAGATGTAGAGGAAACAATAGAGGTTTCAGTGCTAAAACTTAATGAGGTGGGACCCTGATTTTCCCCCCAATCTAAAATCACCTCCGTTTTCGGCACCGGGTAGTAGAAAGGGTCTCTGAAAGAATTTAGGTTGTGGATTTAGATTTAAGAGTAAGGTTGGGCCCTTTGACTTTGAAATTCCCTAGGAGGGGAAAAAAAATGTGTGAAGGCTTTTTACACTCTCCACCAGCAGATGATTTCAAACGATTCATACAGACTTTATGAGAAGAAATTGCTGATTTCCCAACACACCTGACACAGATGATCCCAGCAAGCCTTAAAGCAGCCCTCAAAGGCAGGAGACAGTGAGTTTAGCACCAGAAACTAAAAGACATGAGCCTTGGAGAACCTCAGTTCAATGCCCAGCAAGTCGACAGCTTAAGGAAAGAGCAAAACCCAGGACCCCTTGGATAGGGACTTAGATTCCTTCCAAGTGCCAGAAACAGCCTTAGACATCAGTATAAATTAGAGAGCTATGTGTCCCCAAAGGAAAGACACATAGTAATGATCTTCATTAGGAAAATACTTTTAAACCCATGGTTTAACATCACAGAGCAATCGTGAAATTGAGCACCCATGTCGACCTACCGACAGCTAACTCATGATATTAATTAATGGTTCACAGGACCCTTGCCAAAACCTACTCTGAATGCTGATGCTGACGCAGCACAATCTCTTCAATGAGTACAATTAACTTCTCACTTTTTTTTATGGTAGCTTCCAACCAAGGCAGTGGAGAGGCGTTTACACGTACAACTTGCAACAGCTTCCCGGTTGCTCTGGGGCCTTCCGATGCAGCAAAAAAACAAGCTATCCCATGCTAAGTGTTGCAATGTCTGGCTCAAAATAGAGTCCAGAAGCTCAGCCAAAAGCTGGGGGCCTGACTTTCTAAATTCTGAGTCTGTGTTGTTGGCGGTTTACTTCATCCCCCCTCCACACACACACACACACACATACACACAATGCTCAGATCACATTCTCCAATGGGGCTTCGGCTTCTAAGACAGTTTGTTTGACTTGGAGCCCAATTCCAAATAATCAAGGGAAATGGGTACGAATCTCAAGAAAGTTTTCTTTATACGTTATGTCTGTGAGCCCTCCTTTGCCACTACTAATTTTATGACCCTATGACAGGCAAAGTGGACCACGATTCACAACAAAACAATGCCCATAGGCTGGATGACTCAAAATCACACCACAAGTTGAGACTTTATACCACAAAGAAGCAAAGCACCTGTGCTATGCTTGGGAAAGTGCATTGTTACCATCCTCCTTTTTTTCTCAGCATTCTTGCGTTTTTCATTGGGTTTCTTCCCAATTTCGATCTCAAGAGTTAGGGGTCTGTGCAATTAATGGTCGTCCAGTTTCCAAATAGCAATTTGGGACCTGAATTTTGGAGCCAGGCAGGGATTTTAAACATACATCATTATATATCTGCACATCAAATAACAGAACCCACATTACAGTGAAAAAAGCATTGCTTTGCTTTTCTAGAGATCTTTCGATACATAAATGCATATCTTTCACTGAAAAATAGCCTCCCCCAGGAAGCAAATCTCTCTCTCTCCCTTCATGCATGGATAACACAGCCCTTGAAGCTCCCTGAAGCACTCACAAGAAGAAAATTCTTGTAGCCACATTCGAAGCATGTCTCTGTAGGTAATTCCCAGTCCACAGAGATGATCTCTGGAAGCAGGATTGGTGCAAGTGCACAGGCTAGAATCTTTTTTTTTTAAGATTTTATTTATTTGTTAGAGAGACAGAGAGAGATAGAGAGAGCACAAGCAGGAGGAGCGGCAGGCAGAGGGAGAAGCAGACTCCCCGCTGAGCAAGGAGCCCGATGCGGGACTCGATCCCAGCACCCTGAGATCATGACATGAGACGAAGGCAGATGCTTAACCAACTGAGCCACCCAGGCGTCCCACACAGGCTAGAATCTGAGTATGCATTTTTTGAAATAATAAGACTCTACAAGAGCTACACACTATTCGGTTATTTTTCCTTTCCTGCCCTTCTTCCTCTAAGGTGAGTTCTAGAGTATGGCTATTGATAGAGAAACTGTGGCCACAAAAATGCTGTTAAACAGATACACCTGGGTTTTTCCTTCTAAAGTTTCCCACCCACCGGCTTAAGACCCTATAAACTAGCAAGCCGCAGAGCCATCACTAATAGTTTGCTAGGGACCTAGTCCAAAGATCAGTCCAAAGTTTAACAGTTCACCTTTCACTTATTCCTAGGACAGGGATCTCTTTATCTCCCCGTACTATACCGGCAAAGTACTCAAAAACAAGTCTTACGAACCATGTCCTAAGGCAGGCTAGCTTTACAGATCTGAAAAATTAGGCAGAAAGATGTAAAATGATTTATTCAGCCCTAAGAACCGCCAGCTCCAACTTCCCTCACCCATTGCTAAATAAGCCTCACTAATTTTCTCGATCTGATAAATTACTGATAAAATCAAAGAGAACGTGAATCTCAGTGTTCTTGTCTCCCAGATGAGGCCTAAAATCTGTGTTTGTTTGCATATGCATTTCCAAAATGAGTAATTTAGAATTACCTTGCTTATGTCATTTGGTACAGTCTGCCCTCAGGCACGAAAAACACAGGCTGATTAGTGACAAATGTTGCTTGTGTCACCTGCCCCAACTAAACCGTCCAAAGGAAAGCTCGAGGAAAACTTGGCGAAGAGGTTGGAAACGTTGGCATGAGACAGGACCTCCGAGTTCCTTCCTGCGTTGTGGATTCAAGATCGATGGTGGGCATGGGGGTGGTTAAAGAAGCGTGAGCGTGTATGGAAATCACAACTTCTCCGCACGACAGAAATCATTAGGTAACAGTAAGTCAGCGTGGCATGGATAGATAATGCTCGGGGTGGCTTATCCTAAGTGTAGAGAAAGTTGGGATCACCTGCTTTTGTGATATAATTGGCTTTAATCAATGCGACAAACTCAACAGACACTTACTACCATAGCATGGTAGTCAACGATGACTACCAATAACAACTCACAGTGATTGAGCATTTACGCAGTGCACAACACTATGGTACATGTTAATGTGGGTTGTCTGATTTCATCCACCCCTCAAAACTTTGTAAGCTCAGTAATAAAAGAATCAGAACCAAATGGACCAGGAGATCCAGGTGAGGTTCTTTCATTCAGCAGTTGTATGATGTTGGGCAACCAAACTCTCTAAGCCTCTGTTCCTCATCACAAAAGTAGAGATAATCATGGCGGATGCCTCCTAGAGATCGTGTCTGGATGATGTGACCCAATATATAGAAAGAACTAGGTGTCTAAGTGCCATTTACTTTTGATTTATTGATTTTATTGATTGCTGAGAGCACAGTATCTTTCAAAAAATAACAAGTATGATCTTTTTATCTGAAAAATTGAAACTTCAAGAGTGTAAGTGTCATCTTATGGATCACCAGAGAGAGTGCAGCTTCTCGTCTGGGCTACAGGGAGGTGGTTTTCCTCCTTCATTACCCCACGTGTGTCCCTCACAAAGTTTTGCTCTTTGTCCAGGAACCTTTCCAAGTTGGATGGAATCATCCTTTTGTCAAATACCCACAAGCCCCTGGGGTTTCCTGAGAAGCAGAAGGAAAGACTAAGGAATGACTTGTCTCCCACCAGCCCAAGTTCAGTTCAGGCACTTCTCGTGGGGACTCTTTCAGCTCCCTATGCATGCCCACAGCGAGCACCACCGCCTGCCAGCCTTGGGCTCTTCAGGTCCTTCAAGCTGGAACTTCTGCTGGTGGGCGGATTACCTTATGCCTGTAGCCATATACCAGGGAGAAGGGGCAAGAATTCTTCTCCCGGGCTTCATGATGTAATCATTTGTATTACCATCTTATTTCCATCATGACTACCTCGTTATTCCAAAGTACCAAGAGCTGACTTTCCATGGTACATTCCCGCAGCTAATAGTGAGCCTGCACAGCCTCTCTCTGTTCCCATTGCCATTTTTAATTTCACTTGAAAAGTTATCAGGTTTCCTAAATCCAGTCGAAGACTACCTCCTCAACGAGAAAATGGCATGGAAGGGGCTGCTTTTTCTATTTTGAAATATTAAAATGAAAGCCTTCTGTCAGTGAAAACATCAGCCTGGGCTGAGATCTCCGATTCCTCAAAAACGGTGGTGGCCCCATCGTCCAAGGAACAGGTAAGACTAAACGCACCAAGCGAGGTTGGGATGTTCATGCTGATAACTTGGTTCTCTCTAGAATTCTGCCTGTGACTAAATCCATTTCCTAGAAGTAGGAGAAGTTGACTGTTGGCCTATGGAATAGTTAGTTGTCTCCCACTTACTTCTACTCCTTGATACCTCTACATGAGGAATAAGCGTAGAAAAATGTGATTTCTGTTATACGCAACTGATAAATTATTGAACACTACATCTGAAACTAATGATGTACTATATGTTGGCTAATTGAATTTAAATTAAAAAAAAGAAAAATGTGATTTCTATGAAAGTGAGCTCTTGGTCTTTGTTGAACACTCAAAGCAAAAGGGAAGAGTAAATACTTGCTGCACATGTTGTGCTTGAAAGGAGAATAAAACTAATACAGTCAGTAGCTCGTATGTTGGCAGGGAAGGGGGAGGAGTGTAATGAGTGGAATTTATCATGGAGAGAAATTAATATTTATTAATTCCTCTTGGCAAAGGAATAACAATGAGTAGGACTGTGGTTATCTCACCATTTTGGAAGTCTTCGCAATGCTGATCTGGAGGATGTTGAAATCTAGATGCATGTGCTCTCAAAAGTCAAGGAAGTAATCAAGAACTAAATCTCTCCACCTGCTAAAAGAAGGATGGGCTCAAAGGAGCAGGGTGTCAGTCTGTGGTTCTCTCCGTAGCTACCGGTTTAGAATGCCACGGATTCACTGACATCTTGAGTAGCCTCTCTGTTTCCATTCACCCACCTATGAAACATATGAAATAATACATACTTTCCCTTCCTCCAAGGGATGTGTCCACCCAATATAATGAAGAACATTCGGGTTCTTGTATTATTTTTCTTGCGAAAAATTCCCCCAAGAGGGAAAAAAGTAGCTCGGACTTCATTACCACACCTGTCTACAACCTCTGAGTAAAGGCACAACACACTTTGCATGGCTATGAGACAGACATGGCCCGTGTCACAGGCTCGTAATTCAACCACCCATCCTTCCGCCCTGGTTTGCTGGGAGCCCGTAGGCAATTAACTTAAGCACCCCATAGTTGAGCTTGTTCATCTGTAAAATGGGTATAATCATGCTACCTCACTCATGTAGCATGGAGCAGTTAATTAACGATGTGTAAAGCTTTTGAAAATATAAAGTGCAATGTATGTGCTAATTACTATAAATCCAAAAAAAGCACCACAGTTCAATGTTTAATTACCTATATATTTTATTGAAAATATATAAAGCACATAATAAAATTAACCTCTATGTCAAAAATTACTGCTAGCCTGCGCTGTCTTGTTCATTCCTCTGCCAGAAGTACAGTAGCAATTTCCTAAAGTAATAATTTTATTCAATGGGAGAAGTTTAACCAATATGACCAGGCCTAACTGGTGATTTACTGAGTCATAAAACAGCATCTCCCAGTCTTGCCTCAATTTCCCTTAGTTATTATAATTCAATTACTGTAACACTAGGGTCTATTACCAAAGCGTTGTAACAAGATAGCAAGGTTTTGTGCCAATTTCACGTGAAAGGGTTTAAACACTGTATTACTTTTTATTTAGGACTTGGAAGAATAATCCAAAATATCCCATCAAGAGGGAAAGATATTCCAAAAGTGATTTTAAAGTCTGATTTAGAATGAGAAAAGTTGAAGCAGAAGGAGAAGAAGGAAATCTACAGGTACCAACCCCTGGCTTCTCATTCTCCCCTTCCAGAGACAGCACGAAAAGGAAACGTCTTTGCCTTAGTCTCTTGCTTTCCCACCACAGAATAGATTCCTAGAGACGATAGCAAGGCACATTTCTCCTCTCCAACAAACTCTGGATGCACACTTGTTTGAGAACAGCCCATGGACATTCAGAATTTCAAGAGGAGGACAAGAGATGCAAAATGCAATTTGGGGTGTCGTTAGCTGTTAGACCAGATTATCTGTCCCTGCTGGAAAGAACGACAGTGATCAAGCCATGAATACCAAAAACACGTGGTACCTGCTTCAAACTCATCACCAGGCCGTAGGGACCCGAGACGAAAGTTTTTGTGGACAAACTTGAGACCGTTCTGAAAGCCGTATGTAAGAAAGTTACACGTAGTTGAATGAAGACAAGACTGGGAAAATGATTGAATAGGTGCATGTCACTACCAAGGGAATTCAGAGCAAGGAAAGGTCTCCATAAGGAATTCCTGGAGGGGGTGGGTCCTCGGAGGGGCTACGACAAAAGGTGCGGTTGACGGGGACAAAGAGGTAGTGAAACAGAAAGGTGAGCGTGTGTCTGGGTGATCCAGAATAAGGATCCAGGAGGAGAATGCCGGATGTTGCCCTTTTCCTGAAGCCAAGCCAAGCAAACCAGAGACATTGTTCTGAACCCTGTCTGATTGGATTTTAAGCCACAGACAAGCCTCCAAATACTATGGAACCACCTCTTCCAAGTGCCTCATTCAAATGCACCATTCTTGATGGGCTCTTTTCCACATTTGGAGATGAGTATTCTTCCGGAGAACTTAGCATACATGAAAATGAGTGAAATTCAGTTCTTTGCTTTTAGCAACAAACACGCTCTCCCCTGCTTGGGAAAGTTGGCCCTCGTCTCTGTTTGTTCTGTCCCAGACTGGCTTCCACGCCCGTTCCCTTTTCTGCAGCTCGCTAGCTTCAGCAGACAGGAGAAACACAATGTGTAGAATTGGACTGGCTTCAGGAAAATGCTTGTTGCGACCATATTCCTGCCGCGGCTTAAAATCACACCACCCGCCCGGCTTGGCACACACCCGCGGTTTGGGGGATTGAGGGTGGGGGGGATGCACGGTTCCATAGGACAGTCGTATATATACCATTAGATGATGGACTTAATTTTCCTGGAGAAAATGTCTCCCCCTACTTCACATAGGCACAGGCTGAGAAAAGAAGAGGAGAGATTTAACAGCTTCCTCCAGAGTTGTTTGGGTTTTATTTAAGAGCTTGATTATGATACATATGAAACATTTTAAAGTTTGAGAGCTACCTATAAACCTGTTCCCTCTATGCTAATTGCTCTCCATAAAACTCGATCAAGAATGAGTCTCGGAGTCCAGGACAAGCTCCAGCACGCCCGTGGGCACAAGTTCAGAGCGCACAGGGCCTATCTGATGGGGCCTTTGGAAACAGATAGATAGCCTGATGGATAAATGATAAACAGATACATCATATTAATAGGTAAGTGATCTTGCAAGGAACTCAAGGTGATGGAAAACAGCATACGGTAAACAGTTTGTCATCACATTTCATCAGACAAAACCCTTTGAAGGGAGTAGACACCTCCTTTCGGCCTACGTGATTCATCAGTCCCGGCAGGGACTCACACCAACCCGCGGATCCCTTTGAACGGGAATCAGAACCGGTGAGCAGAGAAGGGGGATCCCAAGGGAGCGGGCATGAGTGAACCCCGAGAGGTCAGCCATGCCCTCTGCTTTGGCCACAGTCTATAAGCAGGAGGGACCCCAGGCCACACTTGCCCCAACTATTTGAAGAGAAAGGCTTGTGGCCCCTCCTCTGGAAGGCCACCAGGTCTGAGCTCTGTCTGGGGGACTCTGTCTACACATAGCTGCCCGCTCTCCGGAGCTCAGCAGCTGCTCCCCACTGAAACTAAGGAGCATAAACAACCAAATGCCAGGGCTGGGAAGGTCCGAGCATCTCGCCCGCCGCCTGCTTTTGGGATTGCAAATGAGTTGGCCTCCGAGAGGTGTGCTTAGTCAGGGCGTCCTAAGTGCAGAGCTAAGGCCTCCAGGGCCCTCTTCCCTCCTCGACCCACTAGTGAACCAGCCTGAAAAAGTGTTGTGTCCCGGTCTACGGGCTGCCTGCTACACGCTAAGCCTGTGCTCCCTTATTATATCTTAACTCTTCTTACAGAAATCCCTTTATGGACCCACCGTCAGAAGATCTGCTAACCCGTTTACAAGCCTGCAGCTTTCTATGTGAATGGCAATTAGTGAGGATGATAAAAAACCAATTCCCTTGGCTTAAGCCCCCAAACACTCGCAGGATGGCATGATTTGTGGACTAGATACCATTGATTCAATCCAGGCCATTCACACACTATCACAACACGCAGGGTCAAAGCTCTTATGAAGGCCTTTGAGGAATTTGGCCCTAAAACATTGATTTATTAAAGGTTCTCTCCACGCAGTGTATGGAAGGCTAGAAGAAAGGAGTGTGTGTGCATGTGCGTGTGTGTGTGTGCACGCGCGCATGTGTGCACACGTGTGTGGTTTCAGCAAGTGTCTGCACCAACCACTTCTCCTAAAGGCAAATTCTCCACTAACAACTTTGGAGCAGAGGTAACTTTCCCAATGTTGTTTCTGCCAGGATCCCTGATTTCACACACACACGGAATGGAGCAGTGGACTTATAAAAAAATTAGACTAACCAACCACATGAATTTTAGGGTCATGAGAGAGAGGTAACTGATTTTTATCTCTCAGCAGTTCCATCAGAGTTTTGCAAACATTTAAAAGATGGCCTTTGCACATCCTTGAAGATACATTCCTCAAGAATTACAGGACCAGGAAAGAGTTCTCCAGTCCTGGCTCCCCGGTCCCTGGAGGACTGAGGGCATCTCTGATGTGTCTTATCGCTAAAGATTAAAAAGCATCAGAAATCATGTCTCTCCCACTCGTTTGGAGAAGCCAAATGTATGCCAGCTTGGAGAAAATAATGATGATTGTGTTAATTTTACCACCTGGATCATATTTTTGGCAAACCACAGCTGAACTAGTCGGGAATAGACTTTATTAATTTGTGAGGCTACGTTCAGGTTTTGGTGGGACTCCCTCCTCTGACTTAAATACTCTTGCATTTCTTGAGAAAAGGTCTCAATGTCTCACTTTTTACAAGCTAAACAGGTTAAGACTTGTTTTTGTTTTTTTGTTTTTTGTTTTTAGTTGAGGAGATACAACTTACAGGGAACATTTGGGAATGCCAGGATTTCACTGGGGCTGATGAAAACCAGAAACATGAGTTCTTCTCAAGCAGAAAAGAGTGAAGTTCTTGACCATGACATGCCTAATTGCACGGTTCTGCCACCTTCCCCCTCCACCTCACTCCCCTGGAAGCAAAGCATGGATGTGATTCCTCAAAAAATCATAACCTAGGGACGCCTGGGTGGCTCATTGGTTAAGCATCTGCCTTCGGCTCAAGTCATGATCCCAGGGTCCTGGAATCAAGCCCCACATCGGGCTCCCTGCTCAGTGGGGAGCCTGCTTCTCCCTCTGCCTGCCAATGCCCCCTGCTTCTGCTCTCTCTCTCTCTGACAAATAAATAAATTAAATCTTAAAAAAAAAAAGAAATCATAACCTGGGTGATAATAACATTCCAGAACTTTGAATGTATGCTTACTTTAAATTCATCACCTTTCTTTGAAGAAACAAAGCTACTTAGATAATTGAACATGTGATAGAACCCTGGGAACACTAATACCCCCAAATTAGTCCTAATACAGGTATGGATTCCCACTAGGGTGTGTGGTGTGGAAGGAGGTAAGTCACCAGCACTAATTGGATGAGAGTCGAAGGGGCCATGCTCAACAGCTACATTCAACATAAAGATCGTATCCAGAAAATAGTCATGATAAAGTAATCCTTCCTCAGAATTTTTCTCCGTGGATTTGGTGAAATTTTCACCCTGAAGCTGAACTATTTCACCTTCATTTGACTCAACAGATTAATCTGGAAAATCAGGAAAGTAAAGGGAAACATTTGCCTATTTTCACCAGAAGGAGAGTCTCAGACTCGTGCATTCTTTTGTTGTCCTACACACCCAAAGCCAAGTGAGTACTGTAGGAAAATAAATATGTTTTCAGAATAACAATTTAAGACCAATTGAACCTAAACTAATAGGACTAGGAATAATATTTTCATAGCTATTCAAACTGATGCTGAATCCCACGGGAAGTTGTGGATAATTCCTATCACATATCACAGCAATCTCAGCTTCTCAATGGTGGGAGGAAATTAACATTTATTCAGAATCTTGTATGTGCTAGACACTGTACAAGCATTTTAACTTGTTCTTAATCCCCACAACCAGAGCTGACATTCAGCTGGTCTGCCCCAATGCAACATACTGGCTGGCATCCAGTACAATTGGCCAGAGACCATTTCTGATTGGTCTGTGCCCTGAATGACCTTTCAAGAGTGCTGTTATTGTTATCTCAGTATTTACAAATGAAGAAACTGGAGCTCATGTGAATAAGTAACTTCCTGAGGGTCACACGAATGTTAAGGGGAAACAAGGATTCCAGTACAACCCATCTCTTCTTATGCTTCATTTATTTCTATTTAATCTAGTTCCTGTTTTGACCTTGCTAAGAAAGTCAAGGTTGGGGTTTGGTATAATTTTTCCCCAATATATGCTCAGGGATGCCAATAGTGTCAAATGAGTATATCTAGAAGCATTCATCGAGGGTTCTGTTTACAAAGCAGTTGAGTGTGCCTTTTCACATACATATGAAAGGAATTCGTATTTGTTTAAAATATTTTCAGCAATATTGGGTATTTCTTGAAGGCTCCAAGGACATGTCAGATGGAGATATTTCACGGTGGGAGGAACATTCATCCATCCTCTCAACAATGACAACATGGATGAGAAGCACTTTCTGTCTGAAATGAAAAACAAAACCAGAGTTAGGGGGAACTTTGATGTTCCCCAACACATTCCTCCAGTCCCATCACCCATCTGATGCTTCAATGTTTTATATGATATTCCAAACAAATGACTTTTCAGCCCATATCTGAATACTTGCAGAGCCAGAGAATTCATTTTGGATAGCTGCACCTGGCAGAAAGTTCTTTCTTATAGTTTGGTGTCATTGGCCTTAATTTGGAAAAATTTCAATACCTCTTCCACGTGGTAACTCTTTAACTGTTTGTAGACAGTTTATCTTATCCTCCCAGCAACCTTTATCTTTTCTGGGAGAGGTGGCCCAAGCTCTTCAAGCATTTGGTACATGGAAATCATTTCAAGTTCCCTCATGATCCTAGCAGGTCTCTTTTTAATGCATGCCAATGTATATATTCCTCTCCATAAAAGTGTCCTGACCTAATTCAACACTCCTTATTCAGTCTGGCTACAAGAGCGCAGAGCATTTTCTTGCAAAATAGTCAGGAATACAGAGCACATGTAAGTAAAGAGTACTCTGAAAGCATTGCAAAGTGATATACAATCAAATGCCAATTGATATGGTAATAGCTATAAATATTGGGACAAGGGGATTCCAAGGGATTCAAACCACAGAAGTCTCCCCAGAAAAGAAGACTTGCGATCAAATATACCATACGAGATTCACAGAGAAGAATGTGTAAAGAATTTGGGGATGGGATGGGGGTGAGGGCGGGGGACACAGTATGTGGTATCCAGAGGTGAGAAAACAGATTTGCTCAACCAGGATCGAGGCTCTCTGTTGAGACTCATGGAGACTGGAAGAATCCGAAAGAAAGATTTCTTGGGGAGCAGATGAAGGCAAGAACTGAAATGTGTTCACCCTCTTCCACTTGACAGGTGGTTTACATACATTATTTCACTTAATCCTCCTACTGAATCTGTGAGGCATAGCCATATGCATATTTTAGATGAGAAAAAGAATTAGCAAGAGATGGGAGTCAGGAATCCAACATAAGTTCTTGGCCACAAAGCCTTGGGCCTTTCCTCTACATCCCATGGAAAGAGGAACACTTAGTGTGAGTCTTCACATGTCAGAATGAACACAAAGAAGCTGAACTCTTGCTTCTGTTTCATGAGGACAGGATGTTTTATTGCTGGCAGTGAAGGTGGTGAATATGCGGAGTTTTAGTCTTATCAAATTCACGCATGTATAAAAGCTAACTGAAATAAAATTCCTAATCATCACAAATTCTGGGTGAAAACATACGCCTGAAACTCTGTTTCCTTCCATCAACATGTGGTTCCTCCTCAGATCCCAGTTCTACGAGTGAAAACATACTAGCAAAAATACTCCCAAAGGAGGTAATTTAGATAAATGGTAGCTTTACTGTCTTCGTTTTTCATGGGTGAATCACTGCATTTCATGAACCACATGGATCCTATCAAGTTTCCAATTTTTTCACAGAAACCCAGCCATCCAGAGTCATCACATGCGGGAAGTAGGAGGTAATCCTGGAGCTCAGCCAATTCCACGTGCTCTACGACGAATGGGGAAACTGGCTGAGAGAGGCGAAGTGACTTATCCAAGGTCACAAAGCCAGTTGACAATAGGCAGAACCGTAGCACAAATCTAGGCTTTGGGACTCCAGAACTCTCTGCCACCTCTTAAGACGAGCATAAGCTAGACCAAACCCTAAAGTGGTATCTTCAAAATGTCACCCACATCCAACAGAGGTGTGGAACAAATCCAGTCCTGTTCGGTTCCATTGATCTTTCTTCCCCCGGAATGAGTTGCTGTTTGATTAAATTAATCAAATCGGCCAGCTTCTGAACTATTCAGACAAGACCTGGATCAGACATCCCCATCCCAAATCCCTGTTCATTCCTCTAGGACTACATGCTGACACAGACTGAACACAAATAAGAAAGACTGGCATGCGGGCATACACTTTGTCCGGAAAAGCTGAACTAGAGGTTTTGCTTCCTATGGATTCTAAGGTCCTTCCTGTTAGGATCGTTAACCCACCTCTTAATGAATCCAAAACTCATATATTGATTCCTCAGAGAAATAACCATGAAATAAGAAGCCCTACAAGGCTCGGTCTGCTCTGAGTGAAATTCGACTGTGCCTCAGTGGCGTATCTCTTCCTAATTTTAAAATCAGCCTGAAGACGGGCAAGTTACAGGTCAAAATGACAAACTCACCCTCAGAGTTGCTTATTGGGATCTTCCAGTCCAATGTAGTCTTTTAAGTGGAAATCAGACCTAAGAAATCTTCTAATAGCCCAAAACTCTCCTATGCTCTGTCATCCCAGATCATGGAGGCATACATGACAACAATGAAAGGTGCTAACTGAGTTTGGGTTGTTTTCTTTTTTCTTCTTCATTTTCTTTTCATTTTTGTAAATGTTTTGCATCAAAAGTAAGTTTCGGGTTTTTTTCATGTGTGCTTAACAGGTTTTAATTTTATAAAACATTGTACAACCAGATACCTTAGGGAACAGTAATTAACTGGGATTATGTTTTCATTTCAGTGAATTCTAAATGAGAAGCCTAAATACTGATTTTTGTCTATCACCAAATGGGAAAACACACAGCATCTCATTCCTTAAGTATATTCCTTTGCTTTACTATGAATAATTTCCTAATGATATTTGCAATTTGCCCTTTGCTTAAGCAGGCCTTCCCCAAGAAATGCAATGGATTATTTAAAATAATGGGAAAAGTTTACTTTTCATTGTGACATTTGTTCCTGCATTCTTCCCAACAACGCTAGCCACTACCCCAAAAGGGGACCGAATATTCATTTAACAAATATTTCTTGTGAATCTACTATGGGTCAGACATCGTTTAGGCGGCTGGATATCATTATAAATGCAGTGTCATTTCCAAGTTAAAGTCAAGTTCATCTCAAGATGAGAACACGGAGATGAGGATTGGAGTTACATCTAAGTTATATATGAAATATGAATTCAGGGACAGAAATGGACCTAGTGTGATATCTCTGCAGTGCAGTGGTTCACCTTGATACAAATTTCAGTTCTACCATTCACCAGATTTTGATCTTGAGCAGCGAATTTTTCTTCAAACCTCTCTCCTCATCTGTAAAATGGGAATAATACTTTCTACCTTAAATGGTTCTTGTAGCTTTTAGTAAAATACTGATACTTGGAATATACTCAATTAATGGCAACGCTCATCTTCATCGTCATCACACACAGAAAGTGCCAAGTAAACTGTCCAGCATGCCAAAAATAGCCTCTAACCAGCAGCTTTTTCTCTTCCTCCCACACAATGAGAAGCCTACGTCGGCAATCTTGCTTTCTAGAACAGATCCCATATACACAGATATGTTAAGATGGGCCCTTTGTCTCTGGCCTATACCTCTGGTACCTTGCACTAAAAAATCACAATAAAGGCTTACTTTGGATAAATTCTGTAGTATGTCAGGAAATAAGTCATTAATTATGGATGTCTCCAAGGGTGACTTTTTTTTTTTTTTTGAAGTGCCATTTTTATTAATTTCAAGTTCACGAGGCACTCAAACTAAGCTGGGATGATTTCTGTTGCAAGTCCTTAAGGAACCTGTTTTGATCAATAAAAAGGAGAGATGTGTAGTTAGTCTGTCATTGCGTCTCTGTATGAGTCTACTTGAACAATAGTTTAGGTACCTGAAACAAACCTGTCTTCTCATGTACACTATTACTTGCATTATCTTTGAAGAGTTTGCTATGCAAAGACACAGTCCATCCCAATGCCTGTCTGAATTTTCACAGAATTTTCTTAATGAAGCTCTAGTCTGGTCTCTGTACTAACAAGAAGACAAGCAAATTCCAAAGTGATTTTCACCAATTAGAATAATTATCTCACAGTGGCATGAAATTTTCTTGTTCGTGGCCTCTTGAAAGGAAATACATCTGTTAGTCTTGGTTGGAGGAGACTAGCACCGAGGGAAGGAATAAAATAAATACCCTTTAGTTGAGCAGTCATTGACTCTCCTAATGGAGTTTGGTGGCTAGACTTTCAGGAAGTTCATAGGTTCAGACAATTCAAGTGGGTCTTTGAAAAATGGGCCAAATGACTGATGTCCAGTGTAGAATGGAAACAATGAATGTGCTAACAACAAATCACTCTTATCTACTCATTAATGTGGGTCCCCCAAGGATTTCTAAGAGTCCATATTGCCAACTTAGGTTGGGTTACTAATTCGGTTGTTATATGAACGTTATAAAAAGGCATTTATTCAAGTAAATCTTTTTTTTCATGTAGTTTTAAACGAAAGCATACATACTCCAAGAAGCAAACCATTTCTCCCCACTCTATGAAATATGACCATAAGCCATATTCCTTACCCCAGACTTCTCTCCACACTATCACTATCAAAGGCTTAGGTAATAAAATAACCCCAATTTCAAAACCATTTTCTTTTTCTGTGTTTCTCCCTTGAAGTTTTGTTCTCTCTTACGAACAAAAAAAGCTCCCTATTTGTTGTTTTCAATTTGCCTCACAAGAGTGACCTTAGAGAGAAAAAAAAGGAAAATATTTTAGGATAGTATAACATTTTGAAGTTTATAAGTATTACAGTTGACTCTTGAACAAAGGGGGGGTTAGGGGCACCAACCACCCACACACAGTCAAAATCTGCCAGTAACTTTTGACTCCCCCAAAACTTCACTACTAACAACCTACTGGTAACCAGAAGCATGACTGATGACAAAAACAGTTGATTGACACATAGTTGGTATGTGATATGTATTATACACCATGTTCTCACAATAAAGTAAGCTAGAGAAAAGAAAATGTCAGTTAAAAAAATCATAAGGAAGAGAAAATGCATTTACAGTACTGTACTGTATTTATTAAAAAAAAAAAATCCATGTATAAGTGGACCCGTGCAGTTCAAACCGGTGTTGTTCAAAAGTCGACTATAATTTTACACACAACATGTCACTTGGCATGGTCATTCACAAAGTATCTACCCAACTACTGCATTTCAAGGACTAGTGCAAGGCACTGGAGATGCCAAAAAGAAAGGTGGTGTCCGTCTTCAAAGTGTTTATGGTTCACCTTTGTGGCAGATAACCTATTGTTATTCTACCCATTGTTTTATATGTGAAGGAGGTGAAGGGACTTGCCTAAAGCCACACAGCTAGAAGCACCAGCACTGGAGTCAAAATAAAGGTCTTCTTCAGTAGTACCGTGTTCATTTTCTTCTAGAACACTGCCCTCGTGGAGGGACTCTCTCTGCCTTTCCCTGATGGAGACCTTTTGTATCTAGACAACACTAAAAAATGATGGGTGCTTCTAGTCGGTTGGGCGTCCGACTCTTGATTTCAGCTCAGGTCAGGATCTCAGGGTCATGAGATCAAGCCCTGCATCAGGCTCCACACTCTGCATGGAGACTGCTTGAGATTCTCTCTCTCCTTCTCTCTCTCTCAAATAAATAAATAAATAAATAAATAAATAAATAAATAAAATCTTTATTTAAAAAAATGATGGGGCCATAATAGGGATTCGTAAAATGGAAGTTTCTTCTGCAAAGGTGTGTGTCATGTTTATGCTCTGAATTTCTCTCAGGCTCAAGGCACTATAAGCTGTGTGCTATGTGTAAAATGCTTTGAGGTTCTTTCAAGATTTGGTCCACCACAAATGTGGAGGAAAATGTTATAAAGTCATCTTTCTGCCTTAATTGGGTGGATTTTAATAAGCGGTGGGCATTATCTGACTTTCAGACATCGACTCTTTCATGTGACTTTCAAATATTTACTCTCACAAGGGTACATATAATAGTCATTGTCATATGCTCAAAAATATTTATTTTTAAGGTGGGGGGTTGGGGGGAGAAGCAACTTGCTCTTTCATCTGAACACAAAATGACTGTCCAAGGAAAGATTCATATCTAATCAAGGGGGTGAAGGGAGCATCTCATTAATTTGAGGAAGACTAATAGGCACAAGCCTAATTATACTGCAAAGAAAATAAAGATAGGGTTACAGGAACAGGAAGGAAACCCCTGTGTCCTATAAGCTACTCTGTCACAAGAGTGCATTAAGCAACAAGAACTTTTGAGATAGAACAATTACCTTCCCAAGTCAGGAGCTCCCAAATGCATAAGCTTTCCTATAGTTTTAGTGGGAATTCCTTTTTGGAAAAAAAAAAATGACCTGCTTCTCAATTGTGTAGTCACTCTAAAAGCATCCTTATAGCCTTTAGTTTCTCTTATACTTGTAAATGTGGAATATACACTTCACGCCTTTGTGCCCTTTCTGATTCTGGCCACTGGGACTTTTTCCAGCATCTGATTCATAGCATCTCCTGTTTTCACTGTAATCTCTCTGATACAGACAAAACAAAAGAATGGAGACAGAGCAGGGAAAGGGCTATCCAAATAGACCTTCAGGATATCTTGATATTGTGTTGAAATATCTCCTGCCACTGGAACCAGGTCTAGATCCACCCAGAGGAGCCAGTTACCAAGAGTGCTGTTCTTCTGAGGGTAGCTACAGTGTTGGAAAGGCAGGGAAAGCAGATAGGGCCAGGCTGATAGGAGAATAGTGACTGCCCTTGTGGAGAACGGTAGACAGGGAAAGTTATGTGCCATCCGATATGGCAGCCACTAGCCACATGGCTCAGAATATTTGAAATGTGGTTTGTCCAAAACGAGATGGGCTGTAACTATAAAATATACACAAGGTTCAATATCCCAAAAAACGTAAGTATCTATCAATGATTTTTATGGTGATTATATTACATGTTAAAATGATATGTTGGTTATGTTGTGTTAAATAAAATATATTATTCAAATTAATTTCACCTGGTTTATGTTGCCTTTTTAATGTTACTATTAGAAAATTTAAATTACATATGTGGTTCACATTATAATTATTTTAAACGTCACTGTTATAGACTATTTAACTTGGCTTATCCTTACCCATCTTAAAAAAAAAAAAAAAAAAAGCTAATGCATCTGAGGAATAGAAAAAATAAGACACATTTCTCTGGAAAGTTCTATCTTGACTGAGGGGTCCCAAAGGGCAAATGGCAGAAACAAAGGTTTGACTAAGGTTTCTTACACTGGTACTCACCCATTCTTTTTTTTTTCCTCCCAAACAGAAACAGCCTCTTAAGTGTTCTAAGGAAAGCCATTGTCAAAATGGCTTCCCTTATCCTGAATAAAAACTCCAAATCTGAGACAAGCTCAACCCTCAGAGAATCTCTGGCTTACCTATTCAGATCTAGGACATTCCAACAACTATCTGAACTTGATGTTGGACAGTCTATCTAAAATGACCCATTAAAGATTGAAAATGCTATTTCTAGATCAGGGAATCACTTGGTTTAGCCCTATTCTCTGTGTAGTCATTACTCTTCAATCTTTGGAGGCACGTCAAAAAATGACAGACTAGGGGCACTGGGTGGCTCAGTTGGTTAAACCACTGCCTTCAGCTCAGGTCATGATTCCAGAGTCCTGGGATCGAGCCCCGCATCGGGCTCCCTGCTCATGCAGGAAGCCTGCTTCTCCCTCTGCCTGCCACTCCCCCTGCTTGTGCTCTTTCTCTCTCTCTCTCTCTCTCTCTCACTATCTCTCTCTCTGTGTCAAATAAATAAATAAAATCTTAAAAAAAAATAAAAAATAAAAAAAAATGACAGACTAATAACTCTCAAAGCATTTTTAACTCTGTTGGAATAGTTTGGAAAGGGAGCTTCTCTCACTTGAATGTTACAGAGAAAGACATCAATGCACTTTCACTAGTAATTACTCTGTAAAATTTGTAAAATAGCTTAGGCTCTAATTAGTGACATTTGAAATGATCATCATAGTAATTTGTGGTTATCAAATTTCCATCAAAGAATAAGACAAATACAGAAATCAAAAACTCAGAAAAGGAATTGGTTGTGTATTCACTTGATTACAGGCCACAGAAAAATCTGGCATAAAAAGTTAGGGGGTTTAAGGCAGTGAAACTACTCTGTAGGATACTATAATGGTGGATACATGCTATTATAAATTTGTGCAAACCCATAGAACGTACAACACCAAGAGTGACCCTAAAGTAAACTGGGTGGTGATGACCGTGTTGGGGTAGGTTCATCAACTACAACAAATGTACCACCTGGTGGGGGCTGTTGATAATATAGGGGGTTGTGCATGTGTGGGGGTAGGCAGCATGCGGGAAATTGCTGTGAACCTAAAATTGCTCTATAAAATAAAGCCAACAAACTTTTTTATGTACATAAAAAATTAGGGACTTAATGTTTTCTTCACATAACCAGAAATCTGCAAGAGGACCGTTCACAACTAGAGCCACAGCTAGGTGCTGCCATTAGGGATCCAGTCTGCTCTTTCTATAGATCTGCTTAATGACATTTAGCTTGTAGAGCTTCGTCCTTATATTTGTTACCTTGTGGTTGCAAGTTGGCTGCTAAACATCCAGGAATTTCCGTGTTCTGGGCAGGAGAGGCATGAGGCAGCAGTTCCTGCCTCAGGAAAGCAAAAACCCTTCCCAGAAACCCACAGTTTGTGTCTCATTGGCCAATACTATGTCACGTGACCAACCCAGATACAAGGAAAGTTGAGGAAGTGTTTTTAGCTGGACTCATTGCTACTCTGGACAAAATCAAAATTCTTTTCCTAAGGAGAAGGGGGATGCACTTTGGGTGGGCATTAGCAGGCCACAGAGGGATCTGGAGAGTTTCTCTAATCACCTTAGACATAATGAAACTCAAACAACTGATAACATTGACCTTTGACAAGTATGAAAAAGCTGAAGAAAAGCATACAAACTTTCAAGAAGCCATCACATTTATAAATCTGACCAGAGGCAAATAAGACTGAGAACTATTTGTTGACTAACCACTTGAAACCAATTTTTGTTGATCATAATGATGTTTTTGTAAACAGTTGGTACATTGGCACAATTATATTTGAATAATAATGAGCTGCTCTAATGGTTATCAGAATTAATATTGGGCAAATAGCCTTTGACTATAAAAGTTCACCTATGAGTTCAGTGATGAGAAAAACAATCTGGAAAAGAGTAAAGAGAACCTATTTGAGTCCTACTTTTCTGCGGAACTGTCTTCCAAATGGCATCTCTAACTGATTAACCACCTTCTCCCAAGGAATATATAAATAATCCCTTCCAGTCTGGTGAGTAGAAAGCAGTCTGTTGAATCACTGGGAGACCACAGATATTGTCAGCCTACCAGGAGGAAATGACATCACCCATCCAGTCACTCAACTTGGGGCTTTATGAGATGTGTCCTTAGAGATGGGATGAAATAGAGTAGAATAGAGTAGAGTAGAATAGAATAGAATAGAATAGAATAGAATAGAATAAGACTGCATCATTTGCAGTAAGAGTGGTATTGTTCTAAGAAACTTCTGGTTCAGTCATATGTGAATGTGTGTACTGGGCACAACGTAAAACGAATTTTTGTGGGTTGTGGTCAAACAAGTTTGAAAAGCCACTATCTTAGCAGTTTCAGAACACCTAAGAGCCGCCATTAACATAGATCACCAAAAAGAAAATACAGTCTTAAAAACAGCATGAGAACTCAAAACAAGAAACACACCTAAGAAAATTAAAGTCAAATGTAGAGTAATGCCACCTCCAGACCTGTGGAGTGCATTAAAAAAAACGCAGGAATGGCAATAACGGGGGGCTATTTGTAAAAAAAAAAAAAAGGTGCCAAATCTTTATCCTGTTATAATTATTTAAGTTCGTGATGAGTTAGAAAAGACACGACACTTGGGAACAAGGGACAAGGACCAAATGGCACCCAAGAAGGGAACGATACCAATCTGAAAGGACTTCAGAAAAAGTAGTAAGACTGATTCCGACCAGCCATCAATGAAAGGTGCCACCTTAGAGAGAAAGCATCAGCAGTTAAATAAGATTGTGCTTGCAAAAGTCACATGTAATTAGTTGTGTTTATAGGCCTAAATTAACAGTCCGAGCCCTGTGTTGTTTTTATTATTTGCAGGTAATCACTTTTGTTGTTTTCTAAAGCCACAAGTTAAAGAACACGGTCAGTGACTTTTAATGCAAGTGCCAGGTAATGGTAGGCTCGGTTTGTTTTCTGGAGTTTACCATGGGAATGAATGCCAAGTAAACAACGGCTCCATAACCAGCCATGGTACTGATAGTTTTACAAATGGCACCCAAAGAGGAAATGGTCCTAGATCAGAACTGTACGTGGTTTGCCTGAGCCATTTGAGTGCTTCAGAAAGGGTAATGACCGGGTGTCTCAAACTAATATTCTGTAAACATTTGGTCGGTATTTTTTTTTTTTTTTTAAAGATTTGATTTATTTGACAGAGAGAGAGCACAAGCCGGGGAAACGGCAGGCAGAGGAAGAGGGAGAGGGAGAAGCAGGCGCCCCGCTGAACAAGGAACGCAATGTGGGGCTCAAACCCAGGACCCTGGGATCATGACCTGAGTGGAAGGCAGACACTTAACCGACTGAGCCACCCAGGTGCCCCCATTTGGTCAGTATTTATTTAGGTGAGAAGCCGAGCACTGTGACATCTTCTGCCTCCAAACTCACATCCCCATTCGGCAAGTGAAAACTGTACAGTTAACCAGATCCACCCCTTTAAATGCTCTTAGCCACCACCTAAGCCTTGCCCTCGCCTCAAGCAGCTTCTAACCAATAGAGCATTCTCCATGAGAAGAATTCTATAATCTGCAGTCATCTCCAGCTCATCACATTTCCAGTGATTGTTGACTTCCTCTTTTAGTTGACCCTAGGTGTCCAGCCGCATCTATTCCTTGATCTCTCTCTCTCTCTGAACATTCCACCACTTGGGTACTGACCCACAATCTGGGCTTTGTGTGAGACGGACAGTTACTGATGAGGGGTAAAGAGACTCCAACATCTGATCATCAAACATCCATAAGAACACTCCTTGCCATTGTCACCAGGGCAGAAGAGGGAGTGAGAAGAACCATTGTCTCACTCTTTGATATATCCTGCCTGCTGGAATTTCTTTTCCTCTTGTTTGCTCGACCAGACCTTAGCTGCATACAAATCTTTGAGTTAAACCATGATCTGTGTAAGTCCTTAAAGAGAATCTTCAGCTGTTACCGTCCTTGAGAAGGCTATACTTCCTAAAATAAAATAAAAGCCTCTAAAAAATCTGGAGAAGTATAAAACTATTTAGGTAGATGTGTAAATGAACTTTGGGAAAAATCAATCCTAATGCTAAGAAAAATCCTTGTCAAATTCAGGGCAATGGAGTCAAATTTGTCTAGTGTTGTGGAGAACTGCTCTTTGTGTGGTTAGCGCCCCCCCTACCTCCTGCACCCCCATGTGTACCCCAGCCATTTCTTCAGGGAACTGCTCCTCCCCCACTGTAATGTAACTTTGCTCAAACTGCTAATCAAATACTCAGAGCCCCCCACCATGGGAACAGGCCAATGACAGTAGGGGTCTATCACTAAGATTGTTTGAACTGAAGCCTCTTGGTCAAGAGGTAGATGTGAATTAAAGACTGTTGGTGATTATCTCCTCTATTATGAGCAGAAAACCTATCTGAAATAGAAAAAAATAAAAGCAAAAGGAGAGCCAGAAGGAGAAAGAAAGAGCCCACCGATGACCTTTAAGTCTTTGAATAAAGTTTCCCTGAAACCAGACTTCCCACTATATGAGCCAATACATTCTCTTTTTGCATGAACGAGGTGGCGTTGGGTTTCTGCCATTTACAAATGAGTTCTGACTGATGCTCCTAGGACATTTCTTCACTCTAAGCCCATTGTTTATTCTGACAGATCCAAGAGTGAACCTTGTATAAGGTTATATACATGTAGGGTTTTACTGCCTGGCTTCTCCTGGCCAAGATTCAGTTACCATGTTTCTCCCTCTAGAATGCCTTCCTTGATCTGCTAGGGAAGACAAGCATATTCTCCTTTGTTTTCCCAGTCTGCTTTATGCCTGCCTCTTTCACAGCTCTTCTCCCATTGCTGACCTCTCTCATTAGACCCATGAGCCTCTGGAATCTAGAAAACAGGGGACTGAACTGTCCCTCATCTTTGCTTTGCTATCTCCAAAGCATGTCTGGCACATGAGAGGTAGAGTAGATATTCAGTAGAGGTCTGCCAAATAATGTAACTGCCATTATGAAATATGCAGAGAAAGAAATAGCTCTTCATAGAATCACCACTAAATATCTTTTGATTTAAAAATGATAGGCTAAACACGAACATCTCCCTGGTGAACTACACAAGTTATGGGTCAGTTTTATTTCCACCTTTACAGACTCTATAGCGTAAGGAAATTTCACTTCGTAGCTAATTAACTAACGCATTCAGCTGTTCAACAAATATGTACTGAGTACCTAAGATTCAACTCCATATCTCAAACGGCAGATTGTCACTCAAAATTGAGTTTCATTCAGAATTCTGTTGGATAAAGGGAATTTGGTTTAGAAAATGTGATATATATGATCTAACATTTCTCTTCTTTCTTTTACACTTTTAGGTTTTCCAAATCCTTTTTAGAATCTCCAGTACCGAAAACTATGTATATGTATATACATTCTCTAGGGACTTTTGCATTATAGGAAGGTGAGAAGTAGGCAAATTAAAGAAAACAATTTGCATCAGTAAATACTGACAAAACCATTAGAAGATTTGCATCGTGTGCATCTGCGGCAAGCCCTGGGACTTGTAATCCATAAGCACCACTGACATTTTTTGCTGCTTCCATTTCAAGGCAATAGATGGAAGTCTGAAGAGTATCTTCATATAACTGTCTATAAACTGGATAGTTATCTCTGGGATTTCACTATCCTGATCCCATGCAACCAGACTCATCTACTTATCAACCCACTCATCATCATCTATCGCAACAGCTAGGTGAAGAGCGAGACAAATCTACGCCAGTTCATCGGGGCAGAGGTATCAGTCTTAGTGGGGAGGAAAACCCAATGTAGCTGTGTTATTTGCTTAAATGATAGACCAACAAACATTTCTGGAGATTGCAGGGCGATAATTAACCCAATGGTAAGTATAGATTGTGATATCTTCTAAGGATCACTCTGTTTCCTTAGCTGGAGGACAAGTGATTGGCAAAATTAACCTATGTTTTCTGAATGCAACTCTAGGTAAAAACAAACCTTCCAGGAGCTAACTAGGAGAATCATAATCATATAATTGTACAAGATTTTATTGTCCCATGAAGCCAATAACAATCTTGTGGACAAGTAGGTCAAGTTCTGAATGATTTCTCAATACAGTGTTCACACTTCTAATTCTGCTGTTATGTATGCCAGCAGTTGTCCAAGTGTGGTCTGATGAACTCCAGAGTCCCCAAGATCCTTTTGGGGGAATCAGAGGTCTTCCCTTTCCCCCACTACACATGTGCATGAGGCCACACAGACCAAACTCAGAAGCAGACAGGAGAAGCCAGATACTCTCCTTAAAGAGATATGTAAAAATGTAAAATAAGATCACTCTTCTCACTAATTTTGCCTTGGAAAATAGTTACTTTTCATAAAACATATGGTTTTTTAACATATCATAGATTCATTGTGGTTATTTTTAATGTCCCATTCTTAGTTTCTAGTCGAATAAATATCACAGATACAACACATTAAAAAAAAGGCATTTTGGGGTCCTTAGTAATTTTTAAGAGGGTCAAGGAGCCTTGACACCAGGGTGCCTGGGTGGCTCAGTCGTAAAGCGTCTGCCTTCAGCTCAGGTCATGATCCCAGTGTCCTGGGATCGAGCCCCACATCAGGCTCCCTGCTCGGCGGGAGGCCTACTTCTCCCTCTCCCACTCCCCCTGCTTGTGTTCCGTCTCTCTCTGTGTCTCTCTGTGAAATAAATAAATAAAATCTTTAAAAAAAAAAAAAAGGAGGCTTGACACCAAAAAAGTTTGAGAACCACTGATGTATACATTCTAGTTAAGTTTTTCAGTATTAGTCCACATTTCCTAATGTTTCTTAAGCCTATTTTCTTTCTCCTTGATTTTATGTTTCATCGGTTCAATGAGTGGTAAAAAATCATAGAGGAATCTTACTAATGCGGCAGATTAAGTCACAACAAATGAGCAATGATTGAGAACCTACTGTGTGCAAAGTGTTATATAGGTACACAAAGACCAAGAGAGATGTTCCTTCTACTGATCCCTCCCCAGAGATATTTGAGCTACACTAAATCTACAGTATGTAATGTAAAACGTACTTTTATGACTTAGGATTACAGGGGTAGAAGTGTTTGTCTTTGAAATCATCCAAGAGAAATGTTGAACTTTTTTAGGACAATTGATTCCTTCGTTGAATATTAAGAACCTCATTATTTCTTTCCAGGGTTTTGTAAAATGTGTGGCTCTTCGTTCTTGACCATGGTAACCAATGCTCTTCTTAATCATAACAGGATGACCTAGAACACTGATTTCAAATTTCAAAGAATAGCAGCACACTTCACATGAACTTGGCCATTACAACGGCTTGTGACATCCTATTGCACATCATGCTTACAGGTAGGAGTAACCAGTTGTCTTACTTCAAGGGTATTAGGAAGATCAGAAAGTAGTTATGCATAAAAGAAACAAGAAATACAAAGAATAGCACTTTGGGAACAAAATTTCATCATTAGGCCTTTAAACCATGTTGTCAAATGTCTTCAAGATTATGTCCCACTCAGGTCTGGTTTAGGAGATTTCAAATAATCCAACTAAAGCACAGTCTGTATTTGCCAGTTCATTACCACGACAGCAAAAATATTGCATTAAGGTGTCTACTTACCCAGAAAACCTTTGTATCAATATATCTTCCCAATATGCCCTACAAGTCTCTTGAAATGTATAAAGAGATTGTTGATGATTTTTTAAAACAAATTATGGGCAATTAGCAAGTTCTAACCAGTTGATTACAACTGCCATTTTGTTTTACATTATTAGAGAAATAAGTTCTGCCCATGCTTCTTTATGGATTTGTGTATTTCATTTTATTAAAGGAATGGTCTATCAATATTTCCCTAAGACTACACAGTGCTCTAGGATAATTACACCATTTGAAATCATTTCAGATAGCATATTTTGGACAGAATCAAGGAAAAAACAAGTAGCACAAGCTTTTCATGTAAAAATGACTTACTGTTCATTAAATGTAACTGTTTAATAAACATAATTCGGGATGCCTGGGTGGCTTAGTCAGTTGAGCATCTGCCTTCAGCTCAGGTCATGATCCCAGGGTCCTGGGATCTAGTCCCGCATCGGGCTCCTTGCTCAACAGGGAGCCTGCTTCTCTCTCCCTCTCTCTGGCAAATAAATAAAATCTTTAAAAAAACATAATTCATTAGGGGTGCCTGGGTGGCTCAGTGAGTTCAGCATTCAACCCTTGATCTCAGCTAGGTCTTGACCTCAGGGTCACGAGTTCAAGGCCCAATTGGGCTCAGTGCTGGGTGTGGAGCCTACTTTTTAAAATAAATAAATAAACAAATAAATAAATAAAGCAAACAAACATAATTCATTAAGTGATAAATGTTTTCAATGTATTAGGTGCAACACTTGCCTTGGCGGTAAAAATTTATGTAACTACCCTATCTTTATCTGCGTTTTAATGGCACAGCTGTTAAGATGAAAAGAAATCACAATCACACAATAAGCCCCATTCATACCCCCTGGACAAGGCCACTTTTGTTATTTAAGGTGGTTTTCCATAGAAATAATGCTCAATCTTGGGAATATGGGAGGAAATTGATTCCCTTTCTTCTTCCTCCTCTTTTCCTCCTCCTCCTTTGCTGCGTCTTCTTATGTTCACCATTAAATAATATTGATGAGTGCCCTTTGTCTCATTATAAAACCCATAAGCTGTTCCCTGTGCTTCCCTGGTAAGAAATTGGTCCCTGTGCCGCATTTACAGAGGGAAGAGAAGCCCTTAGCGTTTGACCACGCTCAATCACGGCCAAAGACTGGCACATAAGCAAAGCTCACTTCTTATGTCCAACAAAATATTCCTTGTAACCCTTGCACGTTAGTGTGACGTCATAAAATATCTCATGTCATTGATGGCGGATGTCAGAAAAGGGAAAGATGACTTGCAGTTCTGGAACACTGCCAACAGAAGGTGGGATTACGGCTGGCTGAACCAATGAGGACAATACAAACTTTTCCATTTTTTCAGAGCTTTACCTCAGGTCTCAAAAATGCTGAGATTTCCCCTCTCCTATTGGTAAAATCTCACCGATGCACTTTCATTGGCAAAAATCAGCGGAGCTCTTTAAACTATCTGTATGGAAGCAAGTGAAAACATGGGATTAAGTCTGTTAAAAAAAAAAGTCAAATCAAAAGTCAATAGAGTGAACACCCTTCTGCTTATTCATTACAATGTCATAATAGACAAAATACCTGTGGCACTCCAGTCACTTCTGAAAGGAAACTTTTCTAGAACTTAGAACTCAAGCTTATTTTTCTGAAAGCTCTTCACAAAGAGAATTGAATCAGTTTTATGAAGAGTTCAGGAAGAAAAACATTTTAGGGCCTGAACTATATATAATGAACTGTATATAATGTGGGGAAATTGTTTACTTTCCAAATCATCTAAATGAGAAATTTGTTTGCTCACTTAGGAACATCTCTGAAATGTTCATGTTTAAAGTCATCAGAAACATCAACATTATAAGCAAGCTGTGAAGAAAACTAACCAGCCAAACAGTAAATATTTACTTGAGCACCTACTATGTGTCGTCTGGGGCATGAAATAGAATGGTCGCTTAGCTCTTGCACACGGGAGTTCGTCCCTTCTTTGTTTAAGAAGTTTTGTCAAAACTTTTTCAAAAAATAAATCTTTAAATTCAAAATGCTTTATTAGTCATAAAATGATAAAAATCTTCGAGCTGAAATGGACCTTAAATGTCATGTAGTCTACACTCTGTTTGACAAGGTAAAGTTACCTAATTATTTTCACAGATGTATAGACCCAACTTGCCTCAATGCCATTTTGCAATTATAAAATTCTAACTGACCTGTAGAAATATCTCGCAAGTGAGTTTCTGAGAGTCTTTAGAATAAAGTATACGGTCCTTGAAGCCCATATTTTAAAATGTGTACATAAACTCATTAGCCAGGAAGCGAGTATTGAATTACTCACATTGGATTTTCTTGGCAGCAGCGCTCAGCTTTTCCAAGCAGCTCTGCCGAAATCTCGGGCACCCACCAGGTGTGGTTCCTCAGAAAGCCATCGCATCTTCCTTTCAGGTGACTAAACACAAACAAAAAAACAACTAAAGCCAGTTTTTTAAATCAGGCGAGTAACTTGGAACACTTACGAGACACGTTACTGCATATTTCGTTACTATTATAAATTAAAGTATGAATCTAGTATTTACAGAAAGAGGTTATGTAGAGAATATTTACTTCTGAGCATTGCTTCAGAGTTCAAATCACAATAACACATTTTGCCCGGAGGCAGTATTTATTCTAAAAACCTCAGTGCTTTGGAAGTCGCCAAAAAAAAAAAAAAAAAAAAATTGATAGCACTGTTTTTGTCTAAGTTTGATGAAAGTCAGCTTAAAAAGAATTTTGAAAATTATAGGCTTTTTTTTTAATTAGATGGTGCCAAATGACTGAATTCATTGAACTTTTCAATTAGTTATTTGGGTAGCATTTAGACATGTGCTAGTTTCACGAGGAATGTGTAATGCATATTAAAGATTCTAATTAATCATTCCAGGTTTGAGATCAAGACCATTTATGCTCATGACTTTTCTTCTGCCTTCCAGGAAGAACAAACTGAGATTCAAATAGAGTGGAAAAAGATGATAATGTTGTACAAGGAGGAGCAGATCAACAGTCTTGGGTAAATTTGCTGAAAATATTCAACAAACACAAAGGTAATATTAAACAATCCTACCCAAATCCTGTGGGTACCTACTGCTGAATGTACTGTGGATTTTTAGGCTCTGTGCCTTTGCTTGTCCTGTTTTCTCTACTCAGAATTCTCTTTCCCACCTGGTGAGCCCTCTCTACTCTCCCTTCAAATGCAACACAAATATTGCTTCTATAAAGTATTCTTCAATTCCCCCCAAGTCAGTATTAGTTACAAACTCCTCTGAGCACACATATTTACTACAGCCTTTGCCACATTGTTCTATTAATTATTTGTGCATTGTCTTCCCTCATTTCACAGTGTGATCTCCTTATTCATCTTTGTATCCTTAACTGCAGAACACCACTCCTGTGTTAAGAGGAACCATTCTAAACCTGTACAATACTGGTTTGCACACTGGGGTCCTGAGGCCAGCAACATCACCTGATTCACCTGATATCACCTGGGAACTTACAAGAAATGCAAATTTTCAGGTTCCACCCGAACCTCCTTGAATCAGTAATTCTGGTGCAGGGTAGGGGGGGTGAGTAGGGAAGGGACAGCAATGTGGGGTTTTAACAAGCCCTCCAGGTAATTCCAATGCATGCCAAAATTTAGGCTTTATCTCTAACAAATCCCGAGGTGGGGAAATGTAGCTGGCGAGAGGACGCTAAGCCCTTTCCCCTGACCTTAAACTTGTCCTTGGATCCTCTCTCTCCCACCCACCCACTACCAACACACATCTCCCTTTAAAACTCTAACGGATGGCAATTTCCATTAGTTTAGCTGATACAAGCTATGATTTTCAGAAACTTCTCTAAATTCAAAGAACAAAGGCTTAAACATGAAAAAAGAATAGGAAACAAAATTTACAAAGCAACTGATTACCCTGTAGTTAACTTTAACCAAAGGCAGATACTATCCTACTCCACATCCTGCCTGAAAACACGATCAGTTCTGATATTCTAGAATACCATTATGACATGACATACGGCAGACTGAGATACCCCAACACGACTTTATAGAGCAAACCCAACTGGGCAACATGGAAAGAGCCCTAAGGGTACAGAAGTCAGGGGGCCAGACTGACCAGATCCTATACCTTAAGCAGATTATCAAAGTTTTCCAGCCTGTTTTTGCTCCCATAAAATGGAAGATAATACCATTGAACACATGGTCATCTAAGAACGAAATAAGATCATCTCTGGGTAGGAGCTTTATAATCTATAAAGCATTAAAGCACCATATATATGTCTGTATATGATATTGGAAACTATATTTATAATTATACTGAAGTAGGGCTGGCTTACTTAACACTTACATCACAAATGTTAATCATGTTCCCAAAGATTAATTTTAGATTTCAAGTCCAGATAAATTTTCACTTTCATAACATGTGTTATGTTTTCCTTACTTTACGTTTTTTAAAGATTTATTTATTTGAGAGAGAGAGAGAGTGAGCAGAGGGAAGAGCAGAGGGAGCATGAGAGAAAGAATCTCAAGCAGACTTCCCGCTAAGCACAGAGCCTGATGAGGGGCTCGATCTCACGACCCTGAGATCATGACGTGACCTGAAACCAAGAGTCGGACATTCAACTGACTGAGCCACCCAGGTACCTCATATTTTCCTTGCTTTAAAATGATACCTCTTTATTGGAGAAATTTTGGAAAATATGGAAAAACAAAAAAGAAAAAAAGAAACACTACTTGTGATACCCTAACCAGAAATAGTTAAGATTTCCCATTTTTATACAAATTTTTGGTATAAAATTATAATCATACAGTACATAGTATATTGTAATCTGTTATGATTTGGAAATATTCTCCCACAAAACTATTTCTACTAGCTGTAAGTCATCCATCCGTATGAAGACACCAGAATTTATTTCACTAGTATTCTTTGTAGACATTTGGGTTGTTTCTAGGGCTTCGCAAGTGTTAAGTGTACTTTTTGTATATTTATCCTACTATCATCTCTATTTCCTGAGAATACATTCTCTGAAACAGAATTGCGAGGTCTGTGCTTATGAACACTTTTTTTTAAGTTTTTTTTTTTTTAAGATTTTTTTTTATTTATTTGACAGAGAGACACGGTGAGAGAGGGAACACAAGCAGGGGGAGTGAGAGAGGGAGAAGCAGGCTCCCCGCTGAGCAGAGAGCCCGATGCGGGGTTCAATCCCAGGACCCCGGGATCATGACCTGAGCCAAAGGCAGAGGCTCAACAACTGATCCACCCAGGCACCCCTGTGCTTATGAACAATTTTAAGACTTTTGAATCTTAGTGCCAACTTGCTTGACCAAAAAGTGGCACAAATTCACACTCCCACCAACAGCAAATGTTAGTGCTTGATTTTCCCCATCCTTCACAATATAAGGTGATTATTTCTTTAAGCTTCGCCAATTTTGCAGGGGTGCAGGGTTATCACATTGTTTCCACTTACATTCATTTAATTACTACAGAAGTTGATATAACTAAATCATGGAATTCATTTTGGAGTTAACACGCCTCCAAAGAAGACTTTCAAAAGCTTAAAATGGGAAAATCGTGTGGGACATTGAAATTTTAGTTATCAGAGAGAAACAGGGAAATAATGCATATTATCACTAATATCAAAAAATAACTTAAAATCTTAAAACTACAGATTGTAAATAATTAAATTTATATTACCGATACGCACATGCAAATGAAAATAGATCATACAGATGCAGATAGATAGGCAGAGATCTGTATCAGTCAAATGCAAACTGCTACAAGAGGGATCCAGGGTGGAGGTTGCCTTTCATTACCTTCATACAAGTCCAAATCCATCCTTAGGATCACGTGCTCTCTTAGAGTCCTCTTTTAGATCATTTTATGGAGGTTACACCTCTAACAGGTATCTTTCGTTTCAACTCATAAATACCCCTCACGTAGGCTTATATCAAAGGAGGAACACTGCTGAGAAAAGAACTGAATAGTGAACAGTAATGGTAACATTATTGCTTTCAAACTGTTGTCGTTTACAGTGATTTCCTTCATTTGCATTATTACAATTTGTCCGTTCTTTTCCAGGTGGATTGTATTTTACGTGCAGCTAAAATAATGAATCTCCATAATTTTCACTGCATTTCTTGGAATGTGAGTGCCTTCCATTTCTTTTGCTCTCTTCAAGACCTGCCAGAGTTTCCGATTCACGCTGCTAACAGGTGCTTGGCACCATTTAGAGTTCTCCCTCTGTAATCCACTGCCCTAATTGTTAATAAGAACTTTGTGTCTTCACAAGTGTGGTTCAACTTAATCCTAAGAAGTAAGTTCCTCATTTTCCCTACAATGAAGACAGTCCACCATTATCATTTTAATGAGTGTTTACCAATCCCTTTATTGTCATTCTTGGTTTCCAAGTACAAAAAAGCAGAGGTTGGACCATGTTTCCAATAGAAATGTTCTCTACTTGTAAGTTTCTTAATAAGGTCAAAAAAGTATGAAAAATAAGTCTCCTTCCCAGATTAGCTACTGAATATGGCCTAGCATTGGACTGGGAGTTCCACTGGGAGGAGTAATTCAGGAAGGAAGCTCCGTAAGGTTAAGGTTGAGAAAGAAAATCTGGGAAGTAAAAAAGAAAAGAAGTTTATCAAGACCTATATGTGCTAGGTAATGTGCCTGTGGTTTTATGGAAATCGACTGGTAATTCAATGTTAGTTCTGTAGAGACCATACATTACATGAGTTACACAATACATATATACACACAATATATACGTAAGGGTTGTTTCTCCATAGGATGAACAAGTTTTGTTTTTTTTTTTTCAAGTTTCAGATATTTATTATTCAGTGTAAACCCCAACACAATACACCAACATGATTTCGTGCATTTAGAGGGGAAATATTTCCTGGATAAGTGGAAAATTGTGTGGATGGCTTCTGGAAGACCTTCATTCTAAGCAGCTTTATAGTGAAACATTTCATTTAGAAGTCTGGACCTTCTTTCTTCAGTTTGCTGTAATCTACGTTCACTGAGTAGAACTTGTATTGATCATTGGGACCCAGGTTGTTCCAGGGTTCTGGGTTATTCTTCCTATCCCAACTGCCATCTGGGTTGAACAATGCCAAGCGCAAGACATACAGCGCTACTCTGGTGCCTCCTACCCCAGTAGATATGAAGAGAGGGATCAAGCTCGGATGCTTCTTGGCCTGACCCATGATCTGGCGTAACATGGTTGCTGCAGAGGCCTCCTGTCCAGAAGAAAAAAACCAAACGTGCAAGGCCTGGCACTAAGTAATCCCTACACCGAGGATGAACGGACGTCCCAGGATGAACAAGTTTTTTTAATTTTCCTTTCATTCACGTGTAGTCTCTAATTTTTATACTGTAAACTTCTAAGAACATATTTTTAAATATTTCTTTTTAACTACATCTTAGAAAGACATGTCTGGGTGGTACACGGCCCCACGTTATCAACATCGCCTGAGCTACAGAGGGGCTCTTTCCCACGCAGATACACAATCCACGTGCAGAGTTTCTAGCTCTTCTGCTCTCCTCTCCTCCACTCCATGGCCTGACATCACAGAGACTTCTTACCTCTCCCCCTCACTTAACTGCCCCCCACTTTGGTGTTCTCCATGTGGCAAACTGGCCAACACTAATCACCCAGAGCTATCACCGCTATCCCTCTCTGAAAGGGGAGTTCTTTCTCTTGACTTAGTTTACTACGCACACTGGCTACCACTTCCTCTTCCCACCCAACTATATGCCTTTCTTTCTTCCCAACCTTCAAACAGTTTTGTGTTCTCCTTCCTGTCTTGTCTTCCACTCTTCCTTCCTGATGTATTTGAAAGTCAAGGGGACCTGGGAACTGCCCTGTTATATAACACTTTTCCTTCCAACTAAACCCCAGGAATGATGTGAGCAAAATGGGGAACCTCCGAGAGTTTGCTCATTCTCTTACTTTACCCCTTCTCTTTCATCAAAATTTAACTCTTACCTTTGGCCCCACTCTTCCCAGCCAAAAGGCAGGGGATTTGAATCTTAAATCCAGATTTAAGAGCCAATTAAAATCATCCCTAGGAGCCAAGAAACTTCAACTCTGAAGAACACTGTGTGAATTGAAATAATTTACTCAATAAAGGAGGTTTTTAAAGGTTTTAGGAAAGTGTCGTATTTTATCTCTAATTTGCAGTGAACCTGAAGGTCAGTATTTCAGCAAGGACACAGGAAAGGAAACTAGGTTGGAAAAGTTCTGCTCTATAAGTATTATAACTCATATTAGTTGTAATACTAACACTATGGTAAATTATACTAATAGTAAGACCTACTCCCCCAAGTAGATTTGAAGTAGAAAAATATCGGAAGTCCTGATTCTTCTAATACAAGCTTGGGAGCCAAACTTCTCCAAAGCTACCTGACAGTATTTTAAGCATTTTTAAAAATTAATTAAAATTTTCTGAGATGAGTCTTTTCGGGCCCTTGGAGTTCCTAACTGGGCAGATCTGTAAACCAATATACGCACAAATGAAGTACAGTTTAGGACACAGCTTGTCAAATCACATCAACTAATAGGTGGGTCTGTTAGCTCATGAATTCGCATGAGAACATTATTGCTCAACCACATACCCTTGAATCTTCCTTAAAACAGGTTTGGCTTTAATTGGATTGTATCTTGTATAAGTGGTATATCAACTCCCAACATTTACTTGGAGTTACTAAAATGCCCTTATGATTAAGTAATTCTGATTGACATCTACCTACTGGAGAAAGCTTCTGAAGGGTAATCGACAACATACCTTAGCTGTTCCACTCTATGGAAGGAAGGGCTTTTTATTCCAGTTGTACGCTGGTTTAATTCCATCTTTCAGGAAGTAGGAACCTTGTAGAAGATAACCAATTCTTTGTGTACTAAACTTGCCGCCTTTGGTGAAAAGCCTTGGCTGCATACAGGTCAGCTCGTATTCTGGAGAAGGACCTAGGAATGTGCTCTGCCCCAAAAGCAGTGTTAAATTTAGTGGTCTTACTTCCTGAATTCAGAGGGTGTCGGGATTCTTAGGCTGTTTTTGCCCACAAATATGGGTGCTCACAATAAAATAGCAAAATAATGACGCCTATAGCATTTCACTGGCTAGTCAGAATTACAGAATTTTAGAAATGGAAAGAATTTCAGATATTGTCTAGACTGATTCTCTCATTGGCAGATGAGAAACCAACATTCAAAGACTCGGACTGACTCAGGTTCACACAATACATTAGGGAAATTGATCCTTAGTTCTGTATTAAGAAACTGAAAGGTAGATCATATTTAAAAATGGCCTCCCCCAAAGGAGCCCTGTTAAAGACATGTGTTTTGTTTTTAGTTTGGTGAAAATCAGGAAATTGCTATTAAAAAAAAAAAACAAAAAACTAGAGTGGACTTCCCTGCAAAGGACTTTTACTCCCCCCTTCTTTTTTTTCTGGTTCTTGTTCTATGACATCTAATTAATTTTTAAACTTTTCATTATGAAAAATTTTATTTTTTTATTTTTTATTTTATTATGTTATGTTAATCACCATACATTACATCATTAGTTTTTGATGTAGTGTTCCACGATTCATTGTTTGCGTATAACACCCAGTGCTCCATTCAATACGTGCCCTCTTTAATACCCATCAGGCTAACCCATCCCCCCAACCCCCTCTAGAACCCTCAGTTTGTTTCTCAGAGTCCATAGTCTCTCATGGTTCGTCTCCCCCTCCGATTTCCCCCCCTTCATTTTTCCCTTCCTACTATCTTCTTTTTTTTAACATATAATGTATTATTTGTTTCAGAGGTACAGGTCTGTGATTCAATAGTCTTACACAATTTTAAATGTATACAAAAACAAGAAAAAATAATAAAATGAACCCCTTGTACACATCAAGGGTTCTCACTCATCATTGATCCATGACCCACCTTTCACTTCATTATTATTTCTAAAGTGGACATCAGACAGTATGTCATTTCATCTGTAAACACTGAAGAGTGTACTTACAAAAGATAAGGACTCTTTTTTTAAGATTTTATTAATTTATTCGAGAGAAAGAGCACGAGCAGGAGGAGGGGCAGAGGAAGAGGGGAAAGCAGATCCAATCTGAGGATCCTGGGATCATGACCTGAGCGAAAGGCAGCCGCTTAACCGACTGAGCCACCCAGGTGCCCCAAGGACTCTTTTTTTAAAAGCATAAGCACAATACTATTATCACTCATAAAAACCTAGCAATAATCCCTTAATATAAATAGATTTGTAAACTTTATATAAGTTATCCTTTGCCTTAGAACTGTTCCATGCTCCTATAATTTGCTAAATGCCGTTTCATTTATTTTTATCCATTGAATAAAATAGGAACTGAGCATTCAAATAAACATCCACAGACGTTTTGTTTACAGAGAGGGGGAGAAGGAAACCCAGATTCTGACTCTTTGAGAGGTAGTAGAGAATCAAACACAGAGAAGAAATTCTGGAATCAGATAGAATTGGGTGTATAGCTCAGTCTCACTTCTTATTAAATGTGCAAATTTCTTCATCTCTCAAAGGCTTGGTTTGGTGATCTGTAAAATGGGGATAAGGAAGCCCATCTAAAAGAGTAGGGCTGCTGAACAGGATGAGATGCGTAAAGTTACAGAGTCTGTGGCAAGTCAGCACTGCAAAAAACAGCTATCTTGCTCTCAGATTTGT
The DNA here is from genome assembly GCF_004348235.1 of Phoca vitulina. NCBI lineage: Eukaryota > Metazoa > Chordata > Mammalia > Carnivora > Phocidae > Phoca > Phoca vitulina. Next base: position 9,925,220 of record NW_022589736.1, on the reverse strand, counting down.
TCAGTAACGTGTAACTACAGAGTTGCTAACGTCCATTTGACCAAACAGATTTATTAGCTTTAATTAGCTAATGGGATGTGTAAACATGTTAAGTCTCCTTCTTCTCTTTCCGAGTTGTACAAACAATGCTTTAATCCGTGCACCTTTCAAATCTGTGCTCCCCTTTCACTTCATTATTTCTAAAGTGGACATCAGACAGTATGTCATTTCATCTGTAAACACTGAAGAGTGTACTTACAAAAGATAAGGACTCTTTTTTTAAGATTTTATTAATTTATTCGAGAGAAAGAGCACGAGCAGGAGGAGGGGCAGAGGAAGAGGGGAAAGCAGATCCAATCTGAGGATCCTGGGATCATGACCTGAGCGAGCCCATCTCTGCGGGCCCGTTGCTAACACACGATGCACCATGCAAGAGGGCTGCATCCCGGGGCTTCAGGCCCCACTGGTGGACTGATTGAGGCGCAAGCCCCGATTCCGCCCCAGAGCTGTTCGAGGGTCTGCTGCTTGTCTTCGGCCTTCTAGGTGTTTGGATCCCTGTCTTCTGCCTCCCCGAGCCGGGATGTCTCCTCGCCATTGTCCATCCTCTGCATCAGGCAGCTGCCCTTCCACCTGCCCCAGCGGCTTCCTCGTCTCTCCCTTGCTCTGCCACTCCCACTTCCCTCTGCTTCCCTACTGCCTCCATTCCCTGACACCCCCTCTCCAGCCCATTCCCCTGCAGCCTCCGTTCCCATCCCTCCCCTGGAACAGAAGTCTCCCAACCCGGCTTCCACTGTGAGTCCAAATTCAAAATCCCTAGATATCATCTGGTCATCCCCTCTCCGCTCGTCTGCCTCCCTCATGGCCATTCCACCCTCTCCCGGTCTTCCTCCCCTCTGCCGGCCTCCTGCCACTCTCCCTGGCCATATCCCACTCTGCCAAGGGATTAAATGGTAAAGATTCTGGAAGGTTCAGCTGAAAGCCCTTTCTCTTCTTCTCCTTGGCTCTTTCCCTAAGCAAGCTCACCCCTACCAGTGGGCTGTTGACCAGCTGAATCACTAATAGGTCCGTAAGTCCCAAAATTACATCTGCAGCCCACACCCTTCTGTAGGTTCTAGACCCAGACATCCAGCTGCCTGTTACCCCCCATTACCTTAATGTCTCCAGCATCTGCCCCTCAAATGTCAAATTGTCCTCCCTGTTGCAGTGAATATGGCAAAAAAAAAAAAAAAAAAACCCAAAAGGCTGCTGAAAAAGGAAAATGAGGATCAATTTTGATCCTTCTCTCCCTTTCCATTCATACTGAATCCTTCACGGAGCCCCATCACCATTACTGCCCTTCAGGTGTGTCCCATCCTCTTTCCGGGTATTCCCTGGACTAACCACTCTCCCCACACACCCCTGCTAGCTCTCCCCACTCCAATTCATGCTCCACATTGGAAACCACAACTTGATCTTATAACTCAGACATCCTTCTTAAGCCTTCCCACGTCTTCCTGTTGCTCTGAGCATAAAGACCCAAATCTTCAGAATGACATGCAGGATTGGCCCCAATATCCACCAGCAGCTTCATTCTGCACCACCTGCCCCCCAGTCTGGGCTCCCCCCGTCTGAGCTTCCCTCAGCCTCTTCCCTGCACAAAGTTCCCTTATCCTCAGAATATCCTCTTGCCTCTGCTGTGCACCCTCCAACGGTCTTTCCTAACCACAACCTACCTTCAGCTCATAAGCAAATACTTCCAATCAAACCACAGCTTGAAGATCATTTCCTCAGGGAAGCCTTAGATGATATGATCTCCCAGAGGAGAGCAAGTGCTCATTCTAAAATATAATTGCTATTAACTTGACACCAAAATGTTTTATCTCCTTGCTGCTTTTAAACATATCAAATGTACAAAAATATGATAGATATCTTCATGTTATGTTTTTGTTAGATAAGCATTTATTACCCAGATACACGGGAGATACATATGTGTTATATACACATGCATGAACATGAATATAAGACTTGAGTTGGCTTTTCCACTAATGGTTTGAAAATTATAATAGGCAAGAATGACAATTATATACCATTTGATGATTTGCCTTTATTACAAATAGTAGAAATAAATTAGATATTCCTCAAATGCGAAGGTGTTTTCTAAAAAACAGTTGATTCAAGCACCCCAGTTGACACAGAAATTCTAGACCTGCCTCCCACAACCAGTTAGAGTGGTCCACAAGTAAATGAAACAAGACTGCAGCTCTTTTCCCTGAATCCAGTCATCCAGCATTATATAAACCCAGACAAAGAATCCCATTGGCTTGGCAGTTTCTCTGTGACATGGAACTTTCCCCCAAAATGGAACCTACATGGCATTCCATTTCCATGACACACCAGGATGCCAGGCCTGATTCCATTATGATTTTTTTCATGCACAGAATTAGAATAACCAAATATCATCCCTGGAAGAGACTTCAAAGAGTCTTCGATTCAACCTTATTCAGCCAGGTTTCCCTACTGCCCTAGTGATTAAAGCCAGGGAGCAAGAGGCCCATCATCAGGCCTAAGGGCTCCTTAACCTCTGCTCCATCTCTGTCTTCACTAGAAAACTCTTACTTTTATAAATTATGGTTCCTAGAAGATTCTGGAGGAGAATACATGTTACCTGCTAAAAGGGGTTTGAGCATGGGAGCAAGGGATGACTGGGGACGGGCATTAAGGAGGGCAGGTGACGGATGAGCACTGGGTGTTCTATGCAACTGACGAATCACTGACCTCTACCTCTGAAACTAATAATACATTATAGGTTAATTAATTTAATTAAATTTAAATTTAATTTAATTTAAAAAATAAAAAATAATAAAGCAGTTTGAAATACCATGAAGCCAGATCAGCTACTTCATGATCAAAATGAGGAGACTGAGGCCCACAAACAGAAAATCCCAAAGCTCATTAATGGTGAAGCTAGGGGTACACCTCACCCACGGGGCCACACTCCTGAGAACCTGCGCAGAAGGGTCCGTTTGCACCTGAAGAACAGAACCAGCAGGGCTGTTTGCCAGAAGCACAAAGCGGGTGAGCTGCTCATCACGAAGGACAACAAGTAGGTTGAGATAGAGGGCGTGTTGCCCATTGTGAAATAAAAGTCAGATATAAACAATTCTGGAGATGATATACAAATCTTATTTTACTGGTTGCCATTTTCAAGATTACAAAACCCCAAACTAATTTTCTCTTCAACCTCTGTTTATACAAAGATGTACATATCTCAAGTATGTAGCCTAATCTCAATAACTATAATAAATATTGTGACAAGCAACTTAACAGCTCAACAAAATGTCTTTAGTCCTTAGTGCTAGCAAGGTCTCCCGGATCCAAGAAAGGCAGAGGAATAGAAAACCCAGAGAGATAAGGTGCTATCACTGGTTAGTTCAATGGCCAGAGCAGAGGGCCAGTAGGGACAGCGCCTGTCTGGATCTGCCATTACCTCTCTGTTCCATAGCTAACTGTTCCCCAGTCCTTGGCCAACAGACATGCTGCTGGACCACAGACTACCAAGTACTGCCTACCCATCCTTCAAGGCCAGTTCAAACACCACCCCATGCACACCATCCTCTATAGGGTCCCTCCATCTGACTTCTCCTAGGTTTTAGTAACCACCGTATTCAGTTAACATTGATCTTAGGATGCTTTGCCATGTTATTTAATTTATGAGCACATGTGGTCTTCCCAATTAAATTATAACCCTCTCTGCTCCAAAGATGCCTTATGCTTACTTGTCTCACCAGGGTCTGACACCTGCCCTACTAGGGGTACGTGCTCAGTAAGTGTTGATAATAGTGGTGATGATAATGATGATAATGACAATGACTACAGAGGAATAAGCATGTGCTTCTTACTATGAAAGCAGAATGGACACCAATAATGAGAACAAACACGTGCGGTTGTTCTAGAGCCTACACGCATTATCTTACATGATGGCTACTATCATTTTCCCCGTTTCTTCCCAAGAGAATTGAAGTGCAGAAGAATTAGGTGGCTTTCTCATGATTTCAAAGAGGCCTTAAAGAAGGTAGAAAAATGCATTCCTATTGGCACAGACCTATAGGAAAAGAAAATCCATCACTGAAGTCATGTCTTTAAGTCAGAGAAAGACAAATACCATATGATTTCACTCATATGTGGAATTTAAGTAACAAAACAGATGAACATAGGGGAATGGAGGGAAAAAGAAAATAAGATAAAAACAGAGAGGGAGGCAAAGCATAAGAGACTCTTAACTCTAGGGAACAAACAGGTTGCTGGAGGGGAGGTGGGTGGGGGGATGGCATAACTGGGTGACGGGTATGAAGGAGGGCACCTGTTGGAATGAGCGCTGGGTGTTCTATGCAACTGATGAGTCACTAAATTCTACCCCGGAAGCTAACACTACACTATATGTTAACTAAACTGAATTTAAATTAAAAAAAAAAAAAAAGCCAAATAAATACTCATGGAGAAATGAGTCCCAAGTTGGGGCAAGCATGTTCTGATGAGACATATTTTAAGGACAATATGCATGAAGCCACATTAAATATCCCCATGCCTGAGATCCATATTAAATTAATATCGAGTGCTGACGTGAAACACTTCAGTGAAGACCTTTTTCTTTCTTAACCGTTGCTTAAGGATTGTTTTTCTCTTGCAAATGACAGAAAACTCACTGCTTCAGTTACCTTATCACCTCAAGCTTGCTTTCCCTTCTTATATGAACACCACCCTCCCGCCAAAGTCATCATGAAAGACCCACGAGCTGGGTGTGGGAGTGAGCAAAGAGAGAGAGATCCTTCTTAAGGAGTCTGATCTCCTTAAGGAATCTTTCTGGTTGTGCACAATAGTCTTCCTTGAGTGGTGAAAACTTAACTTATCTCAAGGGCTCCTGACCTATTTAGCAGACTTTGGTGATGTACCGGTTTTCTTTTTTCTGGCCCACAGCAACACCTTGACTAGTGGCAACAGCCTAGCCTCCAGCTTCAGACCCCCAGGCGCCCCACAGAGCCACATCAGGCAGGTGCTCACTGACCGATGGGTGCCTAAGCCTTCATTTTTGTTCTTTGGCTGTGTCCTGGATTCTCTTGCAAACATCTGGGCCTCTCGATACAGCAGATTTAAAGATGGTTTGCACATGAGCCATTTGACACCTGTATTTTTTTTTTAAGATTTATTTTTATTTATTTGAGAGAGAGAGAGTGGGGGGCGGGAGGGAGGGGCAGAAGGAGAAGGAGAGAGAGTCTCAAGCAGACTCTGTGCTGAGCGAGGAGCCGAACACGGGGCTTGATCCCATGACACTGAGATCATTGCCTGAGCTGAAACCAAGAGTCAGATGCTTAACTGACTGAGCCCCCAGGTGCCCCCGACACCTGTATTTTAAAAGCACACCAAACAAGTTGAGATATTATGCTATCATTAATTCGTTCGATGACTATTCATTAAGTGCCTACTATGTATCAGCATTGAACGGAAATAGCACCTGACTTCTAGACGAGAGGCCTGGATTTAAGTCTGACTTTATTATATAGTATCTATATAGCCTGCTCTTTATGTTTTGCCTTAGTTTCTTTGCCTATAAATTGGCAATAATAAAAAAAACTGACCTCACAGGTTATTCTAGATATGAAAAGATGAGTAAAACATGGTACCCAACTTGAAGGAGGTCACAGGGTGGTATCTCCAAACCAAACTTAACAAGTAAGCTTCCCGATAATGGCCACCCCAGAACAAATAGTTGCCATGGTTATACTGGTTGTTCAGTTAGAGAAAGCACAAGGAATGGGACACTAGATAAAAAAGACAGTGGTGATGTAGACTCAATTATGGAGCTGCAAGGAAAATGTAGGCATCATCTGGTCCAAGGGTCCCCACCATTTTTGTGAGGAGATAGCACGGGCTTTGGAGACAGAGACCCTTGGGTTCAAATCCTAGCTTGGACACTTTGTAGTTGTAGTTGTGATACATTGCGTCAATGACAATCTCTTCTAGCCTCATTATCTCCTTTCCAGAATAGGAATAGTAATGATTCCAACACAACTTTTATGTGAATTAAATAAAATACGGTACGAAAATTCCTTGGAAAATAGCAAGATTTTAATAAATGATTATTATCTTTATGATTTTATTATTACTTTATCTTTCGATTATCTGAGATCTCTTCCCAGCTTTACTGAGATATAATTGACAGATAGCATTGTATTCATTTAAGGTGTGCAGGATAACCATCCGAAATATGTTCGTATCGTGAAATGGCCACCATGGTAGGTTTGGTTAGCATCCATCACCACACATAGTCACAGATTTTTTTTTCTAGTGGTGAGAACTGTTAAGATCTCCTCTCTTAGCAACTCTCAAATACATACTAAATATTATTAACTAGGGTCACTATGCTGTGTATTACACCCCAGGACTTATTTATCTTGTAACTGAAAGTTGAGATCTACTTCTGCCTGGGTGGGGGAGGGATGAGGTACATGATAGCCAGAGAGAGACAGGTTGGAGCTAAGAATGAAGTGTTTGGAACGGAGAGAAAGTGCCAAACTGAACTTCATTCCCCTTCCTGCTGGAAATTCCAACAAATCCGGCAAAAGAAAGGGGCAAAAAATGGCAAAAATGGCAAAAAAAGAACCTGACTTATAATGCAACTAGAAAACTCTACTGTGTTTTACTAGAAATAGAACCTACTTTTAGGGTGAGGAGCCCCAATCTAAGTCAGTGAAAAAAAAAAAAAAAAACCTGGCCAAGAAAGACTGTGCTCTGTGCGATAAGGCAGCCGCTCTTGCTGGAGCCAGCATCGGCATGCCCATCATTTCACTCTCCCAAGCTTTTCTAATCCATTCATGCTTTCATTTAAAACTAAGTCTTGGGCACCACCTCCATGCCTAGAATGATGATCACAGGGTAACGCAAAACTGTACTTATCGGGAATGTGCAACGGTCGGTGAAAGTTATCCGGATCTGGAAACCCAAGGAGGACGTGGACAGGACCACCTCTCTTTACTCATCGTGCGCTTTGTTTTTCACACCAGTCAGAAGAGAGGCAGATGCTGGGTGCATGATGAGCAGCTGGGAGCAGCAATCTCAGCTGGCCACCCCTAACTTCCTGCTCCACCGTGTACTGAGCTTCAGAGAGGGACTTTCCTAGGTGGTATGTAACCTACATTTCTCAAACAATTAGGTTCTTTTCGAACTGAAACCTGCAACAACAGAAGAAAAATGGTAACACATCTCCTTTAAAGCAGCATATGCTTTTTAAAAAATGTGCCACTGGGAATCCTTCTTCTGTAAGTTTGAATCCTCTCCTACTAAATCTCCTGTATAATTAAGTTGCCTGAGAAATGTTGGAGGCAACACAACAAGAACACCACATCCTAATGAGTAATAAGGATTACATAACAGTCGAGATAAGCAACAACACCCACAGATTTCATGTAAATGCTAATAGTGAGTTCTTGGCCAACAGTGTGAAATAATAAAGCAAGGAATGCCACACAGCTGAACTTCAAAATATTACTCCCAATTGTTACATAAAACCGCAACCAATGTTACATGAATGTTTATTTCACTTTTTCTAATCATTGGTTCTTCATTTTGAAGGCCGACTCTTTTTTTTTTTTTTTTTTTTAATTAACAAAGCAGAGTGCTTAACTGCTTAAGAAAGCCTTGATTGTACGGGGACCCAAACAAAGAATGGTCCAGGGGCTGACGGAGCCAAGTCTGGCTACGAACATCCCACAATTGTCTTCGGCACCTACTACACGGTTCTACATGGAAAATTCTTCAGTACATCTAACTTGAACCTCCCCCATGCTGACATACAAATGGGACATCTCTTCTGTAGAGTTTGTGGATATTAAAGCCGTGACTCCTTATGGCAGTGTTCCCCAAACTGTCCTCCTTAGACACTAGTTGCTTAAGATTAATAATAATAAAAATAATGAGTTTGAGGGGGAAGAATGAATTCTATAATAAGTTCAGTAAATAGTATATTCTATATACCTACTTTATAAACTCAAAATGTATGATTAGCATATTAACAATTTTGAGAAGTGTAGTAGTAATGATGCTGACTTAATCTCGTTTTTAAGCAGAGTCCTTTGCCCCCTCGCCCAAACACGTATTATTAGTTTTTGAAACTTCTCTGTGAAATACACAAATGGGGTTTCTGCTTGAGATCACCAATCCAATCTCTTTCTTTTATACTTGAAGAATCTAGAAAGACAGCAACTTGCCAAATTTTGAATGGGGAAGGTATAAACCCCGCCTCAAACCAAAAATCAACATTTTCTTATTCTTTGTTAATTGCAGATCAATTCATTCTTGCGGAGAAGAATCCCCTCATTTCATGAACCGTTCCGAAAATACAGGTGCTGCTTAAAAATAACTCACCTGTGGGGCGCCTGGGTGGCTGAGTCAGTTAAGCATCTGACTCTTGATTTCGGCTCAGTTCACGATCTCAGGGTCATGGGATGGAGCCCTGCTTTCGGCTCTGCACTGGGCTTGGAGCTTGCTCAAGATTCTACCCCTCCCCGCCTCTTCATGCTCTCTCTCTATTAAAAACAAAACAAAACAAAACGAAACAAAAAAACTCACCTGTGTTGGATGCACGTGTTCCCAGGCTCTGCACTCAGGTCCAACTCAGCTCATGCCCTCCAATCTGGTTGTCTGAATTTATATCTGATTCCACCATTTGAATGTCCTGGAGCGGAGCGGGTAGGGGTGGTGGGGGACAATTGGCACATAGTCATGTCAGAGCTTAAAGAACTTTAGAGTCATCTCACTAGATCCCTTCACTTTGCAGCCATAGGAATTGTGGCCCATAGAGAAAACTTGGCATCGTCTATTTAAGGGATAGTTAGATAGTGACAGAGCCAGGAGCTCACCTGAGTCTCATCTGGCTGCCTCCCATCCTTTATCCTCACATTCACCTTCGTTAGGGTTACACAAGCCTGCTCCCTGACCTTCAGACTAGAAAACTGGGCTCAGTGGCAAAAGCACTTGCTTACCAAAGAGTATGCAGAAGCCAATGTATTGTTAATGCTGTGTTGCTTTCATCATAGTGCAAAGGTGAAAACATTTCCACTTCTAATAGTTCCAGAAGAACCCTGGGAACATGGGGAAATGCTGGGTTTTCTCTGTCTTCTCTTCTACACAGAACCATCAGGTTCCAGGTGATCTCCCCTGGAGTGTGCAGAAGGTCAAGAATTTGTCTGGAGATGAATAAGAAATCACTAACCGGAAAATAGAATTGAATAGGGCAAGCTATAAAGACTTCCAACACAAATGCCCTAAGAGCCACAAGTCTCTATATGGCAGCAGAATTTAGAGTTGAAATTTGATTTTTTTTTTCACTTTGGAATTTTATTTCATATATGTTGCTTGATAAGGAAATTGCTTCTCCTCATTCACCCCGGGGACATTTTAATTATACTTTGTTCTTGAAAATGAGCGTTTTTACTTTTAACTATTGATTTCAGAACTCTATGAACTCTGCCTTGAAGTCATTTCCTTCGACCCTCTACATGCCGGGGGACTCCTACCCCTGCTCCAAAGGGGTCACATTTCAACAGATCTTACGCCCTCCTGGTCCTCCTGGTGCCTGACCCCCAGGAAATAAAGGAGCACGGTACATTGAGATGACCATTATGTATCTCCACTCATCAGAATCACAGAGCCAGGTGGCAAGGGGACAGGATGACAGGAAAACAATCCCATCTTTTATTTCCCAGCTTCTGTCTCACACGCCCCTTCAACCTGAAAACAGACCAGAAAAATCCAGTGAGAAAAGGTTTGAAAGCCCCTGCACCAAGGTGACAAGGAATCACAAAGTCCAACTGTTATTCTTCTGGAGAGAAAGGGTGTGCAGAGAACCACAAAGGACTCAAATGTTTCTGTTGCTTATCAAGTGAAATAAAATAAATTGTACTCACCAAGCAAATGATTCATCTTGACTGTTTAGGGCAGTTTCCCTTTAATAGTTACGTAGTCTCTAAGCCTGGCTTAGCTTTTTAAAAAAGAAGAAGAAGAAGAAGAACTGTCATTTCTATTCAATTAACTGCTTCCCCCTCTGACTTTAAATCAAGGGCAGTGTCTGTTCAATTTAATTACTTTCCAAGTAGCCTGCATGGTAAAGCAGCAACCACTAAAGCAAATAGCCATGTGGTGCTTTATAAGGTAAGAATTCGATATAATTTAAGGATGTTCTCCTAACAGAAAATGCAATAAAGCTGATATCCCCCCTGCTGTGTTTCCAGCCACTTGATACATAATATGTTCACAGGTCAAGATTTTAGCCCAACAGTTGAAAGCAAGTAAAATGGGGAGAGTGTCATTTACCCTCTGGAAAGTCTAGGGAGGAAATTTTTGAAGGACTTGTCCCACCTGCTCTGATGACACAGGAAGAGTGACCTTCTTCTTTCAGAGAAGGTGGTGATTTTTATTATCCACACATGGAAGATTTTCCAGAACTAACTGCATGAATAATTGCATCAACATCAGGATATTCAGTATCAGACAGCAAGACGGAGTCAAAATTGCAAAGTTGTAGGGTAAACACTGCACAAATATAGCACGGCCGAAACACCAAGACCTCAACTGTAAACTTGACTCAGTCACCAATGAGCTGTGGGGCACTGAGTTACTAGCTTGACTTCACTGAGTGTGTTTTGATATTTGTAAATAAGGGCCTTCCATTAAATCGAGAGGAGGACTCTTTGTCTCTAACACTCATTGAGATGATCAAATGACAGCAAGATTCCTCCCAAAAAGTGGGACAACCCCATTCCCTCCAAACAGAAGAACCAACATAAGGATAACTTCGAGCAATAATGTAAACCTAAATTACCCACAGAGGATAACTTAGGATGCAGCACAGGGAGAGATGTAGGTGCTCTTTTTCATTAATAGCATCAGATGGCCCAGAAAAATTCTGGCCAAAAGGAGAAAGGAAACGTTAAAGCATGAGGAATTGTACACTTGACATTAATTTACAGAGTGTAATCAGGTGTCCTAAGATTCAATATATTTTGTGGTTTGGTAATATTTTCATTTATGTACAATGTACACTTTGCCCAAGTGATCTATAGACGATATACAAATCTGTAGACTTGTCAGTTTGTTCTATCTACACCAGATAGCTACTTAATATTATAAAGAGCAAGCGAGAGGCAAAATATATACACACCTGTTCAGTGGAAAGCTCCCCTTTGTACTCTATCAACCAAAGAAGGTGGATTCTCCAGTAAATCACAAATTAATGGATAGTCTTCAAATCGTGCAGTAGGTCTTTTGACATATCTTCATACCCATGCACTCACAAATAAATAAAAGTGGCATCCTTTTATTCAAATCAGAATGACAAGTATTGTGGCTTCAAAACAGAAACGATCCCAGGTATAAGATCCTATGAGAGATTATGCTCTTCAGACTGATGTAAATCTGAATGATCAAAAAATGCAAGCATGTTTTGTGGAATAAATGTATATATTTAATGTAAATGACTCAAGAAGACTTTAATCTATGGATTCTTAGTGTTTCCAGACCTCCGATTCTGTACACTATCTTTTCTTCGTGTTGGCATATTATTGGATTGAACCTGATTCAAAGGTCAAGGAAATCATACCAAAGCCCATTCTATACTTTATGTAGCACTGTTCTTAGCTCTCCTTTGTATAACTTGACTAAATGAGAAAGTAACGATGGTAGGTAGAGAAGAATCTTTGTAGGACAAATCAGTCGATACGACTGCCTTCCAAAATAACCAGTAAATAATTCAAGACACCTATATATTCATCTTATATCCAACCACGTTCTGGAAAGGGATTCTATTACCTGCTCCTCCAGTTTTAAAGAATTTTGATAATATAAAAAAAATTAGCAAACTTCCTGTATCTTTTATACAATTATTTCCCATGAATGGTGAATAATTGTAAGGTTTGTGCATGTCTTTGCTCCAAATTCACTACATATATTCTAGGATCTGCAAACCCAATATGTTTTTTCCTCTGTCCAAATGTATTAGTTCAATGCCAGTGGAAAACATCAATCAGTTAATCACAAAGTGTCTGCTCAGCACTATTCTGAGTACTATCAAATTTATAATGATCACAGGGAGCTTATTATCTGTTTGGGGACACAGGATTATCATATAAGAAAAAAATTACACTCATTGTACTCATAATTGTATACATCTGTGACACAGATTGCAAAAGGTCAGAAGGGGAAAAGGATAAATATGTGTGAAAAAAGATCCCATAATGTGTATACACATCATGGAGACTTCTTATTGTATATTAAATAGGGTTGTATGTTTTCAGAGATCTCACTTGTAGACTTTTCAGTGATGATTCTCCTGCTATGTGTTCTAGGTGCCTTAAGCTTTTAAAGTGGATAATTAGTTACTTTGGAATGAAGGAGTCTCTCTCATTGGCTTAGTGAATAGCAACAAAGAATAAGGACGTATCTGAGTAAGACCTTTCTTTAGAAGGTAAGACTTTGCAGTAAAGGAGTTTATTCTTTCAAATAGTATGCTCCCCAAATCATACCATCTTTTATTTATTTCTTATTTTGTCCCTCCAATTTTATAAGATCCATCTACCAAAGCCATTGCTTAACCATCAGAGAGTATGGTCTAATTGAACTGTGGTTTCAGGTAAAATGTAGTAGAAAGTGACAGGACACTGCTCTAGCTACAACAATTTTAAAAAGTCAGCAAAATTACTAAAATTATGTTAGCCAAGACACCATAAAGCTGTGGAAGCAAATAAAACTAATCGAACTCAACCAAAGGCCAGAGAACCCTTCCAAGATGAGTAGGCAGTCACTGGCTGCTTTCTACCCTGGCAATGTTTGCCATTTCTAAGCGCACAATGAGGCTTGAGCACAAGCTGAATATTGTAAGAAAGAAAAACTACCACGGCTTGTGGAGGTTGTATGGAGCGGGAATGATAATTTGGAAACCTCAGGAGCCCTATATGCACAAAGGCCATTTCCCCTATGTGTTCATTTGCTAAGTGAAAGCGCACTTGGAAGATTAGGAACCTTCTTTAAAATAGCATACTGGGGGTGCCTAGGTGGTTCAGTCGGTTAAGTGTCTGCCTTCAGCTCAGGTCATGATCCCAGGGTCCTGGGATCGAGCCCATGTCGTCAGGCTTCCTACTCAGCAGGAGCCTGCTTCTCCCTCTCCCTCTGCCACTCCCCCTGCTTGTGTGCGCTCTCTCTCTCAAATAAATACATAAAATCTTTTTTTAAAAAAAGCCTTAAAAAATAAAATAAAAATAAAATAGCATACTGAAATACACTGTAGTCTTGCAGTAGTGGGAAGACAAAGTCTGTCTTGAGGAGGAGCATCTGCTTCAAACACACAACCAGTGTACTCCTTAAGATATTTGTCAAATTTGGGGGCACCTGGGTGGCTCAGGCATTAAGTGTCTGCCTTCGGCTCAGGTCATGATCCTGGGGTCCTGGGATCGAGCCCTGTATTGGGCTCTCTGCTCAGCGGGAAGCCTGCTTCTCCCTCTCCCACTCCCCCTGCTTGTGTTCCCTCTCTCACTGTCTCTCTCTCTCTCTCTGTCAAATAAATAAATAAAATCTTTAAAAAAAATAAAAATAAATAAATAAATATATTTGCCAAATTTGGGGTAGAAACTAGAGAGCAAAGTTTAAAACTGCCAAAAGGCAGACCAACTGCCCCGTAAGCTCTGTAGGCAGAATAAAGGAGGCAGAGACCTGTTAGGCTAGCAGTCAAACACCAGGGCAGAGTCTTCTCCACTTGTAAACATTCGAAACCAGAGAGAGACTGAAATTGACTAAAGCCCCATTCCTGATTAAATCATCAAAGGACAAATTCTGAGTCAAAGTAATATAAACTTCAGGCTCTACTCTTCTTTATATACAATGTCCATCATAAAATAAAAAGTTACAAGAAGAAAACATTATAGGACATAAGAAAAAGAGGAAAAAAACACAGCCATTTGAAGCAAGCAGAGAGATGACCTACATGCTGAAATTCGCAGACAAGGTCTTTAAACAACTGCTATTAATACGTTAAAGAAAATAAAAGGAAAGGAGGACAAACGATTAAAACAGGAAGAATTTCAACAGAGAATTGAAATCTAAGAAACAGAATCAAAGGACATTCTAGAACTGAAAAATTTAAGTATCTGAAAGTAAGAGTGCATTGGGTGGGTTTAATGTCAGACTGACAAGTCAGAAGCCAGGGTTAGGGAACTCAAGAACAAGCAAATTTAATATATTCAAAATAAAATGCAGAGAGGAAAACAACGACAACAACAACAAAAAACCACGTAAGCAAAAGTCAAATTGATCTAACAAATGTATAATTGTAATCCCAGGAAAGGAAAGAATGGGGAAGAAGCAATATTTGAACAAATTATGGCTGAGGATTTTCTAAAACTGATGAAAGATGTCGATCCATAGATACAAAAAGCTCAGCAAACTCCAAAAAGGACAAATATAAAGAAAGCCACACCTGATTTAATTGATCTGGATAAGAACTGAGCATTAATACTTTTAAAAGCTTCCCAGGTAAATACTAATGTATAGTCAGTGCTGAGAATCACTGGTCTAGAGGATGCCATATTATAAGAGTAATGTAAAGTTAGTTTGGTCTGTTTCCAAGGGATCATAAGAAGGAGCAACTTCTCTAGGCTTTTTTTTCCTTAAAATATCCCCTACTGGGGTATCAGGGAGCATGTCTATATTTCAATTATCGTCTCCATAACTCAACTCCACATTTTTTAAAATTTTTCACTTAAATTCTAGTTAGTTAACATACAGTGTAATATTGGTTTCAAGAGTAGAACTCAGTGATTCATCACTTACATACAACACCCAGTGCTCATCATGACAAGTGTCCTCCTTAATACTTATCACCCATCTGGCCCATCCCCCACCCACCTCCTCCATCAATCCTCAGTTTGTTCTCTATCGCTAAGAGTCTCTTATGGTTTGTTTCAATTCCACAGTTTTTAAATGATGGCATCAATACCTCCTCTCCCCATAACCCACTGAGGATCATGGGGGAAAAAACAAAATGACATAGATTCAGTCTGGCCAAGAAACTTTCCACTTGCAGAAACAGAAGGAGGTTACAAGACATACAAAATTAGCTATCACAGTCTCAGCCTTGCTGCTGTAGCTGCATCGAGAGGACACTCGGAGATCAAAAGGAGGTAGACGTTCATCCCTGGCGAAGATACTTGAAAATCAGACTAACCATGGCTAGTCACTTAACTGGAGGCAATCACCAGAGCAGTGGAGAGTCTGAACCTGGAGCAGATACACGCCAGGAAGCAGACAATAAATCCCCACGGGGCTTTGGATGTCAGGTTTGCCGGCTGACGTCCACTTCCAGAAAAGAACCTGGAGTTGAGAGAGAAAAGGACTGTTCTTGTCAAGTCTGAAGGTAAGATGAGATTACACCGTGACTGATAACACTTCATGGTTGATGAGAAAATTTGGTTTTCTTTAAAGCTTATTTTGCAGAATCACGATGTATTATGTGTATATGTGCTTTTTAAAGAAAGAACAGGAGTTGTAGCATTAAATGCAGAATAACCCAGACCTAGAGGTACGAGGAGTATCTCCCCAAAGCAGGAGCACATGATCAAGAGCATCTCTGTGCTCCGGTGACCTGCCAAGTTTGTCACAGGCAAGAGTATCCCCAAATACTGAATTTACCTAAATTTACAAAAGTGACCAAAATAAAGGTTAGAGTTGTGTCCTTACGGTTCCCAACTTTTAAAGTGCAAAGAATAAATTGGCACGAGACAGAGCATTTTTCCCAGTATAAAAAGGTATAAAATATCTGCCAGGTAGAGCCAAAAAGCTCCTGACACCAGGCCCCTCCCTCCCCACCCATTGGTGCCCCAGACAAGAACTCAGGCTCTGGACAACACCGGAATGCTGCTAATTCTCCTGGGAAACAGTTCTGCTTCCTAGCTGCCCACAAGTTCTACACAATCTTGTTAGGAGCTACCCCATCTCTCCATTTCTCATGGTGCATCAAATCCACATGACAACAAAAGTTGCTGTCGCTCAGGGGTTTTGTACATTTCCCCTCCTGAGACTTGTCATCCAGTTTTCCTGGCTTGTAAATATCACTTCCACTGATGTGACAACTACAGGAAATCATGTAGTCTATCCTACCTAGGTTATGTTTTTGCTGTTTACCCTTCCACAAATCTTCATATTATGAGGTTTAATCCTGTCCTTGGGCCGCAACTTTACATTTCCCCACAAAATTCTCAAAGTGACTCCAAGTTTGCTGGGGCTCCCGATTTGTGTAACCTCCGAGTCTCCTTTGTCCTAGGTGCCAATTTTGGCATTCCACTGCCCCCTGCTCCCTTTTTCACAAAATGCTTCAAATCATTTATCTGTAGATTAATTCAAAAGACTCTAAAAATAGGGTTTGAGTCCCAAGGTTTTTACGACTATTTATATTTTTTTTTTCAGTTACCATGCACTACAAAGTGAAATCTGCATGAATTCCTTTTAGTACGTTTCTTTTCTTGCTCATCTACCTGTAGCGGCTGGCCTCAGCCTGGATACTAGCTGCCAAATGATTACAAAATACTAGAATTTTATCCTTTGAAAGAAGAATTTTTTTTGACTCATCGTGTTTTTCCAGTGGCCAAGACACAGCAGAAAACTTCTCTATAATATGAGAAAAAACCGGTTTACATGTCCATCTTCAGCACGAGGCATGGCACATGACAGTCTACACTAGATGGGTAGAGGCAGGAGTCTCGGATTACAGTCCCACTGCCATCAAATGTTATGTGACCTCGAACCAGACACTCGACCTTTAAGTGACTCAAGGTCATCTTATGATGATCTTTGGCCCCTATATTTATGGGTTGGTTGGTTGGGTTTTAAACTATAGAGGCATTAAGAGCTCCTTCGTCTAAGCATTGTATGAAACCGAGGGATTGCTAGGGGAAGAACAGAAAGTTGGCTTTTTGGTTAAAACAACAACAACAAATGAAAGGAAGCTTGGATTTCTTCATGGAAAGTTGCAGCACTGGAATGAATATTTTGCTACTAAATATATGTACCCAGGGTGGCAGGCATCTCTGACGGGCACGATGTCTTGCTTTCTGTCCTCAGGGGAGGGGAAATCAAGGGAATCAGCACTGCGGCTCCAAATGGTCCTCACCACCCAGCATGCATACAAAGCCACGGCTCCGTGAAGTGGAATTACCCCTTACTGATTGATTCTAGAACCCTCCAGCTCTCTTGCCTTCCCTGAACCAAATTCACAAAAATATTTAAGCAACTTTTTCCAGAAGGGTTCAGGTAATTGCAAGCACCAGGACAGTTGTGCGATTTGTACATTGCCCAAGACAGCTGACCCAGGGGAAGGCACAGGTTGATATCCAGCTCATGTTTTGCTTGCCAAGCCCTGAGCCCTGGCACTGGCTTCTGTCCATGTGAAAGAAGAGGTATCTTTTCCTTCACACAAAGGCACAGTCTGCTTGCCAAGCAACGTGCCTGTAGGCCTGAGGATGTCCAGAGGTGGCACACACAGACAGGTTCACATCAAGGTTAAGTGCAGGCCAGTGGAAGCCCTAGATGATTGTCCAAAAGCATGTGGTGTATGTGCGTGTGTGTGTCCTGGGGCAGGAGGGCCGGGCTGCCGCAAAGGGCACTGCACGCCTGGTCTGGCTACTTCCTTCCTTCGTGGTCACGAAGGGGGCAGCTCCCCTTCCTTCGCCTTTGCTTCATTGTCTCACTCACCTATTCTCAAGGTCATCAGAGAATATCCATTCCCTAACTCTCCTTCCCTTTCTCTTCTCTTACGCCCCACCCCAACTCATTCCTCCCTTGTCCGCCCCCCCCCATCAAGGTGTGCCAGCCTTCCCTAGAGACTCATGAAGTACCATCGCCCTGCTCCTTCCTCCATTTTACAGATTCCAAAATCATGGGCATATCCCGAAGGCCAAGGTGTTTGCTCATTTTGACTGATACACCATGAGGTACTCAAAACTCAGTGGTTGAAAACACCAAAGCATCTTCTCTCAACAAACATTTTCTCTGTGGGTACAAAATCCAGGAATGGCTTAGGTGGGTCACTCATGAAGTGGCCATCAAGCTCTCAGCCACGGCAGCGGTCGTTGGACAAAATTCCGCAGATTCCGCCCTGGCTCCTGCACTTGGCCGCGGGCAGCTCTAAGCTCCCCTCTGACCATTGCTTCGTTGGTTGGAAGCCTCAGTTCCTCCCCACAAAGGTCCCCCAAGGCCTGCTTGTGGCATGTCCCATGTGGCAGCTTGCTTCCCCCGAAGCCGGTGACCCAGGGGAGACAGAGAGCCGGCGAGCGCCAATTTGCCCAAGACAGAAGCTGAGGTCTTTTATGACCTCGTCTTAGAAGTGACGTCACTTCCACCAAACACTGCTGGCTTGTCACACAGGCAAACCCTGGGACAGTTGAGGGGGAGTGGCTCAGGGGTGTGAATAGCAGGTGGCAGGACCGCCAAGGACCTGTCCCTACTGCATCCGGACACCTGGCTCCTTCAGATGCAGCCTTCTGGTCAGCGTCTACCAGCAGCGCGGAGGAGGCCATGCACTTACACTGTCTAGTTAGATGTTCACAAGGCTCTAAAGCAGATGCTGCTTTTTGTTCTCATTTTGAAGTTGAGAAACCTGAGCTTTAGGGAGATGAAGCAATTCACCTACAGTCACAAAACTAATAGGACGCAGACTCCCCTCCATCCTCTCCCCAACTGCAAGGTCTTATTATTTTATGTTCATAGTATTTTTCTCTGCCCTGCAATCCATGTTTTACACATTTATCCATTATGTTCCTTCTCCAAGTGTCTCCAACTTTCTTTCCACTGAATAGAAGATAGAATCTCATTTCCCCACAGTGGTGTTTAAACTCCTAGTCTTGCTGCAACCTGCCAGTGATGGTTAAGTTTATGTGTCAACTTGGCTGGGACGTGGGGCCAGGAATTTGGTGAACCATCATTCTGGATGTTTTTGGGTGAGTAAAGCAGACTGCCCTCCCTAATGTGGGCAGGCCTTATCCAATCAGTTGAAATCTCAATAGAAAAAACAGCTGGCCTCTGAGCAAGAGGGAGTGCTCCAACAGAAGGACTTAGGACTTTGCGTGTGTGTGTTTGTGTGTGTGTACATATACACATGTGTCCTATTGGTTCCATTTCTCTGGAGAACCCTGATGACTACAGGACCTTTCTAGCCCATTTTATCACAATGGCCCCTGTCCCCATCTCCCTCATGCTCACAAACTATGTGCATGCATGCACACACATCCACATTTTGACACATCTACTTTGGCTGACTTGGCATCTCCCAAACATGCTATGTTTTCCCATCTCCCTGCCTTTATTCAAACAGCTAACTATGACTTCTCTCCTAAATGTCCTTTCTCTCCTACCCCCTCCCAATCTGTCCCTCTCCTATAATCTCACTATATCCTTCACTGTAACATATATCATTGGGTTATCTGGTATAAAAATTAAGGCTTATCTCCAATACTGGATTAAGAGCTTGTGGATGGTGGGATTATGCCATTAATCTCTTCCCAGCTTTTCCCAGTCACCAGTACAGCACTTTGCTCGCTGGGACTCAATGAGCTGACCTGAATTCTTCATCCGTTTTCAGAAGATGTTCATATCTTATATAATCACATCTCACTATACCCAGGATAAGGAAAATATATAAACTACGATGGCTACGCTAAAAAATATTTTTTAAATAATAGAACAGAGGCTCTATTTGCCACTATTCAAAAACAAAATGGCGCACATTCTGGAAACTTGGTGTGCTGGTCTCATAAAACGGCATTCCTGTTGAAAACAACTAAAATTCTGGGTAGCAAGAAATGTGATCTCCTTAAAAGCATCAACGAGCTGGCAAAAATTTGAACAATAACCAAGCCAGGGACTGAATGAAGTAGGGAACCAAGAGACAAGTAGAACAATGAGCCTGGCTTTTGCCCTAAGGGTATGTGCCAAACAGACTGAACTTGAACTTCAGTTTTGTTTTTTTCAAGTAATGTAATAGCTTTATTTAAGAATCAAAATTTACAATAGACCAGGAGTTATATTCTTTGCAACCATGTGGAAATTACAGTGTGAAATTTTGAATACTAACTTTAAAATGTGTGTGGGCATACATAGTTTTTCCAAATTCTTTTGGGGGTTATGCAAACAAAAATATGAAGAATCCTGGGTAAGGCATCTCACAGGGGAAGGGATGATACAGAAGGCAGTGATCTTTTTTTTTTCCCCTTTAACAACTGGTATTTCCAGTTAAAATACTTGGAAAGATGACTTGGTTGGGGATTTTTAAACCTCTTAGCAATATTTCAACAAAAAAATGGATAGTTGCCAAGCTTTAATACGATGCCCCAAAACGCCAACACTTTCTAAGATCACTTAACTTTTCCATTCTTCTTCCTCTTTTTGGAGCCTTTGTGGGTCTTGCCTCGATGTTGATGGCTGCTGACCAGGATGGTGGTTGCTGAAGGGAGGGGTGTCTGTGGCAATTTCTTAAAATAAGACACTGATGAAGTTTGCCACAGTGACTTACTCTTCCTTTCATGAACGATTTCTCTGTAGCATGTGATGCTGTTTGATAGCCTTTCACCCACAGAAGAACTTCTTTCAAAATTGGAGTCAATCTTCTCAAACTCTGCTGCTGCTTTATCAGCTGAGTTCATGTAATATTCTAAATCCTTTGTTGTCATTTCAACAATCTTCACAGCATCTTCATGAGGAGTAGATTCCATCTCAAGATACCACTTTCTTTGCTTATCCAGAAGAAGCAATTCTTCATCTGTTCAAGTTTGATCATGAGATCGCAGCAATTCAGTCCCATCTTCAGGCTCCACTTCTAATTCTGATTCTCTGGTTGTTTCCATCTCATCTGCAGTGACTTCCTCCACTGAAGCCTTGAACCCCTCAAGTCATCCATGAGGGCTGGAATCAACTTCTTCCAAACTCCTGTTCGTGTTGATATTTTGGTATTTGGAGAGGGAGAGAGATGGGAGAACAACCAGTCAGGGGAGCAGTGAGAATATACACAATATTTTTCAGTTAAGCTCACTGTCTCATATGGGTGCAGTCTGTGGCACCCCAAGACAATTACAACAGTAACGTCAAAGATCATTGATCACAGGTCATCGTAACAGATACAAAAATAATGAAAAAGTTTAAGACATTGCTAGAATCACCAAAATATGCCACAGAGACACAAAGTGATCAAATGCTGTTGGAAAAATTACATCAATAGATTTGCTTGAGGTGGGACTGCCATGGACCTTCAATATGTAAGACACACAATATCTGCGAAGCACTGTAAAAGAGAGCACAATAAAATGAGGTATGTAATAATAACTACCTATATCAATATGTAATATGTAATAGAATATACACAGTCATTCTTTATTTGCTGTTACAGATTTTTCCTATCCTTGAACTTCAAAACCCATTTTTTAAATTGCATCCTGCTTTACTTTCTTCCCCAACTTCCATTTCTCCTGTGTTCGACTCAGTTATTCTTTCATGCTAAAACTTGAGAGAGTTCACCAGTACCGATGTTCACATTCCTCAATGCCCTTGGTTCTTTGGCCATGGGACTTGAGAGTTTCAACAATGATGAAAGTATTTTCACAACAATTGCAGAATAGTTGATCCAAGTGACTGAAATCGAACATCATATATAAAATCGTAACTCTAGGCTAGTTTATTCTTTATGTTGGGCTTCATTATTCTCATTCACATTCTTGATGATTCAATGAAGTCCACTCCCTGTAAACGTTTGGTTCGATACTTAAATATGTTCAAGGTCAACCAAAACATCCAGAGTGATTGGCAGAGAATAAAGATAAGGTGGCTGAGCACCACAAAGCTCCCAAAATTATTCAAAGACTCTGACATGAGAAGAAAAAGGAGGAGTTCCAAATAGCCTGTTGAAAAGTTTTCTCCTGGCTTACCTGTTTAGTAAGCACTTGATGGTGAACTTACTACCCTCCTTAGCGAAGACTTCAACATTGCGTTTTAGTAGGATTATTCTTAAAAGTAGCATTAATATCATTCAGGAAGACATCTTCTAGAAGTGCCCAGGGCATTGGACCATGCCCTCCTTTCCTGCTCCACGATGCTCCTATTCCCAGAAAGGACTTTCTCAACCCAGCTTAGGGAGTACGGCTACACCACCTTGACAAAAATATTCTGTGACCTTTGGGTGACCTTTTCTCCGAGAATTGGAAATGGAGGGTTTCAACCGTAGGTCAGGCAGTGGACGACTTTACCGGTGCTCCCTGAAAGACAAGGCTGATGAATGGCATTTGAACCCTGTTTCCCTAATCCTTCAGGCAGAATTAGAGGCTCTCCAGAAGGGTAATCCTGAATGATTCACGATGCCTGCTTCAGCATGGTCACACATCATATAAATACAAATTGACAGTTTGCACACACTGGCCTCATCATGGTATTTACTTAAAATCCTCTCAAGTCCACTTCCAATGGCTGCCGTGGGGACAGCTCTCTATTTAAGGCTGGCAAAAAAAAAAAGGCACCAACTTCTAATATCCAGCCGCCAGATTTACAGGAAAATGGGAAGCTTTTGAATATTCAGCTCTCCTTTTGTGTCACCTGGCACTTACCTTCCATTGTGTCAGGCCATGGGTTTGTTAGATGATTGCAAGGATAATTCTTTGAAAACAAACAAACAAAAAGGTAGCAAGCTGAGACCATTGGATAACGCCTTTGGCTGTCCTGAAGTTTCTAAGGAGGAAGAAAAAACATTGAGGCTAGAGAAAGAGATGGTCTCCGAATAACATGCTAAGAGAGACTCTGAGATACTCGAGAACATGAATATATCCCTAACTGGTACAAGTGTAATGAGAAAATCTCATAGAGAACACCAAAAAACACTTACTTCCATTACTTTACAAAAGGATTCTTGATAGACAATAATGAAAAGTCAATAAGCAGATACCAACTGTGATTGATCTATATTTGTGTTTGCAACATGGGCAAACCCACTGCTTCAAAGAAAATGTCAAAAACAGAAACACCGCCAGCTTAGAGCAGTATCAAGGTCATCCATGCAGTAGCATTCTGACTGCTAACTCTGGACGCAGGAGGAGAAAATACTAAGGGAAAGGGTGGAATTCATGAAAGTAAAAGCGGAACCAACTCAGAACTGCCTCAATACCAGCTTTTACGCAGGTTCTTTTAGCGGTGAAACGTGGTGCGAAATAATCTTTTTAATGGTCATGGGGAGCCTTGATTTCCTTTTTGTGTAAGCCCATTACATGTTTACTTGAAAGGACTCCCCTTCTCCTTTCTGGCTTTCTCTGACGTTCACCCTAATGCGTCCCCCTTTCTTATCCAGAGCTTGAAGCAGCACCCTTTGGAGATTAGGGAGGAAAGGAAATGCCACCCAGGCAGATCAGGAGCTGACAAGGCTCCAGGCAAAAGGCCTTCAGGAGGGAATTCACCTTTCTCAAGCCACCTGTTTTTACCCTTTGTGCATGACCTAATATACTTTGTAGTAGGCATGATATCATGGTATCACTATTATTCACTGGTAATCAATTCACTTTTACCATTTGGATCACCCCCTTTGGCTTATATAGCCTACCCTGAAGTTTAGAAGGTGGAACAACAACAACAAAAAATCAAGGCTACGGAATGGTAACAGAGCTGGGAAAGCATGAGTTAATAGCACACTAGAGAGAGTTGTAGAACAAGAGCGTAAATAAAGCACCAATACATGTGGGTGATACAGTGTCACATGAAGTCTCCACAGTCTGTTTACTGTGTTTGGACAAATGCATAAACAAGCTTCTGAATGACACGAATAATCAAGGCACCTCTGTTTTCTGAGTTTTAGATTTGCACATGGCTCGGTTAGTCTGAAGATATAAGTGCCCAATCAGAGGAATATAGCTTATAATAACTATACTCACAGGAAAAGGGACAAAAGCTTTATATTTATTTTGCTTTTATTATTTTATATTTCTATTTTACCTCAAATGTAATAATTTTACCTTTTCTAAGTAAGTATGTACAATATCTAGTCCAACAGAGCCTGTAGATAAAATATGCCAAACACACAATATCTTTCCCTTTAAAAAAAAAAAAAAAAGAAAGAAAGAAAGAAATCTTTAAGCAAATGAGAAGACAAGCCACAACTTGGGAAAAAATATTTGCAAGAAATATTAAAATTGAGCAATAAGACAAGAAACAACCTGATTTAAAAATGCGACAAAGACCTTAGGAGACACCTCACCCAAGAAGATAGACAGACAGCAAATGAGCACATGGTAAAATGCTTCACATAGTATGTCATCAGAGAAGCGCAAACTAAAACAGCAATGAGCTACAACTACTGACCTTTAGGATGGCCAAAGTCTGGAACACTGACAACAACAAATGCTGGCAAGGATGTGGAGCAACAGGAACTCTCTTTCACTGCTGGTGGGAATGCAAAATGGCGCAGCCACTTTGGAAGACAGTCTGGCAGTTTCTTACAAAACTGAGCATACTCTTTTTTTTAAGATTTTATTTATTTATTTGTCAGAAAGAGATCACAAGCAGGGGAAGCAGCAGGCAGAGGGAGAAGCAGACTCCACGCTGAGCAAGGAGCCTGTTGTGTGACTGGATCCCAGGACCCTGGGTTCATGACCTGAGCTGAAGGCAGATGCTTAACCGGCTGAGCCACCCAGGTGTCCCAAACTAAACATGCTCTTAACATATGATCCAGCTATCGTGTTCCTTGGTATTCACCCAAAGAAGTTGAAAACTTAAGTACACACCATAACCTGCAAACAGATATCATAGCACCTTTATTCATAATTGCCAAAACTTAGAAACAAGCAGTTCCATCCAGACAGTGGAATACTGTTCAATACTGAAAAGAAATGAACTTTCAAGCCAAAAGAAAACCATGCAAGAACCTTAAATGCATATTTAAATGAAAGAAGCCAGTCTGAAAAGGCCATATACTGTATGATTCGAGTTGGAAAAAGATAAAACTATGGAGACAGTGAGAAGATCAGTGGTTGCTGGAGGTTGGGGGTGGAGGGGGGGGAGGGGTGAATAAATGAAGTACAGATGTTTAGGGCAGTGAATATACCCTATAGGATACTATAGTGATGGGTACATGTCGAATGTATAATGTCTATACAGCAAAAGTGAAACCCTATGTAAACTATGGACCCTGGGTGATGATGATGAGTCAATGTAGGTTCATCAGTTGTAACAAACGTACCCTTTTGGTGCGGCTGTTGTTGGGGAGGCTCTGCATGTGTGGGGGCAACAGGGGATATATGGGAAAATCTCTGTAGCTTCCACTCAATTTTGCTGCAAACCTAAAACTGCTCTGAAAAAAATAAAATCGTAAAATTTTTTTAAAATCTGACAGCCTATGGGCATTTAGATTGTATTTGTATAATTTGTGCAGGATGCAGCAGGAACATGTTTATACTGATGGCAGAGAGATCAGCATCCTCAAAGATGGAAAAAGCCAGGTCTCCTGATCTGGGAAAGTGTTTAAATATTCAAGAGGTGACCCAGTTCACCTTATAGTAAAGTCACCTCAGTTGCTCAACGAAATTTATTTGACAAATATTTGAGGGGTCTCCTGTGTGTCTTCATGTGCTTCTCTGAATCTGTATTTGGTGGATCCTACTGTTCTGAGGTGCTCACTCATCCATACACTCAAGGATGGACTTCTACAAGGTGCAAGTTCTTGAACTGTCTCATCCTGAGCCCACTCCTCACATTGGTGAAGGGGCCAGAAGCATAAGGAGAAGGGCAGGTACCCAAGGCATCACTTCTTAAAGCTCACATGGGAAAATTCTTATTTATTCCTCAAAAACCAACTTGGAAAGTGGACCCTCAGAAAGTCTATGTGAGCCCACTGACCCTGGAGTCCATTATGGCTCATGTAATACAGTCATCGTTAAGATCTGCCATCATTAACTCATCGACAACAGTGCCATAATACGTCCCTGGCCAGAGATTCTAGACAATGCAGGAAGTACCATCGGAGGGGGGCGGGGAAGGACCTTTGACTGGTTGGGAAGAAAGACTCCAAGGAAAGAAAGACAGGTGAGTGAAAGATGGTGTCGTGAAAAATTCAGACTATTGGCTGTGACGTTTTCCTCTCTCCCATTTAAGTTATAAAGTGTGAGTTCAAGTTTTCAAAGTAACCCAGGGAGCCCCGAGTGCACCTGAGCGTGTACCAGAGATAGGAGCATGGACGGTAACATTCGGAAAGAATAAAAGTGAAAACAACAGAGGGGGAAATTCTGAGGATAGTGAGACCCGGAAATGTAATTGCTCACAACAGAGACCAGAGAGCAGAAAAGCTAAACCAAGAGGCTTCCTGCATCTTCATCTACCATGAGCGAAACAACCAGTGAAAAAGGGGAGTTCAGGGCAGAGGGAATTTTGGCTTCCGTGTATCATTTCCTGGCTTAATGTTAATTTTACATACTTTTTTTTTCCTCCAGTAGGTGTTTCTGACAAGGCAACTAACAAGAGACTTGAGCTAGCCACCCTGCGTCCCAGGTCTCAGAGGGTCCTATGGGCACTGGGGAAAAAGAAGGAAGAGGGGCAGGGATGTTTGCTGCATTGAAAACACAGAACCAACACAAACACTAAAGTCAGTGTTTTTCTGGTTAGGATGGTGCCATGATCTTGTTCAATGATCTTGAGGCGTAGTAGACAAATTCGGCCACCTCCAACTTTTTAGTAGTTAAACCTTTGAGTTTGTTTTGGAAAAGCACCAACTCCCGCCATCCTCAAAGTGTCCATTACAACATTCCATAATTTAATTATAGTCCTTCACTCCTAGTCATTTGGGGTATTTATTTTTCAAGCAGGTAAAGTGTGATATGTGAAAGAGTTGAGTAATTTGCAGTTAAATAAAAGAGTCCAAATAATTAAACAACGTTTCAAAGTGTGGGGGGTGGGGGGGGCTGGAGGGGGGATGCCACACTGGCAGCTCAAATGGTGTTTTCCTTCCTATAGATCATGGAATATGAGTCAACCCAGCCTAGAGGTTGACCTGAATTCTGGCATAATTACATGCATAAAAATTTGGATTTCAGCCCAATGTATAAGTTACCCTTCTTACTGCAGCTGCTGCCCTTCGGGGCTGGGAGACAGCCCTGGCAAGATTCGCAGCTGGTTGAAATCACTCAGCTCTGTGCAGCCGCACCTGACGCAGTACTGCATTGGTGGCAGGACGAGGCTGCTGGTATACCCAGGAGAGAGGTCTGCATCCACTGGGGCTCTTTGTTGCAAGCTGCAAACCCACTCTAACTAGTCTGGACAGAAAATGTATTAAAGCCTGTTAGGTAGCTCATAGAAGCTGCCAGAGGGCCAGAGAATCAGGCTCGAAAGCTATCCAGCCAAGAACAGTTTCCAAGTTGCCCCTCCAAATTCCTGCAGCTACAGTCCCAGAACCCTGGACCAATGTGTGCATTCTGTGGAGGCCAGCTTCCCACCAGCTGCTCAGGCTCCTGGGGCCTCATGTCTCCACCATTCTCCGCCACCCCAAAACCAGCTCAGTGCCTCATCTCCTGCTGCCCAAAGCTGTCCTCTGATTCTAAGCCTCCTGTGTGGCTGACTGACAGAACCTTAGCTGAGAAATGGACTCAGAGGGCAACTTCAGACTCTGTCTTGGAGAGGCAGAGCTCATAATGTGGGAAGAAATCTCCGTGCTAAAAAGCAACAAGCTTTCAAGCCATGAAGAGAAGTGGAGATGTGGGTGCATTTTCAGTCTTGCAAATGCACGGTAACATTGTGAGTGAGTGAACTTAAGGATCCTTCCCATCCCTCCAGAACTTGACTTTACACTCATCTATTAGTCATTCTTTACTGTGAGATTGTACATTGCTAGTGGGAAGGAATCTTTGTTTTGTTTGTGGATAGATCCAGAGCAAATAAAATAAATGCTAGCACATAGCAGGTGCTCACTAAGTATGCATCGGATGAATGAATTTGTTTAACTCATATGTCCTTCACATCTCTGAGGCATTGAGGTTACAAAAGTGAACAAAACACAGTGCCCAAACTCAGCCTGCTCTCAGCCGCCGTTGACCTGGGTCTGCAGGGAAGGAGATCAAGCCCAGTATCTGTAGTCATGTGCTATGACAGAGAACGACCTCGCGGAAAGTTCCAAAGAAGTCCCTACTCTGGTTTGGGGAAGAGAGTTTCTGGAAGGTTGCCCTGGAGAATGAGTATGAATTCACCAGAAAAGCAAGTTAGGACGGGTGAGCCTGTGAGGGAGACAGAGAAGGAGAGTTTGAAGGCCAAAGGAGCAGCAGGTACAAAAGCCAGGACATAAGAAAGCCTGGGACATGAAGTAGCCCAATGCAGATGTCTTTGGGTTATAATCAGCCTCTGGCTTTCCACTCACAAGGTCACACGGAAGGCAGCGGGGGCAGGAGGGGAGGTGGTGGAGAAAACCAGGTTGCAGTGGAAAACCAAAAATTAACATTAAGTTCTTCTCAAAAACCCTGCTGAGGAAGCTGTCATTTTTTAGAAATCAGTGATGAACAGAGTCACCTTTTCCTATATCAGCAATGGACAGTGTCACCTTTGGATCACAAAAACTCAGAAACATTGGAACTCATGGCCCATCACACACATGGGCACAGTGTGATCGAAAGTGGTTCTTCAATAAGAAAACAAATAACTGGTTAAAAAATGGGCAAAAGATCTGGACACCTCATCAAAGAAGATTTAGAGGTAGAAAATAAGCATATGGGAAGAGACTACACATCATAGGTCATTGGGGAATTACAGACTAAAACAAGAATGAAATGCCCTGAACACCTGTTAGGATGGCTAACTACTTTTTTAAAGATTTTATTTATTTATTTGAGAGCGAGCACAAGCGGAGGGAGAGGCAGAGGGAGAGGAGAAGCAGACTCTCTGCTGGGCAGGGAGCCCAATGCGGGGCTCCATCCCAGGACCCTGAGATCATGACCTGAGCTGAAGGCAGACGTTTACCTGACTGAGCCACCCAGGCGCCCCTAAGAAGGCTAATAATTTTGAAGTGACAGTATAAAAAGCTGATGACGATGTGGAGCAACAGGAACTCTCTCTCACTGCTAGTGGGAATGCAAAATGGTACAGCCACTTTGGAAGACAGTTTGGCAGTTTCTTACAAAACAAACCATATATTCATGCTCTCTGGTATTTACCCAAACGAGCTGAAAACTTATGTCCACACAAAAATCTACACATGGATGTTTATGACAGTTTTATTTATAATTGCCAACAACTGGAAGCTACTAAGATGTCCTTTAGTACGTGAATGGATAAATTGCGGTCCACCCAGACAGTGCGATGTTATTCAGCACTAAAAAGAGATGAGCTCTCAAGCCATGAAAAGGCATGAGGAACCTTAAGTGAATATTAGTTAGTGGAAGAAGCCAATCTGAAAGGGCTCCACACTGTATGATCCCAACTTTATAACATTCTGGAAAGGCAAAATAATGGAGAGAGTAAAAAGATCAGTGGTTTTTCAGGGGTGGGAAAGAGGGAGAGATGAATAGGCGGAGCACAGAGGATCTTTAGGGCAGTGAACATCATCTGTATGATTCTATAATGGCAGATACACGTCGTGATACACTTGCCCAAACCCACAGAATGTATAACACTGAGAGGGAACCCTAATTCAAACTAAGGGGGAAAAATAGTTCATTCATTCTTTCACATTCATTCATCAGCTTGAAGACATCCATACAGTCTCACAAAGCAGTGTGGCTCACTATATTTAATTCATGTCCCTTTTGATAATCTGATTTTTAAAGTCCAAATAAATTTCATACCAAAGCTAAAAATAAACAGAAGCCATGGTTATTTTTAACATGCTATTTTGAACCACCACAGGCCTGGCCCACCAGAGATTCTAACATCCCCTTCTAAGGAGCTTCCCACCCAGCCCCCCGCCTCTACCCTAGCCCTGCCCCAGCATGATGATCACTGTGACACAGAACGTCTATGCCAACCATAGAAGAAGGTAGTGTCTGCCAAGAACTGTACGAAATGTACACATAAGAGTTACTTAGGGGAAAAAAATCACCAACTGGAACTAGCAGGTGGTATATAGGGTGGGAATTGAAGGATGGGGAGGATTTGAAAAGCAGAAATGGAAGAAAGAAGAGCCATAAAAAGAAAGAAAACGCAGCGATGAGTCATCACAGATCCCAAATGAAAAAGCTGAATTGTCTAGTCTGACTGGAACAACCTCGGTCTGTCAGCACCTAGCGTGTGGTGTCCTACACATAAGTACCAACTCATTAAATATTTGTGGATGAATAAATGAATTTTGAGAAGTCAGAAAGAAGATACTAAATTGTTACAAGACAGCAAAGAGCTTTCAATATAGGCAGAGACGTTGGCCTTTATCCTGATGGTAATGGGAACGTATAGGTTTTGGAACAGAGTTGTGGCATGAGCATATCTGTGTGCTTTCAAAAATTTATCTCGCCATTACCTATAGGATGGAGAAAAGCCAAGAGAAGTCTATGCAGTGATCCAGCCACGAGATAACAGAGAGTTTGCACTGTCTTTTACATGTAACTGTCTCATACCATTGTTGTCCTAAGAGTCTTTCATGAAAAGACATGGCAAGAAAAAATATTATTACATATAATTTAAATACATTCCTTTTTCCATAGTTACTCATAGATTCAACTAAGTGTAATTTGCCTTCTGATTTCAAAAATAATACATTTACTGTGGAAAATGTACAAGGAGAACAAAAAATACTTTACCCTTCTGAAGTTATATCACATGTAGAAAATATAAACATATCTTTATGTTCTGTATTCTATGAAGATATTCACACACATATTCAGATCACTTTCCACATACCTATTTTGTAATCTGGATTTTTTTTCTTTGAAGACAAAATTGTTTTAATTTTTCTTTAATTATAAAAGTAATATATGCTTATTATAAAATAAAAAACATTACAGATAAAAGGCTGATATCCAAGATCTATAAAGAACTTCTCAAACTCAACACTCCAAAAACAAATAACCCAGTCAAAAAATGGGCAGAAGACATGAACAGACACTTCTCTGAAGAAGACGTACAAATGGCCAACAGACACATGAAAAAATGCTCAACATCACTAGCCATCCGGGAAATACAAATCAAAACCACGAGATACCACTTTATACCAGTTAGAATGGCAAAAGTTAACAAAACAGGAGACAACAAATGTTGGCGAGGATGTGGAGAAAGGGGAACCCTCTTACACTGTTGGTGGGAATGCAAGCTGGTGCAGCCACTCTGGAAGACAGTATGAAGGTTCCTCAAAGATGTTAAGAATAAAGCTACCCTACAACCCAACAATTGCACTACCAGGTATTTACCTCATAGACACAAGTGTAGTGAAAAGAAGGGCCATATGCACCTCAGTGTTCATAGCAGCAATGTCCACAATAGCCAAACTGTGGAAGGAGCTGAGATGCCCTTCAACAGATGAATGGATAAAGAAGATGTGGTCCATATATACACTGGAATATTATTCAGCCATCAGAAACGATGAATACCCACTAGTTGCATCAACATGGATGGAATGGAGGGGATTATGCTAAGTGAAGTAAGTCAAGCAGAGAAAGACAATTATCATATGGTTTCACTCATATGTGGAACATAAGCAATAGCATGGAGAACCATAGGGGAAGGGAGGGAAATCCAAAGGGGGAGAAATCGGAGAGGGAGATGAACCATGAGAGACTATGGACACTGGGAAACAAACTGAGGATTTCAGAAGAGAGGGGGTTGGGGGGAAGGGGTAACAGGGTGATGGATATTAAGGAGGGCATGTGCTGTGGTGAGCACTGGGTATTATATGTAACTAATGAATCATTGAACACTACATCAAAAACTAATGATGTAGTATACAATGGCTAACTGAACATAATAAAAAAAATCAAAAATGGTGAAAATGGTAAAGAAGAAAAATAAAACCATCTGTAACCCCACCACTGAATGAAAACTGCTACTATCAACATTTTGTTATAGTCCTTAAATTCCCCCCCCTTTATATAAATGGGTTAGATAGATAGATGATAGAGTCATAGATATTTTACTGTGATAATTGCTTCATTCACGCTTTTGTAATCTTTTTATCTAACGATGTAAGGAAATACACATCCCCCATAGGGTTAAATATTCTTTTACAACGTGATTTTTTTTAATGACTGTACACAATGTTATCATATTGTTGTCCTTGGGTAGTTTGCAAGTTTTTTGTTGTCATACACAACTCTATGCTGAGCATCATTGTCAATTACTATTGCTCAAATTCAAGATCAAGTTTCCTAGGATAAACTCACGAAGATAAACTTGTTGGATCAGAGTGTTACTCTATTCTCGTTGCTCATTTAAAAACTTAATTCAGTGCATGTCATCTGTTAAAATGCTGTATATCAGACTTATTTTTGAGACCATCTCTCTTTTCTAAGCAGGCCAATTGATTCACTCTTCTTCAGAATACTAAGAAGATATTAAAGGAGGTAAAACCAAAAGCAGTGGTTAAGTATTGAGAGGCAGTAACTAGAATCTGAATTATTCACCCCTAGAAAACCACTGGACTTGGAGTCAGAACACCGTCAGCCACGACCAAGCCCAGGAGAGACTGAGGAGCCATGTGGCCCCTCGGCAGCCAGGATCTTCCTGTCCCCCCACTGCCCGAGCCCCGCCCTGTGTGGCCACCACTGTCGCTTCCCTCATCAGTCATCTCTGAAACAAATGTCACTTCTGCCCCTAACCTTTTCATCTTCTGTATTTTTGTCTTCTGATAATCTCTGCTTTTAAATTTTTACTCATTGGAGAGAAAAAGAGTATGTGTGTATGTGTGCGTGTGTGTACAGGAGTGTAAGAGCATGGCAGGCACACGTGATTATCGTGTGAACACTGCATGCCTTCCTTAGTCCAATGGGTGATAGAATTTACTAACATTTGAGGACATTCATTCCATGTGGTGAGTCTAAAACATTAGGTTTACAGACACAACCGTGGGTTGCATAACCCATGGTCATTTAGGATTCCTAGATACCACAGAATACAAATGCTAACAAAACTATCACACTAAGGATGCCAATTTGTGTTGCTAAATAGCATTTATTTCATGAATATACAGCAATCAACTAAATATAATGTTGGAACATTTTTTGAATAGTAACCTGCAGATATTTTAAATATTCAAGAAGATGATATTAAAGCACACTAGTCAGCAGTCCTATGTCCATGCAACCAAGCCCACTGGTTTCTCCAAGTTTCTTCAGGAAAATCCTGCCACTGGACCATGGTCTTATCTTCAAATGTTATCTTCAGGCCTAAAGGGATGAAAGAGTCAGAAATCTCCGACACCTTGAAAGAAGAAAGCCAGGACCCAAAAGTACCTGCATAGAAAAGCAGGGAAGAGGGGGTGGCTGAGGGGGTGAGAAACCACTCAAGTTCAAAGTAACCAGTGTATTAAAACTGATGAGGGAAGACCACAGGCTTCTTCAAATCTAGAGGTGACTAGAAACCCATCAAAGTGAAAAACTCATTCCTTCATTTTAAATGCAGAATTCTGGCACTGTTCTTAGTGGGACCACAAACTGCATTAAACACTCCTACCACCCCAGGAGCAAAATTTAAGGGACTGCCAAAAAAAAAAAAACAAAAAAAAAACCTCAGTAATCAAGATAAAGAATATTTTGACAGTATTTTTAGGTAAAAATCAATGTACAAAAATGTATGGTGAATAAAATATGAAACATTTTTTAAAAGACAGGGTCATTCATTTCTTAATTTTTATTTTTTAAAATTTTACATTAAAATATTCTTTATCTCAATTATCAGGTTTGTGCCTAAGAGGAGGGCTTCGCTCTCCTCACCCTCGTCCCAGCCCTAAAGGAAACCAAGTCTCAGGTGCAAGTTGAAATCTAGTCTGTTCGGGGCAAAGAGGAAGAAGGCGAGAAAAGCAACCTTCTCCTCCAGTCCTGAGAATGTCTCAGACACAGAAGCCCTGCCTCTCTTCCCACAGGAGACTCTGGGTCTGCCCAAATTTGCCCAATAAAAATGCAGGATGCTCAATTCAATGTGAATTTCAGGTAAGCAAGGAATACTTTTTCAGTATAAGTATGTCCCATGTAATATTTGGGACATACTTACACAATTTTTGCCTGAAATTCAATCAAACTGGGCATTCTGGATTTTATCTGGCAACCCCACCTCCACTCCACTCCCACCCCTCCCCCAGGAAGCCCCCCCTAACCCCAACAAGAGTTTCTATCTATCCTGAGAGAGATGGTCACTCTGAAGGCCCATAGCAAGAACAAAAGAAATAAAAATAACAAACGAACTGAAAGCCAGCCCAACACGGAAAGAATGTTATTGCACATTTGCTGACAGAGACCAAGGGAGATTTCCAACATAAACAAGGAAATTTAATCTCTCATTTGCAAAAGCTTCCCCTGTGCTAATTTGTTAACTGCTCATGGAGAGACATGGAACCAAGTGCATTTGGTTGAGCTTCTTTTTTCTTATATTATGCAAATCAAAGCAATCCCAGCTGATAAGTGCAGCCAGGGATAGATACCAAAAATGGTGTGCTTGGGCCATAACCACATAGGCTCCAAGCCATTTAATGAATCAAACTTAACTTCTTTTTCCCAACCAAACAAATTATTTGGTCAACCAATGTCATGAGCCACTTCAGTCAAAAGTTGTGTATTTTGCCACAGTTGTGAGGCTACAGATTACTTCAGATCTAAAATTAATGTAGGTTTGCCTGTTAATGATGATTTTTGTCCTTCATTCAGCCTGTTCTCCGGATCCCATGTAGGAGGTAAAAGTGTCCTAAGCCCCCAGAGGAAAGCCGTGCTCACACACTCTGCTGCTTACAAAGGAAGCCAGTGTGGGTTTTCTCCCCTTTTCATAATTGGAGAACATGCTATGTCACCTAGCTGAAGCTGAAAGAAGACAGGAATGGTTTTCATTTCAAAACACTACTTTTTCAATCGAGGCTCTTCTTTCTGCTCACCAAATCTGGGTTGCCGCTACATGGGGTAGGGAGCCCATTTTCAGCCCTGTGCACTTGATCTACTTCCCAGAGATGTGCCTTACTGAGAGAGATTTCAGCTGAAGATCAGCTAGAAAAGAAGGTCTCTGTCTCTGTCTCTCTCTCTGTGTTTACTTCTTTTGTCATTTTTTCTACGTATTTTTCTTTGCTACAAAATCAGATTCCATACAATTTAATCTTTTTCACATCTTTACCCTTTTACATTGAAAAAATAAACAGATCTCCATTCCCTTAGCATAGAAAGAGAAAAATAAGGATCTAAGCACTTTTCTCATAAAGATTTTGATCAACCAACTCTCAGCCAAACTGTCCTTAAAAATAAGTAAAACTATTTCACTTCCTTTTGTGACTAGAATCAGTGTCTTGGGTTCTGGTGTGTGAACTTGAGCAAGTCCATTCACAGTTTTGGCCTTTGTGTCTTCATCTATAAGTGTGAATTGAACCATCTTTACAAACACTTCCAGCTGTAAGATCCTAAGCTGAAGATGGATTTTTAGTATTACTTATGAAGAGTTTAAGAGGTTTGGCCAATATAGGGGTCATAAAGAGAATCACTACCTAGCAGAATGCCATCAGTCTTCAACTGTTGGTTGAATTAACAGGAGCTTGAATTAATACATTGGGCAAAGAGGTAAAGAGGAGAGTGACCATTTCTATCCCTCAAGTGCACACTGCAAGTTCATATCTTGAAGATGAGTCAACTTGCAGAGATTGCTTATACATAGAACTATGCTTAACACTCAAGAGACACTCAAGAGATATCATCATAAAAAGGTGTGGATGGTACCATAGAATTACTAGTCTAATTAGTCATCAACTTCGCTTTTAAGAGATTTAGATTAGACCCCTCATTAAAAGTTACTCTTGAGTAAGAATGGGATGCTGTGCTCCAAGGAACTGAAAATATAAACCCAGACCCATAAAAGCAATGGTCTCATGTCAGGCCAGGTTTTTAAGAGAAAGTTGCACATTTCTAAGTAAGAATTTTTGTTTAATTTTTGAACATATCAATGGCATTCTAACTGGGGGAATGTAATCTAGCAGAATGACCATGAGATGTGACTAAATTACAAAATTTGTCCTTGAAAAAAGAGGAAAAGAAACCTGTGCCTTCTGCAGAGCCAAAGAAACATCAACAAAATGGAAAAGGTAACTAGAGAATTGGAGAAAATGGTTGCAAACCACGTGTCTGATGATGGGTTAATATCCAAAATATATAAGGACTTCATAGAATGCAATAGCAAAAAAAAAAAAAAAAAAAGAAAGAAAGAAATAACCCCAAACAATCCAATTTTAAAAATGGGCAAAGGACCTGAATGGGCTTTTTTCAAAAGAAAAGTTTCAAATGGCCAACAGGTACATGAAAAATGTTCAACATCACTAACCAGGAAAATGCAAATGAAACCCACAATGAGATAGCACCCCATGTCTGTTAAAATGGCTATCATCAAAAGGACAAGAGAGAACAAGTGTCAGCAAGGATGTGGAGAAAAGGGAAGCCTGTGCACTGGTGGGCATGTAAATTGGTACAGCCACTGTGGAAGACAGTATGGAGGTTTGTCAAAAATGAAAAACAGAACTACCGTATGATCTAGCAATTCCACTTCTGAATATTTAGCTCCCCAAAATGAAATTGATATCCCATAAAGGTATCTGTACCCCATGTTCATTGCAGCATCATTCACAATAACCAAGACATTGAAGTAACCTAAGTGTCCATCAATAGATGAATGAATAACGAAAATGTAATATAGATAGATTGATAGATAGATGATACATAGATAGATAGATAGACAGACAGACACAATGAAATATTATTCAGCCATAAAAAAGAAGGAAATCCTGCCATTTGCAACAACATGGATAGACCTTGAGGATATTATGCTAAGTGAAATAAGTCCAAGAAAGACAAATACTATATGATCTCACTTATAGGTGAAATCTAAAAAAAAAAAAAAACAAAAACATAACTTGCAAGAGGCAGAGGTGGGAGGTAGGTGAGGGTGGTCAAAAGGTATAGACTTCCAGTTATAAGACAAATAACTTCGGGGCACCTGGGTGGCTCAGTCGTTAGGCGTCTGCCTTCGGCTCAGGTCATGATCCCAGGGTCCTGGGATTGAGCCCCGCATCGGGCCCCCTGATCCGCGGGAAGCCTGCTTCTCCCTCTCCCACTCCCCCTGCTTGTGTTCCCTCTTTCGCTGTGTCTCTCTCTGTCAAATAAATAAATAAAATCTTTAAAAAAGAAAAGACAAATAACTTCAAGAATATAATGTATAACATGATGGCTACAGTTAACAATACTGTATTGTGTATTTGCAAGTTGCTAAGAAAGTAAATTCTTAAAGTTCTCATCAAAGGAAAAAAATGTATAACTACATGAGGTGATGGATGGGAACTAAACTTTGTGGTGATCATTTCACAATATATACATATATCAAATCATTATGTTGTACACCTTAAACTCATACAATGTTACATGTCAATTATACCTCAATATAACTGGGGAAGAAAGAGAAATAAAAAAGCCTGTGCTTATAGACACAACTTGATGTTGCTATTAGGAGACTATGAATTATTTCAATAATGATATCCTGGCTCAAAACATTGTCAGTCAAAACTTCAGTCTCAAGCAATTGAAAAAAAAAAAAAAAAGTCTTCCCCACTCTATACCATCCTCAAAAAAATCAGTTTATGACTTGATTGTGGTCATTACAGAATCAACAAGATTTTTTTAATGAAAGCCAAGGTTTATCATCAGCCTTTTTCAAGCCTAGTTTCCAAGTAACATTTTGGTGCTTCTAAAAATCAAATCCATCACAATATAACATTTTTTACCTTTGCATAAGTTCAAAGGAATATGGCTTGGATTGTGAAGGCAATTGCAAAAGATGATTCAGAAAACTGTGCTGGCCAATGGAAGTTGAGTTAAAATACAAATACAGCCCACTGATGCAACCACTTAAAACAATATTCACTCATGCCAACATTCCAGATTTTGTTTCTCAAAAAAATCCTCAATCATGGTTTCCAATTATAAATGGGTTAAAAACATGCAGCTCTCTCCACTCTCTCCTGAAACCCTAATTTAAAAAAAATAATAACAGTAAAGAGGTTTATTTTAAGGAATAAATCCATAAGGACAAAATAGTGGGCAAAGAGAAAAACTTTGGAGGCTAGAAAATAAAAGGAGGATGGGTGTGGGATTCGCAGTTACGAGTAAGCTGAGTCATAAGCAGCACCATTGTGTTGCGAAATGCAGCAGCCTCATCCTAAACCATAGCCGGGAAATCCAAGAAACAAATTTTTACCACCCAAATCCCCAAAAGGCACAGATGCTGCCATTAAGTATCCCTGGCAGTGGGAGTGAAGACAGGGCTCCAGATAACAAGGCATGTCGACTTTGCTTCAGAAGGGGAGCCCCATTTTGCCAAGTAAATAACTGTCCTTTCCCCACCCTCAGAGAAATCTGAAGGTTTATTCTCCACAGAAGCTAAAATAGAGGGTCTCTCGACTGCAGTACCGAAGGCACAGTTGAAATGAGCGGTGCCACAAGAAAACAAATGGACTAAAATTAAAGTTTACTTTCTGCAAATTGAGATCCTTAGTTCTCTCCCACCCACCCAGAACACTGGCATCCGGGATTCTTCATGTAGACTAAAGACTAGAACAGTAATAGATACATTAAGAAGCCTATGAAAAAGTAACCTTAAAAATTGATGTGGGGTTTCCCAAACAAATGGTCCAGCCAGATTACCCTATAGAGAAGTCTACTACAGTCAACCCCTCCTCCTCATGAACACAGAGCATCTAATTAGCCTCGTTCAGCTTCCCACCCTTGAAGTATCAGCAGACACTCAAGGAAAAAGCCTTTAATAGAAAAAAATATAACCAAAACAAACAGAGAAAAGCAACAAGGGAAAGAAAAACCATGCAGAAAGGTGAACACTTCAAAAAATCATCATCGATATATGAGCATTCTTTTCAAAAAAGGAAAACTAGGGAAAACCAAGAAAGAACTCTTGAAAATTAAAAATATGATACCATATGATATGTCACTTATTCTTCAATAAAAAATGATATCAGAAATAAAAACTTCAATGAGCATTATAAGTTAAGGTCAGAAAATGCCCCAGAATATAATGCATAAAGATGAAAAATAGAAAAGAAAAAAATGAAAGAAAATTAGAGATCTGTTCTGGAATTCCGGAAAGGAAGAAAAGACTAAAGGGAGGTAAGGGTGTAATTATCAAATAAATTATTCAAGAAAATTTTTGAGAATTTAGGAACATGAGTTTCCAGATTTAAAAAGCCCCCATGCCCGGCGAGTAGATGAAAATGCACATCTTTGTGAAGCTTCAATCATTGGAGACAAAGAAAAGATACTAAAATATTGAGGAGAGGAAAAAGAAACTCATATACAAAGGATTGAGAATCAGAATGGACTCAGGCCTCTCAACGTCAGTGTTGAAACCTAGGAGCCAGTGGGGTAATATCTTGAAAATGCTACGGAACCATTTACAACTGAGAATTTTACACTAAGCCTGTTGATTAAGTGTGAAACTAGTCTAAGGACATTTTTCAGACATGTATGGTCTCAAATATTCATTGCCCATGAGCACTTCCTAAGGAAGCTACTAGAGGAGGCTCTCCAAAAATGAAGTGAGAAAAGAAGGAAAGACATGAGGACACAGGAACCAGGAAAGGGATTTCAGTCCCACAAAGGAGCAAATGGATCCCTAGGATGAGGTGAAGGGAGATGTCAAGGCTAGAGAGCAATCACTAAGTTGGCAATCAGGAGACACCTTTCCCAAAAAATAAAGAGCACACCTGACAAATATAAGTATACTGAAGAGAGATTATAACAAGTCAAAGGAAGTTTGGAGATCAGTGATAATGAAAAACAAAAAACACTAAGTGAAAACAAGACAATTATTAACTCCAGGAAAATCAAAAAGCTTTGTAAGAAAGCAAGGTAATCATAGTATAACAAGTGTCCCAGTTGTGATCAGCATTTACATACTCAAAATCGCATAACTGCATTTACTATACAATTGTATCAGTAGAATGAGGAAGGTAGGAAGTAAAAGTTGAAAGAGGTATTAGAAAGTAGATCAGGCATAGGTTTGGGGAAAAAGAAAGTTTTCATCTTCAAGAGTGGAAAGCAAATAGAAAACGCCTGATATTGAAGTCAAGAAAGAGCCCTAAAAACATTATTTAGAGATAATGGTGTTTAATACCAAAAGGAATGGTTAAAACAATTGAAGGTGGTTTCTTCTCTACTAAGGGGGGTGACCCAGTCTGTTCAGGCTGCTATTACAAAATACTATAGACTAGGTGGCTTATAAAAAACAGAAATTTATGTCTCAGAGTTCTGGAGGCT
This sequence comes from Phoca vitulina, assembly GCF_004348235.1. NCBI lineage: Eukaryota > Metazoa > Chordata > Mammalia > Carnivora > Phocidae > Phoca > Phoca vitulina. Next base: position 9,884,751 of record NW_022589736.1, on the reverse strand, counting down.
GGAAGTCTGAGATCAGAGTGCCAGCATCGTCCGTAAAGGCCCACTTCAGGTTGCAGACTTCCTGTATCCTCACATGGGGAAAGGAGTCTAGGGAGCTCTCTGGGGCCTCTTTTAGAAAAGCACAAATCCCTTTCCTGCGGGCTCCACCTTCATGACCTAAATACCTCCCAATGGCCCCATCTGCTAATACATCACGTTGGGAATGTTTGTGTCTCCCCAAATTCAACATATGAATTTGGGGAGACATAAACATTCAGATCATAGTAGGGAGCACTGGGGGAGGGGCTGCCATGTGTCATAATAAATCTTGTAATCTGACTCTTTAAAACTATGTCCATGTGTAACTTTGATAAAAAATAAGATCTAAAATATTAAAACTCAGATATGTTATTTTATTTTTTTATTATTATGTTATGTTAATCACCATACATTACATCATTAGTTTTTGATGTAGTGTTCTATGATTCATTGTTTGTGTATAACACCCAGTGCTCCATGCAGATATGTTATTTTATATCCACATCATTTAGAGACCAAGGGCAGAACGTGTCAAGTGGAGAAAGATTTTGAACACTGGTAGTCACAGGGAGAATACCACTAAATATTTGGTGGCAGCTCTTAGGAACATAAGCTGGAATTCCTCGAATCCGCAATTGAATGAAAGTTAGTATTAGATCATCTGTCTTTAAAACCAATATGGCCTCTTTCCAAACATGTTTGACTGCCCATGTGCAACATATTAAAAGCAATAATAAAGCTAATCAGAGGGGCCTCTCACAAACATTTTTGCTACATAGACCAGACCACAACATTTTTCCTACACGTACTAATGTCAGCAATGTGTCGATGGCGGGAAGCTGTAATGACATGAAGAAGTCTACTGCTACAGTAGGGGTTGTATCTTATTAAAATTTGTAATAACCGAGAGCAATAGGGGCAGAAAAGAAACTGCTTTTCTCTGGGACCTCAGATTATAACTCCACTGGAAGATGTGAAATGAGTTGTACAGTGAATTACCATAGTTAACATTTATTGAGTGCTTACCTGCATGCCAGGAACCATTTGTTGCTTTGTGTATATTAAATCCTTTCTTCCTCATTGCAAATTTACAAGGTAGGTATGATTTTCCTCCTCGTTTTAGAGATGAGAAGACAGGGCACAAGGGAAGGGAGATGACTGGCTAAAGATGGCACACCTGGTAAGTAACAGATCTAAAACAGACTAACACTCCTCAACCCCTACTGCAAGCCAGTCTTGCCCCAACCTTGCAGACATGGGGAAAGATGCTCCCACCTCTCTTTGTAACAGCAGATCTCCTGGGAGAGTCCCTTAAACAAGAACCAGATCCTTAACCCTATTTATTGAGTCCTTAACACATGCCAGGGCTCTGCTAAGCATTTCACAAGCAATGTCTCCTTTAATCTTCCAGCAATCCAAAGAAGTAGGTAGTATCTCGGCCATGTCCAGATGGGGGAAGCGAAGTTCCCAGAGGATAAGACACTCCCCTAGGTCCACGCGGAGCCAGGATGCAAACTCAAACTGTCTCATTCCAAAGCCCCTCTCTGCCTTTCAGAAACAAAAAAAAAATGACTGATGGCAAAAATGATGAGATGTGGTTGAAGATCCAACAGGAAATAATCTAGAAGTTCTTCTTGGAGGGTGAGGATGGCTGTCCTCCATACAACCGTAATCAAGGTATTGTTTTATTTCGTCTTCTGTTGTTGTCGATTGCCATGGTCAATGTTGCTATTCTTGAAAGATTATCTTTTGCTTAATTTCAATTGAAATGGTTAAATTAATCATTAAAATCTAATCATTTAAATTCAGATGATTTAATTTGCTTGAAGTTAAACTGCCAGTGACAGAGACAGAAGTGGAAGGTTGTGGGCGCTGGGCTCTATCCTTATGACCCCCAACTTCCACACTTGAGAATATGGATTTTCCATGTGCAATTTCAGATTTCTCCTTAGCAATTGCTAGAAATTGTCTATTTTGTAGTTAAGACTACATTGATTCAAGTGTGGTCAGGGTAAATAATTCCATTTTCCAGTATGCACTGCAAGTAAAGTCAGGGTTATGGGCAAAATCACTGTGCTTATGAACTCAAAGAAGGGAAGGGAAAGAAGTGAGAGACAAGATTCCCCCTCTAGCTCTAATGAGTCAGTGGTGAACTTCTTACCTCCCCAACAAGGCTTCTGGAGCAATCGATCCTGTAGGGCTGCCATTTTTGTCTCCACTGAAGTCAGACAGAACTTTCTGCCTGTGCCAATTCATGGGTGTTCGGTACACGTGGTGCTCTCTGGCCTCCCTTTTATTCCCTCTCCTCGTGTGAGAACCTTACTTCCTACGAGGCACCTGGAGGGCTTGGACCTTGCTCTCTCTTTCTCTGTGTCCCCCACTGTGACTTTAATACAGCACAGGCCTATATACAGTTTGGAACCTGACAAATACTTGTTGGATTTACTTATTCTTGTGGGAGGCGGAGAGAATTAGCTGACAGGCAATGGTGGTCCTTAAGAGTAAACCCGGGACTGAGAAATGGCTCAGAATAGCATATTCCACCAACTGTATTCCTTTCATCAGCGCTGCTAAAGAAAACGCCCTTTTGTAATGAGAGGAAGGAAGAATGAGTCTATGATCTTGTATTTGCAAGTAGAGCTTTACGGACATTCCCATTGCCATCAGTGAAGGAAAAAACTTCTGTGTGGATATTTCCCCCACCTCTTTAGGCCGCCAGAGTGTTGTGAGGACCCAATGTGTAAAAGTTTGTAAGCAGTTTGAGCCGTAGAAGGAATCACACCACATGATTGTCGCATTCGGTCCAGAATGGGCATGACTAGAAATGATATTAGCAGTCGTGATTCGTGTCCTGCTACAAAGAGAACTGGCTTGCTCCTTTTCCCTTCAGTTTTAATCAGGATAGAACTAACGGAACATCTGCCAACCAATGAAAAGACCTCCCGAAAACACAGAGCTGGGGATCTCAGCCAGATGTCTTAGTGGAAAACTCTTGCAGAGGCTCTGATATGCTGCATTTGTAACCTCCATGCACCCCTGAGTTACTTCTAAATGTCCCTCAGCCTCTAAAAAAGTACAAATGGGCATTTGTGCATAATCCCTTACTCTGTAGCAGAATAAAGGTAGGTTAATGATCTTTCAATAATCCCTATTGCTTTAGGATTTTAGAATACTTGGTGATTCTCCACATCAACTCACCCCCAAATACTTCATTATGATATTAGGAATTGAAGGGGAATTATCCTCTTGCTCTTTATTTTCCCCCCAACCACCCTCTCAGATCAATTTCCTCTATCAAACCAAACAAGCAAACAGGTACACTGTTGGCACCCGTGATGCTGAAGGCCCAGGTATGGTCAATGATGAGCCATTTCCAACACCTGTTACCATCAGTTCAGATCCCAGAAGCCAGAAGCATCTACAGACTGGAAGCCGATTTGAACATTTTGCCCCCAGTCAACTACACATGCTGCTCATCTAGGACCTGTTTGCTTGAATCCTGATTCCTTTAACTCAGGGCCCCCGAGTTGATGGGCACCATTGTGAAAGGACACACAGGGGTAGCCCCATGATTCATTTAAAAATGAAGGACTAGGCCTGGGGTACCTTTTTGAGTCTGGACTCTGGCGAGAGCCTGCTGGAAAACTCAGAAAGGGTTCACTCCTCGTGGTCAAATCCTAGTTCCTCTTCCTGAAAGGACATTCGAAAAAAGCGCTTGCTGGTTTCATAGCTTACAACCAAACATCAGATGAATGTCGAGGATCGAGAGGAGATGTTGACACGTCATACTTCCATCAGCACCCAAGTAGATTCAAACCAACATGCCACCCAGCAGGTTCTCTGGATGGAGGCTCCGCGTGCCCATGGGAATATGCCTCAAAGTTCCGCCTTGGCTTCCCATCATCACGATCCCTCCACGCCACACATTTAGGACAGACTTCAGTGGTCAAGGGGTGGGGGCAAATTCCCCATAAGTCAATACCTGTGTTCTCTTAGACTACGATCATGATACCTATCCGGATACTAACACAGTCTGGAGAGTCCCCTGTTAAAGTGGCCTTTTGCGACATCCCTTCCAAAGACAAAGTCTCAAGAGAAAATGTTACCCATGTATTTGTATTTTTTTTATTTTTTATGACCTTTTTCTACTCAAAGAAATTTGAAAATAGCTAAATCACGATGGTAGAAGGATGCTGTCACAGCAAATGATGGACTCTGCTTCTCCGAAGGTTTTCCAAAAAAAAAAAAAAAATGTCTGTAGTAATTGTTCTGAAAGGGCTTAATAGAGAGACCAAGACCTTGTTCACAGACTGTGGGCAAACCTGAGTCTCAGCTTCACCAGCAGCTGAGAGTGATCTCACCAGTCCCTTCCAGCTTGAACCTTTCAGAGCGCACAGGAACCCTTGTGTTTCCTTTATGTGAAATTACCATCCGAAGGGTCCTGCAGACCTAAGATTCCACAAAGCTTAGAGATCATTGCTGCTCCATCTTGAACCACTACTGGGAATCAAGTGGAAACAGGTGCATAAAAAAAATAATCAACTTGGCTCTGATCTGAAACAAGGGAAAGTTAGGCAGAGTGGGGGTGGGGGCAGGGGACATTTTTCCAGAACTTGTTTGCCCATCCCTGGTTGCAACACCCATTTGCTTCTGCCTTAAAGCGTTGCAACACTCCACCCCTGAAACTGACCTAGTTTGTGTCTGTTTCTTTAAGAAAGTGCCTCCCGTGCCATAGGTGGCCCTCGCTTAGGCCAGGTACAGTGAGTGGGGATCTGTGTCTAAACATTGGGATGGACTCTTTCTATCATTTGGTAACAGGCTCCAGGCAAGACAAAGGAAATGTGATGTTGCTCTGCAAAATCCACAGGAACACCAAGGAGAGGTTGGGCTCCCCCCCAGTCCCAGCAGGCTCCTGACTCAAGAAGTGACTTGCCTGCCTTTCGGCTCTTCTGCTTCCCCTTGTCACCTGTCCCACAAGCCCTGAGACCCTAGAAGCACCTGTCAGCCCAGCCCAGGCCCTGCTGTGATCCAGTCCCATCACATGGAGCCTCTATCCTTCCGCCCCTTGGCCCCTGAGCTCGGGCACAGACCTGGGAGGGAGACAACCAGACTCCCCCATAGAAGTGCAGCTTGGTTTTAAGTCTCAAGGAATAGAATGAGCTCCAGCTTTGGGACTCTTGGGCTCCCCTCTTGGAGGCCACACACTGCCTAACAAGCTGTCTGGAGTAGGACCGCTCTTGGCTCTCGCCCACCCTTCACTTGTCCCAACCCCTCCTCTTCCCTTCCAGGGGCTTTCTCCAGCACACAGGGGCCCAGACAGCAGCAGCGGCCTCGCCCCTCTGCGGACGTGCTCTCCCAGCATCCTGGCCTCCAGGACACACCCGGCCTCCCACACCTCCCAGCCAGCGCTGACCTGCTTTCCCACCCACCCCGGCTCCGAAGTGAGAACTTGGCTTTGGTTACCCTCCAGTGCTCTCCCACTCACAGACTCCCCTTCTCCTGCCTCTTTCCCACCCCAGGCTCTCTCCTTCCTCATATCCACTCAGTGCACCACCTGGGTTCTCTCTGAACCCAAGACTTCAGGGTCAACTTTGGTACAGCAACTGGCACCCCAACACCATCAGCTCCCACTCAAGGGGGATCTGCCTTAACGGATTTCCCATACTCGTGCCGGAGGGACAGGGTCCCGCACCCTGCCCTTCTCATCCACCATTTCAACCAGACATCAGCCCAGAAAATCCCCTTCTTGGTAAGGAGTCTGTGGTGTTTTCACTTTGGGAGGTGATAAGGCTCTCTAGACACCAGTGAGTCACCAAATAATTACTTCATTATTCACTGTATAAATAGTATCAAGCAAATTAGAGCTTAGTCAGCACTGAATCCAACCTCAGATCTCACCAGGTTGGGATCAATGAGGCATTCTCCTGGCCTTCAACCATTCCCCTCCTTAGCTTGAGAATCTCCTTTCATCTTCTGCCTCCCTGGGAGGGCTGCCCAGATGCTTTAAAGTGGCCAGCTCCAGCAGAACAAAGAGCAGAGTATATATTTCTCTGCCTTTCTGTCACCAAGACCTAACACAACTTATGGTTGGGGCTCATTGCACATGTTTGCTGAGTTTTGAAGGGAAGCATTAGGGAAATGCCGACCCTGGGAGCGAGTCCCCTTGGCGGTGTTTCTCTGGATGAGGTCTTAACATCCACCTGTGCCGGCATCTCCTACAGCCCTTGCACAAAATGCAGATTTCTCAGCTCCACTCACCACCTGCTGACTTGGTGTCGGGGGTGGACCTGGGAATCTGCATTTTTTCAGGAGCTTCTTCGGTGAGTCTTCTACACACTGGAGTTACTGAGCCACCAATTCAACTCTATTTTAACCGCCTAGAGATGTTTCCAGATAGGAGAGAATGTGACTTTTGATTGAAGGAGGAATATGAGTGGTTGTACGTCCTCAGCAACGATAGACATCTGTGTCCATCAGAGGCCCCACTAACTCTTTTTTTTTTTTAAAGATTTTATTTATTTATTTGAGAGAGAGAGAACACATGAGAGGGGATAGGGTCAGAGGACGAAGCAGACTCCCTGCCGAGCAGGGAGCCCGATGCGGGACTCGATCCAGGGACTCCAGGATCATGACCTGAGCTGAAGGCAGCCGCTTAACCAACTGAGCCACCCAGGTGCCCGAGGCCCCACTAACTCTTACCGTATGCTCATCCTGCCTGACCCTGCCTGGACCCTGAGCCTCTCTGATCATCTGCCCAGCCTTTATAAATTGGTCACCCAGAGGCAAGTAGAAAGGCATCTCCCCTCACATCTCCTATGTGTTACCTACCTGAGGCCCCGGCAAGAGCACAGTGGAGTCCCCGGCCTACGCTCAGGTGTGTGGACAGTGCCCCATACTCGACCATATGGCTCCTGTCTTCGGTGTCACATAAAGGTTAGGAAAAAAAGAGGCTGTAGGACCTGAACTAGTTCATTCAGCATTAACAATCTATTGATTGTCAGGCTTCCCGTGGGACAGTCCATTTGGTCCACTTTCACGAATCCAAAGAGTGGTGGACTAGTCAATTCAGTAAAATCAGTCAACATGGGAAAGCATGCAGAGCCAGCCTAGGATAAGGTGCTTTGTGACAAGGTGTAGATGTCTCTGCTGCTCATACGTAAAAGTGGGCATCATAGATCCACCCGCACAAGCATAGAACTGGCCCGCCATACATTTTGTGGTGAGAATGGGAAGTGCTACAAGCGACACACAGATATTCAGGAGAGACCACGGGTTTCCCACCTGGCTCTGTCTCAGCAGGGGAGGTACATGAAAATATGTGAAGAGAAATGGATTGAAGCTTCAGGACCTAATTCATTCATTTCACCATTGTAGTAGAGTATATACATTTCTCTCTTTTATAACCAGATCTTCCTCCGCACAGACTTTGTCCCTGACATAGTAGGTTTTGAGCCCAAAGACACCCTCCCCCCCAGTTAGTTACTTCTAGAAAATCATTAAAAAGGCAGAATTGTGGAAAGGCTAGGCTTAGGAGGGGCAGGGGAAGTAGGGATGAAAGAAGGGATGTGTGTGTGTGTGTGTGTGTGTGTGTGTGTTTCTTTTAAAGGATAGGTGCTATTTCAGACTCTTTCACATAGAAATATAACAAAGGAGTCCAAAGCTCAGAGCCACAGCGTGCCCATCTGTCGACAGGCTATTCAATTAACTTATTGTTACCAGTGAAACGCCAGCTCAGTGTGTCTGGAGAAAGAGGAAGTCCCAGGTGCTAAAGTGACAGCCATTAAGCTGTTGGCAAACCTGAGAAGGCAAGTTGTTCCTTCCGAGGCACGTTGACTCTCTCCTCTTCCTCTGGTTCTCTTCCTTCCCCCTATTTCTCACTTCCTCGTCTTTTCTCCTCCTGAGGCATGCTTCTTCCCTTTCTTCACTCTGTTTCTTCCCCCACCAGGGGATGTCTGCTGGGGCAGAGAAAAGGCCCTGCTCTCAATCTGAATCAAGCACTTATTCTTGAGGGAGAGGCTCTGATGGAGGAGAAATGGGCTCAGTTCTCAGAACTGGGTGAAGCTTCTATTGACCTAAACAGAGCCAAGGTAGGGGAGAGGGGGGAAGACCGTTTTTGCCACCTCAGATGAACTTCAAACTATTCCCCACCCTTCCCTCACGACATGAGGTCTTATTTTCACTCCCCACCCTGTCGCTGATTCGTCTCCCACTCTGAAAGTCATTTCTTGGTTTCACTCTCAAGGGGCAAACAGCTGAAAAGATGGGGCCGCTCAGCTAGAAAAGAGCCACAGTTCAACCTACAAAGGTGCACGCATCCCAGGGGCTCTCGTGTACACCAGGCTTGGGGGGATGTCATGGCCATGGGGACACACCCGGGGGCCTCCTGACTCACAGCCATGACAATTGCAAGTCCAAGGCTGTGTTTGAGATGGCTGCATTTATCATCATCTTTTCAGGATCTAAGTCCACTGGCAACTGCTCAGAGGGGAAATTAATGGCCTTCCAAGGAGAAACGTTGATGTGATATACATGGATATATTCTAAGCATTATATCTAATTATAGGGAGTGAATCACAAATTTAAGCATCTTAAATATAGGCATAAAAAGAAATAATTAACCCTCAAACAGGAAGCTGCTGAGCTATCAGATTGCATCGTTTGAGAACCAAGAAAAGCAAGTCAGCACACTCTAAGCCTGAGAAAAGCAGAGGTTAATCTTCTGATGGGGTTTCAGTATTCTGCTCATTTCTATAGATGCACTAAGGAAGGTCCTTATGTAGCAGAAGCATCTATGCATGGGAGCATGAAAGTACCGTCGTAGAATGAGCCCCTCTTTTTAGAAAGTGACGTTCCTCGGAAGGTAGATCCAGCCTGAACCCTTCCCACTGGGGTGTTGATGACGTGTTTGGCATTTGTCATCATAAGAAAGTTTCAACCTGCAAGCTCACAAGCTCCACAGTTCTATAAGGAAATTTCGTTCACACTTTAGTTGCCCTTGACTCAGTTAAGAATTCCTCATTGGTCATTCTCCACAGAAACATAACATTGCTTAGTCTTGGATCAGAAGCTTCTAGAAATGAGAGGTCATGGTCTCATTCAAATAAGTCCCATTGTTTCCCATGTCAGCCCAGACCTATTCATTGAGACCAACATGACCTTCACAAATGACAGTGAAAATGGGTCTCATGGTCCCCAGTGAAGGACACCACTTCAGGAGCCAGAAGCCATGACTTCCAGGTGGTGACATTAGCAGCATCCCTAGTTCAAGCCAGGGCACCTGTTGCCTGTTCCCAAGAGTAGGAATCCGAGCCCTTGGTGTCCACTACATCTAGGTGCCAGAGTCACCAAGGAAACACAGCAAAGCAAAGGACTGGACGGAAACACGCTTTCCTCACTGAGACAAGACAAGGCAAGGTCCCCTTCATCATGAGCGTCGGTCCCCCGTGGCCAACCCACACGCAGGCTTCTTGTGCTGCAGCAGAAGGCCACTGTCCCCTCCTCAAGATATAACAGCGGGGCTGGCCAGGTGTCATAGAAACATTAAGCAGAACAAAGGAGCGCACACTGAGTCTGAAGTAGGGAAAAATACTCCCACATAAGGCTCCAAGCCCTGTACAGGCTGGGCAGCTCTTCATCTCCTGATAAGGAAGAGTTCCAGCCCCAAAGCCCGATCGTACATGGCCTAGCGGGGCTCAAAAGACTACATGCTCCAGACTGCCTTCCCGGCAACCATGACCTTGGAAGAACCACTTCATCTGGCCACGTCTCGGGTTCCCCGTCGAGAAAATCAGATAACAGTGATGACCCTGCTTCTCCACACAGGGCTATGATCAGGTCCACATGAGACCAATTCCTGAGAAGGGCTTTGAAAAATTGTAAGGCCCGTGGGACATGAGCATGCGGCAAATAACCCAAGAATGTTCTCTACAACCAGGACAACATTTTAGCCCTTTGAAAGTAAATTGTTAACATCCTAGAGTTAACACTTTGTGTCTGGCCCAAATGAAAATAAATTTCTAGGCACTTTTTGCCACCTTTGACATCAAAATTTGGCAGTAAGAATTCTCTCTTTAGCCGCAATAACAGCATCTCAATTTTTTTTCACCTGCTGCACCCAAGTCACCGTTCTTCTTCCTCTCCAGACTTATCTTGACAATTTTCTTCCCAATACCAGGTGCCATGATGGCTGATGCTGTCCTTGATTGTTCAAGCTTCATTTATCCATGTGTCCATTTGCCTTCTAAAAGTGCTTACACTCGGGGTACCTGGGTGGCTCCATCGGTTAAGCATCCGCCTTTGGTTCAGATCAGGATCCCGGGTCCTGGGATCCAGCCCTGCGTGGGACTCCCTGCTCAGCGGGGAGTCTGCTTCTCCCTCTGTCTCTGCCCCTCCCCCACCCCACTTGTGCTCTCTTGCTCGCACGCGCACTCTCTCTCTCTCAAATAAATAAATAAAAATAAATAAAAGTGCTTACACTGAATGCAGTTCTGCCATTTTAGCGGCATTTTAGAAAAATGGTTAATGCTTTGGTGATTTGGAAAGAGCAGGTTACAAAATTATATATAGTAACACTCCCCTTAACACACACACACACATCCCCCCACACACATAAACACATCCTACACACACATATCCTAAAGATAGGAAATATACATACATCAAAATATTGAAGTCATATCTAGCAGTGAGAACAAGTTTTATTTTTTTGTGCCTATCTATATTTTCTATGGTTTCTAAAATAAGCACACATTTCTTTTGGAAAAAGGAGGGAAATTTATTTAAAAATGCTGTTTCAGGGTGCCTGGGTGGCTCAGTCAGTTAAGTGTCTACCTTGGGCTCAGGTCATGAGCCCAGGATCCTGGGATCAAACCCCAAATAGAGCTCCCTGCTCGGCCGGGAGTCTGCTTCTCCCTCTCCCTCTGCCCCTCCCCATCATTCATGTTCTCTCTCTCTCTTTCTCTCAAATAAATAAATAAAATCTTTAAAAAAAATCCTGTTTCATTCCTTCTATAGAAAGGAACATGTGTGTTAAATAAATCAAAGACAAAATATCCTCCTCTAACTGAAATCGCCGTCATCATGGCTCTCATGATCCGGGGAGGAACAAAGTGATCAACTATTATGGGGGCTACAACCTTTATCCACAGTAAGAAAGTGTACATCAACCCAATGTGTATATATATATACACACACATATATATATACATATGTATGACTGAGTGACAAATTTTAAGAAAGAATACATACCTCTATTCCACGTGATGCATTCCAATATTTTATATTCTATGCTATTCACCACCCGCAGTTAGAAACAACCTGATCTATTGCAAATTCCTTGTTTTACAAAATCAGGAGCCTGACCATCAAGTTCAAGATTATCTTCAGGAACAGAACACCAAGTCATCCTAAAGAACATCCTTTGGTGAGATGGTTTCTCCACCTGTCACCTGAGGCCTCTCAGGAATTACACTTTGGTTCTCTGATCCAAATCTAGATATTTTCAATGCCCAAATCAGCCACTACCAAAAAGAATTTTTCAACTGTTGAACTTCAGTGAAAAAGTTTGTACGAAATTCTTGATCTTAGACGTGACAATGGTGGAAGGAGTTCTCCTTCTTGGAAATGAGGGTAAACTCCCTTGAGCTTGGAAACCAGTATACAATTTCACGGAGAAGAAGCGGTGAAAATGGACCCCAACTCAGTTATAATCTAGTATATTAGCTGCAATAACATTCCATCCCCAAGACTCATTTATCTTATAACCAGAAGTTGGCACATTTTGACCACCTTCCTCCAATCCCCCCATCCTCCCAACCCCCCACCTCTGGGAACCACAGTCTGATCTTTTTTTCTGTGAGTTTGTTGGATGCAAAAATATTAATAATCTTCTTCTTCAAGATGGTAAGATCAAAGATACCCCCCAAGTTATGATGAGCTAGGGAAAATCCACTATTAAAAGACTGATATGTTTTCCAGTATTTTCCCTTGTGGGACAGCATCATACACACAATGGCACCCAAAATGCAAAGACAAGGGTGAAGGTAAGCAGTAGTGATTGAACAGCACACCGAGAGGCCGACCTTTGAGGATTCTGTCCCCCCCACTCCACCCCCCTGCCAATAAAGATGGCCGCTTATACACGGATGTGACCAACGAACACTAACAAATTCTTGTGGTGCCTTCCGCCTGGCCAGGTAGATGGATTTCTTAGCAGTGTGACTGGAAGGCATGGTCACAATGCTTTCTAGAATGAGTCTGCCACTGAGAGTGTGGTTGTGGCCTAATGTCCCTGGGCTGAGGTTTCTGGAGTTTCCATCCGTGGTCTGGGCTGCAGTGGTCTGATTAAGCTTCACATCTGCTAAGGGTTTGAGGTGGAGGAAAAAGGGAACTGGAATGACTCTCACCTCATCAATTCTGACCACATCCTCCCTCTCCAATTACCCCCAAGAGGAGAGAACAGAAAGAGAACAGGAGTAGAATAAAAGAAACAAAACAGAAGGGGAAAAAAGGAAAAGATAGGGAAGGGAAGAGGGAAAAAAAGGCTAGAAGGAACTCCAGACCAGTTTCTCCTCTCAGAAACGTAAGCTCAGAGCCCAAGTTCCAAAGAACCAGAGCTTTGCTTCATTTTTGCTTCCTTTCTTTCCTTTCTTCCCCAATCTATCTACTAACTATGAAGTTTTATTTTACTTTTTTTTAAAGATTTATTTATTTATTTATTTATTTATTTATTTATTTATTTGAGAGAGAGAGACAGAGCCCTGACACAGGGCTCAATCCCAGGACCCCAAGATCATGACCCGAGCCAAAACCAAGAGTCGGACACTCAACCAGCTGAGCCACCCAGACACCCCTAACTACGAAATTTTAAATGACAGTCATCTGTGAATATTGTTTCATTAAATAAGTGTCTGGACATTCAAAATGGGGTCTTCATCAGCAATACTGTTATGTGAAACTATACTTTGTGTGCACAGGATCCTGGTGCACTTGTTATAATGGTGACATATTTGAAAATCAAAGTTCAAATAAGATAATATAAAGGATCCTCAGAAAATTAAAAGCAGAGCTACCATATGATCCAGCAATTCCACTTTAAGGAAAATATCCAACAGATATGAAAACACTGCACCCCCATGTTCACAGTAGCATTATTTACAGCAGCCAAGACGTAAGTGTCCATTGATGGAAGAACAGATAAAGAAGTGAGAGATGATAGATGATAGATAGATAGATAGATAGATAGATAGATAGATAGATAATAGATAGATGATAGATAGATATAAATAGATTAGATAGATGATAGATGATAGATAGATAGATAGATAGATAGATAGATAGATAGATAGATAAATAGATAGATAGATGTAGATATGTATATATAATGGAATATTATTCAGCGATTTAAAAAAAAAAAACTAGGAAATCCTGCCATTTGCAACAGGATAGACCTTGAAGGCATTATACTAAATGAAACAAGTCAGACAGAGAAAGACACATACCATATGACCTCATGTACATGTGGAATCTTTAACAAACAAAAACAAACTCACAGAAAAAGAGATCAGACTGGTTCCCAGAGGTGGGGGGTTGGGAGGATGGGGGAATTGGAGGAAGGGGGTCAAAAGGTGCCAACTTCTGGTTATAAGATAAATGAGTCCTGGGGATGGAATGTAAAACATAGCGGCTCTACCACTGCTGTGTGGTATACAGGGAAAGTGTGAACAGAGTAGATCCTAAGAGTTCTCAGCACAAGGAGAACATTGTTTTCTTTACTCTTTTCTTCTTTCTTTTATCTATGAGAAGTTGGATGTGAGCTGAGCCTATCGTGGTGATCATTTCACAACATATGTAAGTCAAACCATCATGCTGTACACCTTAAACTTACACAGTGATGCGTGTCAATCATTGCTTAATAAAACTAGGGGTGGGGCTTTTAAATAATGACTTTTCTTTAGTTTCCTGAATACAACTATAATACCACTCTATTGCATATATTACCTTTCAAATAAAGTTTATTTCTAAGTGCATTACACATATCAGTGGTCCTGGAACCCAGTGGTGGATGGGGTGCCTGGGTGGCTCAGTGGACTGAGCGGCCAACTCCTGATTTTGGCTCAGGTCATGATCTCGGGGTCATGGGATAGAGCCCCGTGTCAGGCTCCACACTCGGCATGGACTCTGCTTGTCCCTCCCCCTCTGCTCCTCTCCCCGCTCACTTGCTCTCCCCCCCCTAAAATAAATAAATAAAATCTTAAGAAAAAAAAAGAAATAAAAGAAAAGAAATGCCAGGTGGAGAAGAAGAAGCGAGAGCAAGTCCAGGAGAAAAGATATAGTTAAACAGAACACCATTCCCTCCCCCAGTGCTCAAGCCTTTCAAAGTGTGTCACCACCTTCCTGAGCAACAGGTACACGTTATACCCACAGTGGGGCACAGATTCTCAGAATTATCACTGCTATCCCATCCACGACTTCCCTTTTTTATTTCAGGAAATACCTGACAGGGAAATTTGCGTAACTTGCCTAAGGCCACCCCGGGCTGAGCCGGACACATAATTCAAGCGTCCTCCTGGCTCCCTTCGAATCCTGCCGTCTGACTGCCAGCCAGCATTAGCCATTCTGATGCCACTCGAAGTCACATAGAGCCTGCCTGTATGGTGAAAATTAAAACAACCAGCTCAGAAATGAAAACCTCAACGAACCGGTGCGCTTCATCTACCTCCATCCAAACAACTAGTTTGACTGCCCTGAGTCAGTCAAATGGACTAATTTTTTTTCAACTCATGAAACTCAACAGCCTAACTTTTTTGGCACTGTAGAGAAAAATTCATACTGAGTCATTGGAACGGGAGTCATAGGACAATATTCAAAGTGGCAGATGACCAGAACATTACTGTTGCAAGAGATCATTGTAACTGGACCCTCGCTCGGCTGCCAATACGTTACATGACTGAAAAACAGAAACGGAGTCTATAACCGATTTGAGCGGAATATCCTGGAAAATGAGATCTATACGCAACTGCAGAGAGGGCAATGATACTTGTTAGCTTCATTCACTCATGCATTTACTCACTTACTCTTACCGCATGCCTTTTGAGTGCCAGAAACTGAATGGGGTGCTGTTTAGTATACAAAAATAGGGGCGCCTGGGTGGCTCAGTTGGTTACACATCTGCCTTCGGCTCAGGTCATGATCCCAAGGTCCTGGGATCGAGCCCCGCATCGGGGGGGGGGGGTCCCTGCTCAGCAGGGAGTCTGCTTCTTCCTCTCCCTCTGTTGCCCCCTCTGCTTGTGCTCTCTCTCTTTCTGACAAATAAATAAATAAAATATTTTAAAAAAATAAAAAATAAAGATAATTAAATACAGTCTCTGCCATCATAGATTTTACAATATAAAATGAGAGATCATTGTAAATTAAGCAGGGTACAACAAGGGCTATGTAGAGGTTTTTAAAGCGTCCGTATGCATTGTGGGATTTTGGAAGAGGGTCTGACCCCAGCAGTGAATGCTGGCGAGCCTGCAGGGGGAGGTCAAGCCTGGCCAGGAAACCCAAGTAGGACCTTTGGAGCATGGTAATGAAGACATGGAGATCCATAAAAGAGGATATAATCCGGTGTGGGCAACCAAAGGAACTGGACCCACATAAGGAACAACCCAAGCTAGGGACCCAGATGCAAATTCCAACTTATAGGTCAAAAGGTGGGGCAAATGAGTGTAAAAAGAATAACATCAGAGTCTTGGGTGGAAAAAAGTGGGTTTGGGGGGAGGCTGGGGAGGGCAACTTCTTTTATTTATTTTATTTTTATTTACTTTTGTTTATTGCCATGTAAAGGAACACGCTAAGAGCCTTACATAAGGTATCTATTTTTATCTTTGTGACAATCCTACCAACTGGGCATCTTTATCCCTTTTTCATAGATAGCCACAGTGATGTCCATAGAGCTCTACCAATAAAGGAAGGACTTTCACCCACACTACATCATCTTAAGCCTCACATTCCTGTTCAATAAGTAGGACAGGAATCCCTATTTTATGGAAGAGGAAACTGAGGTTTGGGAAGCTAAGCAACTTTCCAAGTTCAGGGTCAGAGCCACTGTGAGCTTTCCTTTCTGTGGGTAGCCAGAAAGGCCAACCCAGACACTCACTTCCTCCCCAGCTTGAGTCCTCCTGTTATCCACGTGACTAGGTATCAATCTGGTTATCTGAAACCCAGCTGACGGAAACCCAAACTGATAACAGCAGCTCCCAAACAACTCATGCCAGCTTTGGGAAATTCAGCTTCCCCATTCTAGGAGCAGCAAACAAAGAGTACCACCCACACAGACCTTTTGGAGATGCACTATTATGCCCTGTTAACTTGAGAGAATGTGTTGTCAGGTCCATGCGGCCCCCATGATGCGACACAGCCTGAAGAGCCTACCAAATTCTTTTTTTTTTTTTTTAAAGATTTTATTTATTTATTTGAGAGAGAGAATGAGATAGAGAGAGCATGAGAGTGGGGAGGGTCAGAGGGAGAAGCAGACCCCCTGCCGAGCAGGGAGCCCGATGCGGGACTCGATCCAGGGACTCCAGGATCATGACCTGAGCCGAAGGCAGTCGCTTAACCAACTGAGCCACCCAGGCGCCCAGCCTACCAAATTCTTTAGGGAGTATATTGTAGATCAGCTTGGGCAAAACCCAAATTATGATTGCCCAAGTCTCAACAAAACTTTAAAAAAAAAAAAAAAAAGCAAGTCTCGCTTGGCAACTGTATGAAGACCACACCTTATGCTACACATACCTGGGCTTCATCATTCTTGCACAAGGGAGTGCAATAAAACATTTCAAGATAAAGCTCCTTGGACTCCGAGCACTGTTTTAAAAGTCCCCTGCCAAAGGAGGCCCTGAATTTCTCCAAAAGCATTAATTTAGGAGCCATAGCCAACAAGATAGTGGTTTGATAAACTACAGCCTACTGTCAACAGAAATCTCAGGAACACAGATTTCCATTAAATATCTCAGCCAGGTGGGTTTTCCCCCTTTGAAATACACCTCCACCCACCCACCCACCAACCCAAAGAAAGTGCAACCACTGGTCCAAGCAGCATAAAGATGCGAGGAACCACAGGACACCGTTCCAACCATCCCCGCCTCTCCAC
This sequence comes from Phoca vitulina, assembly GCF_004348235.1. NCBI lineage: Eukaryota > Metazoa > Chordata > Mammalia > Carnivora > Phocidae > Phoca > Phoca vitulina. Next base: position 9,867,599 of record NW_022589736.1, on the reverse strand, counting down.
TGAATCACTTCCTGCTTAGGGAGATCTCTCTTCTCAGAGATCTCCCAAACCCAAAAGTAGCCTTAGCCATTTACTCTCCTCTGACATGCAACTCACTCAGATCCCAACAGTATCCAAATCCAAGGCCATCCTATAAACAATTCTCCTGAAAAATAAACACCACCAACAGCAACAGGCCAAATACGACAAAAAATTCAGTATAAATCTAATAGGGGGAAAAAAGTCAAAACAAACTCTGACATTCTTGTCTCTCTACATAGCTTTACCAAAAAAGACTATCCACCTAGAAAGTCAAAAGAGCCTCACAACTGAACCAAGAATACCCATGGCTCCACTCCTAGCCCACTGCGTACTTGTAAAATGAAGCCAATCATTTAGCTTCCTTGAGGTCCCATTTCCTCATGTGTAAAATAGGGATAATAATAGCTGTGTCCTATTTACTCTACGACAATGTATGGACGATCAGCAAGATACTGTCTGTAAAAGTGCTTTGATCTCCTCCGAGATAGGGCACCCTGAACATTTCAAACGGTGTTATTACCGCATTTTGGTACACATGAAACCTAAATGGCCACTGACCAATAAAGAACTGGTAATCACAAGGCAAAAACAGAGAGCAGCGTGCAGCACAAGGAGAGCGGAAACCCCAGATAAACGAGCAGAGTAAAGACAGAGGACTTCCATCTGGTCACCAGGAGAGCTCAGGCAGGTAAGACACGTGCCTATCTAAAGAGAAAAAGTTGATGGCAAGACAACCTGACCCAATTCTTGGAAATCAGTTACCAAATCAGGAATCAAAGTAATGTGAACTGGATGTTTATTCAAGAAGCTGCTAAAACACCCAACTTCTCGAGTAAGAATTTAGGGAAAAACTCATAAATTGCCCCCATTTCCACCCTGTCTGTTCTGGGGGTTCCTCCAGAACTCACCATGATACAATTTGCACTTACTGAATGTGAAAGCTTAGTTTTAAAAAATTTCAATTTATTTGATGTATTTTTTACATATATTTGTGCCATTTTCTGCCTTTTCTTTGTATTGCTCTCTTATACTATTATATTTTCTAATATTTTTCAGGCAAAGACTTTCTCCAGACAAAAGCTTTTTGACCAACATAGCTCATTCATTAATCTATGTACCAAGCATATACTGAATACTTACTATACACCTGAAAGAAGCTAGCAGAATGAGTTTGATGGACAAATAAATGCTTAATGATTTGATTCTAATAATGGTCTGTAGTTCTGTAGAGTTCTATACTCCTTTTAAATAACAAAATATTTCCCTATTTGTTAAAAGAAAAAAAAACAGCAGTATATCTACACAGTCACACCAGAACCATCCAAAACACAACCCAAATAGTCTAGTGTTGATATTCTGGACGACATTTAAAAATCCCCATAATTAACGGGGCAAATACAACCAAAATCCACCTCAATACTCGTAGTTTTTTCATCTCTGGGCCTTCTCCAATTTTAGAATAACTTGAATGACAAAATCTCTCTGTTTTTGGCAAAATGTGGATAATCATATTTATTTTGTTCTCAAGAGTCTTCTGGTGGAGCCTGAAAAGTCTCAACACCTGAACATCTACCAGTTACTCAATAAATATCTGTGGGTTGATTATTTGATGACTCATGACTCTAGCCATAGAACTAGATCACTTCCCAGGCTGGCAAGTGAGAGCTCAGGGTCAAGGTTTCTGTCAGTATGCCTTGGATTGTTTTCCCTGGTTCATTAACTTCCTCTTGCCCACACAGAAGTACAGCCTGCTGCTTTTCTGCCTGTTTACATTCTCTTGGGCTCTCCCTGTTCTGTCTTCCCATAGTATTTTGTTATCCAAAAGAGCCAATCATCATTAACAAAACCTGGAGATTTTATTGTGTGTTTGTGCTGACAGGTTTGTGCTCTGAAGAGTTTATAGAAGACTAGTGTCAGCTCTGGTGTCAGAGCTCTGCTTTCTAAGCCTCAGTCCTGTGGTCACAGGAATGGAAACCATTAAACTACTCAAAGAAGAAAATCGAAATCAAAGACCTTCTGTGTGCTCTCCTCTTCTCTTCATCTCTTCCCAGGTATCCTTGCACAGATCTATAGTTTAAATATCTACGTGGTGATGACCTCCAAATTCAGATCTCTAACCCTGGGCTCTCCCTGAGCTCCAGACCCATACATCCAACAGAAACTTAACATTTCCACTTGAAAGTCTCAAAGATACCTGGCCATCTCATAAATGAAACCACCATCCACCCATTTGCTCAAGTGAGAACTCTAGGCATTTACCTTGATCCCTCTCATTTGTATCCAATTCATAAGCAATGCCTGCCCCATATCCAATCCATACACCACTTCTAATACATAGGCAAGTATCAACTTGACTTCTCAAAAATCCCAATTCCTTATCCTCTTTTCCCCACCATATAAGCCACCATTTTTCTTGCCTTGGATTACTGCAAGGACCCTGTAACTGAACGTGCTTCTTCACTTTGCCTCCACTATCATACCTTGTCTTCACAACAGCCAAAGTAAGCTTAATAATATCTATCAGGTTTTGTCAGTCCCCTGTGTCAATCTCCAGTCATTTCCCATGGCACTTCAAATAAAAATCCGAACATCCTTGGCCTACAAAACCCTCCATGATCAGCCTACTCTCCCATCTCCATCCTCATCTCCTACCCTCTCATTGTGCCCACTGGCCTGCAGCAGAATGAGTTGGATGAACAAATAAATTTCAAACACATAAACCCCAGCCTCCTTGCCCACAGGACCTTTGCACTTGCTGACCCTCTGCCTGAAATGTTCTTCCCTTAGAGGCTCTTCCCTTTGACTCCTTCTCAACAGTCAGATCTTAGTTCAAATAACACCTCCTCAGAGAATCCCCTGTTCTTTCTATACCAATCGCAACCCTTTTCCCCAAATATCTATTACATCACTCTCTCATTGTGTCATCTTGAAATCCCTTATATGCATATGCATTTATTGCCCCTATTTTGCAGTAGAATGCCAATTCCATCAGAACAAGAATTTTGTCTTATTCACTGTAATATCCCCACAACCTAGAATAGATGCCTGGCAAATAAATATTGGCTGTCGCATATTCGTGGATAATTCCTTAGAGTATAAATTTTACTTGAAGATGAGTAATTTAATATTCCATTTTCATATTAAAATAAACATGGGTATACTAAAGAGTAGGCTGTACAAAATGTTAAGAGAAAACACGAGACTGCAAGGAAAGTCCCCATTTTCTGAGGCTGCTTTGAGCTAAGCTCCCAGACTCCCTGAGACTCAAGTTCATGATCCTCTGCCAATAAAGGTTCTCTAGAATAAAATTCTGACAAGCGTATATCTCAGCACTGTTGTCCACAACAACGCTCTGACTCTTAGTTTCCGATCTCTGAACAATTTCCCAATACAAAGTCAACAACCACCCCTACACACACCCAAGTCTTCAGCTGCCTAATTATTTTAAACATAGATATGGATTTTTTAAAAAGATTTTATTTATTTATTTTAGAGAAAGAGAGAGAAGCCCAACTTGAGGCTCGATTCAATGACCCTGAGATCGTGACCTGAGCCAAAACCAAGAGTCAGATGCCCAACCGACTCAGTCACCTAGGCATCCCTAGATATGGATTTTTTAAGCTAAATAATTACATGCATTGCTTCTCCCTTGACCAATAACTTATCTCAACCCTTCAAGTCAGTCTAGATTATCCAGAAATGGATTCTACTTTGAGAAGGATGCTAGGCTTACTTGCCAGTAGAAATTCTTGCCTTTATTATAGATTTACCCAGCTGGTGAGGTACGGAAGTAACTATTGGGCATAAAAGTCCTGGAAAAATATTTGCCCCTAGCAAAAAAATCACTGAGGGTAGGACTTGAAAACAGTCATTTTCTCCCCTAAAAAAAAAAATGACTTTATTTAATTTGTTATAAACAAACATGTATGTGTTGTTTATCATGAGCCCTTTGAGTCCCAAGCATCTTGCAAAGATGTTAACTCATTTAGTCCTTATGGCATACCTATTTTTTTATCCCTGTTTTTTAAATGGGGAAACTGAGGCATGGAGGAGTTAAATAACTTGCCCAAAGTCATCCAGCCTGGAAATGACAGAGGCAGAATTCAAACCCAAATAGTATACTTCCAGAGCAGTACTGTCTGGTAGATATAATACTAGCCACATACATAATTTAAAATTTTTTATGAGCCACATTTTTTTAAAAAGGAAAAAAGAAGAGGGTGCGATTATTTTTAATAATATATTTTCTTAAAAAATAATGTGTTTTATTTCACCCAGTTATACCAAGTATTAACATTTCAACACGTAATCAACGTAAAAGTTATTAATGGGCTATTTTACATTCTCTTGGTTGTTCTAAGTCCAAAATCAGGGTGTGTTTTACACTTACAGCACAGTTCAATTCAGACCAGCCACATTTCAAGGGCTCAGTGGCCACATGCAGACCCCCTCTACCAAGTAGGACAACAACTGAGCGTCTATGTTACTTTTCCAATGATAGCTCTTGGGAGAATGTAGAGCTTTTATCCGGGCTGTGTTATTATGGTAACTTTATGCCAGAGACTTGGTAGAAAATTCAAGCCTCATCTCAAAGGCCCCAGTGAGTGCTAAGGATCCCCATCCCTTCAGCTTCTTTACCAGCCCCATTCAATTAGGTCAATGTGCACCTTGCACGGCTTTGAGATGCGGAACCGAGGCAGTAGGAAAATGGAAAGGACTTTTCTACCCAAACTGGGAGCCGGGAGCCTGGGATCCAAGGGCAGTGCTGGAGGACTAACAAGCATAGTCTCTCTGGCCACTCATTTCTCAGCATCTCCATGTTCTTTTTGCATCAGGGTGGGACTGGTGATAGTGGAGATGCCTCTCAGTTCCCAAATGAGCCCAGTGCTAAGAGCATGTACATCACAGCCGGAGAGGCCTGGAACTGAGTCCTGACTTCACACTGAAGCTGGCGGCCTTGGGCAGATGCTCTAACTCCTCCAATCCATCTTCTGCATGTTTCGAGATTTGAATGAGCTGATGCATGTCCGTCACTTAGCCCAGAGCCCAAGGTGCGCATGGAATAAACGGACACTGTTCTTGATCATGTTATTCAATGATCATCTAGATTATTTTTTTCTGTTCCTGTAAGCTAAAGAAATTGAGGCAATTAGCTGAAACTTTAAAAACAAAATAAGCTTATCTGAAATATTTAAAAATTTGGAAAATTGAAAATTGAAGCTGGGAAGTAGATTGCTTTGATCTCCTGTGTATTTTCTTTCCTTTATAGGTGTAGTATCAGCCTGTTGAAGGAAAGTATGATAAATAGAAAGTTTGAGCAAGACTATTAGACCAAAATCCCAAATCAAATAGAATAAACTCTAATATTTTCAATTATATAAGGTACAAATTCACACATGTGTCCTGTTTGCTTCCTTCGAAAACCTTATAGCCTCTCTCTTGTGTAGTACAGAAGAAAATTTGCATTTTATGCAAATAAACATTTGTATTTCATTCTGTGTCCATTTTAAAGAGATTTTTAAAACTTATTGTATAACATTCCTTGGTAGATACTGTGAAAAAAAACAGGTTGTAATACTGAAACCCCTTGTATGGAATATTATACCTGTTTGGTTTGCCTTTTCCCACAGTCCCTGTATCTCTACGGAATTGACATTCTCCAGACTGATGAGCAGTCCAACAATCCTATCACATGGGGCCATTTGATTCAATCACTAAGACAACTAACTTAACGAAGACGCTGACTGACACACAATAGAGCCACATCCTAGCAATTAGTCTGAATTAACCTCCAACGTTCACTGTGGTGGTCGGTATCAATGGAGATAGAGACTTCTGAGATTTACCTTAGAGTAAAACTCACCTGCACCCACTGACATATACGTTACTACAGAAAAAGAAAAATGGCATGAGATTTTTGTCTCCCTTTCACGTCTTTGTGTATTAGGATTTCAGAGCAGGAGAGCACCTAGGAGGAAAAGGGGACTCCTAAAGATTTTCTTTGGGAATCATAACCCTACCTTTATCCGAGTATCCTCTTGCTGGCAGGAACTTTGAAGGCAAACCCATTAGCTGTCCCGCAGCTTTGCAGTAAAGACTTGGATTGAATGATACACCATAGAAAATGCATATTTTCTGTGCTCGTGACCTAGCTGGGCTCATGCTTATGGAAACATGAGCAAGTGATGCTTGAACTACCTTCTTAGTGAATGTTGTTCATGCAAAACACTGCAAAAGAAAGCAATCTTCTTGAGGCTGGGGCAGGCTGGAAGACACAGAGACACAGAGGTGAAGGGCAATCTGGAATGGGGAGCCATTCACGACATCCTAAAACAACCCTAGATATCATGTAAATACCATCAAAACACATTGTTTCCATTAAAAAAGCATGCACTCCATGCACATATTTAATAACTGTCATTGGCTCCCTTATAGCATTCGCCTCTGGAGACCTTCTCACCATTTTGAAATCTCAGTTAGTGACCACAGAAATATTAGCCCAAGCACTGACTGGCGGTGGGGTAGAGGCTAAGGGAGTGTTTTCAGCTGTGGCACAGCCCCAAGGGGAACAAGGAAAGCGCACGTTTCTGCCCATTAACCAAAGGAGAGGCAAGATGGATTTGAATGAGTTCTTTCCGAGATGTTGATGATACAAACCAGACAAGGTTAGAAGCATATGAAGAGGGGACTCAAGGAGAATCACTTTAATCAAAATAGAGAGGAAGTAATTCAAATAATGCTGATCCCAAATGCAAAGCAGGATTTTTTTTTTTTTTCTTTTTGGAAAAAGTCTACTGGATCCTCTTAAAATCGTTCTTCTCTTCAACAACACCTGTGGATACTGATTCAAGGTGCAAATGAAACCTTGCTCTTCACAGGGGTCCCACAAACAGGAGCTGTGCAACCCAATAGCACAACGCTTAGGAATATGTCTGTGAATGCCAAACTTTATATAAATATATGCGTCATAGAGCAGTCAACAAAATACAACATGAGAAGAATCTCTAAATGTTTTTCTACTAATGATGAAATCCAATGCTAAATTCTTAAATCACTAATTTTGCAAACTTTTATCCACCACCATTATACTCCTTGCTGTATGGGAGGCTTTAGGGATGAAAGACATTCTTTGCCCTTAAAGAGCTCGAGGTCTAGGGCACCTGGGTGGCTCAGTCCCCTAAGTATCTGCCTTTGACTCAGGTCATGATCTCGGGTCCTGTCACATCGGGCTCCATGCTCAGTGGGGAGCCTGCTTCTCCCTCTCCCTCTGCCCTTCCCCCCACTTGTTTTCTCTCTCTCTCTCTCTCACTCAAATAAACAAAATCTTTTTTTAAAAAAAAAAGAGCTGGGGCGCCTGGGTGGCTCAGTCGTTGAGTGTCTGCCTTTGGTTCGGGTCATGATCCCAGGGTCCTGGGATCAAGCCCTGCATCGGGCTCCCTGCTCAGTGCAGACCCTGCTTCTCCCTCTCCCACTCTCCCTGCTTATGTTCCCTCTCTCGCTGTGTCTCTCTCTCTCTGTCAAATAAATAAATAAAATATTTTAAAATTTTTAAAAATTTTAAAAAAGAGCTAAAGGGGGGAGGCAAAGACACAATGACTGAGTTTGACAAATGTTTGACACAGGTGAGCACAGGGTGCTGCTGGCTGATGAACAGGGTCTTCCTTCATCCAGGTCTGGGTGGAGGCAGCAGTTTTAGGGAAGGTTTTCTGGAGAAGGTGACATCCGAATCAGACAGAGGGGTTGGCAAAGCCACAAGATCGCATGAGAGAGCCAGAAGGGCTGAAACACGGGCCACAGGCGGAGTGATGACAGTCATCACTGAGGACACTGACCCCCTGGCGCCATGGCCTCTTGTGAACCTGGACGCTATCAGGAGAACAGTAGGGAAGCCAGGAAGAGCATGACAGGGGACAGATGTGGTCATATTGGGGCTGCGGGAAGCTCCCTCTGACGGCCACGTGGAGGTGATTGTCAGGTGGACCCAGATGAGAGACAAAGAGACCTGTCAGGAAACCGTTGGAAAAATCCAGGCTAAAAAAATGAGGAAGGTTTGAACTAATGCCATGAGAATAGTTCTGCAGGGAATATCAACAGGATTTTATGGCCAATTAGAGGTGAACGAGGAGGAATTATGAACAACCGCCAGGCTCTAGTTCGGGTAGCAGGGTGGCTCCCGGTTCCACTCGCCAAAATAAGGAGACACAGTTCCCTCTTCCCTCCCACGGCTCTTGCTGACCTCTGGATGATCCCATTTCTCCCAGCCACAGCAAGCCACAGGGCAATTCTGCCTCAGTAGCTCATTCCGGCCCATTCCTCTCCGGCAATGTAGATCCATCCAATTCTTTCTCCAATAGGTGGGAACCAGGAAGACGTTCAAACTGGGAGAGGCATAAACATAAGGCACAAATCAACCAACCCACCAAACTGTCGTCCAGATGCATTAACAGAAGTTTCGAAACTAAGGCAACGCGAAACACTGTGACCAAAGGAAGGTTTTTACTATGGAGACATTTGCTCTCATTCCAAGGATACAAATGTTTATAGAGGTTGGATTCCAAATTCACCAATGTCTTTGCAGCAACAAAGCCAAAATTGTGTCTTTCCACTAGACGTATAAGCGGGGAGCATATAATTAAGAGAAAACAGGCCATGAAATAAATGTATTCGATGAAAAGTTATATACACCTTAGAAAATATGACCTGTCTCGCCCAGAGAATGGTTTGGCTAGTAGAAGGTACAAACTCTTGCAAGGTTTCCATTCATCAGTTTGTATTCTGCTAAGGAATTGTGGCTCCCTCTGTATTCATTTTATTAAAATGTCTAGATGCACTCCTATATTCTACCCTGGTTGGGGAACCGTGCATTTGAAATGATGACCGCACCCCACACAAAGAACTCTTTACTGACACCATCACTTCCTTCTCAGTGGGAAGGAAGATACTAGCACCTAGAAGCAGCAACATTTGGAAGGATTTAATGAGTGTTTGTAGAGCACTCCCAGGCCTGAAGATGAAAGACATCCCATGAGCACAGTCTCTAATTGATGTTTGTTATTTTGAATGTTTCACTAAAGAACTTTTCTCCATATAAATAAACTCTCATCCAGAAGCTTTGAGAAGGACATAAAATTGAAGAGTCTCAAGTGTGGTCTTCTACCAACATGTTTTTTGGTGTTGTTTTTTTTTCCAGCAGTAGTTTCAGACCTGGCAATTTCCCACTCAGCAGTGATTATCTTGCTAAGGTAGAATATTGACTTCAGGTGTTGTGATCCTACAGCAAAGTCTATTGACAACCAAAACAACCATTTCTTTGGAAGTAAAGTCAATACATAGATAAATAAATAAAGAAGCCCAAGCTTTTGATGGGCTAAATCATTTGCTTTTCAATCTATTCTGAAGCAGTGTTGAAACACTCATTTGTTTCTCTTGTTTCTGTTTCTCTTGGAAATGAATAGGCAATCAAACATTTGGATGTTGAGCTGTACATGTGGCTTAGCTTCATTTTCCAAGAAGTTGCTTTCATAATCCAAAGGTTCAAGGAAGAATCAAAGTGTTCCATTTAAGCCCCAAGATAGGCACTATTTCACTTTGCAACTTAGCCATAAGTTATCAACCAGTACCCAACTCATTGCCCCATTTGGTCAAGTGCGTACTCATCCCAGGTTAAGAAGAGAACTCAGAGCTGTGGCTGACCTGGAGACTAATGTGCCTCAAGTCTAATGGAGGAGATATGACTCTCTAATGATGTGCATTTCCCTGTCCTGAGCAATGTACTAATCTCCCTTCTCCATTCTTCCTTTTCTCCATAACGACTCCTATTATTGACGATCGAAGGAGGAGATTATGAATTCAAACCCACCACATCCTCAGTTGAGCTAGAGTTTCAGGTTCCTAAATTGGCAGATAAGAATTAAAAGGCAGGGGAGCCTGCCTGGCTCATTCGGTGGAGCATGTGACTCTTGATCTCGGGGTTGTAGGTTCGAGCCCCACAGTGGGTGTAGAGATCACTAAAAATAAAATTTTTAAAAATATATTAAAAATAAATTAAAGGACAGTAGTAATTGTAGATTAACTATTACATCTTTCCAGATTTCCTTGATGGTGCCAACAGCTAAAGGAGCAGGAAAGAGTGCAATTCGGCTCCCATTACATAGGTCTTTTCAAACCTAAGCCAAGCCCAACCAAGCCTTAGGCCAGCTCTCCCAAGTTGACCATTTCTAAAGAGACTGTACTTCAGGAAATGTCTCTGGGGCATTCATGACCCTATCTGTCATGTCTCTGTCTCAAAAGAAAACATTTGAGGTTTAGTTTTGACTCATGGTGGACACATTTCCAAGTTAAAGCAAAAGGCCCGTCACCTTGTTTCCCATCTGGTGACCTGGTCTTTTATGAAGCCCATGATGCTTCACTTGCTGATGAAGATTCCAGAAGAACGTGGAAAATGGGGGCAAGGATTGACCTGTTGTGCTAAAAACCATCCAAGGCCCTTTCATATACACGGCCTCCACCTCCTCCCACGCCCTCTGAGCCAGAAAGTCGAACAGCCTTCGGGCCTTGCCTCTGCTAAGCTTATGCCCTTCAAAGCTCCCTCTGGGTTCCTTTTAACATGAGTTTGCCCCTAAGAGTCGACTTGGTGGAGAGGATCAGTGCACCGCATGCCTTCCCCTGGCCATTGCACTCCCCCTAAAGATGGCCCCGAACCTGGAGTCAGAATTCAGCTCAAGACAGAAAGTTCTCCTGAACTAGAGGTGAAATGCAGAATATGGGAAACAGGGCGCAGCACTTAACGTGTCCCAGCTAGGCACGCCCACGGCACAGAAGAGTCTGCTTGAGAAACCCAAGCAAATCGAGCTCCATCCTGAAATCAGATTTTTTTAAAAAATAAAATTAAATGAACGGCAGAGCAATCATCATCTGTTATAAAGGATGCCCATGACAGTAAAAGCTTTGTTATCAGACCAGTCAGGGGAGTGGCTGCTGGTCAGCTAAAAATGCTGGTCAGTATGGCTTTCTTCATATTGCCCCGGGGGGTTTGCCTCTTATCTCTTCTCTGGCTCCCCCTCTTATAAATGAAAGACAGTGGATCTGGTTTGTGTGCAAGTCGCCATTTAAAGTCTATGGAGATGGAGAATTAATGTTGTTTTGCCCAAAGCAGCAGGAAGAGTAGACACCACTCCCTAGCCACCCCGCCCTGAAGAGAATCGCTGCGCTAGTCGGATTTTAGCTGGTTACCAGGGTGAACATGCTGGTTTTGGTTTTGGTTTTGGTTTTGCGTGTTGATGATTTCTAATACTTTGGGGTTGATGGTACTACCAAAAATAAGGTTAACTTTTTATCAAATAATCTTTTTTTTTAAGATTTTATTTATTTATTTGACAGAGAGAGAGAGCAAGCAGGGGGAGCGGCAGAGGGGGAGGAAGAAGCAGGCTCCCTGCCGAGCAGAGAGCATGATGCAGGGCTCGATCCCAGGACCCTGGGATCATGACCTGAGCTGAAGGCAGATGCTTACCCAACTAAGACACCCAGGCGCCCCCTATCAAATAATCTTAAAGTCATAAGGAACTGTCAAAGGAACAAAAATGGAAAAAGCAAGCCCCAGGAAGCAGCATGGATCGACAGTCCTCTGGGTGTTCATGAGGCTCTCCTGTCTTTACTGCTTCTTACCTTTATGGATTTCAGCAAGTCACTGAGCTGCTTCGGCTCTCAGTTTTCTCATCTGTGAAATGAGTATATTAGACTCAGGACCCCCGAAGCCCCTTCCAATCCAGGATTCTCAGTATATGTTCAAGAGAGAAAGCCTCCAGAATGAGTGTCGTCCTGACAATCCAGACCATCTGAAGACCTTACAGAGGTTACCAGGGCCAAAGCCCCTGAGAAAGAAAGCTGGTTTAAGTCAACCTAGTGCCAATTCTTTGGAAAAGAGTCTCCTCTTTGACAGGATAGGAAGGCCAGAGTCAAAAGTTGGCCTTGGGGGCGGCTGGGTAGCTCAGTCGGGTGAGCGTCTGTCTTCGGCTCGGGTCGTGATCTCAGGGTCCTGGGATCGAGTCCCGAGTTAGGCCCCTTGCTTGGCAGGGGGCCGGGCCTGCTTCTCCCCTGCCTGCTGCTCGCCCAGCTTGTGCTCTCTCTCTCTGTATCAAATAAATAAATAAAATCTTTTTAAATAAATAAATAAATATAAATAAAAACTTGGCCTTGGTGTCTTTGTGTGAAACCAGGACGTCGCATGCTGAACTCAGAACAAAGATGGTGGACTTGTGAACAGCCCAGCACTTTATGCCACCCCCAGGAGACACCAACATGGAGCCCCTGCTCACCAAACTAAGGGCTTTCTGCAAATTAGAAGAGGGTAGAGATGCCACCACCTCAGCCACACGTGGCCGCGGAGCCAGAGCATAGCGGGAAACACTGGCTCTGAAGCCAAGAAGTCTTGGTTTCGAGGCCCAGTGTTTCACTGATTTTGTGTAAATTGTGTGTGATTTTGAGTAAATTACTTAGTCTCACTACACCTGAGCTTCCTTTTGTAGCCCATGGTAAGTCCCTTTCAGAATGATGAAAAGATCAAATGAAATAACACAGACGACGCAATGCCCAGTGCCCAGTACATATTAGATACTCCACAAACTAGCTGTGAATATTCCAGCGAAGGGACTGGGGATATCAGCAGTGGTTTCGACAAACACCTGAAGTATGCTGGTGGGAAACCAGCTTGCATAGGCCTAGGAGATGGGCCCAAATTACCCGTCTGGCCTCCTTTTTAGGAGCAAAGGAAGGAATTTCTATCCCGCAGGGAAGATTCAGGAACAGAAGGGGGCCAGGTTCTCTTTGTCAAGGGTCTAAACTGACTCTGGCTAGAGGGAAGGGAAGGACCAGGACTGAGAAGAACTTCAGGAATGAAGGGAGTTAACTCATGAAGTGACAAGGCATTCTCCACGTGCTAATAACAATAGCGAGGCAGGGAGAAGCGAATGCATGGAAGAAGGTCCAGAAAAAAGCAAGGATCACTATCTATACCAGATGAGGCAAGCCAGCCAGAGGACAGAAGGCCCATGCTTGCCTTCAAAGTCATTTGTTTGCCTTCCTACATAAATGGAGGAAGAATGGAAAAAACACGCACCAGAGACAGATCCAGTGACCATCGGTACTATATTGGCTGAAGCTTAAGCCACCACCCAACACCCAAACCGGAAAGGTGGTGCCTATAAGGGTCGTTTCGTTAATAGCATCAACCTTCGTGAACAGCATATTCTATCTCAGGTCAAGCAACAGCCAGAAGAGAGGAGAAAAAGGAAGTAAGGAAGGCCAAGGCCAACTGTCCTCCTGTTGAATCTTCAGGACTTCCAGACAGGGTCCCACTGAAGACTCATCCTTTAATGAGTTCAAGGGCTTCCCCTTTTTTGGGAAGTCAAAGGAAAAAAAAGCCTGAAGAGCAAATGTCCTCTATACTCTGATGCTGTCTTGTCTGTATGACTGTCTATCATTAAAGATAATGGATTAAAGGATCATATCATTAAGTTGGAAAGAGAGGTCATTATCTGTTACACCATGTCACCTTAAAGAGAATGCTTGGAACACAGAGCAATGACTAAAAGTAATTAGACTGGGGACTCAGTGCAGCACACTTGCTGTCGGTGACCCCACGCTGTGTCACAGAGTGTCAGACAGACCCAGGGCTGGTTCCCAGTAGGGGGCAAGCAAAATGAGTTTTCCTTTTTCTTTTTTTTTTAAGATTTTATTTATTTACTTTAGAAAGAGAGAGAGAGAAAGACAGCACGAGTGGGAGGGGCAGAAGGAGAGAGAGAGAGAAAATCTCAAGCAGACTCCATGCTGAGTGTGGGGCCCCACGCGGGGCTCGATCCCAGGACCCTGAGGTCATGACCTGAGCTGAAACCAAGAGCCAGATGCCTCACCGACTGCACCACCCAGGTGCCCCCAATATGGATTTTTCCGTCATCAAAACTATGAGAATAGGAGTCAAGCACTCCCAGGGAGGTATAAAATTTGCCGTGAGACTTGGAAAAGCCGCTCATTTCTTGGGACCCTGGTGGCTTCGTCCAAACAATGATGAGACTGGGCCAAAGCGGCTTTTTGAATTCCAAAGTTAGTGGTGGTCAAGGCCATGGGCTGTGGGGTCCTAGACCTGGATGTGGATCAAGTGCTGGCTCTATCCCCTAATAGTTGTATGACCTTGGCAATCTTCTATAAAACAAGATGACAAAAGTAGCTACCTCATAGGACTCGGGGGGAAATAAGTTAACACAATGAACACTGAGTATGGGCACCAAGGTGATAGAAAGCAGAGAGGGTCCCTGTCTTCAATGGGTTTTCAATCTGTAAGTGGAACTGAACAAGCACGTTTGGTAGAAATAAATCTCCGCTAAAGGAATAAGATAGGTTTGCGCCATGCACATGACTTGTGTCAACACATTTCTTTATAAGAACGGATGCTTAACTAACAATAGCTGTAATGCTCTAGGAAAACCCACCATTAATTGTCCCTTGAAAAAATGTACCTGAGCTTCCGCCACAAAGTGGGCCCTCGAATAAATAGGTCAGAATTTGTACGGATAGGAACGCATCAGCGCCGAGCATTTAAGAAAGGCAAAGACCTCAGGGACTGGGGCCAGACGGTGCTAGCTTGAAAAGACAGGAAGGAAGACAAATAGGAAAGACAAGAGAAAAGAATTGTGAGCAAGATGAATAGAATTGGGGGCAGTAAAATGGCAGTGGGAGATAAGGGAATGCGAATGCATTCGCCTGGCTGGGGTTGAAAACATACGCCAAAGAAGGGCAGATCAGTCTTCATTTCTAGGACTGGCTCTGGAGGACGGGGCCGTGGCCGTGGCCCATCTCAGGAACATTCTGTGTGGCCTCTCAGGGCTCTGGGAAGGGAGCAGGGATGGACCAGCAATATTGGCCCTGAGCAGCACTCTTTCCACAGGGGGCACCCTCCTGAGCCCCAGAGAATCAACACTCAAGGGACAAAGGGGTGGAGAGAAGGATGTGAAAGGGGTTCTGGAGGTAGATGGTGCTGATGGTTGCACAACATTCGAAATGTCTTTAATACCACTGAACTGCACACTTCAGAATGGTCAAGACGGTAAATTTTCTGTTCCGTGTATTTTACCACAATAAGAGACAAAGTCATATAATTTTTTTTTTTCAAACCTGTGGCTACCAATATGGAATTTGAGTCTTCTCCAGATTCCCAGTCAACTGCCCCATCAGTGGCAAGAAGTCTGGGACAGGGACTGCACAGCAGGTGACAGAGAAGCCATAGGGAAACATCTCTGTAATATCTCATCTTTGTTAGGACGCTTGTACCCCCCACCCCCCACCCCCCCAGTCCCTGACTTCTGAGAGCTACCCAGAGTTTGGAACATTTGCAAAACAATCCTAGGGTTTTGTTGTTTGGCTTTGTTTAACACCCTCAGGAATTTTCTGCCTCTAAAAATTCTCCTTCTTTTTTTTTTTTCCTTTTTTCTTTCTTTCTTTCTTTCTTTCTTTTTTTTTTTTTTTTGGTCGGTATTTGTGCCTGTGACATCAAACCAGACTGTAAATTCCTTGAGGGCAGAAACTCTGTCTTGTTCCTCTTTCAAGCACCCTTGGTATGTAGCACAAAGGAAAGGATTTCATAAACATTTGCTGAATGATGGAGGTTGACTCTCATCAACGTGGTCTTTCCCTGTCCATCCCCTGCTCTGTCCCTTGCACTGACCAGAATGCAGCTCCATTTCTTGTTGTTCCAGAAAGAGACGGAGTGCATTCTGCTGATCTCTGTCTGACCAGGGGCCATCATGTGTCACTCACCCGGGGCCCTGGTACTTGGAGCACAGCCTCTGCGAATGTCAAGGGATGACTCCTAACCTGTGGTTAGCCTCCCCAGGGCTGGCTGCCCAATGGTGTGATCCATTTAATAATAATACTTAACGCTTAAACTGCGGCTTCTACGAGCCTCTTCAAAGCCTTTTACGATCATTAGCTAATTAAGGCACGGCCCTGCCCTGGTGACTACAGGTATAATTCCCACTTTACAGATGGGGAAACTGAGGCAGATTTTAAGTGAGCTGCCGCAGGCCAGAGTCAGCATCCGAGCCAGGATTTGAAGTTGCAGATACCTAAATTCTGTGCGAGGCTGACATATCCCAGACCCTGCTCATTCTAAATAAATGGCTCCTGAGGAAGTGGGTGGACAGGCCTCTCCATCCATTGAACCTGTGTCCTCAGTGTTGGAGGCATGAGTCTGATTCATTCATTCAATGCTTTTGTAACTCTCCAGGCTCAGGTTCAGCTTCCTGCTGGGATAACCAACAAAAAGGACAGACAATGGGCCTCCCGTGGGGTCTTACTTTCTTCAGAAAACTTTGCTACTGCACATGCATTCCCAGCACATGTAAAATGCATATGGCGGATGAGAGCCAACTGAAAACTGTTACCCACTTCCGGCTCTCTCACCAGCTTCCTCCTAGAATAAGATTTCAGAGAGAGAGAGAGAAAAATGAGACACGATGACACTGGAAGCTGTGGGAATCCTCAGTTGGTGACAGAAATAAAAACAACTAGTCACAGTCAAGTGACAGAATGTAGCATATGATTAGGGGGATTAGTACTTCTGGTCTCAGATGTTAAGGTGCTCAGTAGGAAATTGTGACGGATTTGTGTGGCAGAAAGCTAAATGACTTAACTCTCCCAAAGACAACCCAAGACTCTTAACTACTAAACACAGATTCCAATTACCAGCACAGTATAGAACCATGCACCTCATCCAGCGTGATGTGTTTTGCAGCCTTACTCAGGAGCCCTTTATTTAGAATGAGCAGGGTGGGGGGTATGTCAGCTCCAACACAGAATTGGGTATCGGCAACTTCAAATCCTGGCTCGGACGCTGACTCTGGCCCACGACGGCTCACTTAACTCTGCCTCAGTTTCCCCATCTGTAAAGTGGGGATTATAACTCTAGTCATCAGGGCAGGGCTGGAAACGAATATTTGAGATTCTTATTAAAATGAGTTACCTATCTCCAGGCCCTCTGGCCTATGGAAATAGACTGAATACCAAAGCCAAGGGCAGCCAGAGTGCGGGAAAGATGTGGGGGGAGGTCCTAAAAGACAAATTCTGGAAGGTATGGCTGGCTCAGCGTCTGCAAGGACCACAGGGGCAGGTCACTAGGAGTATGTGGCGAGGACATTCCACACTTAGCACGCATGAAAACACAGAGATAAGAAGGAGGAGAGAGTCAGGGGGCCTGACCGAAGGAAAGGACATGAGTTGAAGAGCACTTATTGACTTTTAAGTAATAGAATTTCCTGTTGTTCTGAATCATAGTAACCACACATGGCTCTTCGGAGGAAGGGGGATATAGGGTAATAGCAGGCAGCCCCAACCTAAACCCTGTGAAGTACATTGTGTTCCAAAACAGATAACATTCATTTTGTGCAGCAAGAAACTCTTAAAAGTGAACACTGAGCGCTTCATGTCTGCAGCTTATAAATACTTCCATTTAAAACTCCCTGGGAAGTCAAACCAAGTTTATCCCATGCTCATGAGCAGCATGGCTGAAAACTCCAAACAGACAATATATCCCAGGACAAAATTATAGTCTTGCTATTAGGGGATGGTATAACTTGATTCCCAAAGCAAATGCCAGGAAAAAAATAAAATCATAAATATTTAACTCACAAATTTTCTCCTAAAGCATAAATGAGAGGCATTCATGCAGAATCAGGAGTTGAAGGTTGGGGGGGGTGCTTTTTGTTTGTGTTGTTTTTATGGAATTAACTATTGGAATTAAAGTAATTAAGTGCTATTAGCTTAACAGTCTTGAGCCAGGTAGACTCACAAGGTGGATTTCAGATTCCAGTTTTTTTTGTTTTTTTTGGCCTTAGACTCGATTTTATTTCTTGCAGAGGTAAAAGGAGCTAAGGAATAAACACCGGGTGACTTGAAAAAGCGGAAGATACGACCCTCCCCCCACAAAGGGACACTGGCCACACATGTACACTTAGGACCCCCGCACTTGGCCTTTCTCATCCCCAAACCCCTGAGTAAAGATAAAAGGGGATGAGATATGAGATTTGAGGTGATGGGACAGAGGACAAATATAGAATAGGGGCATGTTCCTAGGATTCTCCCCTATAGAAAATACTTGTGAGGCGTAGCAGGAGTGGTCAGCTGGTTGGCTGTGCAAAAGTTAAAATGTTCTCTATCCCAGCTAGGGTCAGCAGGTAACATACAGAACACCCAGTTAAACTTGGAATTTCAGGTAAGCAACAAATCACCATTTAGTATAAGTATGTCCCAAATATCGCATGGGACATACTTATACTCATAGAATACTCATCATTTTAATTTCCCTGAAATTCACATTTAAATGGGCATTCCATGTTTTTATTTGCTAGATCTGGCAGCCCTAACAACAGGAAAAGGTTTGCCGTGTATAAAAGTGAAAAATCAGGAAAGAGGAATGATTGTAAGTGCATTGTTTAGAGATACGAAAGTAACAATCCCAAGAAACAGCTAAGAGTTTAAGCGGTTTTCTCTAGGAAACAAGAATTGAGAGCAGGGAACGTTCGGGTCAAGGGACTGCTGTTTTTCTTAGGCCTTAGCAGTAGTGTTTGGATTTTCATCCATGCACTTGTATAACCTTGACAAAAACTAAAATTTTGTTTAGAAAATTTAGAAATTTAGAAAAGGAAATGATTACCAATAATTTTATTTAACCCCCTTTTCCCACCTTCTAAAAAAAATTGGTATGTCAAGTTGCCAAGTTTCAGGAGCATATGAGAAAAAGGGTAAAAATTAAAATAAAAAGACAGAGAACGTCTCCTGGTCCCCTGGTCCTCCCCCCAGGCATTACCACCCACTTTTTTCCCCACAGATCTCCAGGCTAGAGAACCCCCCCCTATGGTAACGCTCAAGGCTGGCGGACAAAGGAGGCAGGAGACCGGTGGGTTCTGCTGTAGTGGGAGTGAGGATTAAGGCTTTAGCTACTTTAGCTTTTAATTCTTGAGCACTTACTAAATGCGAAGCACTGCATTAGGAAGTAGACTACATGATCACCTTCCATCTTCCCAGCAACTCGGTGAAACATCATTATCCTCACGTACCAACGAGGCATTGAAGTTGACTGAGGTCAAGATCACTACTTGCCAGAGATCAACGGGCTGGCAAGTTGTGCAGCTGGGATCGGAACGCAGACCTGTCCGATCCCCAAAACCCTGCACTCCACCAAAGTGCTACATCCTTTCGGAGGTGTGATGCTGGGTGCAAGATTCTGGCCACAGCCCCGCCTGGGACACAGAAAGCCAAAGCTACTCATGATCACCTAAATCACAGGTGCCACAGAGAAGGGCCCGGCACTCTAATACCGTCTCTAGTTTCAGCACTGTCCACTGTTGTTGTGGGACAGGAGCAGGTCGTGCTTCTGACAGCCCAGGATCCCGGTGCTGTGTCTCAGAGGTTTCAGGGAGCCCGCCCAGGAAGAGCGTGCACACTCTGTACCATTTCTGCAAGGCTCTGTCCCAGACTGGGCTTCTTTCTGCCGCACATGCCTCAGGCCGTGGATACAGGGATCAAAGTGTCCTCAGAGAGCTGTCATGGGACTCTTGAAGGCCAGTTTGGAAAACATCAGAAGGCACAACGTGCCATGCACCTGTTTGTTTTTCCACGGGAGAGCGAGGGGCTGGGAGAGAGGGCATGACCGTGGACAGAGAGTGAGGAGGGGGTTGCCCTCCCAAACCACCCACAGCGCAGCCTCCATGCAGTTCACAGTCAGGAGAGAAGGCTGGGCCTTGTTCTGTGCCTGGGTGTTTGCAAGCTGATGCTTCTGCAGCAAACAAGCCTGGGACAGCCGAAGCTAGGGTGACAACACGGGCATCTAAAAGCTGCCAATCAAACGAACACCTCTGTCCCCGCTTTGATTCCTTCCAAGTCACACCTGAGCATGATGAACCCATGCCACTGTCTCATCAAATTGGAGTTTTGGGGAATTGGTCAAAGTTCTGCTTCCTTCCTCTGCTGGTACAAATCCGGGGTTGGAGCAAGAACGTGTTTTATGACCTAGTGATAGTGGCTGGCATTGTTCATCGTTATGATTATTATTTGCAGAATGCCCAAGTACGCATTCAGCAGGGTTGTAAATGCCCAGAACGTGGGGAATGCCCCCTGGTCATTTTCAGGTAAGTCAGCTCAGCTCCCCTCTGCTACCATCAGATAATGGCTCAGATGATAAGTTTCGGCTACCTGGGCTGGAGCCTCTTCCAGTATTTGATCCCAGTAAGAGATCTCTTTGATGTCTGCGATCCTCCTCGGGATAAGGGGCTTGACTCCCTGCTCCCAATCTGACTCAGTGGTGACTTCCCTCCAGCTCTTGGGAATTACTCCCCTGCCGGAGGCTTCCACGCTGGGGTAGCCTGCTTCCCAGGGACTGCAGAGAAGTTCACCATGCCATTTTTAAAAACAAACATCAAGAAAAGACTTTCTCTTTTTATATGCTAAGGACAGGAGTCTCTGCCAGCCCACGGGAGTCCATTGTTTGAAGAAGTTAAAGTGAAACAGTTAAGATCCGGGATTAGGCAAAGCTCTGTGGGCCCTCACTCATCCCTGCCACTGAACAGAGTTTCTGTGTGGGTCTCATTGACTAGTTGGGCATGGTGTGGCCCAGGGGGCAAACTCAGTGCTCTATTTCACATTGGATCACAAATATTTGGGAGACAGCCAGATCAGAGGTCTCCATGACCTTCTTTGGCAGGTGAGTGGGATCTGGGCCTCCTGGGAAGGATGGTGATCGCTGGGGCTGAGTCCCAACTCGGGGAGCTGCGCTGCCCGGCCTGCCATCCTGCCAGTTGAGTCACTGAAAATCCCCAAACTGTCAAGATGAGCTGGGAGCTATAAGAAACTAGACCTTAGGGGCGTTAACCCGTTGCCTTTTCAACTGGCCTTTAAGACTGGTCAACAGCACCCTCATTGTCGTTGGTGGGAAGGGCTTTATTCCAAGTTCTTAACTTCTGGTCTGGAAAAACATTCCCTTGTTCATCGAATTCACACACACACACATGCATGCACACACGCACACACACACACACATGCACACACCCCTAGGAAGAACTGATAGCTTGCACATGAAAACAAGATCAGATCACAGGGTCTGATAACCCGAGGTGGGGTAAATTGCAGAGATGGAACATCAGGAACCCGCACAGAAACCATCCTGCGGAGCTGGGCTGTCCTCCCCCCAACAGGACTAGGGGACTCTCCTCAGTCTAGTGACCTGGTTCCCCAACCAGGTAGGTCACTGCCTTTGGAAAGGTCAGGAAGGTTAGAGAGCCAGCAGCTACTGCTTCCTCTCCCACCGAGAATGAGGCGGGGGTGGGGAAGGAGAACACGCTGGACCAGGCTGCAAATTCTGATGGGTCTGATTCCAACACCAAAGATGATCTGTGCCAAGGCTGATCTTCTATCCCTAGGTCCTCCTTCCAGAACAACATCATTCCAGACTCTGATCTTCCAAGTTAGAGGGCAACTCTCATGGCCTACAAAATTCTGGACAAGGCTCTGCAAGGAAACACCACCATCCTGAGATCTGCTCCCTACTTCTCCAAACCCCCGCAAACATCTCCCTGCTCCCAGGTCTCTCCCCTCGGGCATGCAGCAGCTTGGGAGAGCCCAGCTCCCCTCCCTCTTGCTGGGGAGGGAGGGAGCCAGGCTGAGGTCCCAGCAGGGGAGGCATGCAGCAGCTCAGGCATTGCTGGGGAGGGAGGGAGCCAGGCTGAAGTCCCAGCAGGTGTCTCTGCCTCGCCTTTTCTCCCGGGGCAAGAGGCAAATGCAGGTGCCTCCTGCCTCTCCCTCTTTCCTCCTAGTGGGAGTGGGCGGCTAGGGAGGTATCCCAGCCTCTCCCTCCGGCCCCCCAGGGCTGGTGGTTTAGGGAGGTACCTCTGCTACCACTCCTTTCTCAGAGCAGAAGGCTGGAGCCCATGATCCAAACCCCACCGCCCCCACGTCTTTCCCACCAACACTACCACCTCCAAGTAGCTTTATGGACTCATGGGTTCTGCTTTCTACATGACTTGCGACTCTTACTCAAATCTGTTGTCATTTGCTGCTGCCGTCCCAGCCCCGAGCGACTGGGGCAACTCTGCCGAAATGTAAGAAGTAGGCCTGGCCTCGAGGAGTTTAGAGTCAGCCCCAGGAGATGGCAATTTGGCTACATAGATGTACACACCCATCCTACCTAAAGCTCTAGCCGGATAAAATCTCTTTGTGCCTGCTCCTGGATCTCATCTGACCCCTGACAGAAGAGGACTTTGGGAGTGCATACCTCGTCTCTCCCATATCTGATTTCCACGATGGAAAGGAGGGGGAAAGAGAATTCTTCAAGAATAGGAAGGTTGAGGGTGGAAGATGGTAATGGGATCTTCTCTAGATGCTCTCCACACAGAACCGCAGGCCCACGAAAGACATGCGTGTGACTGGGTGGGAAAGGGTACTGGCAGGAGATTGAAAGAAGCATGGAGGGCCCTTCCAGGAAATGGCCACTGAGTGTGTACCTGGCCTGGCCTTGGCCTTGCCTGCATTCGGGGCTGTTGGGTGGAATCCCAGATAGACTAAGGTCAACCCATCACAGCACATTCTACCACCCCCAATCCATCCCTACCCCTCCAGAAAAGGGCCACTGCCTCAGGACACATTCCCCTACCTGGCAGGGAGCTATTGGGACGTAGCATTCTATGGAAATAAGGAGAACCCCAAGATCCGGACCTGCCATGTTGGCCTTCCAGAAGAGAGAAAAGGCAAGCAGGAGGGAGAAGGAGCTCCAAGGAAGCCCAGCTAGAGGCCAGCAGGGACATGCAAGTAGAAGAAGGATGATAGGATGGTAGGGATGACAAAAGTGGCCTAGCCTCGAAAATCCACCCCAGAAAGGTCCCAAGGTTTAAACATAATTGTAATTTTGACCAACAATGAACATTGTTCCAACCTAGAGATCAGGGACTTTTTTTTCACCTTAAACACTGGACACAAAACGGAAAGACAGAGACGTGGAGAAGAAAGCAAGAGACAAGGACAGGATGGGTTGGCATATAAAGTGCGATGGAGAAGAAATATGGAACCCTAGAAAACGAGCAGGAGATGTGGTAAGAGGCAGGTGCTCTTCTGTTGTTCATCATCCGTTGTGCTTGGGCCCCTCGGAGGGCCTGTGTCCATTCTGTTGTGGACAAGGACAAGCTCAGACCCCAGTCAGGCCCCCAGCTCCTTTCTGCTAAAAATCCAGCCACTGGATGCTTGGGTTGAAGGAAACTTTTCCCAGAAGCAGTCAACCAGGATTGGGGGATTACACCTGATGGCAATCATTCCTTTTTAGGTGCCTGGCTGCACCCCTTCTTCCAAGATCTGCCGGGGAAGCAGTGAGAATTTCTACATCATAAAGGTGGAGGGTCCTGGGTATTTCTCTTGTTCTAATCAGAGGCACCTTTCTCAGCCCTGTACACTTGATTAGCAGTCTTCTATTTCTCTCGAATGTTCCATGGGTCAAGCTGAGAACTGACAAATGCACCGTTTGATAGATAGGGAAACTGAGACACTGCAAAGGTAAGGGTTAAGCCTCAGGAGCAATGGTGCCATAGCAAAGAAGACCCCCATCTCCAGCGGCCTGCATGAGACACAAAGTATTTAGAGCCCACTGCCTGTGATATAATAACCTCCATTTCCCTGTTGTTCCTGCAGGGAGAATGGGAATGTCTGTGATGTTGAGTCAATCCAAGCTGAGCTTTGAACTCCTTTCCCAAAAGTATGTAACAAACACCACCATCTTCTAGAAATGTGTCTTGTCCCCATCTTTCCCATGGAATTCCTTAAAAGCAATAGAACTACGACCAGATAAAATAGGACCCCAAGATCACGTGTGTAACTGCCGAAGAGAGTCCTATCTGCCCATCCACACAGCTCAATGTGAGGAAAAACTAAATGAATTAGGTCTAGAAAGGTCAATGGAGACTATATCCAGGCCACACTCAAAGGGCTGTGTGGCTTGCCCAAGAACATGTTAGGAATTGGCTAAACTGGCCCTAGAATCCTGATCTCATGACCTCCAGTTAATAATGACAAGAAGGACTTAGCATCAGCAAAGTTAGGTAGCCACCCCCACCCCCCACCATGCTAGCCTAAATACAGAATACTGCCGTAAGCACATTGCTTACGAGTTTAACCACAACTTGAATTATGAATACTATCAGCAATACCACCTTTGGGATAAAAAGACAGTGGTCCCGAAGTCTCAAAAAAAAAGAAAAACTGTGACATTGGGGTTCATAATAATAAAGAAAATTAAAGGTGGGTATGTCCTACTTCCCGAAAATTCTACCCTATTGTATTTGTATTGAAATTTTGGAGTGATGGCCTTTGAATGCATTGGCAAGTTGGCTATCGAAAGTAATCCTATGGTGAATCCTTTTTATTAGCTAAAGCATCTTTTGCAAGGCAAATAATTCCTCTTGATGTTCATAAGTGTATATCTGTATGGAAAGCTAATCCCTATATTATTCCAAGCACATCTCGGATTCCATAAGGAACGTCACTTTGGGAGCAGCTTGGGAAGAAAGCGCTTGAGTGGGAGTGGATCCTGGAGATAATTCATACAGATTTGCTTCTTTCTTAATTTTTCCCATCTTCATTACCAGAACAAAGCCCCAACCTTTGTGCCCTGAATAAAGGTTTTGGGGGAATTCTATGAAAAAAAATAATCATTAACAGTGTAGACAAAGAAGCTTATGTTCAAGTGCAGAATAAATAGTATCAAAAGGCAAATGTTCACTGATTCTCAGCAGCATTAGTCCAAAGGGAGGACATGAGAGGGTACATCTGGGACGGATGCAGAAAAGAGGAAAAGAAAGAAATTGATAAAGGGTTTAAACCCTTAATCACAAATGCTCAATAAATAATTTTTAGGTTGATTGTTAGTTGTGTTTTTTAAGTAAACTGTAAAGAAAAATTTAAGGTTCTTCAAGGTTAATCCGAGGTAGGGTCCATTCAGAGCAAGGGGATGGCTGGCTTTTCCTCCTCCCCCAAAGAAGCGCAGTGTGGAATCGGGGCGAGCTCAAAGGATGGCTGACATTCTCCTAGAGTTTTCTTCATGTCCTCTGATCATTAAAGCAATTCATGCTCATTGTGGGAAATCTGGAAGATAAAGCACAAAGAATTAGGAGCACCCCTAATCCCAACCACACCCACAGATGACCACTGTTCATTCAGAGGCATAGTTCCGGAGCTTTCTAAAGACATTGTCTGCTTTCTGTGTAAATGAGGGCTCTTCGAGGGCAGAACATTTTAATTCCACATTATGGCCGCGGGTTCCTGCCATCGAAGACTGCGATCCATGGAACAAGACGGTTAAAGCTTGGGAGCCTGGAGTATCACATTCCCAGGGCCCCTTCCTCTTGCCCCAAGCACAGGAGCCGGAACCTGGTCCAATCCCCACCTGGCCCGTCTGCAATGCCAGACACCCGTCCAGGTGAGGGTGGAGCGCTCCCCGTCCTGTCAAATGGGGAAGCGTCACCCTGGGGCACTGACCGCTCCTAAATCGAGTTCTCAGTTCAGGGAAAAAAATAAACCAAGAGAAGAATTTTCCACTGGCCCATTAATCATGAGAGCAGCAGTCTGAGCGCAGGAAATACTGTGGCAAGCATTCCAGGTCTTAGGGCCCACCCAGCCCCCCCACCACTCGCCATTCCCGAGCTGAGTGGCCTTCCATTGTATCCCCCTTCGTGGATGTCCACCAGCCAGCAAAGTCTAAGACGTGAGGTGGGTGGCAGGCCAGTGGCCTTATCTCTTCATGCAGTTCGGGAGGAGACAACAACTTGAAGGCCGTCGGAGGGAAGCTCCTGACCAGATATCTCCCCATCTCGGGTTCCCAGTGGCTGGTACACCCCTGAGAGTCAACTCTTTGACGTAAGCATTTTCCTGCCCCTGGGTCTCTCTCTCCTGAGACAGCTCAGAACAGTGGGCAACAGGTCACTCCACCACTGATGGCCAGTGCAAGCTCAAGCCGGTCACTGAGCCTCTGTGAGCCTCTGCCACCCTCATCTGGAGCATAATAATAGTATTCCCCTCATGAAGTTGTAGGGCGATTCCATAAGATAACACGTGTACAGAATCTGGTGCCTAAACAGGGACCGCTGCTGTTGACGTCCAACAACTCGCTCGCTCAACACTGATTTACTGATCGCCGGCGTGCCTCCAAGGACACGTGGTTTCTGCCTTCGAGGACGTCATCGTCCAGTGGGGAGACAAGCGTGAAAGTCAACAACCATGACATCACACAACAAATTTCGTGAGGTGCGTATGACAACCGTCCTTTTGCAGACGATCTCGTGTATCTCCCCAATAATGCTGCAAGGCCAACATTAGGGTGCCCATTTTACACATGATGAGGCTGAGGTCCAGAGATCAATCGTTGGTTCGTGGACACTTGTGGACTTGAACCCAGGTCGTCTGAGTCCAACCCTAGTGCTTTGTGATCCATATTCGCCCGTCCCTTTTCTCCTGAGCGGCAGGCAGACTTCCTAAGGGTGACTCAGAACACCACTAGATGCTGAACACAGCTTTCCATCAGAACTTGAGTGCCTCTACCCATCACAAGATCAACTTCTCCAGGTGGATGCAAAATTCCCTGCAGATCTCCATGAGTCGTGGTTCGTGTTGCTGTTGCAGCTGCTGTTCTTTGTCATGATAGAATTGCAACCCTGAATGTCACCCTGGGACATGTGGCCCCGAGACTATAAACTGCCACCAGGCCATTGCTGCTGAAGCCTGCCCTTCAGTGCCTGACAGCGATGATTAAACATTGCCTATTAAAGGGGCCATAAAGAAGCCAGACATCCTGCATGGATGAGCAGAGTGGGGCACAAACAATGAGCCAGATTTTCCTGTCTCTCAGGAGACTCACTCTCATCTTTCACAGAAAAAAAAACAAAAAAACAAAAAAACAAAAAACCACCCTCGTGCAATGAGAGTCACCTAAAGGAGGCCCAGGGGAGGGCAGGGGTCAGGAGAGGTAGCCTGGACAGAGGCCCACCCAGACCTGCTGTTGCCCACGTTCCTGTGTCCAGCTGAGAAGTAGAAAGTAATTTTATTTCTTCTGAATTCTCATTGTCTAGTTCCCTCATTTGCATTATTTACCCCCCTTGGTGTGGGACCCACTCAGCCTCAGGACGGCTGGCCTGGCATGCCAGCCCACTCATGGCCTGAGCCGGATGTCCCACTCTGGTCCCGGGACCTCAGAGCATTGCTGCAGAAAGTCCCAGACTTCACGGGGCCTGTCCAACTGCTTGGGAATCCTTCAGTCACCTGGCGCTGACTCCCTGCCACAGTCCCACCACCTGCCTGGCCCACCCATCCTCCCTGCCCACGGTCTGACCTCCTGCCCCCCTGAGAACATGGTCATCGTCATGCTGTCTCTCAAGTTCCCACCATCAGCTTCAACCAACTGGAGGTGTGACGTCTGTGCAGTCATCCCCTTCTCTGCCTGCTCTCTAACTTCTAAATCTCTTTCCATCTCTTCCCTTTTTTTTTTAGTAGAAGATTGATTCTACCTCTTTTTACTAGGACTTTGCTGCTGACCCCTTTCTCTCCCATCTCCTGTAGGATTTCTCTCCGTGTGGCATGCCCATCGTGCATCTGGAATCTTGTCTTTTCTCCTATTTCTCCTTCCCTTCTGCTCAACAGCCTAATTGGACTGTAACCCTCTAGCCTCCATCTTTTCCTGGTCAGAGATCTCCAGGGAGGAGTCTGAGTGTCTTGGGCTTCTTCTACTTCCTCACCTTTTTTACCCCTAACAATCCTCCACCCCCCATAGCCATCTATAGAACTCGTTTTCCAGGTCAGAATAGCTACCTAACTCAAAAGCTGGTGGCCTCTTCTCAGTTCTTAACCCTTGATTTCTGCAACACTTGGCTCTTCTTCTTCTCCTCCTCCTTCTTCTCCTCCTCCTCCTCCTCCTCCTCCTCCTCCTCCTTCTTCTTCTTCTTCTTCTTCTTCTTCTTCTTCTTCTTCTTCTTCTTTCTTCTTTCTTCTTCTTTCTTCTTCTTCTTCTTCTTTCTTCTTCTTCTGCTTCTTCTTCTTCTTCTTCTTCTTCTCCTCCTTCTTCTTCTTCTTTAGAGAGAGGGAGAGAGTGTGCACAAGCCAGGGAGGGTGGGGAGACAGAGGGAAAGGGAGAGAGAGAATCCCAAGCAAACCACACTCAACGTGGAGCCAGACACGGGGCTCGATCTCACAAACCACTGAGATCGTGACCTGAGCCGAAATCAAGAGTCAGATGCTCAACTGACTGAGCCACTCAGGCGCCCCTTGGCTTTTCTTCTTAAAATGTCTCTTCTCTTGGCTTCCAAGAGACAGCCCTTCCCAGGTTCTGCCCTTGCCTCTCAGACAGCCGTCCCTATTTGCCTGGCCAGCCCCTGTCTTTCCTGCCTCCACCTCTTAAATGGGGGTGATCTTCAAAGTTATGTCCCCATCCATTCATCCGCATTTTCTGCCCTCAAGCTCTCTTTGTGATCTCATAGTCTTACCATGACTGCAAGGATCATTCTACACAAACCGCCCCCAAATGCTCACCTCTTCCACACATCGGTGCCATGTATCTAACTCCCTGTTGGGCAACTTGATCAAGATATCTCATCTCACCAACAACTGAAGATGTTTGGGGTGAGGTTTATTGTTTTTTCATGGATTCCCTGCCTCCTCGGGACCTGACATGCTCTTCTAAGAGTTAGGGGGGTGTCTGGGAGGCAGAGCAGGTGAGAATGGTAGGTCCATTTTCACTGACACCTAGTGTAGGCTCACTTGACCTCAGCCCATTTCATCTAATCTTTCCTAAGGTCTATTGATTTTTCCTTCAGAATGTCTTTCCCATCCATCCCCACCTTTCGAGTTGTGACCCTGAATTAGATGCCATCTATTACCTTCTACTTCGGAGCCTGCCATGGCTTCCTGGCTGGTTTCTCTTCCGCTCATCTTTCTGCCCCCAACCCTTCCTCTACTTGTTGGCAAGTGTGTGAGCACACCTGGACCACTTCTCTGCTAAAACATCTTTTGCCTCCATACTGAGTACTGAAGAAAGCCCCAACTTTTTGACCTACGATTCATAATCTGGCCCCAACTTCCCTTTTCAGATTTTATATGTCCTCTATACTCTTAAAAACCCAGGCAACTCCAGGTGAGGGTCTCCTCCTCTCCCACCTCCATGTGGAGTTCACATGCTTACATCTGCACGAGTTGCCTTTGCTCTTCACACTACTGTGCCTGATGAAATCCTACTTCCCTTCCAACCCAGTGCAGATGACACTCACTCCCCAAATCCTCCTTGATTTCACTCTTTATAATCCACCTCATGCAATACTGTTGACTACAGGCACCGGATTGAAGAGCAGAGCTCACTCATCTTGCTCAACTGAAACAATATGCCCATTGATTAGTCACACCCCTCCCCCCGTGCCTTCCCCTCACCCAGCTCTTTACAACCATCATCCCACTATGTGACTCTAGGGATCTGACTATTTTGGATACCTCCTATAAGTGGAATCATGCAGTCCTTCTATAATGGCTTATTTCACTTAGCACAGCATCATCTCTCATTCCCATTCTCATATACTGAAGAATTGTTTTGTTTTTTTGTTTTTTAAGATTTTATTTATTTATTTGACAGAGAGAGAGACAGCGAGAGAGGGAACACAAGCAGGGGGAGTGGGAGAGGGAGGAGCAGGCTTCCCGTTGAGCAGAGAGCCCGATGCGGGGCTCGATCCCAAGACCCCAGGATCATGACCTGAGCCGAAGGCAGACACTTAATGACTGAGCCACCCAGGCGCCCCAAATTGTCTTGCTTGTTTTCTAAGGCTGAATAGTATTCCCTTGTATATATATCCCACATTTTCTTTACCTAGGCACCTGTCAATGGACATTTAGGTTGTCTTTACACCTTGGTTATTGTGAATAATGCTGCAATGAACGTAAGAGTGCTAATGTCTTTCAAAATCCTGATTTCGCTTCTTTTGGAAAAAGACCCAAAAGTGGATCAGATGGTAGTTCTATTTTTAATTTTTTGATGTACAAAAATTCCAATTTCTCTGCATCCTCACCAACACGTGTTCTCTCTAGCATCATTTTCAAAGGCATTAAATATATCGATGGCTGGACCCTTCTAATAAAACTACTAGTCACCATCTGTTGAATAGCTTTCTATGCCTTGCCCTAGACTAAATGTTCTACCTATGTTACCTCATCCAATCTGCGTAGAAATCCCCATTTTACATATGAGAAAATGTATTTTCTACAATCTATAAATGCACGAGTCAGTGATTCTGCCCCGTGAGCTTTATTTAAGCTCTGGAACCTAAGCAGGTAACTGGGACTTTGCCTCGGTGCCTAATTGTAAGAATATCTGAGTCTGTGTAGCCACTAATTCTCTTTATGAAGAGCCACTCATATGGAATTTGCCACTGCTATTAATCAGCCCTAGCCACGAGTCACTAGGATACCAGAGGCTGACGAAGCAGTCAAACCTGTTTGTCTTAATGTGTCTGAATCATATCTTTTTCAGTTTTGAACTTTTATGCATCTTTTATACCACTGGATCACCACTGAAGGCATAGGCTAATATCTGGGACATAGTGGGCATGTAATACCTTTATTGAAATGTCCTTTTCCTTTTCAGAATGTGATCGAATCATTGTGTATGTACACATAATACATAACCAGACAAGTGTGCTTGCTCACATGGAAACACATCTTCCAAAAGTTCAAAGGAGAAAGAACGTGCCTCCTCATCCCCTCTAGGGTTCTAAGACTCCTACATATTTGGGAGAGTCAGACTCCAGAGTCTATATGACAACTGATTGCAGACCTGGTGTGAATGTTTTAGAAAACAGGTTTAGTAAAGAGTTCAGATCGCTGATTAACCTTAAAGAAATTCCAAGGACTCTTCCCAGCCTTTTTGTGCTCCACAAGAAGCACAAGGCCAGCAAGTCCACACAGAAGAGAAGCCAGTCTACACAGAGGACAGCACACTCCCCTGAGCCTGCCTCCCCGAGGAATCACGGGGCCTCTGAGCTCTTGCCAAGTCACTAGCCAATCTCATCATCAGAGAATCAGAGTGGATCTCACCAACATTTTCCTCCAGTAAATTTAGCCCTACATAAAGAGAAGGCAACCCTGCAAAATATCTTCTTTCCCACCCAAATACTGAGCTTCCACTATCTGCTCTGATGGCAGAGGGAAAAAAAACCCACAGTCATTTCAAGATAATGGATAAACCTAAACTAATTTATATTTGGATTGGGAATAACAAGATGGACACACAAGCAGGAAAATGCTTGCACATCCATGGAGAAACACGTACACACATGCTCCCAGACAGAAGCACCCACTCTTGTGACCATGCTCAGTCTGACTTAAATCCGACCCTATGATCAGAGGCCGATGTCTCCATAATGTTAACTGTTATTAACTTTTTCTTTTTTCTGAGGATTCCCCTGAACACACGTGGGGCTGATGTTCTCGCTGATATCAACATTGCCAATATTTTACTTGGGATGCCAAGAATATTTTATACATTGCGTTAAATAGCGTGTTGCCTTGTAACATTTTTCAATGTTGTCCAATACTTGACCTTACCCTTGGTTAGACTAGTAACCCTCAGGGGTAACAAAATAGGCCAGGATAGAGCTGACAGCACTTTCTTATTGATTCGCCCTTCACCAAAGGACTCACCAAAACTATAATTACCATGATATCTCATGGTCTTGAAGTGGGAGAACTGAAGCATGAGGAAAGTAAACCTCTTGCCAAGTATCACATAACAGGTGAAACTTAAGGCAAAACCAAGGATCTCTGGCATTCTGGATACTTTGCATCACTTGCTGTCACAAATCTACTGATTCCAAGAGGTAGAATAGAGAAGTTGAAGAATCAGCTCCAAGCCCTTAGCGGACACTCATTTCTCTCCATACCAATGACTTGAGTTCTTGCCTTTTTTGTCAAACTGACAGGAAAAAAAAAAAAAAAAAAAATGAGACCCTGAATTGTACTTACCTTTGCTATACCAATCCTTCAAATTCCAGGGATTTTTTTAAAAAAGGAATTTCAGACATTTAGAAATTTAACTTTGTTGGACAATTCTTGGTGAGTAGCAGCCTCCATATTCCTGCTTATTGCCTTTGTAAAGCAGATCTTTTCATTGTCCTATAGCTGCCTTTTCAAAGTCCAGTAGCCACCTCTTGGAAAGTTAAGTCGTTTTGATTTTCATTTAGTTCTGGCTCATGATAAATGCTCCCATTTATTCTACCAGTCCTTGATGGGTATCACTTGAGGTA
This sequence comes from Phoca vitulina, assembly GCF_004348235.1. Classification (NCBI taxonomy): domain Eukaryota; kingdom Metazoa; phylum Chordata; class Mammalia; order Carnivora; family Phocidae; genus Phoca; species Phoca vitulina. The sequence continues at coordinate 9,835,230 of NW_022589736.1, read as the reverse complement.
TGCCAATGTTGACTTACCTATTCAATGCAACATGGAATTGTTTGGTTTCCGGGATGCTCTGGTGTCAGGAATAATGCACAAGAGTGAATCATAGTGCCAGCCTTATCCTGGATATCACAGATAGTAACTGTGCCACCTTCAGAGCCCCTAAAAAATATAATGGTTGGCCTCCCTGGGATGCAAGACCAGTCTTCATTAAGGCTTAAGGCTTCTTATATGAGTCTTGTTGTCTTTAACATATCTAGAAACAGAAATGCACTAAAGCAGTCCTCCCCAGTAGCGTCATCCCGATTCTAAGGCTTCCCCAAGTGTCCCTTCCAGCACACATCCACCCATCCTCCATGATTCCATCTTACATGCTGACTCCAGAAGATTCTCCCAGCCTGGGATGTTTATCCTGAATAGATTATTTGGAATCATTTTCCAAAGCTTCGGGTTTGGGGCCACTTAGCATCTCACATACCCCAGTCCCGTCTTTGCCCATGAATGTTCTAGAGAGGCAGTTTTAAGTCCACTGTTCAAGGACCATTGGAAGGTCCCAAGCAGGATTCTGAATGGCAGAGATAGTAGAACAAGGAAAGTGTATCTCTATAGCCCTCTGCTCTCCCTATCCAAATGATCCCTGATTATCTAGGATACCTTTCCTGTGACCCTGTCACTACCTAATCCTTGCCCGGTAATCCACTGGTAATAAACTCTGGAAAGACTTCAGGAGTTAAAGAGATAATAATAACTCCTCAACATTGTAGGCTGAATTGGTGCCCAACATAGTTCTAAGGACATTATATACAGTATTTCACTCAACCCCCAGAATAACTAAATGCATAGAATATTCTCTTATGGCAGACAAAGCAACTAGCACCTAGAGAGGTTAAGTAGTTTGCTACCAAGTGACAGAGCCAAAATCTGCATCCAGGCCATCTGGCTCCGGGACTTACTTTTTACCACTCTGCCATAGCTAGACAATGAAAGGGACAGAGAGCTGCCTGTTACAGGGCCTACGCTGGCCTTGGCAGCCCAGTCTGCAGATCAAGGAATCTATCTGGGCCCTTCTATCCCTGCCCATTCCCAGATCTTCCATCCAATGGGTGGGAGTCTGGGGGGCTCTGGTGTCCCCCAGGCTGTCACCCCTCCACCCCAAACTCACGGGGAAACTCACGCCTGACACCCCACCTTTGGAAAGTTGGCCACATGTACTGGGTCCTCCCCCTCACTTTCATTCCTTTTTCCAAAGCAACAGCGTCCGTGATCCGGGTCCTTGGGAACCAATTTCAATCACTAACCAAACCTGCTTCTTGGCCAAGCCCAGCAAGCCTGGGAATAGAAACCAAACACACCCAGAGGCGAAGCACACAGCACCAGAAGTTGAAAACAGGCTTCTAAAATTCTGTCCTTATGGTAATTCTGTTCAAACCCCAGAGGGGGAAGGGCACCATGTAAAGCCCACCATCTCCTTCCCCCAACACTCCCCAAAAGAAAGCAAGACTGGACCCATATATCACAGGAAGTCAGTGACAAGGAGACCTGACAATATGGGGGGCTTCTGAATCTCAGTCCTGGACATTTACCACTTCCTTCCAATACACAGCTTTGGAATGCCCTTCCGGTCCTTGGACAAATGCTCCAGGGTTGCATCTCCATCTTCATTTTGAACATGCCAAGGGGTACCATTTATAAAAACAAACAAACAGAATCCCTGCTTCTTTTTCTAGATCCATACATAGTTCTGACAGGGCAAGTCATATGAATTAGCATTAGCCAGTCACTCTCAGATCCAGGATGAAAGGCGAGAGGCCCTGTACGGCGTACCACTATTAATAATATTATTATTATAATTATATTTTATGGCAGTTTCCCTAACCTTTACTGCTCAACACTGGTTAATTTCTCCATTATAAAAAGTGGGTTCTTTTATTGGACTGAGTGTTTTGTGATTAGTTTGGTTGCGTTTTACCAGCCATGTATAATTAAAGGCGGCAAGTCTCCAACAGTGCCTGAAAACCCGTTATCCACTCAAGTGTGTGGGCAAGCAAGCCATTTGAAAGAACATGACCACTCTTCACAGGTCATCCAGTAAGAAACTGCATCCTCCTTCTGTCGTGGAAGAGGATTTTGAAACCAGAGCTTCCACGTTGGAGATGCTGGGCTCCTTAAGATCACCAATGACCACCAAGCAATGGAATCTAAACACAACACGCTTCTGCCAAGGCACCCCGGCTATGAGGCTTTATTCCACCTTTGACCATCACCTGCCATGAGGCACAGGGCAAGTCACTTCCCCTCTTGGGAGAGAGGGTTCAATGATTAGGTTTCCCCGATGAGGGAGAAGCTGCAAGACAGTTGCTCAACCCAAAGAACCAAGGGAAAACACTCTCAGGGAAAAAGAGCCCGAGGACATAGGAGCACAGCGTCCTTCCCTCAGCTCCTGATTTGGGTGGAGGAGCGGTGGCTGCCCACAGTGGAGACTAGAAGCAGCAACACAGCTCTGGGGTCTGACCAGCTGTGAGTTAGTTACTCAATGTAGCTTCTCTAACTAAGCCTCAGTGTCCTCCTGTGCAAACCGGGGATGGTAAATAACTACATCCTCGGGGCCGTTGGGATGATTAAGTGAGAAAACATGGGAAGCACGTAGTAGGTACTCATATGCAGGGTGTCCACCGAGTCTAGAAACATAGGCTAATACATTAGTGATTTCCTGATACTAATTTCCTGACGCGATAAAATAATTGCTACGTTTCCAGACTTGGAGGCCACCTTATGCATTAGCTGATATTATTATTCAATAAATTGCACTGTTAGGTGTTGAAAGACACCAAAAGGCCCCTTTGCCCAAAGATATTACATTGTCAACGGCACTTAAGATTCCCATGGGACTCAAGTACTCGCTTTAAGTTTTAAGGCGTTAAAGTCTTCTTTTGCATGCAAAGCTCAACAAAAATGGATAACTGTAAGCCGCTAAGAGCCATCTACACCTTAGCTTAAAAGAGTGTGTCATCTCTGACTAGCTACGAGCTCGGAGTCCGGAGGGAAGATTAGTTGACGTGGCCCAGAATACAGGGAGCCTCTCAAATGGGGGTTCTGCAGCTAAATTCGGACAGTCCCAGGAGCTCAGCATCATAGTGACAGATAAGCAAGACTGTAGGTGGGCTTCAGCTCGGGCAGATGGAAGCGGATCCAAGGCAAACTTCACCTTCTTGAATCAGTCACATATTCCCTACCCATAATCCATCTCTCGGCAAAACTCATGGTTCTTAAAGTCAACATCCCACAAAATAAATGCCTGCTCTGCCTTATCAACCTCCGGGAAAACAAACCTTTTTTTTTTTTTTTTTTTTAAGTGAAAGATCATAGTTCACCCCTCCCTTAGATGGCAGTCAATTTTGGCAGTGACATTCTCAGGTCAGCCTTGGTGGGATTTGCCACATGGTGGCAAAAAGGCTCCATTACCACTGGGAACTGATTTAGACACGCAGAAGAGTAATTCTCCCCTCCTACACACAGCCTAAAATAAACTATGGATTGCCGAGGATTCCATTTTGCTTTATTCCCTAGAAGCCTTCTTTAAACATCCCCTAGAGGTACCAGCCCACAAGTTCAGCGAGGCCATGCCTATGCTATAGTGATAGGCAGGGTGGTATCCAACAGGAAGCTGGAGCCATGTTAATTATAGGGCAAAAAGGTTGGGCTGAAGGGCTTCATGGGGCTTCTGTATCAGACATTCCATATTTCATGTGGACGAGTTTGATCCTTTAAGCTCTGAAAACACCAGAGGGCAAACTGTCAGCACCAGGCACAAGAATTTTGCCCTGAACAAAATGACCTTTGAGTCCTTAACTGGTTTCATATTCTTTAGGCTTCTGTGGACTTCTTCCTCTTCTTCCTCTCCAACACCTCACATGCATTTATTTGCTGGGAGGGTTGGCCCTCTCTGGCCAACAGCCACTGATTAACATCTAGTCTGCCAACTATGTAGAAATGTAATCCTTAACAAAATGGGGAAGTTGCGAGCAAGCCAACATATTGTATTGATTTGCAAACATCAGCCCGTCGTGAGCATCTGTTCTCACTACATTACAGCCGTCTGTCTTCACTGAAAGTCCACGGAGACTCCAAGACCAAGCTGGAACTCTCCGGTCACATCATCGCAGACGTTAAGTTCAGAGGCTGATGGGTGCAAAGCACAGTTCTAAGACATCGAATGGGACATCCATTGACATAAATGGGACTTTTTTTTTAAGATGTGAAGTCAAGGTGACATCTTTCATTAGGGATATCTTCATCTAGATGTTAACCATCTTTTTCTCCGTGGTAAGCCAAGGCAGCATTTCCCTAAAGTTTAAGACTTACACACTGTAGACTTCTCTTTTATACTGTTCACGCTGAGGACAGGTATACCAGCTCTCCCGCAGTCTACAGGCCCTTGAGGACAGGCCTTTCTGTGTCTTTGGGTAACTCAGAGATGCCCCTAGAGCTTCAGTTTCCCGGGTCATGACAAAGGCCAGCAGTGTACCTTAGAGGACCAGGGTGATGGAAAAAACGGATTGATACATGCCTCTTTCTTTCCTCCTCTCCTTTCACCTTTGTCCAGCCAGCTGGCTGTGGGGGCAGACACCCCGCCAGCCCTTCTATCTGTGGTAATGGAAAGCAGAGACACCTAATCCCCAAGCTTCGTCTTCGACACTGCTGTAGCTGACAACGTCTACCTGCAGCAGAGCCGTCGGTGATGAGGAAAGCATGCCGGCAAAGATGTCGCCGCCTTTCCTCCCCCCTTCTTTGAATGGACATGCTAAGCAGCAGAGGATGGGCTGGATCCGGAGTCTAGAAGGAAAAGCTGCAGAAGTAAAGGGCCTGTCTAATCCCCACAATGGCGGGTCAGCCTCTGATGGCCCCGGGGATGTGGTGCAGGCAGCGCAGCAGTGAAGAGAGTCAGGCTTCAGGCCCCACCCCTTCGGGCCACCACCTGTCACACCCGGGCGCCAGGCCCCAATGCAGTTAAGGAGGCATGGCCCTCTGGTCTCCTCCGTTGTAAGCATGGGATTGAGCCCCAGAATGTGCTCAAGCAGTGAGCCAGATCCGCAGTCACAACCTGTTCTCAGGCACAGAGATAGTCAGCCTCTAAAGGAGGGTTGAGCTCATACGTAGTTGGATTGGATGCTCACTTACATGTATCATTTATTAGGGGCCAAGAGAAGGCTGCTCCCTGCCCAGCTATGTCCTGCCCTTCACCCACCAGAGTCTCTGAAGTTCCATTCGAAAATCAATGAGGGTGAAATGCCCTCATTGATACACAGTTAAGAACACAGAATAACAGGGGTCTTGGTCATTCCATTACACTCGTCATTATGGGAAGCCATCTCCTCAGTGTGTCTCGAGATGTTCACATGAAATGAAAAAGATCACACTCTCACCTCACCTTGGGGTCCAAGGAACCCGAGTCGCCCTGTGAGATGACAGGTGTTGAACAAAACTGCCCTGGGCTTGGGTAAGGGTATTTCTTCATTTCTGATATTTCTTTCACCAGTACCTTGGCATCAGACTGGGCAGCAGCCCATGGAACCAACTTCAGTGGACTAATGCCCAATGCTGATGGAGACAAGATGGTGCCCTGGCTCCGGATGGGGCTTGTTCAATACGCAGAGCAGAAAAACCCCCCAGCTTCATGTTGCACACCCAACCCGGGAGGGGAGGGGATGGGGTCTCCCAAGCCACTTCCTTCCCCAGTGGGAGGGACAGCTACTCCCTTTTGATACACGAGGAGTAGCAGATGTGAGGGTGGAAACCAGAGGCTGGCGCAGCATGAGAAAGGGCCACAAGCCGAGGATGCAGGGGCCTCCTGAAGCTAGAAAAGGCAAGGAGACAGATCATCCCCCAGGTCCTCCAGACATGTAAAGAGAATGAATTTGTGGTCATTTGTTACAGCAGCAACAGTAAACTAATACAGATTTTGGCTTCATGGAGGCATTGAACTTGATACTCACAAAGAGTTCACCTGGAAGTCAAAGATTTAGGTGTTCCAGTGGATCTATTACCAGGCATCTGAAGAACTTCGAGCACATCCTGTCCTGTCTGTCTCCCACACTCCTACCTGCCCAGAATGAGGTCTGATTGATTGGAAGCCACCATGTGGTCTGATTGATTGGAAGCCACCATGTCTAATGAGCGATTTCAATTTCTCCTCTGAGAAAAGGACCAATACATGTTCAAAGCAGCATAGCATAGTCATTCGTGTTTCCAATAAAACGCTGAGTGTGGCTTCTGTGCCAGGCACCTGCTCGCCAGGCTGCCAATGAGCACAGTAGACCTGGCTGCTCCATAGAGGGCAGGCATCGCGTGGTGGGCTCTGCAACCAGCTGGGTCCAAGTCTACAAAAACCCACTCACCAGATGTGTGGCTTTGAGCAGTTTACTTGCTCTCTACCCCACAGTGTTCTGATCCATAAAAGGAGAATAATAACCTTCCCACTTAACAGGGCTTTTCTGGGAATTAAGTGAGAGCATCCACTTATGGGCTTATCGGTTAGGAGCTTTGTTACGTATGTGCACCAAATGGCGGCCTCCCTGCCTATCGTCCCACTCCGATTCCTCGAATTGTCCAGTGTCCCTGTCCCAAGGGTCAGACCAAACACATGACCAGTCCCCTCATCTTTCCAGGAGGTCCCCATGGGTCCAGGCAGGTGTCAGGAGTCGTGGGGTCCTCAGAAGAGTGAACCTAACCAGTGGACCACTGGGAAATTTGGAATTCTCTGAGGGAGGCCCAGCTTGCTGCCACAAGGGAGCTCTGCAGATGCTCCAAGTGAAGACACACTCGGTTCTCAAGTTTGTCCAAGACGGGTCAGCTTACAAGCCTAGCACAGGAGGGGTCTGCCTGTGGTAGAGAACTTGAATTTCGGACTCGGTGTTATGGGACTGTCGCTGGAGGCAAATCCAGGCAGCTGCAGCTGAGGCAGCAATGACCGTGGCCAGGGGCCGTGGCTGGAGCCGCTGGTGTGTTCAGAGGGGCTCCTTGGTGTTCAAGCAGTACATGGGCTCTTCTCGCTTTGGCCCGGAAATGCAGGTCCCAATACAGGGGAGTGGAGTCTCTTCCCTGATCACAAGAGAGGTGAGGGCGGCCCCTTTTTACAAGGTGGGTTTTACTTAATGATCCCATCCAGTTCATGAAATGGAATTTTAATAACCCTCAAAGAGCAAATATTCTACCCAAGCCCCTCCTGCCCCCCCCAACCTCCGCCCCCATCCCCACCCCGGGCCTAGCAGATTCGTTCAGGCATGTGAGAGCAACTAATGGAAAGACCCAACTGCCTGTGGCCGATTCAACATCAACCCCCCAAAATCCTGTCTCGTCCACTACTTTGCTTTAAAAAAAAAAAAAAAGCAATTTTGGGGGTACTTCACAAATTTGCTCACTAACGTCTTCACGAATTTGATAGTCAGAAAAAGAAAGCAAAGGAAGGAAACAAAACTTTCATTTTCTAGAAGGTTTTTATGCACCAAGGCCAAAAACAAAGGAAACCCAGATTGGTCGATTTCTTAGTCGACTACCTAGCAGTTTCGGCATCTTGCAGACACCATCCCAATCTTTCTGCGGTGGGGTCCCCTTCAGATCATGTCAAAGAATTAGGATCCCCGTCCAGGAGCTGATGGCCTTGCATGTGTCCACACACATCCCGAAGTTGCACAATTCTCAGCCCAGAGCTGCCTCCTTCGGAACACACACTCCCCTCCAGGTGTTTGCACGTCTTTGGGCTGGGGCTGGGGCCTAGGAGGTACAGATGAGAGCTTTATAATGCAGGCCTTGTGTTTAGCCTGAGACCTGGTGGGGGCAGGGGGGGGGGGGGGGGGGGGGGGGGGGGGGAGGAGGGACAGTGGGCCAGCTCTCCAAATCCCCACTCCAATGTGCAGCCTGCCAAACTGCACACAGACATGACAGGGGATTGTAAAAACGCACCACAAACAATGTGGCTAATGTACCGGGATCCCCAGCAAAGGAGCTAGAGGGCGAGCAAGGAAGGGCCTAGAGACATCAGAATCTGGATAGAGCACCCTAAAAGGAACAGCTCTGGGGGGACATTGATCTGCTTCCTCCCCCTATCCCCTTCTCTAAGGAGAAAGAGAGAGAGGGGGCACCAGGAAAATGAAACACTGGGCTCTGGTTATCTCCCTAGAATAGCCTGTAAGCAATTCAGGCAGAATTTCTTTACACAATGGATGACTGAAATATGAACCACGCTGCCAACATCAGCAGGACAAGCAAGTCCTGTGTATTCCACTCAAGAGGGGCCTGGACACATTTCAGAAAGAGTAGGGAAAATCTGCAGACTGGGACACTAACTCCTGTCCTGAGCTGACAGTCACAAAATACAAGTTAATTTGTGTTTTGCAAGATAGGACCAAGGACAGATGGGAGTGGGATTACCCCCGGCCCATCTGGAATCTTATGAACTATGATCACTCTAGGCTTTTAGAATATCCTGGTCTATACTCTGACCGTGGGTGTGAGGACGTCTTTCCTAATAAAGGATAGTCTAAAAAAAAAAAAAAAAATGGAATCATAGTATTTGTCTTCCCCGGTATGTCTTAGAGATCATCCCGTCCAATTATACAGATCAAGAGCCCATTCCCAGAGAAATCAAACAAATGGCCTCAGATCATTCCGTTCATTGGCGGAAGAGCCAGAGATGAAACCCAAGCTTCCAAACTCTAGGACAGTTGTCCTCACACATTCAAATGATCAATGAATTTCTCTGAAGTCCCAACTGACCACTGCACTGCATTTCTGCAAAGGGTGTGGACACATCCAATCTGAGGGTGTATGCACCCTGTTTGAGCAACGTGGAATACACAGAAACGAAAATGTGTCCCAGAAGTTCATTTGAAAGAGCAGGAAAGGGGTTGGCGTGCCACTCAGCTGTTTCCAGATAATAGTTACAATGTTTGCTTCGTGGTAAAAATAATATATAAGACGCGATCTCATTCCAATGTTTTCTCTTGGACTTTCAATCATTTTTTTAATTTCTAAGTGATTATTATTATTATTATTTCTAATCTCTGCTTAGCCTGGAAATTGAAGGGAATTTACCTAGAGGAGTCAAATCATAACTGCTGTCCAGGAGAGATCACAAAAATGATTCTAGATTTCAGGGTGGATTTGAGGTTGAGGATGGAGGATGAGGATGTGGAATGAAAGACAGCATGGAGTCACAATGCTTCGAAGTCTCTGAAATGTAAATGGGACAAGTCACGTTGTGAGGAAAATACGGGAAGGGGGTAGGGAAAGATGGCATGTGAGTTCCTGCGTCTGAATTTTGTGAACAAACCTTTTTTTCCTGAATTCGGGTCAGGTACGCAGTACCTGGGAAGGCTTTGCTGCCTTCCTCCACTCAGTTCTTAAGTAGGATACACTAAAATAAAGTCCTGCGATGAGGACAAAGCTTGAAAAATGGTTCTGACACCAGAGGGAGGTTCAGAAAATAGACACGGATCTCAGAAGGCGGACTCTGGGTGTCCCCACGTCTGCGACTAACCCAGAGGCCCAGCTGGGAGTTTCACCTCGGGGCCCGTCGTCCGTAAAGGGGAATAACGTGTAAATGTCACACACTAAGAGTAAGACACTGGAGTCTGGGTTTCTCGATTTCCTGGTCTGCTTTAAAAAAAGAAAAAAAATGGTTTGAAACGGACTTCAGTCTAGACACTCCCTAGGTGTGTGTTGACTACATGCTAGAAGCAGTCAAAATCTAAATTTTTACTTCATGAATTTCCACTGCCGTATATAAGAGGGGTTCATAAACAGCAAAAGCGTTCCGTGACTATGTCCTTTATTTTTTTAATAGGTTGGCTTTTTAAATGTTTTAAAGAAATCATCCAAATTTGCACATATATATCACACTAACCTCCTAGGGATAAGCTAATGCAACTATCTCAAAAGTGAGACAAAACAGGTTGAAAATCGGTGGCTCAGTCGGTTAAGCGGCTGCCTTCGGCTCAGGTCATGATCCCGGGGTCCTGGAATCGAGCCCCACATTGGGGTCTCTGCTCAGTGGGGAGCCTGCTTCTCCCTCTCCCTCTGCCCCTCTCTACCTCTCTCTCAAATAAAGAAATAAAATTAAAAAAAAAAAGTTTGAAAATTAATTAGGGATACAATTGCCTCAAAAATATTGGAGCAATATTTTAGATCTACAATCTTGTTCTGTGTTTTCTAGATTAAACCCTCTCTCCAATTGCCCTTCTAGTGTCTTCTATTTAAGTGACGTCAAAAAAAAAAAAAAAAAAAGAACAAAACCACGGAAACACGTGATAACGCTCTAACGAAGAAACTGAATCATCGTTATCATGTATATTTTAGATCTTTTGCACCATCTTCTAGAAATATCTTAGAATGCCAAATCAACGGACAGAATGATAAAATGACACTTCTCTGAAGAAGGAGTAGGATCAGAGATGCTGTATCACCGCAGTCCCTCAAACAAAACGTAGCTGGAGTACTGAGTTTGGGACTTTTCTACGTGTGCGCCCCCCCCACCCCCACCATCCCGCCCCAAGAATGTCAAGAATTTGAACTCCCTGTTCTTAAGGTGAAAGAGCACGGACTCAAATCTGTTCACGAAGAAAGGAGGTGGCAGACCCTGAGACATTGGAGCTACACGAGAAAATCTCCCAAATTTAATATGGCAACAGATGATGAGTTCCTTCGGTGCTTTAGAAGTCGCTGAAAACAACATTCCAAGGGCAGGTCATTAAATTAGGAGCCAGTAAGATCTCCGTTTGCATCTCAGTTAAGTCTCTAACTCCTTTATTTCAACATTTAGCTTTAGGTTTAAAATATTTGCTAAGAAAGCAGAGAGGCGATTTAACAGAGATTTTAAAGTGTGTGCCATTGGTTACACATTCTGGCAACAGAGTAAAAGGAAACTATACAGCGTTAAGTTACAAAAACGGCTATTTCGTGTGTCGCAAACATGCCAATAAACCCTCCACTGCCGTGTTATTCAATTCAACAGTAGAAAAGCAAAACAGAGATGAACTCAAGCACCAGCCCAGCTCCTTCACGTCTTGGAGAGAAGCACGAGGAATCCATCATCTGCAGTCCGCCTGTGGATCTCCTCGAGGACATTGTCCCCCTTGTTCCTGCGAGGAGACTTGGCTGCCCAGGCCCAGGGTCTGCAGCTCACAAGGGGACACAGAAGGTACTCCGGTCCCCCCGGGGGGAGCGGGGGGGCAGCCTCTGGGCTGCAGAGAGAGCTCCAAAGATGCCCGGCTTCCCAAAGGAATAAATGTTTGCATTACCTCCTAGTGAGTAACTTAACATGTTTGGGTTTTGTTTTTAAATTAGCTAGAGCTACCAGATTCTCTAAGAGCTTGGCCACCGCTTCAATAACGATGTTATTTGGTGGTTTTTAAAATATGTTCACCTTATTTTTATATTAGTATTCCAACAGACTGTGTGAAAGGCAGTGATCACTAACACAGAACACAATAGGAGCTAACAGTCAGCCCGGCTGCTCTCAGGACCCCGTCTGTCCGGCCGGGGTCACTGGCATGCACGTCGGGAGCTCATACATCGCTCCCCGGGCAGCCCAGGCTTCGGGAGGCGTGAGGGAAGAGACAGATGCTGCTGTACCCTTAGAAGCTAGTTAATAAATATCATCAAAAAACAAAATGGAAAAGAAGCCCTCCGGAGCACAAACCACCTTAGGTCAACTGAATGTCATCTAGTTTATTCAACCAAAAAATTGAGAAAGAAGGAAAATATGAAAACAAAAAGTAGTTCTTAACACTAGCAGTAAATAAATTTGTACAACAATTCAGTCTGTATAATATGATGAAATAAATCTACATCTCTTCTTATTTTGGTGCTTTGAATTATACATACAAACAACAATTACAGGGACTTGTTCACAAAGCGGGGAGGCCTGAGCAAGGTTCTGGGACCCCCTCGATGGCAATGTGTGCATGAGTGGCCACACTGACCGCCCAGAACTGATAGAATTTTCTAGACAGAGGCCCACCGCTTTGAACGAATGATTTGCCTACGACTTTTTTCTTTTTTTTTTCTTTTTTCTCTTTTTTTTTTTTTTTTCCTCTTAATGCATCCAACTGTGACCAGTGCAAGGAATCAACACTGGCGGTCTGTCCATGTGAATAGCAGACCTAGTTTCTTCTTAATTTCCACACTTTATTTCCCCCGTATTCCTTAAGATTCTTGGCGTCCTTTATGCCTTTCTTACAGCTCCCCAGATGCAATAACATCTTCTTCAAATGTACAGTATTTTCTTACAATATAAGTTATATGCAATGTTCGGCATGGTTTGTTTTCTTTTTTTTTCTTTTTTTTTTTTTTTTCACAGCACTAGAGAGACCCTGATAAATAGGGAATATGAGTCTGAATGGCTTATTCACAAATGGGATCCAGATTCGGTGATCGAGAACACAGCACAGTGAGGTCCTTTGCAAAAGTGACAACCGCCCTTTTGCTTTCTGCCTTCAAAACATAGATCCATCGGTTCTCGGCTTCATGATACTGCTCCTGCAAAAAATGCACGTAGGAGGGCTGGAGGGGCTCTCGCCGGGAGGCCTAGAAGCATCGAGCAGGGGCTCTAGCCCATGGCAGTGACCATACTGGAAGGGTGGTGAGGTCCGAAGGAGAGGCTAGACGGGGGGTGCATCGGCGACGGAGTGGTCAGCATGTGGCTGGAGTGGCTGAACGGGGAGATGTGGCTGAGGGAGGTCATGTGTCTGGAGAGGGCAGCCGGGTTGAACGAGCTGCTCTTGGGGAAGTCCTCCAGCGTGTCGTGCACCTTTTTGCACTTTTTGGATTTGCTAGACATTTTTCGGTTTCTGGTCTGGATGCCTTCCTTCTTCATGGTCAGGGGTCTGTTAATCTAAACAAAGATCAATTTTTTTTTTTTTTTACTTTTTGGCTGTCTCTGAAAGGGCATAGGCTTTCACCCCTCAACACGGCTGCTCTGACCGCCCCACGCCAGGGATCTGCTTTCAGGGGCCCCCTTCCTCCCCACCCCTTCCTGTCTCTTTCCCAGGGACCCCGCGTCCTGCAGATTCGGTCTGTGGCCAGTTCGGTCAGTTGCAGCAACCAAGAGATCAGGGGTGAGGTGTTCCATCGCAGAGGGTGTTAATTATGTTCATCTACATCAGTCACTTTGGGGAAAATGTTCCCCAGGAAACTCTGCATTCCCAAGGACTATGTTCTAGAGACCCACCTCATACGACTGCCTTTCTCTGGTAACTAAAATATAGTAACTGGTCTGATTGCACTAGAAACTCTTTCGAACATTTCATGAAAATGGAGGCTAGGAAGGAATCTTTAAGACGGAAGTAACACTCTGTGCCCTCATCGGAAATCTGCACTACGGACCAAGAAAGCACTGACAATGTGATCAATCTCGAGAGTTGAAGTCCCTCTGCTTGGAGAGACTAGGGCTGCACCCCTCTCCAAACTAACATTCGGTTGCCTCTCTTCTGCCCGGCTTTCTCGCAGTATCAGGTGCTGTAAAAATCCTCCCCTGGAATGTGTAGGTTCTGGGGCCGTGTTTGAACACAGTGTGTCTCTCCAGAAGGTTGGTCCCTCGCCCCCATCACAGCAACCGAGCAATGACTGAAAGTTGCGATTTCTGCCTAGTTCTGACTCTGCACTCCTAACCAGTCAAAGAGCCAACCGACCCGTCACCGAGTACTTGCTAATAAGCACTTCAGGGCGTGCAGAACTGAGCTGACATGAAAGCACCCTCATCCTGAAAATTCGAGAGCGGGAGTGAGCTCCAGGAAAGAGACAAGCAAGGGCCTACTCTGAAGGTCTTCAACTAGTCTTCCACATCCGAGACAGCATATCGTCTCTCTCTTTTTTTGAGAAGCCTCTGTCTGTTTTGTTCTTAAAATGCATTTGCAGGGAGTAGGGAAGGTGGGTGGAATCAAGAGAGGGGACTTTACAAAGCAAGCAGAGATCACTCCCCACAAGAAGTCAGAATCGGAGGCACCTCAATGGCAGACAGCTGCCCCATCCAGCAAACCACGCATCTGGCCACGCATCAGGGAAACGTGGCAAACCACTTCGAGGACAGAATGTCAGGGTCCCAGTCGTTCCTGACTCCTTAGGGAAAAAAGCATCCTCTTCCACCCGGGTCCTCGAGGGTGGAGGAAGAGAAGAGGCTCTCCTGGCTCCAGGATCTACCTGTCTGCTCCCCAAGCTGGAAAAGGACAGTTAAGGGAGACAGAAGCCAACAGCCAAGAGCAAAAGGCTGCCAACAACGCTTCTGGAGACAGCAGACACACAGCTTCCTGGGGCTGAGCTGGGAGAGGTCACCCCAAAGAGGGGCACAGAACCACACGCTGGAGCTGAGACCTAATTCCCTCGTGTGCCAGGAAGGTAGAAGGGCTAAAAGGTCACTGCCAAAAGAACATCTCAGGGTTCCTTCTTCAAAGTGACAATCAAGATAAAGACGCAGCCTGCACAGGTGATAGGAATCTACGGTCCCATCAAATCTTCCCCCAAGATAATGTCTAGACACACGGCTCTTTACGGGGATATCTAGATATACACAGCCAGATATCGAAATATAATATCTAGTTACACAGATAGCAGCACAAACCCAGATAACTAGTCTCAACACCACCTAGGTACACTGATCCTGAGATAGGTAGTTATCGAAACACCTAGATAAGAAGAAAGGAGCTCACTCATAGCATACATATACAGGCATCCAGATGGGCATAACAAACACGATGCGATGAGAATGTTAATAGATTATAATCTCCTGTTGTTAGATACACCTAAATTGCCTCCTTTCGTGAAGTCTTGCTAAAGCAGAGAAGACAGAAAAATCACTCCTGTTGGGGAGCAAGGTCCTCTCCCAGCCACTGGAGCCCAGCCACGAAGTCGGGAGCGAGTTAAGAATAGGGTGGGAGTGAGCAGTGAAGATCTGATGAGAAACCGATAGGCTTCCGAACTTTCCCTTAGATCGGACACAGTCGAGACCACATCTCACCATGGCTAAGCAGTCCCAGAAATTTATGGCTGGTTAATCTCCCAGCGTTCCTGTGCTTCTGTGGGAAGAGAAAAGAAATCTCTATATTCAGCCAATTCATTACTTTGAATTGAACTCCGGGACACGCTGAGATGAGAAAGTGTTTACTTTCCACCAGTCCCTATCAGTCCTCACACTCCTGCCTGACCTCGCCGGCAGGTCTGGGCCGCTCTGAAATCAGTCCCCACTCTTCCGCTCCAGCAGCCATGTTCATTGGCCAGTATCCTGTGATACTTGACGCTCTGAGTCATAACGCCTTCAAGTACAACGGAAATAAAATAATTTCTGCCCTGCCTGCATCGTGGGACTATCTGAGGCTCGAGTGTAATCAAGAAACTTGAAAGTTCTTTGAAAACCATAAATTACAGCCAAACACAATCAGGAGAGGCTGGGCCAACGGCTGGGTAGCCCAGGAACTCTGATGCCCCAAATCTTCCAGATTTTCATCACAGATCTGTTTCTCTGCACCGCAGGGAGCAAGTAAATTCCCCAAAGTGAAAGCGGAACTCGGGGTTCGCTGCTGATAAGCAAGTATATGCTGCAGTCCGAGGCTCGAGAGGCAGTGACTAGTAAGACCAGTTCCGTTAGGCTGGGCATCACACAGGGACCGTGGTAGGAGGGGATGACATGGAAGGCAGGGACCGGAGTGTCACGGGGTCCCTGGACATGGCAACAACTTACTCCCAAAAGGCAAAGAGGGACTAGGGTGCCGGGATCACCCTGAAGAAGTTCTCCTGTGACTCAAAAAAAATCTAACCAGAGAAGCTTCCTCCCGATTCCCAGGTATTCCTGGGTGAGATGAGTTCCCAGCCAGCATGGCCCTGAGCAAGAAGCCTCTTCCCCATTCAGCCCCAGACTCTGCCAAACTCAGGTTGGCAAAGAGACGTTAGCAGAATCCGAGCAAAAGAGGCGAGTGAGAGAGACAGAGAGAGAGGACGAATTGGCCATTTTTTTCTTCTTCGGGATGAATTAAAACTTCAGGCCTCATGAGGTCACAGCCTGTTAGCCAGAGTTATTTCCGGCACACACAAAAATACCTGATCTTTCTGTTTTGAACATAAAGATATTACAAGACGGGGCATGGGGGTGGGTGGGCAATGAAAAGATTAGAAACGACACAGCTACGCCCAGGTGACTGGCTGGTGATTCTCATTCTGCGAAGAAGACACGGGAGAGGAGACAAGAGCTTCTCTTCCCTGGGACGGATAACCCCACTCGGCGGCTGTCCTCCGGTCTCTGCTGGTGAGGACAGAGACATCGGAGGCAATCTGCCAGGCATCTCATTTCCCATCTTTTACACAGAGAGTCCGTGTAACATCCGCAGGGCAGGTGAGGTGAGGCTGCCGTCCTCAGCACTGCACGGCCGCGCACACGACTCCCCTCAATTCTCTCCACCTTCCCCTCCCCTGCTCTTGCCTGCTCTCGTTCCCTCTTTTGCAAAAAAAAAAAAAAAGTGTCAGCTGCAGGTAAACCATCAAACTATACCGGTTTCCCAAAAGGGAGACTGGAAAGCGTAGGCCAGGCTCCCCTGAGGCGCTGGATGGATGCATTGCCGTGTTGTCCACACAGATGTGGGGCGCAGGGTCGTCCTCGGCCCCACACTGTCCCGTCTCAGCACCGCCAGGGGGGACAGAGCAGGTCCACTCTGACATTGCTGCTCTGAGGCCTGCCGTTCGGTCCAAGGGAGGGCGATCCAATGGAGAAGGGGACGCGGGGCGGGGGACGCCGTGTCCCGGGCACCCCCAGGACAGGAACCAGGTCTGGTCCCGGGACACTTACATTGTGAAGCTTGTAGTACAGCCCACAGGCATTACAGACAGGGTCCCCGTTGGCATTTCTTCTCCAGAGCGTCGTGGTGGTGGTTTGACAGTTCGCACAGGACGTACCTGCTCTTCTTGCTGCCGACTGGGAGTGGGGGGTGGGGGGAGAGAGGGAGAGAGAGAGGGTAAAATCAAAACAAAGGTGAAATGGGCTTTCAGAACCACGGAGACACACTGACAACAAGAAAAAGAAAAAAATTATCATTGAAATCAAAACTAGCAAGTGGCCCACATGAAAGTAATAAAGATCCCCAAAAGCTGCCTCAAGAAGAAAAATACAGCCAATCCCCTGGCACAGGATCGAGTTGCACAGTCGTCAAGGGGCCAGAATCTCGCCTGCCACTCTACGGGGCAGGATCGGGAGGCTCAGAGAGCCCACACCACCACCCTGAGCTAATGGTCCCCTAAGCCTCAGCCAGCAAAGTTGCCCGCTGTTTAACTTGTATGGGTAGCAACTTTGAATTACGGGGGCTCTCAGGACCCCCGTGCACCAGACTCCGGGGGAGCCGCTTGCAAGGGCAACTGCCAAGAAGATCGATGCTCAACGAGGCCATCACAACACATGAACAGCTAAGGGAGAGCGAACCCAAACATCCAGAGCACTTGACAGCTCCCAAATAAAGAAATGCTGGATTCAAAAGAGAACAGGGGGCCCGCACAGTAGGAGAGCGTCCACGCCTGTGTGCGCGCGCGTGTGTGTGTGTGTGTGTGTGTGGCATGCACCCACAGGACCGGCCACTTAGGAAGCACCAAGCAGGACATCCTTCATGAGCCAGACCCCCAGCAAATCTGCAGCAGCCTTATACTTGCCTGGCCCACACTCCTGGTGACCGCCACCCTCCTTCTCGTTAGGTGGCTTTCAGTTCATGAGCCAAACTGAAAAGCACGGAGAATTCTGCTAATCAACAGGAACCCACCCCCACCCCCCATCCTGCTCTCATTTCATTTCACCTTCGTGAAATTAGGTATTTCCTATTTGCTGTTCACAGAGCCCAAGAGTGGCAGGTCAGATGTCAGGCTCAGCTTGAATTTTAATTATTTGGTTGTGTCACTGACTTCATTTCCTTTAAGAGGGAGATTTTTCTTTCACTTTTTGACACACTTAGACTTACGGAGGGTACTATTCTCTACGTCCACACTCTAAAGAAAAAAAATGTAAACTCAAACACTTTCCAAAGAAAACAAAGTTGGGTCCCTTTTAACATATACCTCTGTCAATTCCTTCCCCTCTTCCCCCGACCTACAAGGACAATTTTAACTGTAAAAGAAGTATTCCCCGGCTCTGGACTGAAATATATTATCAAAGCCCAGAGGAGGAGCAAGAATTCAGCTATCTGTGATCTAGAAAACTCCGGCATGTTTACAAAAGCCTGAGATCAAACTAGAGGGATCGTGGTATGCTTTTCCATCAATATTTCATCAAGCAAAAAGTTAGGCCCAACACCCAAAGCCGCCAGATATGGGCAACCTCGTGGCTATTCTGAATCAAGCCGACTGATTCCCTTCCCTTCAAACCACTACACTGTCCCACAGATAGGCTCCTCTTTCCTACAAGCTTGAAGAGCAGGGTTATGGCCTTTATTTATTTATATTTGGGGGGGTATTCTTTTTTTTCTGTGTTCTACAAAAACCAGGAAGAAAAACCAGCTCTTCTCTGTCATCATCGAGAAAGTCCTACTTTCTGGCTGTCCATTTGGGAAACAGTTCCCCATAGCCCAGGGGCGCCGCCTCTGACCCCACACGTCCATGCCCACCCACCACTCGTGAACCGTGCTGGGCTGAGACCGGACTAACTGGTACTTGTATACTCTTGGGAAGAAATCAATACAGAAAATCAGTGCTTGATGATTCTGACAACGATGTGATCGTGTGATTATTATTATCTCCCTGTACTTTTTTCTTGACAACAGATACTGAGATCGAGTCGATTAATATCTACGCAGGCAGCAGATTTCCCAGCTCAGCAGGTTTAAATGTGTGCTACAAGCACATAATACCAGCTGGTAAAAGTCAAGCTCCAAGCCAGGAGGTCCCTGGTGCAGTCCTTCCCAGTGTATTGACGGTAACGTAAATACACGCGGCCTCAGAATACGTCTCTGGTCCACAGACTTGATGCGAATTTATACAGACTCTAAAAGCCACACTGTTTGGTTCACTAGCAGGAGACAAAGTACATTAATAAAGCAAGCTCGACTCGGCTAGCCAGTTAGACATACGAAAACCCTGGCAAGACTCAGAAAAAATATTCTATGGATCTCCTCTCTAGTCATTTCTTCTATTTCCTGCATGAGTTTATTCAGGGTTAGATAGGTATCTTACTGAAGAGCTAGCTACATTATGGGCTGGGTGGTCTTCAGCAAATCTGGAAATGTGTACAGCCAAAATAGCAAATTGGGGAGGCGGTGCTGGCGTGAAGGAACAGGAAATATAGGGAAGAAGAAAAAGAAAGTTCTAGGTACTCAGAAAGAAGTCAAACACATCTAAGGGCTAAAAAAAAAAAAAAATCCTGAATGTGCTCTGAGTCGCTCTCCGGAGCATATGAATTCCAGGGAACTAAAAATACAAAACCACCCAGAACAGATGAGTAAGAAAGAAAAGACAGCTTAAAATGTGACAGCCAATGAACTCCAGAATTAAAAGCAATTATTACTCAGAGTTCTAGAGATTTCTTATGAAAGGTGAATGAAGACAAACTTATATAAAATGCAAGTAGAGCCCTCCTATGCAATCTTCCCAGACAGAAGAAACCCCAAGAAAATGTCAAATACACTCTTGCTCATCAACCAGCCCATAGTCTGAGACTTTATACCCTCTTTTTTCTTCTTTTTTTTTTACCTTAAAAAAAAGTCTAATTATAAGGATGGTACCATGACTTATTTTAACAAGAAAGTTGTTGGTGGTGGTTTTCTTTTCCTCTCTTTCTTTTTTCTTTTTTCTTTCTTTTTTTTTTTTAACTAAGGCCAGGTTTGAGTGATTCAGAACATTCTTTTGTGGTGCGATCATATTCATTCTGTGCTAACACCTCCAGCCATTTTTTTTTCAAACACTTGTTCTGATACGTTCAAACATCTTGATGTTTAGGTTGGGGAAGCTGAGTTGTTGTTTATGAGTTATCTCCAGTGCTCAGATATCCGGCAGCTTTTTCCTAGGAAGTTAGCTTTGCACATGAGAGAAAGGAAAAAAAAATACCCAAGTGCATGGGGACAAGTGGGGGGAGGTTGAGAATGCTGGAGAAGGGGGCAAAGATCAGAAGGAATAAAGCCGGGAGACCCAGGATTGCCAAAAATTAAAGTCACGTGGGCACTTCCATCCCTAGAAAGTTTTTCCTTCTTTTAAAAAGGATGTGAAAGGTGTTAAGTTGCACTAAAATCTGATGGAGATGACAATTCTTTAAAATGAACATACACACACACTTAGAATTTGATGGATGCTGCTTTATCCACTAATCTGCATGGGGAAATTCCCCTCCTCCCCTCTCTACTTGGTGAATGTCATCACTACAAAAAGCATTTTGATCTCTTGACTGTGGTTAGAGTTATCATTTGCCAAGCCTGCTTTTATTTGTCTGTTACATACACTTGCTATTCAATCCAAGCCCGAGGTTCCAAAGACAAGTTCACCAATGAACTCCTCCTGCTAGTCTTCCTTATAAATTGCTCAAGTATTCCTAAGGGTCAAGACTTTTGAGAAAGAAAGAAGGAGGGGATTAAAAACCATCACCCTCCCGGTAGTGGTTCAAAGGGGAAATAAGAGCAAATGTTACATGAGACCAAGAGGCAAGACAGGAATCACAAGTTTTTCCCAAAGGCATGAGCTGTGGAAAGTCCTCAGTCCTTAAGATCAGGAAAGAAGAAAAACTCAGCTCGATTCAGGGGCTGCTGCTAGTGAGATTCAGCTAATGGGCCCCATCCTTCTTAAAGCACGGGCACAGGAGACCCCTCCGTGGCACTGAACCTGGCTCACTTCCTCGGGGGCCTGCCGCTCAGGGACGGGGTCTAGATGGTTCCTGGGACATGCATCTGCACACAACATCTCTCCGTCTGTGGCACAGCGATTAGCAATGAATCTGAACTCACTTGCCCTGATCCGCTCTCATTCTATTTGTAAACACATTAGAGATTTGATGACCAAAAAGCCAGCATCCTTAAAAAATTTGGTAAGTGACTTAGGAAATATGAAGGGGGAAACAAAAAGAGAGAGAGAGCAAACTTTTCTGTATATCCAATTTGAGAAAAGAAAGGGGGGGTGGGGGGGGAAGGATCCCCAAGCAAGCTGACAGGATTTTGAGCTGTCCTGCCAATTTCCTGCAGCAAGCTCTCCTTCCTGAAGAGAGGAAATTAAAAACACACAATGGTTCGTGTTGGGTCAGTGTTCCTGGAGGAGAACTCACCAGCCTTCGCTTGGGCTTGATGAGGGGTCGGTTCTGTCCGTTCATTTTGTGGTAGAGCCCACAGGCGTTGCACAGATAATGCCCGGTGCCGTCCCGCCGCCACAGCGGGGTTGAGGTGGCCCCACAGTTCACACACTCCCTGCCTTCTGGAAACAAGACCACACATAAGTCACTTATGGAAGGAACACTGACAGCACTCAGAAGCAGGGCATGAGAGTAAAATTGGGCACTTTTTTTTTTCCCCCTCTCTGCTCCCTCTATTGGGGAACTTTCCCCCCACCCCCCACCCCCCAACTCCCTTAAGGCGGCTCCCAAGTGGGGAAGAGTCACCCCCTGGCCCTGTCATGGCTTAACCATTCCTGCACACACTCAGCTCCCGCCCCAAGAAGTGGCTCATGAATAAACAGCAGCAGAACCTTGCTCTGGGCCTGCCTGACTTGATGGGGAAGATCAAGTGCAGCCAAGGAAGAAGGCAAATGGCAACTTGAAATAGTTCCCTGAGAAAATACGAAGTCCTGGACTGTGGCAAAGCAAAAATTCCAAGTTGGTTCCCTCAAAAGAAAACAAAGGGGCCCCATTACCATCGCGGGGTGTGTCTATAGAGATCAATTAAATCCTGACGATTCAGATGGGGGAAAAGGAAAGATGAATTGATGGCTAGATAGATAAACAGAGAATAAATCGATGAATAGACTGATCAATGGGCTGATTGATTTTGAGGACCCAGGACTTTAGATTTTACTTCCAATAAAACTGGAAATGTCCCCGGCTGGCAAATAATAGATGAAGACCCGGTGGGGTCCACTCATTCCCCCCCACCACCTTTTTTCTCTCTCTAGAAAAGGCCAAGGTTTTCTATGATTTACCAGCCACTGTGACAGACACCGAAGGTGAAGTATGACCCCAGCTGGACCAGGCCAGGAGGTGTTGGAGGGAAATACCCCTGGAGGTGTTGGCGGGAGGAAAGAGTCGGAAGGAGCAGCATGACGGGCAGATCGGGAGAATAGGCCAATTAAAGAAAGGGGGGGGGGCAGCCTTTCGGTCAGCTCATTAACCAAGGCCTTCCTGCAGTAGCTTTTCTCCCAAAAAAAACAAACAAATAAAATAAACAAAAAACCGGCCAGGCCAGTTCACTCCAGGGGCAGGAGAGTGACCCAGACCCATCTCCTGAGGGAAAGCTCCTGGAGAGAATCCCTCAAAATACCATTTTAGGACCAAGGGGAGTTTTGCTCACTGATTTCTTTCCAACTTCTGTGGGAGAAGGAAAGGGAGGACAGTCTCTGGGAGAACCTGCCCAGCTCTTGGGGGGCCTCATCCTCCTGGCAGGCATGTACCAGCATCTCTGCCAACCAAGCCAGACTGGGAGGAGCTGCCTCCCCCCACCACCCCGCCCCTGCAGGAGGCAGTAGCTCCAATGGAGCTGGTCTCCCAAGAGGAGGAGTCAGGCAGAGGGTTTCGCTTTCTCTGGGGGTGCTAGGAGGGAGGTTTGGGAGGATGGTAGGGGACAAAGATGAGCCCCTAAGCATTGTTCCGTTTTATGAGATTAATCGGCTAATTCCAAACTACCAGGAAGACAGGGTGGAGGAAGAGAACCAGGCAGGCTGCTTGGGAATCTAGGCGACTCCTTACACCAGGAGAACACGGCAGGCTTGGGGGCCTGTTTGGCCTTTGGAAACCTCTAGACCAAGTATGAGGACGTTGGGGGCTCACATCTGTAAGCCTGTTTTGTTTTGTTTTGTTTTTTTCTCCAGGGACAGGTTCTGGGGAAGGAAAAAGACTTCCAGAAATGGAGGGCTTTGCCCGACATTGGAGTTCATAATGGTGCTAACTAGTTTTTGTCCACTTTCCTTTTAAAAGAAAAAAATAGAATATAAGGAATTAAGAGAAATGTTATATATATATATATATATTTTTTTTTTTTCCACCAAATTCCAAAAAGCTGTTCAACCCAGGGTCTACAGAAAGCCTCCCACGAGCCACTGGCCTTCTCCCCAAACTCGGGCGCTACTGAGCTAGGAGCACGCGTCCAGGTACCCAACAGTATCTACCGGGCCTCAAAAAGGCTTGGGACCGAATTACCTCCACACCTTCCACTGGAGTCGGAAGCCTGCGGCCTCGGTGGTGGAACGAGGGGGAGGCACGGAGGAAGGGGGAAAGGGCGAGTGGGCGAGGAGGTGCCTGGTGCAGCCTAGCCTGGGGACAGGCAGGCCCGGCAGCCCCGGTGCCCCACGCAGGCACCGGGTGGGCCTTTCTGAGGACAGCAATACCGGCCTGTGCTGGCCAGGGCCCCAAGCCCACTCCCCATCCGGCCAAGACAGGGGCCTCTCGGTCCCTTGGCACCCAGTCGCTTTCCCGCTGCGCAGGGAGGGCTCGGGCGAGGTTTCGCTGGCCCCCTCCTCCCTCCGCTCCCGCAGCACCCACTCGGGGTGGAGTCCCCGCTGGCTTGGGGCCGGCAGCCCTGCTCCTAGGCACCCGGGGCTGGGGGATCTCCCGGCCTGACGTGATTAGTCTGATTTCCTTTCCTTTGTCAGCCCAGTGGGGAGGATGACAGCTTCCTTTTCAGAGGGACCTTCAAAACTAGCAACGGTTGCCTCTTCAGCCAGGCTCTGCACACTAGAGCAATTTTCTGTCTTGATTCACTCCGCAAGTTTGCGATTGCCTTGTCTGGCTTTTTCTTATTTTTTTTTTTCTTTTCTCATTGTTGCCGCTAGTCTGTGACTTCAGCAAACAACCAATTTTCCTAATGGAGGCCCTGACTGTCTCCTGCTTTCTTTCCCTCTCCTCGCTCACTGCCTGGTGTGAGCTGCTCAGACAGATACCTCTCTCTCGTAGGTGACAAGAACCACAGGGCTGCGAGGCCTCTTGACATTCGACAGCCATTTTCAAACACCCTCCCTGGCCTCCAGCTGAAATTCTGAGACCGGGGCTGGAGGAAAGGAGCAGGAGCTGGGGCCAGAGGCTGTGAAGGGGAAGGTGGGGCGAGATACCCACAGCCGGGGGGGTGGGGGGGTGCCCAGAAAGGGCCCTTCGCTAAAAGGCTTTGTCTTTTGTTTGCAGAGGGAGACCCAGCACTGACAGCCCGGCGTTAGAAAAGCACAAGGTGCCCTAACCACTGCTTCAACCGTTCCTCCAAAATGCAACAACCCTCTCTCCTCCTCTCTCTACCTTAGGCAAGTGCATTTGCACAGAGTTAAAAAAAAAAAAAAAAAAAAACAACGCAACCACGAAACCCCAGAGAACTCCCTGAAGAACTGCTACCATTTCCACCCTCTCTACCCAGAAAGGTCTAGAAACCCTCCTCCCCCACTCCCACACTCCCGAAAGTCCCAGCTCCCTAGCTGCCCAGGTGTGCTGTTTTGGGGTTTCTGACTGTGAGAAAGGAATAAGAAGGAGGAAGTAAGAAGCCAAATTGCAATGTCTTCTCTCCTCTCCCCACCTACCAAAAAAGAAAAAAGAAAAAGTAAAAAAGAAAAAAAAAATATATATATATACATATACATATATATATATATAATACAATCGGTCCGTAGGTGCTCCTGGTTCTGGTTTAGGGTAACTGCACCCCTTCCTCCCACCCACCCCCAAATATTCAGGGGCTTGAGGAATGAGGGAGAGGAAGGAAAAGACTAGCCGAAGGCCCGAAGGTGTGCACACAGAGGGGAGAGAAACCAGAGACTCTGGAAAAGTCGTTCTGTCCCCTCCTCCACTCAAACCACCACCCCAGCCTCAGATACCACGATCTTTCCCCCAAAACTTTGCGCTACCAGAAAAGAGAACTTAAAAAAAAAAAAAATTCCCATCACTACCTCAAAATGCATCCGTTTGCTCTCTTTGAAATCAGTCCTCAAGCCCTGATCTAATCCCGGCTTTTCTGAGCCAAGCTGAACCCCATTTCTCTGGAACCCTCCACTCCGCGCCCAAGCCCAGCCCCCGGCAAGGCAGCTTGGCCACTTTCCTCCGCCTGTTCTCCCTTCCTCTTGCTTTCTCTTTGACTCCACCAGCGAGCCTACCTCCCTCTCCCTCTGCCGACTTTCATGTACTGAACATGCAGGTCTGAGTTTCTCTGTCAGCCTAACCGCATCCGGACTCTATTAAAGTTCCTGGCGCGGGATAAACAATGCAACTGTCGCACGCAGCAGTCTGAAAATAATTGGATTAGCTAAAACATATCAACTAAATAGAGACAGTCCTGCCCAGGCAGTCGGAGTGAATGTCACCCTGGAAAAAAAAAAAAAACCCTGAAAACTGATCTCATGGTCACTGGGCTCCCAGAGCCCTCCCTCGGAAGTTTTTCAAACCCGGGTTTTGCAAGCCCGGTTTCAAGACTGCTCGTCCCACCCATAAAAGACAAGTGATTTTCACCACTTCTTTGTATATAGGATCTCCATAGATAGAGGGCGGAGGTGAGACGTTGGAATGAGCCAGGACAGACAGACCCACCCCGAAATGGACCCACCCAAGGAGACAGAACAATCTTCGAAGAAAAATCATCTTTTAAACTAGCTAAATCTCATCTGAGAGAATCCCAAGGTCTCTCCACTGCTTGGGTTAGAAGCAACATTGGCGATGGATTATTTTATTTTGAAAGCCAGAATATTTTGTGTGGGTTTGGTGTTGCTTTTTTTTTTTTTTTTTTTTTTTAAGCAAGTGTCTAGAGCCAGAGAATAAAGATGCAGCACGCTCTTAGACAAGGGGTGCTTTTTTGAGAGAGGATGAGCAGAGGAAGCGGAGACCCACACCTAGGGAATGTCGTTCAGTCTTGCCTACCTCCTCTGGCTTCAGATCAGTAGAGGAATAGGTCCTGAGATGCCTTCCTGCCCCTGCCTGTGCGGCCACCATAGGTAACTGGCCCCCCTGGACTTTGGATTTTCATTCCAGTTTCCCCAGGGCAGAGCCCACCTCTCTCCCAGAACTTAGAGGGGCAGCCTCTTTTCCATGCAAAGAATAGGTGCACTGCTCTTGCCAGGGTCCTGCCCCCCACACACACAAAAATATACCCATGCTTTATTTATCCATGTCCTCTGTGGCCTGCATGGCCCCCCCTGAGCTGAGCCCAGAGGAACAGGCAGATGGGGCTGCAGAAGCCAGGGGGGTCAAAGGAGGGACCTGTGTTTGTTTAGGTTTGAGGAGGTTTCGTTTTAGCATTAAACACTAAAGATTTATTCCCTGGGCTTTCCATTTGGTCTTGGAAACTGACTAGAGGTTACTGGCAGAACCCAAAGGTCCCTGAGCAGGCGGGACAGGGTATTTGTTTTTGTTTGTCTTTTTCCTTCCCCAGCTGGGGGGGGGGGGGGGGGAATTAAATTAGATCCCACTTCCCCTCTGCTCTGTGGACTGGAATGAGATAGGACACACCTCATTCTTTGCCCCCGTTGAAAGAAAGGGAAGAAATCAAATCTCAGAAGGGTCTGGAACACCAAGCAGATCCCCCCACCCCCCAGGGGCCAGACTGAGGCTCCCTCCTCCGCGCCCTGGATTTAGGAGAAAGGAGAGGTGGGAGGAGGAGAAAAGGCCCCGGGGGAGGCGGAGAAGGTTCCTACCTGTGCTGGATCTCGCCTTGGGTCTCGACTTACATCCGAAGCCGGTGGGGGAGCCCCCCAGCAGGCTGCTGGGCGGGAAGAGTCCGGAGCTGTATTCGGGGACGTAGGGCGGGTACGTGGTGATGGGGTGGTGCGCCGACGAGGCCGCCCCTCCCAGGGTGGTCATGCTGCCCCGCGAGTGCGTGGACTCGAGCTTCATGCTGTCGGGCAGCGGCACCTGGTACTTGATGCACTCTTTCTCGTCCTGCCGGGCCGAGCCGGCCGAGCCCGGAGTGGACAGGGACGGGTCCGGGGAGACGTCCTTCGGCGGGGTGGGCGGGAAGGTGAAGAGGTGCGGGCTGGAGTGGCCCGCCGACAGCGAGGAGGACGAGGCCGGGGGGTAGACGGAGAGGGGCCCCGGGGAGCCGTGGTGGATGGACGTCTTGGAGAAGGGGCTGAGGTTCCAGGGCGACGCGGTGTGGTGGCTGCCCAGAGCTTTGCCGCCGTCCAGCCAGGGCAGGGATCCATGCAGCAGGGGCGGGCGGCACACCTGACTCCCTGCGCGGGAAGGGGGGTGCGGGATGCAGGAGAGAGAAATGCCCGTGAGAGCCGCTTCGGAGGCCCTCGACACACCTGGGGGTTCTCCCCCTGCCAGGGCAGTCCCAAATACACCCTGGATCTGCAGGCGGGCCCACTCCTTCACCCAGGCCGCCGCCCCCCGTCCCCCCGGCCCAGGACCTTGGTCAGCACACACTTTATGCCCTGTCTACCACATGAAGGTCCCCTCAAATCCAGCAGAATTAGGGGCCTGTGACACCCAAGAGGTGCTGGGACGGAGTGGGGAGAGCCCCTGGGCATATTTGGTCTCTCCAGATACACTTAATGGCATCCCCTGAGGTCCATCTCTAGAACCTGACTTGATTTATTGGTTTCCTTCCATGGCCCAGCGTCCCCCATCCCAGACCTAATCCCAGCCAGCCTGATAAGAGTCGGTTGTGAATAATGAGGCCTGATGGGGTGAGCCTGGCCGCACAAGGGCTCCACACCGGGAAAAGACACGGACCTGGAGAGAGGCCCCACTCCCGAAATCCAGTGCAGGAAGGAGGGTGCTCGTTCTCGGAAAGGAGGGGAGGGAGCATTTTGGGGTTGCTTCCCCGGAACCCTGCTTCAGTGCTTGCTCATAACTGGCAAGGCCTGAAGTGGGATTTGCAAGGACATTTTAATTGCCCAGACTGTTGGAGGTAGTTTCCAAGGCTGGACTCTGCCTTGCTCACCCTCCCAAATCCTCCGGAAGGAAAATAAAGTAAACCCCATATTTGCCCCCAAAGTTGGGATTCCACCAGTGCCGTAGGTGGATTTTCACCTGAGCCCCCCGGCAACACAAAATTCCTGTTGACATATATATTTTACTTCTCCACAGAGCATTCGAAATACAGAGTTTTCAGACGGCCATAACTCAGACACGTCCATACACCCTGAGAGGGGTCCATGCAGGGGGCAAGTGCAAATCCACACACTTATTGATCTTTTAATCCACTACCTGCCTCAGCATCTGACATTCTATTTAACCATGAAGAACAATACTGAAACTAAAATCTTGAGAGAGGAAGGGGAGGGGAGAGGGAAGGAGAATTCTCTGAACGCCAAGGGTCAAGACTCAATGTTATGCAGGAAGTAGTATAGTAAATAATATTAAGTCTGCATCTACCGCATTTCCACTTAACTGCTGATCTGCACAGAACAAGGGCAGAGAGCGCCCCATCCGCAGGAACAATTGTTTAAAAGCTGGTGACAGCAGGGCGGAGGACGCCTGCTGCAGAGGGGCTCTGTCACCGGCGCCGACGCAGGCTCTAAGTAGGGGGACCAGGAAAGACTTCAGTCGCCCGGACTAAGAGAGACTCACATTTTCTCTGCCTGAGATGGTGCCTCTATTTCTTCTTTAGGAACCCACTTATGCTGGAAAGCTTAGAGCTTTCCCAAACCCCGACCCCTAACTACACAGGGCTTGATTTCTTAACCTTTTAGAACTCGTCTAAACTTTTCAAAGGTGAAAGAGAAAGAAAAAAAAGAAAAGACAACTGGAATCGCTCCCACATAAGAAAGAAACGCCGGTGGATCCTAAATCTTCTTTGGGAGCCTAATGGGACTGTTGTAGGCCGGAGGAGAGAGTAAGGCAAGGGTTTGGGGAGCAGGCAATGAGGCAACCTAAAAGCAAAGACGCAGGAAAATTCTGTGCAGCCGGGAGTCTAGGAAATTTCAAATGTCTCCCATTGAAGACAGTAGTCTCTCCACCAAAACCCCGTCAAAGTACCAGAATTCCATTCCTCAGAGCCAAAGAGGTGGCAGACCTGCCTAGGAACCAAATGCACTAGCTTTGGGAAAGGTCAAAAAACAGGGATCAGGGATGCGAATTAAATGTCTCTCGGGCCTTTCTGAAAATGTGCCGGAAAAAAGAAACTGACGAACGCTGGCAGAAGCCTCCCCCCCCCCACAACCCCACCCCGAGAAAGAACGACAGGGTAACTGGGGGAGCGAAGCCCTTTTTGAAGGAACCAAGTCCGAGCCGGGTTTGGCCGGCGCCGGCTGCGGGCCCACGGAGCCGTGGCCGCAGGGGCAGAGCCTCGGCCCCCGGAGCCCCGGACCCCGGAGGCCCCCCGAACCTGCGGCCGGCCGTGCGGGGACAGAGGGTTGCAGTCGGGCGCCTGCCAGGTGAGCGCCAGGCCCGAGGCAGAGCAGCCAGCCGCGGAGAGACGCCTGCTGCGACTTTTTAAAAACACACTCTCGCGGCGATTGAGACTGCTTCCTCGCCCATTTCCGGGCCCCAATTTTTTTAATTGTAGCAGGAACGGCCCTTGGGGGCTTTGGCTGGGTCTCCCACCCCCTGGTCCCTCCCCGCCTCCCCGGCCTGGGTGGGGGGGGGCAGCGGCGGCGGCTGGGCGGGGGTCCCCGCACCCCGGGGCGGACTCACCGTGGTGGGTCGGAGGGTACCTCTGCACCGTGGCCCTCACTGAGTTTCCGTAGTAGGAAGGGACGTGGTTGCCTTGACCGTCGATGTTAAAAAGTACATCCACCTCCTCGGGCAGGGGGTACTGCGCGGGGTCCATGTAGGAGTGGCCGAGGCCCGGGTGGTGCGTGTCCGGGTGCTGCCCGTTGAGGACCGCGGGGTGGTGGTGGCTCACCCAGCGCGGCTGGTCCGCCGTCACCTCCATGGCCCCGGCTGCGCTCGCGCCCTCTCGCCGGGCCCGGAACCCGCGCGCGGAGAGGGAGGGCGGTCGAGCTGGAGGGTCGCGGGGCTCTGAGGTTCTGCAGGTGCTCCTGCCGTCGGAGGGGCGGGGGTCGTTTAATGATTTGTTTTCAGTGGGGCAATGGGAAAACTAGGAAGGAAAGGTGAGCAAAGGAGATATAAAAAACAAAAACAAAAACCTTTAAGCAGTAGTTCAGCTAAGAGAAGAAGAGGAAGAAAAAAGAAATTCCAGAAAAACAGGTACGGAAGGATAAAGGGGAAACCAAATTCTAAAGGGGGAGGAGGGCGAGCGAAGGTGGCTGGAATTCTGCAAGTGAGGCTCTTCTGCACCGGGGCTTCCTCAGCGGCTCGGCGGCTGAGGCTCTCCTCGGGTCACCTGCGGAGGAGAGAAGGGGGAGACCTGGATGAGCTCCTAAGTACTTGAGCACCTGAGCTTATGAAGTGGCACCACCTCCCCGCGAGCCGCCCGGCCCCGCGCCCGCGCACCCAGGACACGCGCACACACGCGCACACGCGCACGCCTCCTCCCGAGCGAGGCCAACCGGGACGCGGCCGCCCAGGGAACGACTCCCAAGTACATCGCCAGCAGCCCGGCTCTCCCGAGGCCCCTGCCCTGACTGAGCGGTTCCAGTTCGGCCGACAGCTCCCTCCCTCCCCCCCGCCGGGGACAGCGATCCCGGGACCTTCCTTCCAGGCCTCTAGCAACTCTCCAAAAGAGGAGGGTTGAGTTTAAAGTGTTTTAAAGTCCTCCCAAATGGAGCGAGGGGAAAAAAAAAAAAATCAAACTTAAAAAAAAAAAAGTTGCCAGTACCAACCTGGGTAGCGAGGAGCAGAGAGGAGGAGGCGTGTGACCTGGGAGAGCAGAAACTGCTCGGTCAGATTGCGTGGCTCGCTCTGTCGCGCGCGCTCTCCGTCTCTCTCTCTTTTCCTCTCTCTCTCTCTCCCTCTCTCAGTATTTTTTTTTTTTTTTTTTTTTACAGGGAATGCATTCTTTCTGAAAGTATCAAGACGGCGCCAGGCAGCTCAGTGTTCGCAGACAGCTGTGGCGCGACGCAACTTAAGGAGGTTCTAGTGTCATCCGCGCCGAGGGGGAGGAGCCTGGCGCTGGCGAGGAGGGGACAGGATCACCAGCACAAGGAAACTGCAACCCAAACCCGCTCCAGGACCTCACCACCCCTCCCCTGCACCCCTCCGCCCCTGCTCCCGCCCCTCCACTGACCGGAAGGGGGGCGCCGCGGAGGGCCGCCCGGGCGGAGGGGCGGCGGGGCGGGTGGGCAAGGCCCGCGGGGTTTGGGGCGGAGGGGGCGGGCAGGAGGGAATTTGCGCTCTGGCCCTTTAAATGTGGTTCCCGCTCCTGCCAATTCATTCCGGCTCGGGTGATTATTCCGTGCCGGGGAAACCGGCCTGCCCCATTCATAAAGTCAATTTCTACAGGCAGCCTTTATTTTCCAGACTTTTTTTAATGGCCAAACTTGTTTTTAAATTCAATCCAGGGTATTTGGGAGGCTACTGATTTGGGGCTACGTGCATATAAAACTGATCAGGAAAAAAAAAAGATTTTTTTAAATGCCGAAGTCCTTTTGAGATTTGCCTCTGGAGAGAATTGCCTGAGAGACTGAGGAATGGGGCAAGAGGAGTAACCTTTATTGGAATGTCCGTGTTACTTTGGTGGTCGTTGTCAACATTTCCCCCAGCCTTTTGTGTTCTCAAGCCCCTCGGACGGACGTTTCCGCTGTTGCAGCTGTCCCTTCCAGACCTGATATTTGTAATCGATGCGTGCTTCTGACTTGAGTGGCAGTAGGGACGGAAGAAAATGAAAGGGAGAGAGAGGAAGACGCTAACTAGCCCTCGGAGTACAGCGCGAGAGAGTGGTTGCAAAGAAAGAACTCGGGTCTTCTTTCCAGTTACCCAACTTTTCCCTTCACCCTGCCCAGGGCCCTACTTACTCTGGCTCCCGGCGTTTTTCCCCAGCCGAGCAACCAGCCCCCTCCACCTACCCCCATCCCCGCCGGCGGGCAGGACTGCTGCGACCTTCCCCGGACTCGCTCGGCCCGGCCCAGCCCCGCAGCCCCAGGCGGAGGGGGTGCGGCTCCAGAAGCCCCGGCGAGGGGGCGGGGCGCGCGGGGCGGGGCCGGGAAGGGGCCAATCAGCGGGCGAGGCTGTGGCCGGGCCGCGATTGGTCGGCCCCGCGGGCTCCAACCTCCCCGGCCTCTTTTGGTCCTTTGAGCCACTGCATCCCCTAGCGGCGCCCAGGCTCCTGCAGCCGCCTGTCCCGAAAACGCGGCCGGGGCGAGCAGGGGTCAGGCGGGAAGAGAAGACTCAGGTTCCACCCTCTGCTCACCCCAGAGCAATGTGTGCGAGGAGAGTGTGGGTTCACCCCGCAGGCTATCCCACGGACCGTACTAAGAGCTGGATTGGGGGGTTTATTTGAATTGAAGCCATTATTCCCTCTTCGCTCCTCTCCCCCATAAAACTCCCTACAAATACAAAAAGTCGAAATAGAAGAGATCGTCCCTGAAAGTAAGTTCTGGAGGATTCCTTTCATGCGGTCAAGGAAAATCATCAATATTCAGCCTAACTTGGTGTGTGTGTGTTGGGGTGGGGGCGAGAGATGACTTGTTTTAATACACAATCCCTGTAGAAAGATTAGTAAAATTTATTTTAGAGTAGTGGGAACGTGGGTCCTCCCGATCTTGGATTTGGAGCTTCTCCTGAGGCTCCGTCTTCTTAAATCTGATGTTTGTTAGAAATCGGGGTTGAGTTTCTAGATACGGGACAGGAAGAAAATTCCTAAATTAAACACACGCACACACCGCCCTCCCCCCACGTTTCTCCTGAGCCCATTTAGTTCCCGTTTATTAGGGCGGCCCAGTAAAGAAGCATCGATTTTTCTTTTCAGTCTGACCACTTCTCCCTAGAGCCAGCCAAGCTGCCGGCTTCTACTCCTGCTCACGGTGCTCTCCAAACCTTTTAATTATTTAGTTTCTGTCTACCATCCACCGGAAACCGCTTCATAAACAAGGACGGACCAGCGCGCACACATTTTTGCTACAAGTCCCCGAGATTAAGATGAAGGATGGAAGCAGAGAAAGAAAAAGAAAAGAAAGAAGAAGAAAGGAAGGAAGGAAGGACGTAAGGAAGGAAGGAAAGAAGGAAGGAAGGAAGGAAAAGCGCTTCTTGGCGCGTCAGCCCGGGACGAGGCGACGCTAGACCCGGACCCCGGTTCAAAGTCACGCGGGGAATCCCAAACGTGGTTTTTTGGTCCGAGACCTGGAAGCCAGGGAAAAGAAAAAAGGGAGCCATCCTCGGGAGAAAAAAGCTGCTGACGCCAGGACTTGAAAATGTTAACTTGTGAGCTTAGAACAATTTTAAAAGACAAAGGGAAAATATTTGTGAGGACGAGGCCTTGCAGTGTGGCGCGGCGCCTCTCCGATAACGCCCAGAACTTGGGGGGCGGGCACTATTCGTTTTCATTAAAAAGCACCGAGTCGGGCCGCACAGCGATGGCGAGTCCTCCCACCGCACCCCACCCCCACCCCCTCCCCACACCTTGGAAAAATAAAAGATCTTGAAGGCCCTTGGTCTGGATGGTTTGAAGCTGGCAGAGAGGTGTGGGGGGCTGCGGCTGGATGCCCGGTGTAATGGAGCCAGCCTGTAGGGGGTATTTAACATTTAATTCCCAGCCGGTCCGCCCCTGTTCCCGGACTGACAGTGGGTAATTGGGAAAGAGGACGTTGCTCTTTTGATGGCCCGCGCCGGCCAGTCTCGCCGACGCCACACTGGGTTTGACGTCACGGGCCCAGCCCCAGAGCCGGGAGCACAGAGAAGGGGGGCGGGGGGGGGGTAGGGAAAAGGAGGGGAGGGGGATACCCAGTAGGGAGGGCCGAGGTCGGCCCCGGGATCCGTGGGGAAGCAGGGGGGGAGGGAGCGAGGCCGGAGAGAGGCTGAAGCGCGTGGCCTGAGGCGGAGAGCCGGGCTGCGGGGG
Organism: Phoca vitulina; assembly: GCF_004348235.1. Taxonomy (NCBI): domain Eukaryota; kingdom Metazoa; phylum Chordata; class Mammalia; order Carnivora; family Phocidae; genus Phoca; species Phoca vitulina. The sequence goes on along the minus strand of NW_022589736.1, from coordinate 9,801,241 downwards.
TCTGAGCCAGGCCCGGCGCCGGCCTGACCCGCCACGCCGGCAAATGCAGGCCGGGCTTCCTCCTCCCAGGGCGGGCGGGCGGGGGAGGGGAGGGGGCTCGAGGCCTGGGGAAGGGGGGGGAAAGGTGGTCCAGACTCCCCCTCTGCCGTAGCCCGCAAAGCTGGGATCCTGGCCTCCTGCAGAGACGCCTCAGCGCCCTCCTGCCGCCCTGACGGCCCCCTCCCCAGGAACCCCGGCCCTGGCCTGGTCTAGCGAGTCTCCCCCTCCTCCCCGGGAGCAGCCGGCGGAGCGCCGGTGGAGGAAGCGAGGAGACCCAGGAGGATATCGCCGCCGCCGCCGCTGCAGGGCCCCGGGCTCCTGCAGGGCGCGAGGCCTCCCTCAGCAGGGTAAGGGGCGGTCGAACGGCCTGGATGCCTGGGACCCTGGGGGCAAGCATCCCGGAGCCGAGTGAGCGACGGGGCGCAGCCACCGGCCCCCCGCCCAGGAGCCGGGGCCCAGGGCCGTGTGTGGTGCGGCGGGAGCCAGCTTGGCCTATCTGAAACGCCAGGCCTCGAGGCGGCTGCTGTAGGCGTCAAGTTGAGCGGGGTGTGTGTGCCCTCTTGGGGAAAGGGTAAGAAATGGAGCCTAACTTTCTCTCCTCGGTTGGGGTAAGCTGGGACCCACACACACCCCCAAACACATGCCCAAGTACAGGTCCCTCCCACCCGCCCTCCCGGGACTGCAGAGGCTCCGTCCTGATGGAAGTGGGACGCCCAGTCCCGCAAAGGAAGGGGAGCCCGCGGCGCAGAGGGGGAGGAGCGTGCCCCCAGGCTCACCCCTGGGGTCGCAGGACCCAGAGAGCGGAGATCCACGCGGCCAGCGTCACCCACCCGAGCCTGGCGACCGGCGCATCCAGGCGAGCTCCGCGGGGCCGAGGTGCCTGGAGAAGCGGCCCCGGGCGCCCGCGCGCTGCCCGCGGAGGATAACCGGAGAGCCGAGCCTCGGGGTCGAAGTCATAAAGTTACTAATCCGGCGCAGGGGGAGTGAGCGTGCTTCGGGCCGCCTGGGGCGGTCATTTGAGCGTGTTTACTTAAGGACTTTGCAAGCGGAGCGCGCGCGAAATAGTCGGATTTCCAGCGAGGCAGCAAATATTTGCAGGCAGGAGAAAGAAGCGGAGCCGGGCCGCGACGCCGCGTCCCTCCCCCCGGAGCCGCGGCGCCGGCCTGGGCGGACCCGGCCGCGCAGTTAAAGACAGAAATGAAGCCGGGAACCTGCCGGGCTGGGGGCAGGGAGGGCGCAGAGCTACAGCGAAGGCCAGAAATTGGAGCGCGGCCCCGAGGCCCTGGCGAGCCGGGGCTGGGGGGAGGAGAAGTCCCTTCCCATTCCAGCTCGATCAATCTTCCGTGGCTGCGATCGGTCAATAAAAATGGTGTGAATCGGCCGTGGTTGCTGTACGTCTGGGGAGGAAGTGGGGGCCAGAGGTGCCGAGGCCGGCGCCGGCGCCCCCACACCAGCCTGGTCCGCGGCGGGGCGGTCTGCTCGCTTCAGGCTGGAGGCCAGTTCGTCGCCCGGAGCCGAGCGCTGCCCGGCGGGGCCTTTAATTGGGTGTCTCCATTTTAATAGTGGCCATTGTTGGAGCAATTAGCGAGAGACAATAACCGCCAAGAGGCGTTTAATTCGATTCCTTGCTCTGGCTGCGCCCGGCACAGGGGCGCTCTGGAAGAGGCCGGCAGGGAGGATCTGCTTAAGTGCCGGCTCCCCTCCCTGCTGGTTTGGTCTTAGGTGTGGGAGTTCTAATGGGGCAAGCGGAAAGCGGGACGAGAGCAACCGGGTCCTGCTCCCGGACCGGGAAACCAGTCCTGGGCCTCGCTAGCCCGGGGGGCGCCTCCGGGGCCGCCGCGCCTGCTGGCAGCACGCGTCCTGGCTGCGACCACTGCGCGGGTCCCCGATGCCTGTTAGAGGGAGAAAAGCAGAGACGACAGGGACGTGGAAAACAGGCCCTCTTCCTCCTCAGCCCTTGGGCCCCCACCTCCATCACCCAATTTCCTTCCCAATCGGGAAGAGAGAAGATACCCCCTTCTGGCGCGTACAGACCTCCCCCTCCTCTGCCTCGGCCCTCGGATTAGGTTACCATGGCCAGGCAAGGATTTTTACTGGTTACGAGAATAGCACAGGTAAAGCTGTATAAACAGCTCGCAGGCTTGCCGGGCGGGAGGGTTACGCCGGGGACACGGCCCAAGGCGCCACCGCGGGGCGTGCGCGGCACGGGTGAAATGGCGGGGGAGCCCGCCTGGACGCGGCGCCCCGGGACGGCGCAGGTTAAACACAGATTATGTTGGATCTATGCAGTTCCCATCCAAGCCCCCTTTCTCTTTCCCGCATAAACTGAAATGCAGAGCGTGGGGAGAGAAAGAAAGGTGATGAGAAAGAAGCAGACAGTGGGCATGACGGCTGTTCTTTTCAAATGAAACACCGCGAGCAGGGGACTCGGGGAATGAAGAGAAAAGGGGGACCCCAAAACTCACTGCCAGAGGGCACATGCTGGAGGTGGAAACGTCAAAGGGGAAACCCACGGGTACCCAGGCGAAAAGAGTTCCGCACGCGCAGCTCTCCTCCCGGTTCCCACGCCCACCCGCCTCGGGCCTAGGGTCTACCTGCCCTGGGAAATGAGCCATCGCTTTGGGGGTGGTAGGTGGTTTGATTTACTTTTTTTTTTTTTTTTTTTTTTTGCCAATTCATCTATCGGCGTTTAAAACTCGGAAGGAAACCCGCCCAGGCCAGAAGGAGCGGCGAGAGATGTGGAGAGTCAAAGAGAGAGGAGATGCGCTCTGAGATTACCCCCTCCTGCTCCGCTCCCCACCGCCAGGTTGGGCCTTCCAGCTTCGGGAGGTCCTGGCCCTCCCTCTGCCGCTACCCTCTTCTCCTCGGGTGAGAAAAACCCCGATTGTAACGAGATAAAAATTAGGTAGGTAGGGGTGTAGCGGAAAGTGGGAGGAAGGAGGGAGAGGACGGGGGATTTCTGTTTTCGAGTGTAACAGTGCACAGGTTGGAGGGTGGCGTTGGGGGGAGCCCCGGTATTGGGTAGGAGAGAAAGATTCCCCTGGAGGATGATTCAGAAGGAATGAGAGTCACCCCGGAGGAGGGGCGCACCTCCCAGCTGTCCCTCCCTCCTGGTCTTGGCGGTCTGGGGGACAGCGAGAGCCCCAACAGAGGAAGAAGGGGTGGAGGGGCTCCAGCGGGTCGCCTGGTCCCTCCCGGGTCATAAGCCGTTTATGCAGCTCCCAGCAGGACCACGGGCCCTGAGGTAGAGCCTCGCTGTGTCTAGACTCAGGTTCTCCTCCTGGGGGGGTTCTCAGGCCACTCCGCTGAAGCCTTCGGGGTTCCTGGGAAGGGGGCGGCCACCGCAGCCAGGAAAGTAGTCGGCAGTTGGAGTCACCCGTGCGAACTCCAGGCCCCAGCATTTTTCGGGTGAGAAGGGGTGCCCTTGGGCCATCTGCTCCACTCCGTTTAGCCTGCCGGCGCTCCGAGTTCGTCGGCCGCTGCCTCTCCGCCCCTGGCCGGGCCCCGGCTCCGAGCCTCGAGCGCTCGCCTTACCCGACCCTCTGGCCACTCAAACTTGGCATTGCAGGAGGAGGGCTTTATCTTGGAGCTCTCGTGTTTCTACCTCTCTGGATTAGCCAGGAAACTGCGGTGTGTTTGTTCCTGGACAATCGGCAGTGGGCTTCAAGGGAAAGGGGGGTTCATAACACACAGGGAGAGGGGAAAATGGGGGCACATGATTTCATTCAGATCAGGAGACCGGAGAGGCGAGCTTCTAAAAGCACGAATTGTTCGTGTCTTCCTTTGGACACGCAGGAGACTCCATGATAAAATCTGCGAGCGTGCGGGGTTCCGGGGTGAGAAGAGGACGGCCTCCTGCGTGCGCCCTCCGCCTCTCGCGCCCTCCCGGACCGTGCCCACCCGGCCGCCTCTCCCCGGCAGGCCCCTGGCTCGCGCTCCGCTCTCCGCCGTCTGCCACCTCGTGGACCTCAGGCAATTTGTTATATAAAACAAAACAGCAACCACACACATGTGCCTGCAGACCCGCAGCGACGGACACCCAGGGAGACACCCTGCTCCAGCGCCTTGGGCACCGCGTTTCTTCCTCATCCTCCCTCGGCGATACCAGCGCCACCGCCTCTAGTCCCCGTCTGCCCAGCGACCCGAAGCAAAGCGCGGTTCGCACTCCAGCTCCCGGGCTTCCCTGGCCCGATCGCCACAGCTGTTAAACCTCTCTCCGGTTACCCCCAACCATGAAGAAGAAGGTGATCAGGAATATTCGGTCCACACACAAAGACATACCACAAAACGAATGCACATTTCTGCGTGAAAAGGCTCAGAGGCGGAGGAGAAAACATCTCAGTACACCCCAGAAATGATCAGAATAAGCGGGGGCTAGAGAACACTGGGCTTTGGGATTCTGCCCCCACACACCTTATCAGGATTCCTAATTCCCTGCCACCGCCAAGGGTTCCCAGACACAAATCGCCTTAAATTCCAAAAGAGGGGTTCTCAGCCACCCGCCTCCCACATCCCTGCCCCTTCCTGAGGCTCTGTGTGGCCCTGAGCTGCTGGGCGGCCCAACAAGGAGGCTCCACCAATGAGTGCCCAGGGGCGCCCACTCCCATCCACTCACTGCACCCCCGACTTACCCCCACCTCATATATCAGCTGTGAAAAGGCAGGGTGGAAATAGCAATAAAGGAATATGCAGCTTCCCCTGTCTCTGGGCTTTGGGCAGTACCGCTAACCCCAAGCCTGAGCAGCTCCCCCCGCCCCCCCAAACCCCCCCTCCCCGCGGGCTGGCAGAGACAGCTTGTGTGGAATGGAGGTGGGCTTGCGGAGATTGTGTACCATGCGCCACTCACCCGTATCCTCTGAACCCAGCTGGGTTCTCAAGCCAGGAACCTTAGGCCTGGCAGGGCAGCTGGCTGGAAGCTGAAAGCTGGACCTGCTCCTAGATCCCACAAGGGAATCAATAGTGGGAGTCCCGGGGACCAGACACCCCCTTGGGGCTTGGTCTGTCTGACCTGGATGCCATACCCCTCCCCATTCAAATGGGCAGCAAACTCTTCTTTTCCTCAGAATCACACAAACGTTTAAAAGGGTTAATGGCAAGCCGCCTCCCCACAATCAGCCACTTGGGCCCTGAAACCATCTCACATCCAGACACCTGGATGGACTCCGCTGGCCTGACTGGGACTCCCTGCCCCCAAAGCCAGCCACAGGACCAACAGCCTCCCTCCTCCCCCACCCTCCATCCTCAACACACACACCTTTTCTGCCACAACCACTAAGGGGTGGAGGACTGCCAACGCTACTTTATTATTTGTCGCTTTCAAGTTTATAAGCTTCCACCCATTACCCCAGTGTCCTAGTGAATGTGGGCAATAAGGGGAGGAGAAAATAGCCAAGAAACATGGAACCAAACTGAGGGAAGGTCCTGGAGGGTAGACTCCTTTCCATCCCCAGCCCTAGACAGAATCACCCAGGGCCGGTTCCTCAGGCTGCGGTCTCCAAGAGGAAGAAAAGGTATATCAAAGCAACTCTCCCGTCCAGATTCACTCAACTTCCTACGCATTTTAACAATTTCTGTCTTTGTTGGGAACTGCCTCTGATTGAGTGACTGCTTGGAGGTCTGTTGGTCCGATGTTCCAGGAGAAAGTAGAATTCTTGCCCCTTCTGCCCGTCCTGCTTCCCACGACCCTGGGCACCCTCTCTTACAGGTTGTGGTTTTCTCACTCGATTCAGGGTGCTCCTGGAAGCAAAGGTGCCTCCCGGCCACCCCCAGCTCTCCAGGGATACCAGATGCCCACACATCTGGACTCCAACTTTTATATCACAGCGCAGAGCTCTTTCTTTAATTATATGCAGAGACAATGAGCCTAAGCACACAGTTGTAAGCAGAGGGAAATAAACAAGCAATTGACACTCAGACCCAGCAGCTGAGCGGCTTCCCCCTAATGCTTTCTTTTCGCCAGTCCTCTGCCCTCCCTGAAGTGGAAAACGGGTGTCCAGCCCTTCCCAAGCATTCCTACCGTCCCTCATACTTCTGTTTAGTTTTTCTCCACATACTTAGCTCTACTAGCTCTTTCCTCCAAACAAGGGCGTACACACATGCACGCATCATGCTCGCCCAAGGTCATTGCAGAAAGCCAAAGATTGCCAGTGACCAGAAAAAAGCAATAAAGACTGGGGTCTAGTTCACTTTCTTCCAGGGGCAGCTGTCCCTTTGCAGTCTAGACCTCCTCCTAATTCTCTCCACGTGGAGCAGGGAAAGCGAGTGCAGAGTTAGAGAGAAGATAACGATATTCACTGACCTGGGTATTTTGCTCCCGCGGGCCAGCTGTGTTTTTTTGGTTTTTTGTTTTGTTTTTTTTTTCCTGACTTGCCGGAGATCCAAAGGCAGAAATGACAGGCAGACTTGGCCACTCTTGTCCCCGCTGCGGTCCTAACCGCCCCAGCTGCTTACGGCATCTCACGCGGGCTTCCAGCGAGCAGTAAAACCTGGGTGATGTGCATCCTTCCTAGGAACCCCCTCCCTCCGCCTTCTGCTCACTGTAGAGAGCGGAGCTCTTCCGGGTTGCAAAGCGGGAAAGGGAGGGAGGAAAGAAGACTAAGTGAGGAATGGATTTCACCCCCTCTTGCAAACACGCAAACCTCCCATCAGGGGTGTGTGAAACGGGCAGAGTTGGGGGAGGGGGCTGGGGAAGACGGCCTGAAATGTGACCAGCCCCTGGCGCCTACACAGCCCACTGTCTCTGGCAGGGATGGAATCGACTGCAAATGTCATCAGTAGTGTTGACTGGGTCATTACCGACCATAGATATAAAAGCTTTGGCGGAGTCTCTTCCTCCCATTTTTGGAGCGAGTGGGGACCCAGTGGGAGCGTCTAGAGGTACAACCCATAGCCACCATTCGCAGGGCCTCTCAGGGCTCTCCCTCTCCCTTCTGACTCTTCCTCCTGTTTGTTTATGCTAACACTCACAAATGCCTGTGCTCTGCCTTCATCTGTCTTGGGTCCAGCTGTCCAGGACAAGTTAGGGGAAGCAGAATGGTTGGCGACTAGGCTCTGGACTTGCTGGTACTCTTTAGCCCTCACCGTAGGCATAAAAACATTTGGAGGTAGGGAGATCCGTGCACACACTAAGTAGAGGTTTGGGAAGGAGACTCTCTAGGGGTCCCAACTCTTTTCAAGGAGAAAAGAAGGAAATTTACCATCTAGGGGAGTGAGATAAGGGAGCGAGAATCAGAAGTAGCTCTGGGGATAAAAGGTCTGAAGGAAAATTATCCTATTAGTCTGCGCACCAGACCCAGCAAACTCCAGCCCTTTCCTGTACCATCTCTACTTCTGCTGGTGGGAGACCACATAATCCACGGAGAAGGAAATCTGTCGTGAATACATTTCTGCAAGAGGAAAATGAAACCCAGCAAACACTAGGGTAGAAAGGTCAGGGTCCATTCGTTTTGACAGGTAGCGCTTTCCCTTCACAATATTTATACAACAAGAATATGGAGACTGACTTTAAAAATAAATAAATCTTTGGTTAGAAATAAAACAAAATTTATCCATCCCTGGGACAGGAAGTTAAGAACTTTCTTGCGGCGGCCCCAGGTCGGTATATAAGGAGTAGCCCGCTTCGTGCTGGCAAGTGTTTAGGGGTGGTCGTTCCGTAGGGGTGGGGGTGGGGGGAGAAAGAGGCCACCGGTCAGCAAGGGCAGAATGAGGGGTGCAGAGGTGGGCCGCAACCCGAGGAGGGAAGTGGGGAGGGTCAAGGGGTGCGGCGGGAGAGTGAAGCCGGAGCGCCGGGTAGGGAGAGGAGGTCAGAGCGAAGCCCAGTTGAGGGGCGCCCCTTCGGGGCTCCTCGAGGGGCCCGCGGCCTGGCTCCCCCTGCTCAGAGCCCCTGGACTGCGACCCACCGCCGAGCCGCCCGCTCCCTCCACTCCGCACCGTCGGGGTTCCGGGTCCCAGCCGAGGGAGGGGGCGGAGGGGCTTCTCATTTGCCAGCGGGGCCAGGAGAGAAGGGGTCTCCCTGCCACCGAGGGAGCCCCGCAGCCCACCTGGCGTCACGAAGTCAGCCCCTCCCCGCCCCCCTGCCCGCTCCCTCCCGCCTTCCGCCACCCAGCGGCGGAGCCAAGTTCTTGGGCGCCGGGACGCGGAGTCGGCAGGGCTGCGCGTCGCGAGGACGTAGGAGAGAAGGTCACTCGCTCGACAGCTTCCCCCCAACCTGTTGCCCCGGCCCCTTCCAGGGGGGCGGCGGGGGCTGTGTCGGGAGGGCCGCGGCCCGCGGCGAGCGGAGGGTGGCGGGGAGTGCGGAGCCCCGCAGGCTCCCCGGACCACCTTGCTCCTCCTCGAGCGCTGCCTCGTGGGGGGATTGACCGCGGGGCCCCGGGACACTGCGACGGTTGTCTCCCTGGCCTGGGTGTTAGCCGAACCCCGACTGGCCGTCCACCAGGCCCGTGGGGCCCTTTGCGTCTCCCCGCAAGCCCCCCTCCTCTCCTCCCTCTCCCCGCCGCGGCTGCACTGCCCCCTCAGCGCCGGCATGCCGCCCGGCACCCCCCGGGACCCAAGGCTGGCTCCGGCTCCCACCCCTCGAGTCCCTCTCCGCCACCCCTCCCACCCACACCCTCGCCGCCCGGTCCCTGGCGCGCGGTTCCGGCCGGTCTGGAGGCCCCTCTCCCCCGTTCCTTTTCTGCTGACGCGGGCACTTGCTAGACTCCAGGTCTAAAGTGACGCTTGGGTCGGGGACTGAGAAATCTGATCGCATACCCCGCTCCCCCATCACCCTAATACCACCTTCAGCGAAGGAAGGCTTCACTGAAGCAAATTCGGCCGCAGAAGACGCTCGGGCTGAAAAGGACTTAATGAAAATGTAACTGATTTTCAGTTTAATGGTCAGGCAGAGCAAGATTCAGAGAGATACCAGCTGGGCAGTGCGGGTCGTCGAGAGGGACTTAGGGGCGGCAACTGCTGCTAATTAGGGATACAGGGGCGAATTCTTCCAGGAAGGTTGGGGGCGATTTGATGGTGGGGGGAGGAGGGGGTGAAGAAAGGGGAGAATTTATCCTGAGAAGCAAACAGTGGGGGAAAGGCGCTGGTCGCTCAGTCAGACGCTGGAGATGGATTCTTGATTCGTGGACACCGGCCCCTGCCCATTGTAAAGATGGCGCTTTAATGAAGCTACAAGTCACTTTCTGAATTTTAAAAGCTACCACTCGGGCTCGCAGATTCGAGGTTCAGGTCTCTGTGCGTGTGTATATACCTGTGTGTGCGAGAGAGCAAGAGCACCCTCCGTTATTCCGGGGCGCTGTGTTCAATGCCGAGGAGCAGCGGATCCTAGGTGCTCAAGAGCCTGCCCCATGCTAGCAAGTGTGATGGGACAGGGTGGTTCCACTCCCAAGATCTCAGGACTCTCAAGTGAACCTTTTCATTGAGCAGTGCTTGTTTGGTTCACAATGGAACATCAAGGCCAGAAGGCAAGGACCCAGCTCTCTGCTACCCAGTCACACTGGGGGGGGGGGGCTGCTCCTCACCCATCGCCTGCACCCTTTGCCCACATACCCTGCTGCTGGCTTCCCTGACTCCTTTTCCCCTTCCCTGGAGCACCTACCACCGGCTTCTTAGCCCCTTAACCCTGGGCAAGCCATTATCCGTCCTTTCCTGGGCTAGGATTCAGAGGCTGAACCCAGTAGAGAAATGTGCTGAGGCTCCTGGGCCTGGGGACAGAGCTCGGTTTGGGATTCTCCCTGGAGGCAATCACGACATCCCAACTGGCACCAGCACCAACTGCTTTAAATACTGTGGTGTGCTGGGCCACATTCCTACAGCTAAGGCATTTGATTGGATTTTAAATATAAAAGGAAGTCACTGGGCCTGTGGAGGTAGAAGATGGATCAGTAAATGACTAATGATAATAGAAACACTGTGTCCCAGATCTCTGTGATGGCCGCAGAGATAGGAAGTTCACCTGTTGGATAAAGAAAAAGGAGACCCTGTAGGGAGAAATAATCGCTGGCAGAATCTCCGATCTTTCTAAGAATGTGTGGCCACTTCTGGTTGTTCTCAGCAGGGTTGGGGAACCGTATATTTATTCTTACAGGTTTTCCACATCCCATTTCTTTCCCCTAGAACACAGGTAATATTTTTCTTTCTGCCTATCGGTCCTCAGCATCATCCCCCTTTCAATTTTTCTACCTTCCTGGATATTCCCTCAGATTGGTGTACTTTTTCCCATGCGCTCTCTACCAGGTGAAAACGCACACTCAATATTAACCTGGGTTTAAAAGTTCTAATCTTTCAACTCCACCCATTGAGATTTGTTTTATTATAAATGTGTAGGATAGGGGGAATTAGGGGGAGGGTGTAAAGGAGTCTAGAGTGAGGAAAACCAGTTCTTTCATTTTTCTTTTCTTTTTTTCTAACGGAACATTTTTATTAAACTCAACTTTTAGGTCTGTGACTTTGCCTATGTTTCCATGACTGCTGCGGGGGGAGGGTGGTACAGGACTGCATGGTGGGGTGGGGGCCTGGGTGGTGTGGAACCATGGACATCTCAAATGAAAGTTTCACAAAGCAGTGACTGGAAATTAAAAAAAAAAAAATCAGACCTATTCCACCCAGGCGCCCTAAATAAATAGCCCCGTTTGCAAATTCCTATCAATTATTACGTGATGGGAAAAAATCCTATCTGAAAATAAAGCACGTGGACGTGGAGAATTTTAATTAAATCTTACTGTGGATATAATAACATGGAAGTGATTTTTCATTCGGCGCTTGCCTGCTCACCAGTGTTTTATGGCGTTTTCTTGCCTCTGACTTTATTTTAAAATATTAGACGAGGTGGAGAATTATAAACGACTCTTTCCTTATCTGTACTGCTCACATATCCAGGATCAGAGGAGCTGATTAAGAAAGAAGTCAGAGGCAACGTTGGATTCATAATGATTTGGAATAATGAATCCTTATCTCTGCTTTCCAGATTATCTGCCTTTCAGCTCCCAATGTTTTGTTACATGGGATAATTTATTGCATCTAATACATCACAATGAATCTGATGGTAGAAAGTGATGGCCAGCGTTGTGAAAAGGGGGCCCTTATTTTTTATCCTGGGGCAATGAAACTGCTTTTTGCAGTTTTTAATTGGGAAAATATAAGGTAGATCTGATAAAAAAAAAAAAAAAGAGCTGGGTATAATCTTGCCTGCTCGTGCCTTACCACGCGGCTCTTTAATTAGTGTGTCAATTTCAGGCTGAAATTAACAAGATCGACCTGAAACGAGCGCTTAGTTTCTCCCCAGCCCCGAGATCCTAATTTTTAACATCATTTATTTTTATGAAAAAGGAGATAATTAATCATAAACACTGACTAAAGCACAGAGCCAAGTTAAGATAAAATGCCATTTGCATCTTTATATAGAAAGATACCAATAATGTTAATTTTTCTGAGATGTCCTCTCTCCTCACCATCTCCTGCCCCCACACAGCTCCCACCCCGACCGCTGCCCACTCCAGCCCCATTCTAAGTAAACAAGAAAAAAAAAAAATCAATTCCAGGTTTCTCTTATTCATTGCTCTCTTTTTAAAAGTACATATATATTTATTTATATATTCAGCTCTTCTGGCTTTGTCTGTCAACACATGCAGAATGTGCATGAGGTTTGTTTTTTTTTTTTCCCCAGAGCAGAATGGTGGGTGGATCTGCCTGTTCTCCCAGATCCCCCCTGCACCTACCCTCATCATCTTTCCTCCATTTTAGAGTTGGAAAGAAGAGGACACACATCTCATTTAATGGTTAATTAGTTACGATAATTGGCATTTTTGTTTCTTTTGTATTTTGCCCTAACGCCAAAGGAACAAAAGCCATCTAAACGCAACAGGCTTTACTCTCTGCCTCTCTCAGGATGGATTTCAGAATCCCAGGCTCTACCCCGAGTCCCCTCCCAACAACTGACACTAGTAACCTCCCAGCTTCAGGAAGCAGAAGGGGCAGGAGTCACTGGTAATTTGCTCTTTAAGCTTGTGCCTGTTGATTACTTTCTGGTTGCTTGGATTAAACAATCGTTGCAAATATGCAAACCAGTGAGAGGAGATTCATACATATTCGTTCTCCAATTGTACCTCCTGACGTCAGATAATAATTTCTTGATAATTGGATGGTTTGTACCCGAATAACGTTCATCTATGAAATTCTCTACGTTTCTCTAGGTTGCGGTAGATTTTATACTGGGAGGTGGGGGGGGGGGGGTCAGGATTTGATTTTTTTTTTTTTCTTTAAGAATTCTTTTCAGTTCATCATAGTCCTATTGTCTCCCTTCCTCCCCACACTTGGGGACATTTACTTTTGAAATGTCACGACGTGGTTTGTTTCCTGGGAATGTCATTTCCCAGACAGTTCTACAGTGGGTTGAAGAATGTGGAACACGGGTGGTCAAGATGAAGGAAGTGGGGGGTGCAGTTGGGGCAGAAGCAGGGGTGAGGTTCTGTAGAGCCAAATCCACTTTTCCTCTACTTAGACCTACAAGAGTTCCGGTCAGTCATCCCCTCCCACCATTCAGCTTTCAACCCCTAGGATCACCCTAGGTCCCCAGCTAGCTGGAGTTCAAGTGCCAATTCCTGATCCAGGTCCCACACTCTTAAGCAAAGTAGGCATCCAGATCATTACAGATTTTAAAAACTTGGATCTTGATGATAAAGACACTTCAGGTTTTAGGTGGTAGTAGAGAGGGAGAGACCTGATTTTGTGGGAACACTCTCCTTTTATCTTTCGGTTCACTTTGGCCTTACTACAGTGGATTTCAGTTGTCTAGTTCCAATTATGTATTAAATATCGCACGACTTCCCTCTCCTGCCTTTCTCTTCCTCTCCCGCTCCTTCTCTTCTTCACCCCTGCTCCTTCTCCCTTTCTTCTCTTCCTCTCTTCCCTCTCTTTAGGACACATCACTCCAAGAATTTCAAGTATCAATTATAAGTAATATTAATTTCTCAGCCCCAACCAGTGAAGTGCGGATGATCTGATAGGAGTATAAAAACGGTGCTTCCCTAGATGAAACAGACCAATGGAGCCTACTGGGCCATTTCCCATGCCCAGATGAACATTCAATTTTCCGGCATTATCTCCGCACTTAAACTCGCGTGCTCCATTTCTGTGCCAAGATAAATTTGCATAATATTTGCAGCTGTAATTAGCTGATGAGCATCTCCCAGCCTCCCCCTTTTGTCTCTCTCTGCATTTGGTCTTCCACTGATGCCACATTTGATCTTTAATATTACAGGATTCCCGATAGAGGATTGCATATCTTATCTTCTCGGCTCCAAAATCTTTTAAGAAGGAGGGAGAAAGGGAGAGAGGGGGTTTGGGGAAAAGCGTGAGTGAGGAGAATGAAGCTTCACTAATCAGAGTTTGAGCAGGTTACGATGGAAGAAGGTAGAGGTAGCGACAGAACGAATAAGAGGAATGGAGAATTATGGTGGGTGGGGGTGGGGAGAGGTGGGACCAGCCTCTTGTAAGGGGGAGAATCTGGAATCAGCGGGTTATTATTGAGAGAATTCAGGAGTGGGGTTACAGGGGGTTGGGCTGGAGATCTGGAACAGGGCTGAGGTTGGGGGGAGAGTGGTGGGTGGCCAGCCTCAACTCTGTGGCCCTTCCTCCCTTCTGGGAAAAAAAAAACACCGGGTCCCTGCTGGGGCTCCAAGGAAGGCGCTCAGTCGGGTAGCTCCCCTCAAGCAGAAACTGGAACTTTTGAAACCAGGCGACTCTCTTATCTGCTCATCTGGTCGTCTCTCCTTAATAGAGAGCACAGCGCTCCTGCATCTCTAATATGCTACAGACAGTTGCATTCTGCCCATTGCTGTTTATGAGAAATAAAAGCCACCCCCTCTCTAAGAAAAGAAGGGGGAAAAAAGGTGAAGAGACAGAGGGAAAGGAAAAGCAGGAGGACAGGGGAGTCCGTCCTAGGGAGCGGTGTCACCTCTTGTAGTGGGGCAAAACCAGCCAAGTGGCCCCCTAGTCTCCTCCTGGTTGTTACTGTTGTGTTACTTTTTTCCAGTGAAGTTTTCTGACTTGGGGGGGGGGGGGGGGGGAGGGAAAGTGGATTAAAGGAGCCACTGGTTGAATGAGTATTTGTGGGAATCCGCAGGGGTAGAGAGAGAAGGGAAAGGAAAGAGGGAGAAGGAGGAAAAAAAGAAGACAAGAAAGAGTCGATTTTCATGCCAATCATTGGAACAAATAGCTAACATTTAGCGTTTACACCCGCACTGGCGGCGCCCTGGCGCTCCGAGGACCCGGAGCCGGGCTAAAATGTCCCGAAAGCCTTTGGAGAAAACGAGTTTCCAGCTATCAGGTTCTCCCCATCTCCCCCCTTCCACAGGGCTTCGGTTTCAGGCTGGACTTGTCCAATGTCTGCGTTACCGCTGCGAGCTCCTAAATGAGTGTCAGGGAGGCAAATATCAAATAGCGCCGGGGTCAAGGCGGTTTAGTTAACCGTGCAGGGCGCTCAGGACTCGAAACTTGTGTGGGACTCGCCGGGGAGTGAGGCCGGCGGCGGGAGGCTGGGCGGGCGGATGGAGGGATGGGTGGGTGGGTGGGTGGACAGGAGCCCTAGACACAGGTGGGCTGAGCGCACCTCCACACGCCTCCTCGCCCTCGCAGGGCAAAGAAAGGCTCTCGGTTTGAGAAAAGTTCCTTGAAACTTTTTTTAATGAGGCCAATTGTATAAAGCGAGGTGGAGAAGTTGGGCCCTGGTCCTGGCCCTGTCAATGTGTGCCTTTAGTAACTGTTATTAGCTCAAGGCCTCAGTTTCCCCATTGGCTGATTGAGGGGGTTGGTCAAGATGATGGCCAAGGTCCCTTCCTGCTGGGAAAAAAGAGCAGGCTCTGGGCCCAGGGCGGTTAATCGCGAGTGGAGGGTGCAGCCCCAAGGCGCCCTGGGGACCCTGCTACCGCCCCCAGCTTGGCCCACAGGCGCTGACCAGACTTCCAGAAGAGTGAGCCCAAATGCTCCTCAACTCAAGCACTGTGGGGTTCCGCCAGAGCCCAGAGCTCGGTGGCCGGGAGCAGCAACGACTATCCTGGGGTCGCCGTCCAGCTTCCCCTCCTGCGGCCCACCCACGTTCCTGCGGCGCTGTCTCTCCTCCGCGTCCTGTGTCTCTTAGGCGTTTCCAAAGCAGAACATCTTTGTTGGAGGGGGAGGTGGGGGGGGAGCGGCTTGAGGTTGCTCTCAAAATTCCTGACTCCAGCGCCGGAGCGGAAGTCCCCGCAGAAGCAGCCTTTGGGCGGAGAGCGGGGACCGCGCGCCGCGTTAGAAATCGATTAACCGAGGCCCGCTGCGTGCCATTTATGGTGTCTTTTTCCTTTATTTTTGACCCGGGTTTCAGCGCCAGGGGCGGGGGGGGGCGCCCGCACGTGCGCCGGGTCTGCGTGCGTGGGCGTGTCAGCCCCGCTCCTCCCAGAGTGGGGGGGGGGGTTCACGGGGGGGGCGGGGGGTGCAGCCGACTCTGCGGCTTATTTCCCCCCACGCTGAGTCGGAAATGCAGCGGAGGCAGTAGGCAGCCGGCCAGAGGTTGCTTCGAAGGCTGCTGCTCAGGCCCCCGGGCTGGGAGCCCAGGTCCGCACTGTCCTGCCCGCCCCCCAGCCCTCAACCCCCCAGCCCCCCACTCCTCGCGCGCGTCTGGGGCTGCGTCCCAGGCCCAGCGCCAGGCACCAGGCCTCTCGTCGGGTGTGCGTGAGACTGCGGAGTGGGGGGGGGGGGCTGGGGCCCAAGCCGGGGGGGGGGGGGTTGGGGGCAGCAGGGGGGGGCACAAGGGGCGGGGGGGGGGGATGGGGGGGGACACAAGAGCGAGATGTCCGGACCTCGCGGGGCGGGCTGGGGGGCCATGTCTTCTTAAATAACCCTCTTTTGGGGAGTCTTTCCCTTCCCTCAGTGTAATTCTCAATGATAGTCATGAAGACTAATCACGATGCTACTTTTCCCCTTCTTTCTCAAATTAAAAAAAGAGGAAAAAAAAAATACGCACCCGACTCCACTAGCGTTCGGGTTCCGGAGAAATTCTCAAATAGAGCAGTGTAATTTCTCAGTTGATTTTGATTGACATACTGTCCCTGGGATCATGTGTTAATCCCTTCTTCACTCAAGCCTTTTCATAACTCATTTCTCTCCTGCTAGATGGGGGCTCTGATGGTTACCGAGGCAACGACGATAGCACTAAGCTATTTCCCTCTCTGCAAGGAGACCATTATTCCGCATGCATAGGCCATTTGCAGCAGAGGTCGTCGCAAAGTCATTCACGACACAGCACACGTTTATTAAACTTTTATTCCCTTTTTTCCCCCAACACAGAAACTAGTTTGCACTTGTAGCGGGGGGGTGGCATTGTGCCGCTGTGTGTTGCAGGCGCCTGCTGGGGACCGCGGGTCCCCGTGGACCATCATCTACACGCGGCGCTCGTCCGCGCGGGGGCCACAGGTCTCTTCGCGTCCCCATCAGTCCTAGGGTCTTCTCAGACGCCACCTCTGGGACCTGGAGGGTAAGAGGCAGGAGCAACATCTTAAGTGCAGACGGGAGCGGGCTTCCTGGGTGTGCCACCTCCGCGAGCCTTGATGAACAGTCACCTTGCGTCCTCTCTGGGCAGCATCCCTTTCTCCTCTCCAGCCCTGGAGCTGCCTCTCCCCAGGGTGCCTGTGGTCACCCGTGCTGGCCGCCCCGGGGGCGCAGGGGTCTTGGGTTTCTCTTCCCATTTCGGCCTTGCAAAGGGCCTGCTGGGGGCGCACATTCCTGGCCCGGCGTCCAGCACGTCAGGGGCACTGGGGAAAGCATGGATTTGGTTTTCAGTCTTCTCTTGCAGGGGCCCGGGGTGGGGCTGGTGGGTGGGCTGAACCCAAGACTGGGACCTCTGGGCCAAGTCAGTCAAGGACATAACCCGGTCCAGGTTCCAGCAAGCATGGCAAATATTCTATTCCCAAACTGCAAGGCCACCCATACCCAAGGGCAGTTTCGAAGGCCATTGATAGCCACTGCCTCGGTTTCCCTTACCTTCTCCCAATTCTTCCCTCTCTCCTTTCCTTCCTTTCTTTTTCTTCGCTTTCAGCCTTCAAGCCTTTGTCTTTTTTTTTTTTTCCTTGTAATGGGAGTGGTAGACCCACTGGGGCCTTAGGGTGGGAGTCTTGGGCTCCAGAGGCTTTTGTGAGCTCAACCCGCAAGAGGGGGCTCCCACCAGTCTTCTGCCGCAGTGACTGCTTTCGTGGGCTCCTAGAGCCCCCAGAGTGCCTGCCTCCCATCATCCCGCTGCCATCAGCCTGCCTCAGCCCACAGCTAAGGGGCGTATCCCACAGGAGGGCTTTCTGGGCCACCTGCCCGTCAGGATCATGCCACAGCTGGTTACTCTGCACAACTTGGTGGGGGTCCCCGAGCTGGGCAGGGACAGACATGTGCCGGGGTAAAGGTTAGGGGCTGGGCTCTTAGATCAGCAGGTACAAGGTGCTCCAAGGGGCTCCTAGGGTCAACCTCCTTCCCCAAGCCTGGGGTTGCCCAACGGTCTGTCTCCACCAGCAGGTGGCGATGGAGGCCAGAGGGGTTGCCATTAGAAGGGGGGCCCCCAACTCCTGTCCTATTCCTAGAGTGGTGATGCTCTGCTCAACCACGGAGGTGACGTTGCCCGCCCTGTGAGGAACACGCCTGGCTCAAGGCTAGCTAGCACCAAACGATCGGGGTGGGGTCCTCACGGCCCCTTAACAGCACCCCCACTCAAGGGGCAGTGGGGCTCCTTGTGCAAGGGATATCCTGGAGAGAAAGGGAGGAGGGAACCTTTCTCTGCAAGTCAGCAGGCTTTTCCTGGTGTCTGTCCTCTCCACACTGACACACCTCCCGCGGGAACATCATCTAGACACATGAACCCTCATTCCAGCGCGCCTTCTGCAGGGCCTTCCCAAAGGGGCGTCAGGATGCTGGCATCTAGAGCAGCCTGACCCAGGCAGGGCAGGGGGCTGGAGAGGGGACATGGGGCATGGGGTGGGCAGTGGTGGCCCCAATGGAGATCCTAGGTGTAGATGTGTGTCAGATTCCAACTGCGGGGAGAGGGTCGAGGGCAGGAGGGGGTCCGGGTGTGTGTGGGAGCCGGGCGTTTGAGGAGTGGTAGGAGAGCGGCCACAGATCTCCGGGGCGCAGGGGGAGGCCCACGGGTGCTGCAAGCTGCAGGCCAGCTTATAGTAAGTGGGGGCGAACAGAGTAACGGGGGCCGCGGGAGCCTTGACTGCCGGGCAGCTTTCGGTCTGACAAGTCTGCCATCCATGCATTTTAAGGCAGCGCAGGTTACACCACTCACCCCCCAACTGAGCTATCTTGGGGGAAACCGCTGGAAATCCTGCTCTGGGAGATGGTCCCCTTGATTACTAAGGCTTAGGCACTGGTGCCCAAAACTGTAACAGTATTATTATATAATAATAGTAACTGCATCCATCATAACGTCCGCGGGCTACAGGATAATGCTCCTTAAATACTTAGAGCATCCTCTCAGATAGGTCTGTCCCTTCTATACAGGTGACACGGTCGCCTGGCCTGACCCCAGCTCTCGTCACCGCTCCGCGGACTTCCTTCTCTCCTGCCAGACCTCAGGATAGGCTGAGGGCTACCCACAAAGGTATGAGCATTTCTTTTTATTCACTTATCACTCCTTCCTTCCTTTGACATTGTGTTCTCCTAATGAGCACCTTGCTACGCTCTGAGACTACAAAGTAGGAAACTTTCTCTGGTGGAAACCTTGATGGGCAGAGTGGCAAGAAAGACAAGCAAAGGACCTTTACAGATGCAATAAATACTCCGGTAAATGCGTGCCATGTTGGTGTGTGAGCCCAGAAGACGGAATGGCCGGGAGCGTCTGTCTCCCAGTGCTTACCAAATTGGCAACCGCTTGATCTGGATCTCAGGGGATGCTTAGGAGCTCGTGGAGCAGAGCAGGTATCAAAGAGCATTCCAGAAAGGAGCAGGCAAGTGCAGTGGCACAGGGTTGAGGAAGGGGCACAGGGAGGTCAATAAACTGAGAAACGTGGCCTGCCCTGGGAGGAGAGAAGTGACAGGGGTCGGGACACGTGACCATGAAGGGCCTTGAAGGTCAAGCCAAATGGCTTTATGCTGTGGGTGCTGGGGAACCAGGGAGGGGAGTCGCTAAGCTGAGGGGCAGTGCGATCGGGAGGTAAGTTATAGATTCTCAATGCCCTTCTGCTGAGTAGCTCCCTCCCTTCTCTCAGACACACACCAGGAATGAAAGTGTTTGCCTCCCTATTTCCAACTTCATGAGCAAAGTGGGTGATAACACTGGGTTTTCGTTTCTCAAAGCGCCTGGGCCAAAGCGACATCCACCAAGGCTCGTGCTTCTCTATGTGTGGTTTCCATCTTGCCGCGCGGGACCTCAGTCCTGTGGGTTGTGTAAGTGTTCTGAGAACCGCGGTCCCCGAGGCGCTCTCACAGTCTCCCCGCTCCCACCGGGATGAACCAAAGGCCAGAAGGCGAGCAGTGACCCTACGGAGGGAACCCCCCCCCACAGCACCGGGGCGGCGGTGGGAGAGAGAAGAGCGGTGCCCGCTCAGCAATATATGGCAGGTATCTACGAACCCTCACGCTAATTGATGGGCTCTCTATATATCATCCTAGATAAAGGACCTCAGTGCAGTAAATGCTGATGTTTAGAACATCCTGATAGGGCTTTGTTAACAAGAAGATAACAGAAGAGCAAGATATGTTTGTTTAGCTGCCTATAGATAAACCCAATAGGTCTTTGTTAACTTTTCATGACTGATGGCCACCACTAACCATGATAAATAATCCTGGAACAGGCAACTTTATTTAAAGTGCCGGGCGTGGGGCCCAAATTTTTAGCTCTTTGGAGTGAGGAGGAAGCATTTTCTGCACGTGAGGACACATACGTCATTGTAAGTCAGTACTCGACTTTCTCTAAATAATTTTAAACCATCAGCGAGAGCTCGGAACCAAGGTGCCCCTTGACAGGGGTTTGGGGCGCGCTGTGTTCCGGTCACCTGAAACCCGAGCAAGTCTGAGGAACCGGATTTCTCAGACGAGTCTTCCACAGAGTGGCAGAACCTTGAGAAATCGAAACAGATATTTTCCTAGGAGCTTCGAATAGGTGAAAATCTGCTTTTCAATCCTCGGGAGGAACATGGTGGGCCAGAGATGCTCCTCCCTGTCACTCTTTGGAAGTTGCAAAATTGTATCCAAAACTGATAGCAGCCTAAGAATTTATTTTCAGAAGCCGAGGAGGTAAATTTTGTCACTGTCTTTAAATAAGTCTTGCCTGCTGAGGTTCATCACTGTGTTAACAAGAGGGGGCCACGCAGTATGCTTTGCCCAGAACTCAGCCAGAGCCAAAGCCTCAAAGTACATGGAAGGAGGCTGTTGCATAAATCCCGTTACAAAGAGACCAAACTTTGGTGCGGTTGCAGAAAATTTATCATGGCGCTGTTATCTTTAATGCAATCTTTTAAAAGGAGGCAATCATTTTTACTAAAAACATCATTTGAATTTTATCTTTACTAAAATGCTGGGCAGGAGGGGCGGAGTTTGACCCGACCATATAATCTTCCCCAACCTGCAGACTAATCAATTTTGATGGCAGAAGTGATACTGGGTCTCGGAAGTTAACCAGATTTGCCACCAGTAAATGGAGGTCCCGGGTGAAATGATGTTTCAGGTAACAAAAAAAAATTAATGTAGAAAAATTGCTATTTGCAAAGGCCACAGGTGAAATGTGTCCTAAAGTACTAGGGAAAGCTTCTTTCCCCTTTCTTCTTTTTTTTTTAATGTGTCACAACTAAGAAAGAGCTATTGTAATTCAGTTCCCATCTTGGTTCTAAGAGAAAACTCTGGCTGGATTCTCTCTTTGGGGCAGTGCGGTCCTGAAAGCAAGTGATTTGATTGCCTAGACTCCCTGGAACCGCAAGTTCACATCCCAGAGGGGCTGGGCTCAACCCTTCCTCCTTCCTAGGCAATAAATAGCATGGAAACCAGGTTATCTATGTGGCCAACTTTCAGGAAAGACCTTGAAACCAGAGCCCGGGTGGACCTGGGCGATCACGTGGTGCTTTCCATTTACCGTGGGGGCTTAACTGCAGGGTGGCTGAGCCAATCGGGGCCAGCCGGCAACTATCACACTGATCCCAGGAGATACTTCAACTGGGTTTTTAATAGAAGTCCATTTGAAAGCGTGCGATAGACGCGGAGGGAGCCGTCTCTGCTTACCCTTGTGTGAAGCCATTGGGTGGCTCTATCAGATTAGGTGCAAGAGGGGTAGGGAATTTGGAATGTTTACTTTCATGTTTGCTATTCGGCCGCATTTCCATAGCGCCTTAATATCTTAGCACCATATTTGTATTCCTGATTAGTGGGTTGGCTTAGGTACAACATGATTAATGTTTCTTTCTTTTTCCTTTTTCTTTTCTTTCCTTTTTTTTTTTTTTTTCTGGCTCAAAGAGCTAGTTCCCTCACCTGAGTCCGAACAATCAAGTTACTGAAATTCTAGCACACGTTTTCAACCTGTGCAGCTTCTTTACATAAGGCGCACTGTTTCCACTCGTCCTTGCACACCCCGTCTGCCCAATTGCTGACATGACTCCACTTCGTATGAAAGGCCAGCTTTTCTTTTGGGGGAAAAACAATCCGACCATGCCAGCGAAGGCCAGCGAAAGGCTGGGGTGAGGTTTGTTTGTTTTAGTGACATGGGCTGTCATCACGCCTGAGCAGGGACTGGGGGAGACAGCTCACCTGGACCCTTCCTTATTATGGCTCCAAACCTCTTCTTTTTCTTCTGATCTTCGAGGACGAAAGCAACGAGATTAACCCCCGGAGCTTGTAGACTCTGATCTTGTTCCCGAGTGCATGACACCCACTAAAAATGGTAGCCAGTTAGTGTGACTTTTCTGTCTGTAAACCGCATAACTGCAGACATTCGACACAAATATATAGGTAAGTATGAAGTGTTGTGGGGTGTACGAAATAATGACGCCGTGTGTTTTCATGCGGACGTCCTTCAGATGAATCTGTGTACGCAAACTCTGATACGCCTCTCAGAGACAAAGTGGGCAACTGACTACGTGAACCAGCTACTTGGGAAAGGAGGTGAATAACCCCTTACGGCAGAAATACCATCTATCTTTCGAATCCGGTCAGGATTTCTGCTGCATTAAATCGCTGTATTGTCCGTGACTACGAACTGAAACATGGGCCAACTTTGTTTCGGTGGTCTGGTAATCCGAAGCCCTCCAGTGGGGGGCCTGGTATTTCGCAATCAATGAGTGGACCTTCTCTGTTGTTTTCAGTGATTTGAAACAAAGTTCGGTGACAATGATTTGCACATTAAAAATGTTTGAAAAAAATAACTCTCCATCCAAGAAATGAAGTGGATGCTGAAATAGTTTATATTACCTCCCAGAAGCTACCAACCTCATGCAGGCAGTTCACATGGCCACAGGTTGAATGTGTGTATATGAACAAGTACATCTCGTGTTCGTATGAATGGTTAAATCAACGCGGTAGACAAAATTTTCACTGAAGTCTAATGTGAACCCCTGACAACTGATCCTTTGTACATAGGTTCAGAGTCCTGGAGACATAAAGGATGTACTTAGTGAGGAATTGTTAGTAAGTTGAAAACAAACTCTTTCTTCAATTTGCCTTTTTCCATTTTATCTGACAATAAGCAATACACAGGCTTCCATGTTGTTTTAGCCAAGATGCCGTCTGTGCAGGAAGTGTTGGTCAGTATGCTCACGCCACCCCAGCCCGGCCACAGCCATCGTGCCTGATGGACAAACGTCCTTCTGCTGTTCTTTTTAAAATTTGCTCTTGCAAGAGGTAAACAATCTGAAAAGGAGAGCTTCTGTGCCTACTTTTTGTATCCTAACTTGACTTCTTTTTGTACTTTAAGCTTATTCTTTGTGGGGCACTGGGTGGCTCGTTAAGCCTCTGCCTTCGGCTCAGGTCATGATCGCAGGGTCCCGGGATCAAGCCCCGCATCGGGCTCCCTGCTCCGCGGGAAGCCTGCTTCTCCCTCTCCCACTCCCCCTGCTTGTGTTCCCTCTCTCGCTGTGTCTCTCTCTGTAAAATAAATAAAATCTTAAAAAAAAAAAGGAGGGGGGAATAAGCCTATTCTTTGTGATTTTATTTGTTTAAAAGATTTTATTTCTTTATTTGAGAGAGACAGAGACAGAGATGGTGAAAGAGAGCACAAGCAGAGAGGAGAGGGAGAAGCAGGCTCCCATGCGGGGCTCGATCCCAGGACCCCGGGATCATGACCTGAGCTGAAGGCAGACGCTTAATGGCTGAGCCACCCAGGCGTCCCTATTCTTGGTGATTTTAAAACACACCCGTACTTTAAAAGTGTTGAGGGTAAGTAGTTTTCAGTTGGGTTCCACTACACAACACGCACACCCCTTCACCTCTGGATCTGACATCGTAACAGGCATTGGAGAGATTTCATGGGCCACCGCCTCTGAAACAGACCTGACGGTTCAAATCTCAAGCAGAGAACGCTAGAGCTGCAAGTGTATACAGATGGCACATGACATCTTCGTGTCAAAACAAAAGGGCGGAGTAGAGCCTGTCGTTAGAAAGTGTGGCTGTGACCACAGCGTCCTCACGCACAGGGACGACTGGACTACAGCGCAGCGGCAAGGAACATCGACATTTGTGGATGTTCTAGAACTGCCCCGTGCAGTGCGGCAGCGACCGGCCGCCTGTGGTTATTTAACTTTCAATGAGTTAAAATGAAATAAAGTTAAAAGTTCAGTTTCTTCGTTGGCGTAGCTACATGTCCAGTGCCAAGAGGCCACGTGGCCACGGCTGCCGTACTGGACGGTGCAGAAATTATGGGACATGCCCATCAGGGCAGGAAACTCTGCTCACCAGCCTGAGCCCCGAGACGGAGTATTTGCGTATTGAACAGCTTCTTCAACCGGAGAGGGAGGCGGCCGTGGTAGCTCCGCCACCAGAGGGCGCCCCCGAAGTTAGTGCCTCCCCGCGGGGGGACCGCATTGCCCAGGCTGTGAGAAACACTCTCTCCTCATTTTAAGTGTGAGTTGGGTTTTCTTATCGGATACGTTTGCTGCACCGCAGCCTGAGGTTGTTCAAGAACGGGCTGCTGAACGTAAGCGAAGCGAATACGGCGTGTCCTCTGTGGTTTACTGTTCTGGTTAGTTCCCCGAGATTGTTTAGCAGAAGAATTAGAAAATGCCAATGCCAAATCAACTGCGTTTTGACTCGCGGCCTATTGGCCTTGGTCATACAGTCCTGCCAATGGATGCGCTGGGGTCTGGGATGGTGGCACGTATCTCCTACTCTCTGCCTCTGTTCAGCATAGAGGCGAGATTAAAGTCGAGCTGCTGCCCACTCTGGAGAAACCAGGGCACTGGGAGAAAGCCTCTCTCTCCTGGTGATCGTCCATGGCCAATAATCAAATCATTTGATAATAAAATTGCCTAGTTACTGCCTTGTCCAACTTTTCAAGCCTCGATGGTCAAATCAAGATCCCTCTTGGAGGGGTGTTGAAACTCATAATCTGAGGCTCGTAGAAAAATCCAGAATTCATAGAGTGCTGAGAAATTATTGAAAGAGCAAGATAATACATATTAACAGAGTAAGCTAAAAAAAGAAGCCTCGATAGATGCTATAGCTGTCATTCATTGAGCATGTGCAAAGTGGTATACGACTTCATTAAATTTCACACCTATCCAAAGCAGGTGTTTTTATTCTCTTTTTTTTACAGAGAAGGAAACTGAGAGTTAGAGATGTGATTTATTCAAGTTCATTCAGCAGTTGAGCAACAGAGCCAGGATTCAAATCCAGGTTCTGACTTACAAAAAAAAAAAGAGTGTCCTTTTGGCAGCTATCATGCTAGATTCCTCAAAATCCAGTGAAAAATCTGAACACAATTTGAAGAGAAGATGTGCAAAGCAGCAAGTATCAGTTTAATGCGTGAAGCTCATCAGAAACACCATAAGCACCTTGATGGGGACAGAGTCGGTCAAACAGCGGGCAGGACTGGTCATCTTACTGTGAACTTCAGGCTGGGATCCTTTGTGAGATGCAGAACACGTTTCCAATGTGATTGCTGGGGACAGCTCTCTACAGCACTGGGGACGTGTCTCATTTCACCTCTGCACCCCCATGCATGATGTGCCTGCCCAGAGAGAGGACGGGTGAAGATTTTTTTGAGAAGTGTTAAGATACGGCTAAGTGTAAGACATCCTGGGCCTATTATTTGTTTTTGTGAATGTTGCAAATAGCTACGTCGAAATTAACAGAAGAGAGGAAAGGTGAGGAATTGGGTTATTTAGAAATCCATTTACAGAGAATTCCCTTTCTAAAAGCTAGCAAAAGAAGTTTAACAAACATTCCAAAAGAAATAATCAGAGGGGCGCCTAGTGGCTCAGTCAGTTAAGCAGCTGCCTTGGGCTCAGGTCATGATACCGGGGTCCTGGGATCGAGTCCTGCATCGGCCTCCCTGCTCAGCGGGGAGCCTGCTTTTCCGTCTGCCCCTCAGCCCGATCATGCTCTCTCTCTCTCTCAAGTAAATGAAGTCTTAAAAAAAAAAAAAGAAAGAAAGAATCAGAATATAACCTGGTAATATTTTTGGACTATTAGAACTCCCTCTGATAAGTACTTCGATAGGTCTAAATGAGATAACTGGAAGCAGCACCAATATTTTCTTCAAAGCACTTAACTTGGCAATACTTAGCTCATTAAGGGACAGTACCAATGGTATTCTTCAGGTTTGTATCATTTTGCCCAAGATAGTCTCATTCTAAATGTTCCATTAGTCAAAAATAAGACCAAACTCAAAACCCTGACAAAACTTCCAAAGTTTACCAAAATACTGACTAGGTTGCCAGGATACAATAGGAAATTATTGTTTAGGGCAAAGTACCAAAAAGATGCTGCTTCTATTTTTTTTTTTTTTTTTTTTTTTTTGAGGGAGAGGGAGAAGCAGGCTCCCCGCTGAGCAGGGAGCCCACATGGGGCTCGATCCCAGGATCCTGAGATCGTGACCTGAGCTGAAGGCAGCTGCTTAACCGACTGAGCCACCCAGGTGCCCCAGATGCTGCTTCTGTTCTGAAAGCCTCACACATTTAAATCTTGTGGAGTGTGTATGTATGTTCACATAATATCAGCTCTGCTAGTTCCTCCGGTAATGTAACCACTTGCTAAGCTTTTAAATCTTTTGTCGTAAACACAAACATTTCAAAGCGGAAAGCTCTATTAACATCAAAACCACCTGCGGTCTGGAGTGGATAAAAGGTTATGTATAGAACAATGGCAGAAGAACAGCATGGAAGGTTCTCAGGATTCGATGAAATACATTTTAACACCTAGTGTGTATGTATGTGTGTATATTTATAGCCTGGAGAAAGAGAAACTAGCATACCTCACAAGCCAGACCCTGGGAAAAACCAAACTTGGCTCTAACCCGTTTTTGCCATCTGCATGAAAGGCGCCCAGCAAATGTTGAATCGACAGATGGAAGCGTTTACAACTGTTCCTCCACAAAAGAAACGAACGACCGGGTTGTCCAGGTTGAAAAGGTAGTTAATTGCAGTCGTTCTAATAACTCACACCTAAACCCAACGTTGTGTTGAAACGATATTAAGCATGCACTGTTTCGCTGTCCATCTAAAGATCTAATTTCCAGTGTCATCGATTGGCCTTCACGCATGGATTAATAGTTACTTTATACTTTTTAGCTACGACTAATGCAAGATTCTCAAAGAAATCCTCTCCTTGAGGAACGGCTGATCCCGCTGCGGAGAGACCTCATTCGGAACATTATCTGTCTCGCTCTTCAGTCAGGGGAACTCATCTACTTTTAGACTTAGACCTTCTAAAGAAAACTGCTGTGATCTAAAGAGATTGGCCATAAAACTGTTTGTATTGAAAACTTAGCCAGCATGCCTTTCGTGAACTTCGTTCATTAGCATTCTTACTGGCAACATTTCCATATCTCAGTGTTCATTTTAGACTTTCATTTGGTTAGTGGGCCTTTGTTTCATGGTCCTATTGAAAAGGGAACAAAGACGGCTTAGGTGATACGGTCGAGTAAGGCACTAGAGTTTATCTCTGAAAAAAGCCCGACAAAGCCGGAATGCTCTGATACCCTCTGATTTTCTTTGGGACGTTGGGAGGCACGAGTCAGCCAGAGGAGGATCCTCACTGTACTTCGGTGCAGACACCTTCAGAAGAGAAACCCCACGTCGGTCACACACAGGAATCGCACTTTGCCGGCCACATAGGGCTCGGCATGTGGATGGTCTCATCAGAAATTTGTTTCCACCTCCTCCAAGAAAATCACCAGCCAGGATGTTGTGGGTCCCCCGCCCCCAACCACCTCCTTTTATAAAGCGGGGCCCGCCCAGGCAGGTGGCGGTGGTGGCCCGGGTGGGGACAGCCGGGCTGGTGGACAATGGGGAGGCCTCCGCCGCTGCAGAGGCGGGCCCTTTCTGTCCCCTGGTGCCCAGTTCTGTCACAGTTCTTCCTCACGTCACTGCTACTCGGCTTTTCTTCTCTGCCAAAAGTCAGAACCCGCTTTCTTCTTATGGCTCGAATCCCCTAAAGCTTTTCTCCGGATTACACCATCTTTCCCAACAAGTGTCCCTCTCCCCTCTCGTCCAGCGCCGGCCTCCTCTTTGCCGATTTTGTTTGACTTCATTAAGCAAAGCGAGTCACGTCCGCGCTCTCTTACTGTCTGTACTCCTAAGTTACCTATCTGTTGTTCTTCATTCGACTTGATGGAGAATGGCGATGCCCAGCTTTCTCACTTTGCTCTGTACCCTCACTTTGCTAAAACACCCTCGGTGTTTTATTTTCAAATCCATCTCTCCGTGCAGTTTCTTGTACTTCCCTTGGCTGGTACACGGACGGCCGTCCGGCAAACACTGAGACCACCAGGCCAGTTAGCACAGGCCACGGAGCAGTCAGAAGATGGTAACAACTTTGGGTCTCTGGTGACCTGCACTGGATTCAACTCACTGACCTAGAGGTGAAAGGCTCTGTATTCCATTACTAATCCCCTGAGCTATCCTGCCCCCTGAAAATGATTCTTTGGTTTTATTTTTGCAAAGGCCATTTATAAAATCATGAACTGGATTTAGGAAAGCAACCATGAAATAGCAAGGGACAACAACTGATTGAAATTCCTTCAATGTATTATGGGCTGAAGTTTCTCGACAGTAGGACTGGGGGGAAAGTTATATAGAGGCACCTCCGTTCTTATTTCAGTAGTGTGACCGGCTCACTTAAACGCGGCAACTTTAGATCCACTGACCGTGCCTCAAGGAACTAAATCCTAAATAAATAAAATGGAAAAGCAAACTATGAAATAGCCAATAATCTTTATTTTGCACTTCCCCACCGCCCCCATCCCTCTCCAAAAAGCACTAATGGGTAGATCTGTGCATGTGAAAATACTGTATAAAGTATTTAGGATGATCTCAAATTAATAAAACAAAACAAAACAAAACAAAAAAACCACATATCTCAACATAGATGCTTCGTTTCTTTGTAGGGATAGAAACATTTTGGCTTCTAGAACAAGGAGGGCAGTGAAATACTGCACCCTGAAAAGGTTGGCTCTGTTTCCACTGATTTGCAATTTAACATTCATGGCAGAAAACCTCATTTCTCTAACCACATAATAAGTTTTAAAATATGACTACTTCATACACTAATATCAATTTACTTGGCATTAAAAAAATTCACAATTTCTATTAATATATTTGTATTAGGTTCAAAGCCCATATTCTAGCATTCAACATATCCATTACACTGGCCCAAATTGGGATTATTTCAAAATCAAGTAAAAGTCCATATTTATTCCAAAGTTGCTAAAATATGCTAATAAAGTTAAATTTGATGTTTTACATTAAAAATAAAATATTTGGTTTATCTCTCAGACATCTATAACATATAATAAATAGTGGGCAGTATAGTAATATAATAAAGTTTTGTGATACCCTGAAATTTGATGAGTTTTCTTTAAAAAAAAAATTCATAATATACTTCATTTCAGCCTTAAACCACAATCTCAATGAACAGATTTGCAGAAATAAAACAATATAAACACAAAATGCTACAGTATATATGTTTTTTCGGGTTTTTGTTTTTTGTTTTTGTTTGTTTTTTGTTGTTTTTTTTTTTTTTACTTTCGGGGAATCTACATGTCCATTTAGTAAAAGTAAGTCAAAGAAACTTAGAGTTAACAAAACAATTTCAAATCAAAGTACAGACTTAAATTGCCTTGCTGTCCTTCCAACTGCTAAGGCCCTCTGCCCCACGGTGTCCGGGGCACGGCGCGGGCTCAGCTCAAGGTAGATTACTTGGAACTATGGCTCTGCTTCTAGCCTTCTTCGTGTGTGTACAGCAGTAATTACAGACACGGCTGAAACCACCGTGGATTTCAGAGAAAGCCAGAATTAAACACGATAAAAATTTAAAAAATAACTACTTCATAAATATTTATTATTTACATTAGGGGAGATCTTCTAGTCGGGGTGTTTTTATACAAGTCGGTGAAATGTAGAAGCCGTGAGAAAGCCAGCAGTTTGGAGAAGGGCACAGTCAGGATGCCACGAACGTAGAAACCACGTGCGAGTCAACAAAAATAATCTGCGCAAAAGCAAACAGGACATGATAGAAACCTTTTTCTTAAAAAATATAAGGTATTTCACAAAAGCCTGAACATTTTACATGTTAGTACTAAAAATGGGGGGTGGGGTGGGGGCGGGAAAGCTTCATATATTTTCATCACAAAAATATTTACCGGTCCTCCAAGTGGTTTTCTTTTCTGTCATTATGATTATCTTACTAGAGAGAGGGGACAGGTTGCAAACTGTACAGACTAATGGCGTCCAGGAGTTACAGTCGAGGCGGATGACACATTGTCTTCTCATCTAATACCTTAGCGAAAAGGCCCTGGAGAGAATAAAGAAAATCAGAAGGGAAGATTACAGTCTTTTTATTAATAATACTTGTCACTGGTCATAGAAAAGCGGGGACGTGGCGGTCCTGAGCCACGCCTCGACTTGAGTCTGTCTTCAGTCACACGGCCATGTGGGCCCAGGCCAGTCTGTCACGGGGGCCAAATCCAGAGTGGACAGTGCGTTCTTGTCCTTGGGCTTCCGAGATCCGCTCTCTGCAGGAATGTGGGTGGCAGACGGGATGCCAGGATTGCCCCAACTCCCCTCCGAGGCGATGCCGCTTGTCCATGCCACCTGACACGTCAGTGGGCCCGGTGCTTTCGCTTTTTGTGCTTTTTATCCTTCTTCTTGTTGGCACACTTGGGACAGAACCACTGCATTTCTTCCGGTGGTGCAGCCATTATTCCAACACAGGGCCTACACGGGCGTAAACAAACAAAAAAAGATTTTGGATAAACCAGCTTAATTTATGTAAATATTTATGTATATAATTAAATAATTTCTAAGTCTGCAGCCCGTTTAGCAGAGTCCAGGCTGAAGAGTTCTAGCACAGACAGCGGCGCTGCTGGACGTGTGCGTTACTGGATTTCGCGGTAGGGCCCTTTCGGACGCCCTGCTGTGGGAGTTAGTGGTCATTCCTCCTTTCAGCCACAACGGGCTAGTTCTTCCGAGCAGTGGTCTGGCTATATATATCATGTGACCGAATGGATTTCTATCTTTTTATATCTGATTTTTAAACTATAAAATGAGGAGATTATTTGCATAAACTCTGGCAGTGTTTCTTCAGTTCGGGGGCACGGTTGGGAGAGCTATGAAGAGCACACCAGCCGTCTCTTCCTGCACCTTGTGATGTGTTTAGCAAGGGGTTCCCTCCACGCTACCGTCAAGTGCTGCAGCTTATAGAAAGTTACTGGAAAAAAAGGAAAGGGAAACCCTTTGTCTCTTTCTCTCTTTTTTTTTTTTAATAAGAAGGATATATAGGCTAGGCCAAATATTTGGAATTTAGGTTGAAGAACAACAGTCCTAAGATTCTTGATTTTTGGCGTTAATACTAATCACATGTTAATCTGACTGTGATTGTGCTCCCTACACTGCTCCTAGGACAGTCGTGGAATTGGGAGCGTGTCCAGGACGGACTGCGGTCACCGCTGTGCCCCAAGGAGCCCCCCTTGCAGCCGGCCCAGCCTGCAGCGCTCACCAGTGATACCAGTCGTCACAGTCGTCACAACCGATCATGGGACTCCCGTCGTCGGGCTTGTTGCATCCGGGACAGATCCAGATCTGATTCCCCCACTCATCTCGGATCTGAGGTTTTTAGATGGGGGAATGGGGTGGGAGGGGCAAAAACAGAGACGGAATGGGAAAAAAGAACCAAAAAGAGGACAGGATAAGAATGATTACTTTATCATTTTCTCCCATGAACCTCATAAACAAGTTAAACTAAAAAGAGAGCCGGTGGTTTAACAATTTATTGAAGTCATGATCGCCATCATCACTACCCTGGGATCGCATGAAAAAGAAAGAGCTACTAGGTACTCAGTGAGAAGACATTTGTAATGAATATTTTCAACTCTCTTTTGTAAGTCATAAAAACAAAGCATTTTATAACCAGTTCTACGAATGGTATGACCTGTAGCCACTATGATCTAAAAACTACCGTAAACACGTGGGTTGGTACTGATTCGGGTCATCACGGCAGTGAAAGCTGATATTTGTGCAAGCCATGGAGCTCGACCATATGCAGCCTCCTCAGTCACATCCACGGGCGTGGAATTAATGTATGCAGCCCAGTGTGCGTGCATCACCTTATTACTTATTAGCCAAGCCCTTCTCCTGAACTAGCTGATAAGATCAAGGATATAAAAGAGCTGTTACTAAGTAACTTTCCATTCCCTTTATGACATTTTCAGTAAAGCACAATCAAGTAAAGGGCAAATAAAATAAGGGGTGCAGGAGGCCAATGAGCTACACATTTTAACATCATTTTGCTGTAACTGTGGTGTGCTCTGGAGTTTGCTTTCCTTAACTTAGCAGCTCCAAATCAGAAGCATCCCGAATTATGTCGCTTCCTCAAATTCCATGTTAACCAAACCAATTTGGAAGAAACAAATCTATGACGGGCCTTCAAAAAACAGCAGACTACGAGCTGATTTTTTTTTTTTTTAAGATTTTTATTTATTTAACAGAGATAGAGAGAGCACAAGCAGGCAGAGAGGCAGACAGAGGGAGAGGGAGAAGCAGGCTCTCTGCTGAGCAGGGAGCCCGATGCGGGGCTCGATCCCAGGACCCTGGGATCATGACCCGAGCCGAAGGCAGCCACTTAACCGACAGCCACCCAGGCGCCCCCTACGAGCTGATTTTCAAAGGTTTTTACAGTAACACGGCAAATAGTCTCATTCAGTTTATTTTGCAAGGTACAGTCGGTTCCTATACTTTCAAATACAACACTGACCCGATATTCAGAAAAGAATGGCTCTCTTCGTGTATGATGGGCGTACTGCGGACACAGATGCTTCATTCCACTGACATGAAAGCTTCCTGAAAAAACCTGGGCCGCTACAGCTCTGGTTTAGGCCTCCCTACATCTAAGGGCAGAGATCCAGGTGCCAGCTCTCTAAGGGTAAGACCGGTCCAGCGTCCTATGCCCTGAAGCGGCCATGCGTGGCCAGCCGGGCTGCTGGTTGACCTCTCTTGAAATGAGAAGGCCGTGACTCTGTTGCTACATCAGAAATTGGCCGTAGCATCCTTAATAACTAACATCCAACCAGTGTACTGAGTTCTTCCAAGCATCTTACTTTGTTTACTCATCCTGAAACAACCCTTGGATGGGTGACGAACGGAGAAACTGGAGCTGGGGGAATGTAAGTGACAGCAGCAAAGTCCCACTATTACGCAGTGACATTTTTGCCCGATAGCCCATGTTTTTCCCCAGATCACACATTTTGGTCCCTGTCTACAAAGTGTCTCTGAGGAGATATAAGGCTTTCCATCCATGTTGCCTATGCCAGTCAGATCCAGGGAGTTAGCCCAAAAATCCACTTGAGAATCAGAAATTTTAGGCTAGAACACACTGTATTGATCATCTAGTCTGACATGAACCCCCTAATTACAGATGAAGCAATGGAGGCAGAAGAGGTTAAATATAAAATCTTTCCTGATCAACCAACCCATCTTGGGGTGATGAGACCTCAATTTAAACACCTGGAACAACTGGTCCTTGAATGGGCCTTATTTATTTATTTATGTATTTATGTATTTATTTATTTATTTATTTTATTTTGAGAGAGAGAGTGAGCATGAGCAGAGAGGGGCAGAGGGAGAGAGAGAATCTTAAGCTGACTTCACACGGAGCGCAGAGCCTGAGCAGGGCTCTATCTCACGACCCTGAGATCACGACCTGAGCTGAAACCAAGAGTCAGACGCTTAACCGCCTGAGCCACCCAGGCACCCCGGTGATCACAGATTTTATCACATCTTCTATTTTTGTCTTGAATATTTTTCTGTTAATTTTACATGTCTTTATATCCTCTCTCAATACTTTTTGAGATTTTCTTATCCTTTATATCATTATAGTGCCTTAAACGTATGATGATTTATTGAAATTTCCTTCTAAAATGCCTTAAAGAGATATAATATTTACCTGATTTATAACAACCATCATGAGTCCTACTTTCCAATCCTATCTATTCAGACAGGTCTGTGCCACCAGGAGGCTGATAGATCACAGTTTACACATTTGGTGGTCAGAGCAGTATTGTACACAGAGTGCCTCTATGCGCCTGAAATCTTTCTGTTGTGTGTATGTCACTCCACAGTGTACAAGGGACATATTTATAAAAACACGTCATTACTAGACTGACTTCAGGGTTTGAATGAGACCTGATACTACTCAGCATGGGGAAAACACCTGAAAACAGTCCCATGACAACAGTGTAAATTCATTCAACAAGCCGAGCTTTACCATCTGAAGACATGCTTCCATACTCAAGCTAATTTCCTTAACATGCAAGCCCTGGTATATTCCAGACCTTCGCCAATGAAATACTGTAATTAGCGATGTTACCCAGAAACAGCATCTGGCCCATAAGATCTGTGCACATGATGTAACTTAGACTCTTAAGTGAAAGTTTAATTGCTTGATCAAGAAGTTCAGTGTGGGATTTAAATATCACTATTCATCCCTATATTTCTTCATTGACATTGTTGTATATACGTATAAAACAATATAAGCTAAAGAAAAACAATGCTTTGATATTATTTATGGAGACTAAATATGCAAACACCTTAAACAACACTCTATAGCCCAAAGCTTGAAAACGCGGTGGAAATATCTTTCTAGTCATAAAGGATTGCCTCTGAAATTCTGTAATGACATAAGACACTGCTTTTTAACTGAAAACATTTTCACGGTGGAAGAGTCAGCTCCTAGGTGGCTTTTCCTTAACTACTACAGAAATAAAAGGCAGCATACCACGTAAGTGCTGACGGTCTCCGTGACCACACTTCGGACCGGGGCTTTGGACGTTCCGGCTCCAGAGATGGCTGGGGACGGGGCCGGCATCAAAGCCGGGGCCGCGGTGGACTGCGTGAGGAGTGGCGAAGGCACCGGGGCGGGGGTGACATGCACGGGGACAGGGGCAGGGACTGCAGCAGGCGGTGGGGTCTTCGGTCTACTCAGAGAAGGGGCCGGCTTAGCTTCCGGGGCTGGGACCACTTTGCTGATGACGCTGTCAACGAGAGAGAGAAAAGGAGAAGTCACAACAGGATAGTGGAGTCAAATCAGGCATTGAAAACATTATCACAAAAATAACTTTCTTCTTCTAGGAGCAAAACACTTTTTTTTTTTTTTAAAGATTTTATTTATTTATTTGAGAGAGACAGATAGTGACAGAACTAGCGAGAGAGAGCACAAGCCAGGAGGAGAGGGAGAAGCAGCCTCCCGCCGAGCAGGGAGCCCGACGTGGGGCCCGATCCCAACACCCTGGGATCACGACCTGAGCCGACAGCAGACGCCCAACCGACTGAGCCACCCAGGCACCCAGGAGCAAAACACTTCTGAGCAAGCGTCTGGGGATAGCAAGGCTCCCCACCCATTCCCCTCTCAACTTGGTCAGAGTCAGGCCTGGGGAGAAGAGTTAGTAGCAGGAGAGAGGGGCACTCCCTTAGCGGGGGCAAGAGCAGCTGAGGCTCCCTTCCTGCCGTTTGCAGCTGGGGGGTCTCCAGGAGCAGTGGGCATCCCCAGAACTCACGCAGTTGCAGACTCGAGCTCAAACCCTCGATCTGCCACAGGCCAGCCCTGTGAGCTCGGGAAAGTCACTTCAAAATACTGTGCCTGAGCACCTGTATCATCCTGGGCACTTTACATATATCACCTCACCCAGTCCTCACAACAACTTCAAAAAAGTTTCCGTGATCCCATTTCATAGATGAGGAAACAGGATTAGAGAACGGAATGGGGCTACATGGGTGGCAGGCTTTGAACGAAGGTCTATTCGATTCCAAGTTCTTTCTTCATTTTTAAAAAAGATGCCTTATTTGAAAGGAAAAAAGTTATATATAATATACATATATATTATATATAATTTCGAGCAGAGAGAAGGCAGTATTCCAGACAGCTTAGGAAACAGAGATACACAGATATGCGCCCTTTGCCACATTCACTTCTGATCTCCCTTCCTCCTCTGCAAGGAACCACTGTCCTCAAGCCCCAAGTATGCTCTTTGTAGATACACACAAACGATATATACTGTATCACTGTTTTATGTTTTCTAACTATATAAACAATATAATATTGCACTATATTTATTCCTGTCAACTAGCTTTCCTTAGTTATTTTTTTTAATTGAGATATAGTTGCCCTATAACCTGTGTAAGTCTGAGGTATACAATGTACTGGTTTGATATATTTGTATATTGCAGTGATTATTATAGTAGAGTAATAATATGATTATTTTGGTAGCGTCAGCAAATACCTTTATCATGTCACATAATTATTTCTTTTTTGTGTTGAGAACATTTAAGATCTAGTCTCTTAGCAACTTGGAAGTTTATAATGAAGTAATGTTGACTATAATCTCTATGCTCTGCATTAGATCTCCAGAACTTACTTGTCTGCCTACAGTTGCCCACTTAGTTTTAGGTCTCCTGATTTATCCATGTTGATACATATAGATCTGTAGCATTCACCTTAATTGCTATATAGTATTCGATGGTATGAATAAGGCAAAAGGTTTGTGCCCACTGCCCTACTGAGGGTAAAATAGACTACCTTGTAAATGTTACATGTTGACACGGAAACACGTTCAAGAGTTTCCCCAGGCTATATTCCCAGGAATAAAGTTGCTGGGTCGCAGGGCATGCACATTCTCATCTCTACCAGGAATCCCAATCTATTCCCTAAAATGACTGCACCAACTCATCTCTTTCTACTATCCCACACTAAACTTTCCAAGCCCTGCCTTGCTGATCAACAAAGTACAAATACAGACAGCTGCCTCTGAGAGTTACAGTGAGAACCTGGATATACAGAAACGTGTCAGAAAACATTAAATGTAAAGTGTGAGCACCAGCATTACACCGACGCCTGTAGCTCATGGTAACGCCTGGCGTCACCGTTACCGGCCGGCA
This sequence comes from Phoca vitulina, assembly GCF_004348235.1. Lineage (NCBI taxonomy): Eukaryota > Metazoa > Chordata > Mammalia > Carnivora > Phocidae > Phoca > Phoca vitulina. Next base: position 9,764,633 of record NW_022589736.1, on the reverse strand, counting down.
TCTTTCTACCTTCTTAAAGGCTTAGAGTTTAGAAAGTACCTCCACGAAAAAGCACTGGTTCTTTGCTACTCTCATTGGAAGTTTATACAACATTAAATTACTTTAAAAATTCCACGATGTAAGCAAATAATGCTCTAATTGCTTTCCATTTGTCTCATCCAAGTGTGACTGCCCTCCTAACTTGAATGTAGCCAAAGACCGAGAAAATTTAACAGAGGCTGTTTGTGCAGGAGATACTCAGTACTGCTTGATACAATTAATAGTGAATATTTATTGAACACTTACTAAGTACCCAACTGTTCTCAGCACTTGAAAGCCAACTGCATGGCAGGCACCGTGCTAAATGTTTGCCTTACTCACTTGATCTTCACAACCACCAAATGAGGTTAAAAACTCTGATTATTGTCCTTTCATGAACCAAGGCACACAGAGATTATGTACCCTGTACAAATTCATAGGCTACTATGAGACAGAGCCAGGATTTAAAGCCCGGCAGTCTGATTTCAGAACCTGTGATCCTAACAACTACACTATGCTGTCTCTCTCACTGCTTACTGAGTGAGTTTTGCCCTACATATAAGGTGGGAGTTCAAAGACCTTACTATGGGCATATTTATATCTGCAGTGCAAGCACTGCTTATTTTCATGGTTAGACTAAAATGTTACACACTATTTTTGGAGGCAATTTCCCATAATGGTTTGAAATATAGGTGCTGGAATCAAAACTAAAGGAAAAGCAGGAACCCAGAGAGGTTAAGTTGGAACACAGATGTTTCGCCCTGAGGGTGTGTGTGCATACCGCAAACCTGATCTTTGGTTTTGATAAAGATGACAGGTTTCAATGCCCAGGCCTGCCAAAGTGGAACGTCTAATAGAACTCCCATCCCACATTAAAAACTCCAGCAGGCTATACTGATTAAGGAAGAAGGAATCAGGGCCTTGTGAATTCTTAGCTCTGCTTGTCCGGGACACTGTATTAAAAAGTACTCTGGACTTGTAATGTGTGTAGGTACCCAGCACTAATCATCTTGAGAGGAAGTGACTTGAAATCTAGGCCTTTTACCTATATTATTAGTGCAGATAGTTATTAAGAGAAAAAAAAAAAAGCACATAATCAAAGAAAACCAAATATAAGAGAGAGCATCAGGGAGAACCAGAAGATAACAGACAGAATAAAGGGACCCGTAAAGAGTACAGAGACTAGAATTATCAACTATGTAGCAACTACATGTAGTTGTAGCCTACAACATTCAAAAAAAATAAAAGGCAAAGCATGACATTACCTGCAGGTAATAGAAAGTTATAAAGAGTGATCCAGCAGATTTGAAAAGAAATGAACTGACCTAGAAATGAAAAATACACCAACAAATTTACTCTCAGCAGAATGAGAGAACTATAAACTCTATAAGAAGACAGAAGACATGATCTAGAATGTAGCTTGGAGGGGCAAGGAGAGAATACAATAAATTACAACATGTTTAATAATTACTACACATTTAATCATAATTCTAGAGAAAGAATGGTGCAGAGGGCAAATGTTAACAAGAATATCTGAGGACTTTTATGGAACTGATGGCAGATACCAATCCACAGACTTATGCAGCCCAACAAGTCCCAGGCAAGATAAAGAAAGAGAAATCTGCACCTGGACACATCAGAGTGAAACTACAAAACATCACCAAGAGGAAAGTCTGAAAAGTGGCCAGAGGGGAAAAAGAACATTACTTTTTTTTTTTTTTTTAAGATTTTATTTATTTATTTGACAGAGAGAGAGAGTTAGCGAGAGCAGGAACACAAGCGGAGGAGTGAGAGAGGGAGAAGCAGGCTTCCCGCCGAGCAGGGAGCCCGATGCGGGGCTCAATCCCAGGACCTTGGGATCATGACCTGAGCCGAAGGCAGACGCCCAACGACTGAGCCACCCAGGCACCCCAAGAACATTACTTTCAAAGAAACCGATGGCAGCTGACTTCTCCATGGCAACGATGAAACTGGAAGACAGTGGAGTAACATCTTCCATGTGCTGAGGAAAAGTCCATTTTCTCTTTGAAAACATCTCTCAAGAACAAGGATGAAATAAAGACATTTTCAGGCAAGGAAAATCTAAGGACTTGCCAACAGTGGATCTTTACTAAAAGAAATTCTAAAGTAGCAATTCTCAAATGTTTTGGTCTTAGGGACTACTTCACATTCTTAAAAATGACTGAAAAACCCAAAGAACTTTTTGCTTATGTGCATTGTATCTGTCAATATTTGCCATATTAAAAATCAAAACTGAGAACTTAAAATATACTTACTTAGTAATTCATTTAAAAGTCAGAATAATAAACCCATTACATGTTAACAGATAACATTTTTTAAAAATCAATTCAGGAGAAGACTAACACTAGCTTCATACTTCTGAAAATCTCCTTAATGTATGCATAAGTAATTGGAGAGGAGAGGAGTGTGTTAACGGCCTTTACAGATAATTGTGTAAATTCTTCAATACTGCACCCAAATGCAATGAGTGATAGTTTCTTCAGTTAGTCGCTATGTACAATCTGAAACAATATTGGTAAGCTTTTCATATTTTGTTACATTAAAATTCATTGAACTGCTAGCACTCTGAATAGTTATTTTACCCACACATGGTTTTATAACATCATGCACTGGTTTGTAATATTGGTTCACTGAATTATGCATATCTTCCAAATATTTACACATTTCATTATACAGCATTAAAATATCACATTTGTTGGTGTTAACATCATCTCATCAAAAATGTCTTGGAGTACTGAGGAGCTGTCAACTTGTAATATGTTTTCCAAGACTCTAATTTTTACTTCAAAGTTGTCATTTTATCATTTATAACAAATATTCACAGGTATTTTCCCTGAAGTAAAAGGCTTCCTTTTTTCATTTTTGGGGAAATGTTGGCTAAATATCTAAGTCTGGATAACCATTGTTTGTCAGTTGCTCTTTCAAGTAAAAATGGTTATCTTGAGAAAAGCTGCTAGTTGAGCTTGCAACTTAAATAATCACACAAATACTTCTCCTCAAGACAACTATCATATTTTGGTATGGAGAGAAAGTGTTTTATTAACGCTTCCTATTTCATCACTATCCACTTTGACACACAAACTATCGAAAAGCTGGATATCCTGAGGGCCTATGCACCACTCTGAGCACCTCTGTTCTAAAAGAAGTACTTCTGGAAAAGGAAGGTGATCCCATCAGAAGGTCTGAGATGCAAGGAAGAATGACAGACATGTCAGTAAAGTTAAATATAATTAAATAAAGTTAAATAAAATACATGGAAACAATAATACATAAACCAGCAGGGGATGAATAGAGCTAAAGCATTCTAATGCACTTCTATTATCTGGAAGGAGGTAAAAAAGGTATTAAATTTAAAATGTGGTAATTTCTAGGGGCGCCTGGGTGGCTCAGTCATTAAGCGTCTGCCTTCGGCTCAGGTCATGATCCCGGGGTCCTGGGATCGAGCCCCGCATCGGCCTCCCTGCTCTGTGGGAAGCCTGCTTCTCCCTCTCCCACTCCCCCTGCTTGTGTTCCCTCTCTTGCTGTGTCTCTCTCTGTCAAATAAATAAAATGTTTAAAATAAAATAAAATAAAATAAAATGTGGTAATTTCTAGGTAACCATGTAAAGATTAGGAATGAAGTATATGTATAACTTCTAAACTAGTATGGAGAAAAATGGAATGTTAAAAAAAAATAACCAATCTGACAGAAGGAAAGGAGAAACCTAGAACAATAAGACAAACAGAAAACCCAAAATAAGGTGGATTATAACTCTAAAGATCAATAATTATATCATGTAAATGTTCTAAACAATTTACTTGTCAGATTGGGTAAAACAGTGAAACCTAACAGTATGCTATTTGTACTAGAGGCATGTCTAATAACAGAGCAATGGGAAGGCTGAGGGAATTGGCCAGCAAAAGTGGCATGTGGACACAAGGAAACGTGACAGCACACAAAACAGATTGTAAGGCAAGAACTACCAGTGGTAATGAAGGTTTCTCCATAATGATAAAAGGTCCCTATGTGCCAGGAAGATATAACAATTTAAAACTTGAATGCACTTAGAAACATATCCTTAAAACATATAAAGCAAAACCAAGAGAACTGTAAGAAATGGACAAATCCACAAGTGTAACTGGGGATTTTAGGATATCTATCTGGAACTGAGAGAGTAAGCAGTCAAAAAACCAGTAAAGGGTTGCCTGGGTGGCTCAGTTGGTTATGCATCCACCTTCGGCTCAGATCATGATCCCGTCCTGGGATCATGATCTCAGAGTCCTGGGATTGAGCCCCACATCGGGCTCCCTGCTCAGTGGGGAGTCTGCTTCTCCCTCTGCCTCTGCCCCTCCTCCCCCTGCTTGTGCTCTCTCCTCTCTCATTCACTGTCTCTCTCAAATAAATAAAATCTTAAAAAAAAAAAATCCCAGTAACAATATATAAGGTTTGAACAAAATAACAAAAATAACAAAACTGACCCAATGGACATTTAAAAAACTCTGTATTCAACAAATACAGACTATTTATTCTTTTCAAGAACACACTGAAAGAAACTGAGCAAACAATTCCATCAGGCTGAAGAATACTCTGCACAGTCGGTACACATACCTGTTACCCCAGCGATGCTAGTTGTCCCTCAAAGGAACGCAAAGCCTTTGCGTTTCTGTATCCTCAGCACCTAACATGGCAACTGGCACTTGTAGTCACCTCACAAATCTGAACATAGTTAATTTTATTAATCAAACAAACAAAAGCTGGTCCTGCAAGTAGTGGTTTCCTAGAAGAAATGATACATTGAGGACATTTTCCTAGCCAACAAAAATTACAGGAAAAAACTGCACTGTGTCATATGCACTATGATGTGGGAAGAAAGACAGATAAAGCACAGGAGAGGAAAATATGGGGTGTCAGTGAAGTGAGAAGGAGATGAAGCAAAGAAATACCAGACAGGTTAGGGGGATGGGGAGACCCAGGCACCTGTGGTTGTGGGTTCCACAGAGCCAATGGGCGGGGGCGGGGGGCGACCAGGAGGAGGACAGGAAGAAGAAACAGCCTTGTGATGTGAGGACCAGAGGTGGAAATATGCCCGGAAATCTAAGATATCAACATGAGGGGGCTATTGGAGGGAAGGACATTTTCTATCTCCTACCTACTCAGAGGAATGATGGGTGGGGACTTACAAAAGGACATGCAAAGAATTTGTTCCTCTGATTATCACTTCGTTTCAACTTTACTATTAGCTATTCCAGTGGAAAATGTTTGCTGGAGGTTAACAACTGAACTTATTACCTAAAATGGTATTCACATGATCTAATAGACAATGATCATACAAAATTGACAATTAGCTTTGTTTGAGTTGTAAGACAGTGTAGTTAATTTGGAAAAAAGATAATTCAAATTACAGGGTATATCGCAAATCATAAATTCTAAAGGGATTAAGTATTTCGTAAAAGAAAATGTAAAACCATTAAAATACCCCAACAAACGAGTAAACATATGTTTTTAATCTTGGGGTAGAAAAGGATTTTCTAAGTATGTCCGCAAAAGTAGAAACCATAAAAGGAAACACTGATTTGATTGGGCAAAAACTGTAAATATCATAAGCAAAATACCATAAAATATCTTAAGCAAAGGCAAAAGACAAAATGGAGGAAAGTTACTTGCAATATACATGATAGAGGGTTCAGTTCCTATTACATAAAGAGTTCTTTCAAATCAAAACCAAAAAGACTAACATTCTTATTAAACGTGAGCAAAGGACACAAGCAGGTGATAGAGAGTGAAAGAAACAAAAATCGACAACAGAAAAAAAAAAAAAGTTCTACATTCATGGTAATCAAAGACATGAACATGAAAACAACAATAAAATACCTTTTTGGATACAAATTAAAAAGATGTCAAGATGGGGGAATGGGAAGGATGGTTGTACAGCACTTCTAAATGGTTAACAAAACCTTAAAAATGTACTAGTCTCGACCAGCAATTCCATGTATAGAAATCGATTCTGAGGAAATAATTAGACAACTATGCACAGATATGGGTAAAGAATATTATTTACAGCATTGTTTATGATTGCCCAAAACTACAATGACTATAATTTAAAATACCCCCAAACAGGGGATCGGTTAAATAAATGAAGATAAACAAAATGCCACTGTTATCTGAAGAGATGATACACGCATACATAAATGATGTTTACCCCCCAACAAGTTATGGATACTATGCGTAAGAGAATCCAGTTTTTGTAAGAAAAAAAAAAAAGCAAGTAAGAATGGATGAGTGTGTATTTAGAAAGAAGTTCAAAAGAATACACACCAAAATGTCCTGAAATTGGCTCTGCATGGTGGGGCTACAGGCAGTTCTTTTTTTTAAATTTTTTTATTTTTAACATTTTAATTCCAGCATAGTTAATACACAGTGTGATATTAGTTTCAGGTGTCTGATACAGTGATAGGTGTTTTTTTTCTTTTGGTATCATATGTAACTTGTGCAATAAAAGATTTAAGTTAAAAACACTTGCCACAATATATACATCTAAAATGTTGCTGGGAATTGTGAATGATTGTTTGAACTGCACATTTATGATCTGTCCACTTTTCTGTACATATGTTATTGTTTATTTAATAAACTTTTGGGAAAACACGATGGCTTGGCTAAAGCCTTCCAGCCAAATGCTGGCCATGGTCTGGTTGTAGAAGCCCCAAGCTAAATTCAAAAGCTGCTCAAGTGAGTGTATCTAAGCTGAGTGTATCATCATTAACAGAGATCAACAAGAAAAGGGTCAAGGGAGGAGAACCCCATAAAGCTATGCTATTCTGGTACATAATTAAAATCATAAATTTGAACCGAGGTATTAAGGTGGTTCACAGTCTTGTCTTTTCAAAGGAATAAAATGTGTGCCGTTGCTTTGTGTCCCAATTATGTGCACATCTGTCTCCATCATCCACATTAGGCAGTACATTTCTTGGGAGTAAGGTGGGTATCTTATTTGTCTTTGAATTATTTGCAGTATAAAACAGTGTCTTAATACATATTCATCAACTTTTTTTTTTTTTTTTAAATTTTATTTATTCATTTGAGACACAGAGATACAGAAAGAAAGAGAGAGCATAAGCAGAGGCAGACAGAGAGGGAGAAGCAGGCTCCCCACTGACCCAGGAGCCTGATGTGGGGCTCGATCCCAGGACCCTGGGATCATGACCTGAGCCGAAGGCAGACGCTTAACGACTGAGCCACCCAGGTGCCCCCATATTCATCAACTTTAATAAGCATAAGGCCTAATACTACATTGAGATTTCTTAAAAATAAGTATTTTACTTTTGAATATTTTTGTCTGTTTACAAGATTTTAGACTAGGCCAATTTCCTCTTTTCCTTCCTTCCTGCCTACCTTCCTAACATAATACTTAAAAGAGTTCCAAGACCACTGAGATTTCTATTTGCCAGCATGGATGTGGTTTCCTCACCTGGGAACTGACCCTCAGACCAAGAATGATGATCACATCAATGTCAGGATCAAGCACATCTTGAAGGTTTCAATCTAACTATTGTCTGGAAATGCTTTTAAGTTGCTTTGAGCTCCACCAAACACATAATGAACATTATCTGCCTTGCCTGACTCTTTCACTTCTCTTAGATTTCTCTCTTACCTGTAAGGCCTGTGAATGGTACCCCCGAGAATGGCTTAGCATTAGCTTACAGCCAATGGATGTAGAGACAGGTCATCACTTCATGGGGGCAGGGCCCAAAATCTCAGAGATCTACCTGCTCGTACATATCTTATTTTTTCAATTTAGACAGACAGTGGTTTGATGAAAATTACTCATAATAACAATAATCCTTCCAAAACGCCTGATACTCCCCTCTACTTCAAGTGAATTATCCTCTTAAAGGTACGTGTGTTGTGTTTCTCATTCAAATTTCCCGAGTGGCAAAAGGAAAAACATTAAAGTGGGTACTCAGTATTGATAGACAAAACGTGTCCTAACTTTGTTTCCAAGAGATTAGACTGGTCACTAAAGTGACTAAAGTGACTTGTTTTTCCCGATTCCTCTGCATTTTATGAGAAAATACACGAGAGTTTGAAAAGTTATTTTTGATTTTAGCTGCTAGGTGACTTTTGTGGTAACCGGATACATAGCTTTAAGAACAATCCTTTCATTATCTCTTCAATTTTGCACATTCCAGAAAAAATAAACAGTTCTCCATGATATAATTTCTCATAGCTTGTGGGATAAATTATCATCACCTAACCTAATTATGATCATTGTAAAAATAACTTTGGATTCCTAGGGGCCTTCACTGCCAATCTTTACTGTTCCCCCCATACTTCTAAACAGTGTTTTGTGTCTCCATATTTTTCTCCCTGAAGTATCACCTTTTCCCCTACTTAACTGCAGAGCAGGTTCCCCTCCAAAGCTTTCTGTTGAATAAGCAATGTCGCGCAGAGTAACCAACACCGCCCACAGCTGTGTCCCACAATGGTTCCATGCTGCTAACATTACATCTTTTGGAGGATTTGATCAGAGTGCCCTAACTGCGATAAACACTGGCGTTATTCATAAAAACGTGTAGAAGGAGGGATTTTCAGTGGGATTTCTTTACCTGTTTCCCCACCACAAAACAGTGAAAGAAATAGAATGGGTCATGGGCTGCTTGGCCTGCAAGGCAAACTCACAGCTTGACAAGTCAATAAAGAACCAATCCTCACCTCTCCAGCCACACAGAGCCTCCAAGGTTAGAGGCAAACACAATTTGGATATGTCTGCCCAGGGGGTTTAATGATCCTCATTATTCAGCTACTGTGTGCAAACACTATGAAGCCAGTAACCTGAATTATCAAAGTCCGAATAACTGACTACTAACCTGCATACAAAGTTCAAAAGTTCCCTCACAATGGTTCACTTATTCACCCTTAAAAGTGAATGGCCATTTTTAAGTGTAACAAAATAAAGCCATAGGTAAAAACTATTGTAATCACCTCCAGGAATTTAATGTGAACTTCGGGACAGGCAAGTTCTTCATTGTTTGGAAGAAAAACCATTTTGATTTAAGAAAAAAAATGTTCCTTGAGCCACAACTCCCTTTTCTTCTTCAGATTTAACATTTCAGCCAATCTCAGAAATACCATGTACCTTTTGAAATACCATATAAACCAAATTCCCATGTTGCATTTTAAACTAACTCCTTACAACACATACAAAAAGCCCACTGAGATTTCACTTTCATATTACTATAAAACTGCATATTGGGTCACAGTGGTTTTATAAAACATCACAGTTTTGTTTTCTTATTTTCATTTTGAAAGTCCTAGAAATGCTATGCCGGGGTGCCTGGGTGGCTCAACTGGTTAAGTGTCTGCCTTCAGCTCAGGTCATGATCCTGGAGTCCCAGGATCGAGCCCCACGTCGGGCTCCCTGCTCCTCCTTCCCTTTCTGCCCCTCCTCCTGCTCATACTCTCTCTCTCAAATAAATAAATAAAATCAAGAAAGAAAAGAAAGGAAAAGAAAGAAAGAAAAGAAAAGAAAGAAAAAGAAAGAAAGAAAGAAAAAGAAAGAAAGAAAACCGAGAGAAATGCTACCCCAAAGTATGGCAGTCAGCATCCGAGGACCCCACCTCCTAGTCTTCCTGCACTGTGTGTCCCCTCACAAGACAGGCTGGCTGACTTGTAGGACTAACAGGGTTCTGTGAAAACAACGGTGGGCAGCATCCACGCTATGTGAGAAGAGACACCGAAGCTTCTGATTTGCTGTCTCTTGGATCATGGGGAAGTCGGGGAAGTCTCTGGGGAAGTCTGCTGCTACATCAGGGGGACGCGGAAGCTGCCTTTGGACGAGGCCCATGTGACTGGCAATGGAAGCCTCCTGCCAACAGCCATGCATGTGAGCTCCCAGCACATACTCCAGCCCTGGTGAGGCCTTCATTGCCACCCTGCACAGCAGCTAGATGCGAGACCTGAGTCAGAACCACCCAGATTCCTGACCCATTGCAAACTAGGAAGTAACAAATGTTTATTGCTTCAAGTTGCTAAGTTTTAGGGTCACTGGTTATATGGAAGTAAGAAATATACCAAGTATTTATTTTATCTCATTTAGGTATATAAATAAATATTCAAAATTTAGGGAAAATTATGTTTTAGAGTATCAGTGCTTAAAATGCCAAATTGTAACAGTGTCATTTCCATATTTCACATTTCATCAAAAGGAACAAATACCCAAATACAATTATGAGAATCGGTTTTATATTGATTCTTCAAATCAATCATTACTCCTTATTCTTCTTGATCCTCACAGCTCAACTTTTAGCATTCATATAATTAACACAACTGTAAATGGATTTAATTCCTCAAGCTCATGGCTTGCCTCTTGAATATTTACATCATCTCATAAAACAGCTATTTTATCTTGTCATAGTCCAAGAACATATCAAGTAGAAAACATTTTATCTTTTAATTCAGGCATGACCTATTTGAAAAATGAAACGAATTGCATGAAGTAATTAGAGGAAAATATAGCCATTGTCAGATCTTCATTTCCAAAGGAGATACCCAAATGATTATACTTGTATTGTCAAATGTTCAAAATCTATAAAATTTCTTAAAAGGGTATTAATATTCAGATAAATAATAAATAATGAATATTTTTTCATTTTTGCAAAAAGATACAGTGGAAGGATAATTTTTTAAAAATGGAACAGAAAATGGTCACTATTTATAGGGAAAGGAATAGGAATGGTAGGGGGAAAGACATGACAGCAGGACCTCTCTGGATAGATCTTATTAGAACTTCAACTTTGGAGTCAAGTCACTTTTTCACATATTCAACAAACCGAATTTATAAAAATGCCTACAAGTTGAAAATAAATGGAAATAAAGGAACCTCCAAGTATATCATGCTGGTGATACAACCACACAGCAAAAAAATAATTTCAGGTGAATTTAGGAGGATGGCATTTTGGTCACACATCCATAGGGGATTTATCTTAAGAACAAATGGAATGAAAAAAAAAAAAAAAACATGTAATCTTTAACTTTATTCAGCAGTCTTGGTAATACGAGTAATAGTGGTATTATTGCTTCTAGTAATAATCATTACTAAAAGGGCATTACTTTTTCATATAGTCCTTGTAGAATAAAGCAAATAAGTAATTATGTTAATGCTGTTAACAATCAAGACTTCTAATGTAAAAGAAAAGATGCAGAAATAAATTCAAAGAAATTAATGTTAAATCTTAGCTGGAAATAACAGTATAAATTTATAATTTGTTTCCACTGTAAAGGCCTAGCAGCAAGGACATCCCCAGCAGCAATGAGTACCTCTAGCACCAGACTGTGATTCCTAAAAACCATTCCCCATAAAAAGGAACCAGTGTTCCTTGAAGGAATGACTAATTTCAGGTCTGTGGTCAGGAAATATAGAAGACAAACCAGGAACGTTTCATACCAGAAAGTGAGAAAGCTATCAAAGATGAATGGGGTTGTGATAAATCCCAGAAAACCACACAAAGACCCATCGGCAAAGCTGGGACCATTTGGATATTAAAAAGAATTGGGGGGAGGAAGGGGGAGAGAGAGAGAAAGGGAAAGGGAGGAAGAGGGGGAGAGGTAGAGAGGGGGAAGAATATGGGGACGGGGAGAGCGAGAGAGTACTTTCTAAAACCAAAACTCAACAATCACCACAGGAGATTAACTACGGCGTGAACTCCACCAACTCCTTAGACTAAAGTTTGGCAAGTAAAAAGAAAGAATTAAGCATTTATCCTGTCTCTTATATGAGCTCTATTTCAGGGTAACCAAAATGCCCTAGTTGATGAAGAAAATCATTTCAGCTAATAAATGTGAAAGGAATGACTTAATTAAAAAAAAAAAATCTACCGTTTCACAACTCCTAATGAAATGACTGGTCCAGCATTCATGGCGTCGTGACAGCTAGATAGGTACCTGCTGACGGCAGGTAGAAATACAGAGCAGCAAAATATCCTTGTCAAACAGAAGCTGAACTTGAATCTAATCACATCTTTAGAACTATAAGTCTTCAGAGCTAAATGCCTGTGACAGGGATAGAATAGCCATTTAAATGACGCTACACGAGAGAAGCAGAGAGATCTAGAAAGAGAGGCATTCTCACTGGACAAATGACTTGGTTTCTTCAAGGAGTGAACTGCGTGGCAAAAAGCAGGACAGAGGGTGAGAGCTCTAGATTCCAGGTGCTTAGTCTGGTTTGGATCCTGATTCAAACAAAGCCACTGTCAAAATATATTTTTGAGACAAAGGGAGACAACTGGATATGGGCTGGGTAGTAAATTGCAAGAAAATGTTCCCATACTTGATGTGTGGTAATGGCACTGTGATTACACAAGAAAATAACTTTATTTTTGGAAGCTGCATGTTAAAGTACATGGATGTAAAGTGACATTGGGCCTGGATTTGCTTAGCCAGGACTTGGGCAGGAAAAAAGAGAAGGATTCAATCAAGGAAGTGTGGCAGCCTTTTGCTAACTGTTAAATCTATCAGGTGCTAGGTACATCAAAGTCTATGAGCTTATTCGGTTATGTGTGAAAATGTTCACAATAAAAACTTTTTAAAAATATTGGTAATACGCATTTTATCCAGAATGATTGAGGTTCATAAAACACAAAAAATCCAGGGCACATGTGCACTCTTATATCAACAGAATAATTAAAACATTTCTTAAAGTAAATGTGCTTTGGTTATTTGCCTTAATACATCTTTGCTTTTATTTTTCCTCTTCACATTTCTCCATCTCCAAATTTTACTCACCTTTAGGGCTCTATTCAAATTCTCCTCTCCAGGCTTTTCTAACTCTTCCCAGCTGGAAGTAATCACCTTGAACTTCTATCTAATTCTGGATGTACCTTTAACACTTTCTCGCTTCCACTGTGATTATTTCTCTCTATGTTCCTGAGAGGAGAACCAACATCTGATTCCAATTTACCACTTGCATAAGTGTTATCTCCTTCGACACAGTTGTACTACGTATATAATCAACATTAATATTTGTTGAATGCAGATCAATTTCTAAAAAACAGAAACCCATGAAGGTGTTCTCTAGGGCACTGTCAGGGTTCTTTCCAAAAACTAAATTTTCTGGACTCAGAAATTCTAAAAGATTTTGTGATTTCAGAAAGGCTTCTGCTTCTCTCCAGCAAGTAAGAGGGTGCCTTTAGTAAGGAAGGGCAAAGCCAAATACAACTAACACTCAACACAGTGAGACTTTACTCTTAATACTCCTTTCTGAGGAGGATGCTTAATTACTTAGAAAAACATGCTTTTAGATGAAAATATGCTAAAGTTGCAAGTTAACTATAAAAGATAAGAAACTCATTCATTCATTCACTCATTCATTGATTTTCGGATTAAAGAACATCTCAGTTATTTGAAAACATTCAAAGCAATAAGATGATACTCAGTGAACCTGAAAAATGAACAAGATTGTGATTGAGATTTGTATCTCACTGGAGTGTTATAAAACTCAGTTATTACTGCAGTCATGCTCGGAAAATCCAACACCACTACTTCAGAAGATATTAAAATCTGATAATAGCTGCTGTGTCTTCACCAAAAATCACCATGTTTCCCATGAATTCTTATCTTCCTCTGTAAACAGCATGCGAAATATTTATAGATATACACACATATATGTATTGGCATCTTTGTGGGCTAAAATAAGTGAATATACATTGTATATATAATGTATATATATATACAGGAAAAAATACATGTGCGTATATATACATACATGTATATATGCTAAACTTTCAAGTTATATGCACATGTACTTTTTCATTCACTTATATACTTCACTTACATACTCTGCTATGTAGCCTACCCTGACAGGTACTGTGCGTGTATATCAATTGGCTTGTGTATATATACAGCATAATATGTAGCCTACTCTGGACAGCTGCAGGATCCTTCTCCTCTTAGACTGTTTGATCTTATATCTTTGATAATAAAGATGATCTTCCAAAATGAGAGTGAAGGGGATTTCAACAATTTGTTTGGAAAAGAACATGTCCAATGGTTAAACTGTAAAACAGGAGATGAGATAAAAGGATGTTTTCTCATGCTCCAAAGAAAAAAATGAGTTACACTGAACATTGATAAAATATTTAATGGGCAATCATTTTGGCTGCTTTAGTGTTTAAAGGATTTTTATGAATAAGAAGATCCATTAAAAAAAAAAAAAGTCCAAGGGAGTTTAAAACAATAAGTAAAGTAAAATAAAATGAAATTATATTATTAAAATTTTCTCTGAGGCAGAAAAGGACTTTTGGAATTATTCCACTGACTTCGGAGTCGCACTCAAAGTGAAGATCATTCAAACAGAAGGAGAGAAAAAGAATGAAAAAAAGGAAGAAACGATAAGGTCATGCAACTCCTACATACTTCTTAGCCTAAATACAGAATTTCATTGTGAGTTTTATTTTTTTCATTTTTATTTTTTAAAGATTTTATTTATTTATTTTGACAGAGAGAGAGAGAGAGACAGCGAGAGAGGGAACACAGGCAGGGGGAGTGGGAAAGGGAGAAGCAGGCTTCCCACTGAGCAGGGAGCCCAATGCGGGGCTCGAACCCAGGACCCTGGGATCATGACCTGAGCCGAAGGCAGACGCTTAACAACTGAGCCACCCAGGCGCTCCCGTTGTGAGTTTTAGAGGCTGCTTCAGAGTCTGGTCCTCTAGTCTCCTCAAAGTTCTACCTACTGTTCTGTCACTCCAAGAATGGCCTGGAAGGGCGAGAAAGGTTACAAACCTTGGCCTGATGGTTACAAACTTGGCCTGATGGATATGTCAAGAAAGGACAGACGTCAGGCTAGTCACAGACATAAAATAACTCATTAGCTGCCCCACAGTCCCTTAGAACTTTAGCACTGTCAGGTTTAACCAATCCTTCTTCTTCTTTTTTTTAAGATTTTATTTTTTTATTTGAAAGAGACAGAAGATAGTGACAGAGAGCACAAGCGGGAAGGAGAGGGAGAAGCAGACTCCCCACTGAGCAGGGAGCCCGATGTGGGGCTCGATCCCAGGACCCTGGGATCATGACTTGAGCTGAAGGCAGATGCTTAACCAACTGAGCCACCCAGGTGCCCTGACCAATCCTTACATATAGTCATTTCATTCTCGTTTCTGGTGGAGGGAACTTTAATTGGTATGGACTTTTGGCTGATAATTTGGCATAATAATTTCTTAAAAATCTCTTAAATGTTCCTATTTTTGGACCACGCAACATTCGAACACACAAAGGTCTGTATATGAGGATGCTGTCTATTTGTTATAGCAAAATCTGAAACAACTGAAATGTCCAAGAATTGAAAACTCAAAAGATAAATTAGTTATGATACCACAGTAAAATAAGATACCATGTCATGTCGACCTGTCTATGTCAAGTCTATGATGCGCTGCTGTTAAAGAAGGGCCAGTTGTAAAATCGTATGTGTAAGATGATCCTGTCTTGTTTTTTCCCCAGCAAACAGCCAGCAATGAGTATTGTCAGAAGGATGGGTTTAGGGAAGGGTTCATGTCCTAAGCTACACGCTTCTAGACAGTTTATCTTAAAAAACTGAAACAAAAAAATACTATGTATTATTTTTATAATCAGAAAAAAAAAGATTTAAGACACAAAGCCAAGTACTTTAATAGTTAGTAGCACTTGTTCAAAATATGTTTTGAAAAGCCCTTTTGCTTTTTATACCTGGTTTTACCCAAAGGATGCAAAAGACTATATATAACATCTTTGTGAAAAGTATTTTTCTTTAAAACAAATGTCCAGGGGCGCCTGGGTGGCTCAGTCATTAAGCGTCTGCCTTCGGCTCTGGTCAGGATCCCAGGGTCCTGGGATCGAGTCCCGCATCGGCCTCCCTGCTCAGTGGGAAGCCTGCTTCTCCCTTTCCCACTCCCCCTGCTTGTGTTCCCTCTCTCACTTCACTGTGTCTCTCTCTGTCAAATAAATTAAAATCTTAAAAAATAAATAAATAAATAATAAAACAAATGTCCAGTCAGCTTATTAAAAGGAAGAAACATGTAACTAACATTTATTAAAGACCTATTATATCCTGATCAGGGTTTTACAAGTTTTGTTTCCCAGATATTCTTATTT
This sequence comes from Phoca vitulina, assembly GCF_004348235.1. Classification (NCBI taxonomy): domain Eukaryota; kingdom Metazoa; phylum Chordata; class Mammalia; order Carnivora; family Phocidae; genus Phoca; species Phoca vitulina. Next base: position 9,748,498 of record NW_022589736.1, on the reverse strand, counting down.
ACTCCTTGTTTATTAAAATCCTAACTATATATGGGACAGAGAGCCACGGATGGACAATCAGTGCGCCTTGGAAGAAAAGCTACTCTAATAATTTCATTTTCAAATTGATGGCTATCCTTTTTTTGTTTATTCAGAGTATAGAGTGGTACATCTGTTATTACAAAGATAATACAAGTCTTAAAAAGATCCACATTTCCTTTTTACATAGACTATGGAGGGACCAACTTCATATTATTTAAAACAAATTTGGAAATTTTAGTCACTCCACCTGTAAGACCTTCCAAATCCTTTAAGTAACTTATTTTCAGCATCTTCTTATTATTCAAATTACCTCTAAAATTGAGTAAAATACCAAGAGCAATGGGTAGGGAGGAAAAGCAATCTTTGACAAAAGACTTCCACACCAAATGCAGTTTTCTTTATTTTAAATGTTACTATAGTGCTAAGAGTAAGCTTCCTCATCAACTATACTCAAAAAAGTAAAATAAAAGTGCAAGCTTCCTGTAGGCTCCTTTAACTCTCTTATTTTAAGGGTTTTTTTTGTGGTTTTTTTTTTTAACTTGATAAAAACACAGTTGCTCCTAATGTGAAAGCAATTCTGTAGCTCAATTAAATTCTATTTGGATACTACTCCAAATCTAGGAAAGCTTGTTCAAACAGAGTAAAAATCAGTCCATGGTTGAAAAGCTAAGAGACTGTCTGAATCCTTGAATATATCCCCACAAATCTTTATTTTCAGTCTACTACATCTCCTACTCTTTGGCAGTTGAGATAAAAAGGTGACTGGGGCACACACGCCAATTTCCAAGAAACTCCTGGTCTGTGGGAGAAGACAGTCACAGACAGATATACAAAGCATTCTGAGTGCTCCAACACGGATGCCAACAGTGTATTCTGGGTGCTTGGAAGAGGGATGACCAGCTGGGGGTAGGGATGGGGAGGTGGGCTGTGACTGCCTCTCCCAAGAACAGATGACAATTTTAGAAGGTGAATATGAACATGCCTCTGATGAAGAGGCAGGGTGGTGGAAGGCACTGCAAGGTAGGTGGTACAACCTGAGAAAAGAAAGATGAAAAATACCCTGCTCTGTGTGGGGAACCGCAAGCAGTTCGGTAGTGCTAAATGTACTAAGCAAGCCCCCAAACGCTTTCACGGGTTCTAGCTAGATGGCTCTGGAGCGGGCAAGTATGGAGAATAGTTCTGAGTGCAGCAGGAACGGAGAAGGGGGTAAGGAACTGAGAAATGTTAGTAGGTAAACGGTCGGGGACTGGGGACAGGCTGGCTGTTGGGTGGGGGAGGCTGCGAGGTAGGGAGACAGGTGTCACTCCTGCCTGAGTTTCTTCGGTGAGTGTGGCTGGGAATGCTGGAGCTTTTTACGCTGTGAGGACAGAGCTCAGAACTCAGATGCAGGATGATCTGTGCTGGGTACTCGAGAAATGAAAAAATTTCAAAAATAATCACTTAATCTCGCTGGGAAGCAAAATATCTGTGTGTATCTCATGGCTTTTTGTTTCCTCTGGAGCCCGTGATGGATGTCTGTGTATGAGGATGTAGACATCTTTCCTTTCTCTGGTACTGCTGCCCACTGGCGTCTGGCCAAGGAGGAGCTCCACACTTGTAGATGCTGCCCAGAAGTTATAAGATGCTGAGAGCTCAAATGAGGATCGAGGAGACTTCTTTGGACAGAGTCTCTCTTTCCCTAAGTTTTGTTCAAAACAACCCTTTTGGAGCTATGGACACCCTTAGAGCTTAGTTTTCAAGATGCCCAGGCTGGTATTATGGCAAATAAAAATCTCCCGATTCCACTAGTCAGACAGCCTTTGCCTTCTTCCAAGTTACCTTGGAAAATGGAGGCTCTGGTCTCATCATCAACAGATTCAAAATCAGAAGAAGAACCAGGTTGGGAGAAGTAACCGGGTGTTCAGTTTTGGAAATGCTATGTTTTTGCTGCCTCAGTGCATCCAGTCGGAAGTTGGCAGCAAGTAACCAGGAAGGCTGGTCTGCTCCTGGGGGAGAAATCTGAGCTGGAAACCATCACCACACAACTGAAACCTAAGGAGTGAGCAGGAGGATTTGGGGAGAAAGAACAAAGTAAAGTGGGCCACAGGCAAGAGGAAGAAGGAAGTCCATGAGAAAAACAAAAGGAACGACAGAGAAGGAGAGAATCAGTCAAGTGAAGGAGCAAGGGAAACAAAAGAATAGAAGGTGTCAGAGAGGGCCTGGGGGGAACAGCAGTGTCTACCGCAGCACAAAGCATGAATGTTGCAGCTAAGGACTGTTGAAGCTCCAGAAAAGTTTCGAGGGCAGATACCAGAATGCGATGGGTTTAGGAATGAAGCATCTGGAAGCACCTGGAAGGAAGTACATCTGGAGACGTCAAAACGAGAAGAGGAGTCAAAGCTTTTCTGGCATCTAGCGGGGAGCCAGGGAGCTGGTGAGCAGGTTTAGATATGGCTCAGTCCCACATGGTGACATATCCTTCAACCCATGGGTTAAGACTTCGGCAATCACATTTTTAAAATAAGCTGCAAGATTCTAAGTCACAGAAGTCCTGCAGTGACATGGTTATCCGTCTTCTAAACATCAGGGGCAGGAGGGGGTACAGAGAAGAAGAAACATTACACTATGCCTCTCGAGTCTTTATGCATGTACTATAATATCATAGCCCCACAAAATGACAGGAAATTAAGAGAATGTAAATAATTTAAATTGTCTATGTTCTTGTCAGTAATGGTAGGAGTGCCTCCATGTTTCCGTCAGCAGGTACGTATTCTTTTTAAACACTGGAAGTGTGAGTAGTTTGATCTGTAGGGAAAATTATAGTCCAACAGTATCCAAAAGGTTACCATGATATAGCTAAATTATCTCTGCCTGTCACAGGTTAAAGAACATTTAAATTCTGGAAGTTCACATCAGCTTTTTCTAGATAACAAATCTTAAGTACCTTCCTATATTCACTCAATTAGTGATCTTGGGCCTTGATAACACTGCAGAGAGAAACTTTCCAACTATCATTCAAATCATATCTAAAAAGGTGGTCATAAATATTTTAAAACCTAAGTGAACTAATAAGACCTAGACCCATTAAGGATAAGATCTTTTACAACAAATTAAATAAAACAATTTATTGAAGTCTGGACTCAAGATAAGCTAGATTTACTAGCTGACCTTTTATTCATTTAAAGAACAAAATTAGCTCTAATTGCATTAGAATGGAATCCAGTAAATTTCCCCAAGTCATCTAATGTGGCATCCGTGTAAGAACGGCTATAATTGTTTACAAGTAAGATGGAAATGCTTTGATTATAATCTTTCCACTTGTTTTACTGTGTAGTAAAAGCATTTCCCCAAACCTAAAGCCAGTTTTCCGGACAGCATGCTATTTTTTTCCTTACACATACTGCATGTTTGGTGTTAATGAACAAACTACAACATGCCAGGGTAGGAAATTAAACTTGGAGATTTCATCATCAGTTTAGGTCAGTAACAATGAGAGAGTCAGAGATGGAGGCCAAGAACTCCTTGTCTGTGAAAGTCAGAAAAAGGCCAAAGACCTGAATAGGAAAAATTTTAACTACCTGCTTCCCCTCAGAATTGCAGCTGAGACATAAGGGCTTGGGTCTGTTGAATTTATAAGTACTTAATAAGGTAGCAAGGATAATGTATACAGCAACTGTTCAGCCGCTAGGGAACATCATTTGTAATGTTACCATTTGTCACTAGCATTACAAATAAGTCATTTGCCATACATTTTAAAATATAGTTATTCTTAGGATTTTTTTTGGGGGGGGTCCTTGTTCCTATCATTTGGCTTCTAATATAGGCAAAATACCTATGAAATGTTTTAGTCTCAGTGACAAGCTATCCAGAGCAAAACAAAACTATCAACATGTTTCAATCTTTTTTTTTCTTTTAATCAAAAGCAGACAGTTTTATTGGAAGGGAGACAAATTAAAAATAGAAAAGCAAAAGGCCTTCTAAGTCTGACTCTGAAATGTTCCTGAGCTTTACTTCTAAAGGGTCATTTTTTATTTTTTTAAAAGATTTTATTTATTTATTTTTGTGAGAGCAAGCAAGCGAGCGTGTGCGCATGCATGCACATAAGCAGGGGGAGCGGCAGGCAGAGGGAGAGGGAGAGAGCAGGGAGCCCGATGCGGGACTCGATCCCAGAACCCCGGATCATGACCTGAGCTGAAGGCAGACGCTTAGCCGACTGAGCCACCTAGGCGCCCTAAAGGATCATTTTTTAAACCAACAAGTTTTGCTCGGCCTCCTCAGCATGCTTCTATAAAAATATGAAATATGACTGCCTTTCCTTAAATAAAACGTGATCAGTCGTTTCTGCCTGCCCCTCATCCTTTAGTAAGAGAGTCCTTCTTTCCTTCTGTGACTACCATTGTCCCTTCCGTCGGTGTCTCCGCAACCACAGGCGCTGGGGAACCAGGCGTGCAGAGCACTAGGAACCATCCCAGCCTTGGGTGACTTGGACCATGGTCGCCACCATACGATGGCACAACGGAGTCAAAGAAAGTGAGCAGGATCCTAATGATACTGTTTTGAACCCTGGATACCGCCTCACCTGAAGTCAAAGAAACCTCTTTTACTTTGTCCCTTTCAGCTAGTTTGATTTGGGTTTCTGTTACTTGAAACTAAGAGTCTTGATTAACACAAAAAGAAAACACAAGTGTTCCAACTAGAGATGAGAAGATTCTTTACAGACTCGTCTTCACTGAGCGTGTTACTACTATGCTATAAAATGGGATTAGAGATCGCTACAAGAAATAAACAAAAATTGTCTTTGTATCTGCTATAAAAGCTGCTATGGAAGACATGGGTTTGTCAGCTGGTTCCCTATGGAAATAAAGTTTTAAATTTGGTGCCTTGAAAAACTTGTTCTCTCCTGAGAAACTCAGAGGTACCTTCCCTTTCAAAACTGTATTTCACTGTTTGCCCTCCTTGCTAGGAAGCCATAATCCTACCTGATGTGCGATCATTCGTTTCTTTTTCCTCTTGTTGATGTTATTTCCTATTCCTTTTTTCTAATAACTTTATTGTACTCTCTCTAAGCTGCCATAAATTTGTTTAGACTGGAAAAGAATTATATATGAATAAACAACGTTTCACATAAAGAGGGAAAATGCAGAAAGTAGGATAAAAATCAGTTGCTATTATTTCTCTAAAGAACTTATCAATAAAAACCACAACACACATTTCACCCTGTTAAATTCTTTCGGCTAAACCTGGCTACATTTTAAAATGTGAAATGCTTATTTTCTTTAAAGATATTTTAAATGATTATTCCTGTAATTGCTCATGATTGTTCTCTACTTCTTTCTAGCTGTACTGTCAAAAAGCATTACTGAGGAAAGTTTGGATCATAAAAAGACAATAAATATCTATAAATATCTTCTTTTTAAAGATTAAACCCTTTATGTTTTTAAAGATTAATGAGCAAACTTTTAGCTCCCATTTTCATAGTACATATGATTTAGAAATTCCAACTATTAAAAAGCCCCCTCCCAGAAATAACTAAGTTCCGTAAACTGCAGTTTTGCAACAAAAAACCTAATTATTTACACAAAAAGGAAAGCATCCAATTTTCAGCACCTTTGCTAAGAGAGGTCTGATCAATGAAAGAGTTCCCTGAATCATAAGGAATCTGAAAACACTCAGGGCTGTGTTGACAGTGGAAACCAAAACGCTGGTAAAAAGAAAACTATAATTGCCAGCAGTAAACTGGTCACTGAAAAATATCTCAGTATAATTTGCATATTTTGGGAAAGGGGTTACATCTATAAAAAGACAAGCTACTGTAATCTGTCAAAAGAAAATTTAGAATTATCATTGATAATAATATTGTTCTCTGAAAGGCATCATAAATGATTCCGTGTCACTTGATCAAATATACTATCAGAGAGTAATTGGAAAAAATGACCAACCGTTACTGGATGTCTGAGGGGTGGAGCTCAAGTAATTATCCCTTCTCTGGTGAGCTCACTGCATAAGGGCACCAGTGTCCTGAGGGCAAAGGGACCAGTGTACAATTTCTCCAACACAGTAACCCCCATCGACCACCCGGAATAATAGAGCTGACAGACGGGTGGGGGATTCACCAGGGAAGAAAGCTCCACTCAAGGAGAAGGGCAAAAAAGACAGAGACTTCCTCCCCAGCACTGGCAGAGGGCAGCAAGGAAGAGGCATCTGAGAAATGCAAGGCGGGGGGGGGGGGGGGGGGGGGGGGGTGGGGGGGGGGGGGGGGGGGGGGGGGGGGGGGGGGGGGGGGTGTTTGCCTAATCCCATACCTGCCGCTATTATCCACCCCAATCTTTATATACATTTAATCTTTTTCTTAATACATTACCAACATTTATTGATTTATTAAGACTTTACCAATATTTAAAATTATTTTTCCTTTTAATGAGAAGCTCCTTTAACAGAATTTTGAGCTTTAAACATGGAGCCACACACATTTAAACTTAGAAGAGCTGCAGGCCCTGTTCTGCCCTGTCCTTCCTGCTGGTCTTAACAGTCCCAGCTCCCAAGATACTCCCATCACATGACTTTGCTCTATTTTCTTCATAGAAATGAAGGGATAAATGAATGCCATAAGTTAGCTCACTCTTCCTAATTTGCTCAACATAAACTAACTCAGTCCACGGTAAAGACCGGGATGACAAGTAAGATGGCCACGCTGTGCTGCCCCTTGCCCATCTACATACACTCTACTCACCCTGCTCTTTGTCACCAAGTACAAGTGTGACATCATGATCCTCATCAACACAGGTGCAAAGCTGTTCCTGGGCAAGCTGAGACCTACTTGACAGTTAGGCCAAGCTGAGGTATTTGCAGTTTACTTAAATGTGCTTCCCACTCGTACTGCTCACGAACTTTATAGGGGCGGGGATTACAATTTCAGGGTTACTGTTCTGGTTTCATCTTCATTACTGACTAAGAGCAACTCTGGAGACCCATTCCTGGGGGACATGTCAAAGGAATCTGAGGTCCTTGCAAAGTCATCTTGAATTCTAACGCTTATCTGCTGGAGGCACTGGACTCCCCACAGACCCTTTAGAATACAGATTCCAGGCATGTTAAATGAAGGCAAAAACAAGGTGTCTCTGTCTTGCTATGGGGAACAACATCAAGAACAGAGGAAATAGTCTAACCTCAAAGTACTTTCCCGGATCAAGGGCAGAAGACCTTCTTTATTTAGGAAAATTTAGAAACTAAATATTGTCTTAAAGATCTTCCAATGAGAGGGTATAATTTGAACCCTGTAAAGCTTTTTCCTTTTTCCCATAATTTCAAAAGACTATCCTCTGCCTGTTCTTCAGCAATAAACAAACCCTTCGCCCGGACTATTCAGAGCCCCCTTTCTGAATCTCTGCTCATTAATTTCACTTCAAAAGAGTACTGTAGCCCCAAGTGTGTACAAACTAAGTAAAGGCACATTTATATGAATCTTCCGCCTCTTTTCCATTATTACTGCCATGGAATAAGCCATGTATCCTTATGCTATAACAATAAGAGATTACTTTTAATTTCATATAATTTACATGTGTCATCATAAAATATTCTTCTTTGAATTTTTTTCAACCATTGTTGGCTTCAGAGCCATCCAAAAACTGGCAGTGGGATAGATTTTGGCTCAGGGGCCATAGTGTGCTGATCTTTGATTTAGATTTTTTTTTAAAAAGCTCTTTACTGATTAAGATATATTTTACATAAAATCCTATTACTATGTGACTTGGGCCTGTTTTTTCTCTTATTTTAATTTAAAATGTAATCTATTTCACTTAATTTATTCCTTTGTTTATTATAAGTATTCCCTTGTGTCTGACTTTGGCCAAGTGATTAATGATTCATATAACATGGGGGTTATTTACCTAAATGTTTGGAAGTTCACATATTATATAACGTTATACTCTCACAGGCAATTTGTCTACAGTGTCTGAGTATTATAGTTTCCCTAATACTGGACAGTCTGTTCCAGGATAACAGGATCTATTTCTCACGTTTCCCAGGATCTTAGGTGATTTGTTGAGAGGAGAAAAATAGTCAAGAGAATGAATGAAAGATGCTTAAGGGTGGATGAGAGGAATATTATCATCAAAGTCTTTTCACGGACCTTATTTCTCTAAAGGGAATGAACAAGTCAAATTTTTTTTTTTTTTTAGATTTTATTTATTTATTTGACACACAGAGAGAGACAGCTAGAGAGGGAACACAAGCAGGGGGAGCGGGAGAGGGAGAAGCAGGCTCCTGGCTGAGTAGGGAGCCTGATGCGGGGCTCGATCCCAGGACCCTGGGATCATGACCTGAGCCGAAGGCAGACGCTTAATGACTGAGCCACCCAAGCGCCCCAAGCAAACCAAACTCTTTTGTGGAAGTAAAGATTAAGTAATGATGAGTTACTGAGAAAATAGTCATAAATGTGAACTAATAAGAGAAAAGTATTTGTTGAATGATATATAAGAATATCTTCCCGTGAGAGGAATGAGCCCAAGTACAGAATTTCCAAAAAGATAATATCAATAGTTACTCTGGCTGGGTCTCCCTGGTAATCAGCCTTCTACTGGTTGACAGAGGAGGACATTATTCACATTTTTGTAGGTAAAATAGAGGGCATGGGGTAAACCAGCATCTGGTTAAAGAAGAGCTGAATCTACAGTATTTTTGTTAACACTGTCTAAGCTTGTCAGTAACACTACCACCCACTGTCTAGGTTTCTATTGATATAACCAAAAAGAGCAATGTGGAAATTATGTGGATAATTTAGGTGAGAAAAGGATGAACTATCTGGATTTTCTTCTTCTTCTTTCACTCTTCAGAAGCACATACATTTTCCTGGAAGACCATGTTTGCCTGTACAACATCATTCCTCATAATGATATTGGGCCTTTTCATTGCGTTATGTTTGGAATTCACACAAGCAACAGCATAAAATACAAACTTTTAAGATGGAATGAACCACTGAGAACACAAAGCATATTTTCTGTTGTCTACTCTACCCACTATGTAAGTGCATGGCTCCTGCTTTCATTATTATGGCTAAAAACTGAATGAAAATTCAATGCCCTGGAAGCCCATTTTCTACACAATCTTTGATTGTGTGCAATGTAAATGAATCCATTTTCAGGCTTACTGGTGAAAAATAAGGTGTAAACTAGTACTTCTAGCTTGTGGAATTCATTTAAATGATAAACAGTATGATTTTTACAACAAGAAGAATGATTTTTAACATAATTTACAAAAATAAATGTTTTACCACCTTATTAAAATCATGTAAGAGTATTTAATTCATATCCCAAAAATGAATAAAAGAAACAAAGCCGACTAATTTACTTTAAAAGAAGGGTGGGCTGTGATTCTGTGAAAATTAAGACGGACAGTGAACACGAGGTTCACATTTCTAGTCTTCTCTTCAGCAAACAAGCAAATGAGCTGGTAATTAAGACTTCAGTTGCTACTATTATATACTGTTTCACCAAGCCTTGGGCAGTATCTTTGTTTTCAGGTATAAATTCATTTATAGGCATACTTATTTTGGAATATACAGGTATATTTATTTCAGAATAAAACCATGAGAATCTCTGTTCTTTGTCATGGTGGGTAGAGAAGACATACTTGAGAAGGTATAACACTGCACCCACCTGGGCGGAATATGGCAGTTAGTTCACTCAATATATAGTTTCTTCCTTTTCAGATAACCAGGACCTTAAGAATTACGCAGACACAGTGTCATGTCTTTAAAAAACAGACAGAGAACAAGAAAGAAGGGATCCTGTATGTCAAATAAAGCAATAAGCATTTCCTCTGAGGAAGAAACCGATACAATTTGAAAATGAAGAATTCCCAAAGTAAAGCTTGACCCTCCATGTTTGTACCTGGAAGAGGTTAGAGTTCTAAACCCATTAGGAAAGAGCAGAGAAGGTTAAGTTCAGTTTATTTCACTCTAATTGAAAACGTTTCTACTTACATCTTGTCTTGGCCAGCACCAACTCTGAGAGTCAATCGGGGAATAACCGGACTTGGGGCTGGGACAACTGGCTCCACTTTGATCTGTTGAAGTTATTACATTAGAGTTAAATGCATTTTCAACAAAATTCCTCCTACCTCTTCCCCTACTTCCTCATCTCCACGAGCCTGATAAGCCAGTTTAAGCCTCAAATGTGGCTAAAATGTGAGTTGCAAGGACAATCAGGGTTATTTTGATTCTGTTTCTCAAAAATTGCAGGCTCTCTGGCTTCATGAGAAATTCTACAAACTTGAATTATTTCATGTAAGTGATGGGAAATATTTCTGCATTTTCTTAGTTCTGGTTAATTTCTTGGATTTTATTGTTAGCATTTTTACACAAAAACTCATCTAGTCTGGTGAACATTTGGGGAACATTTAAATAATTGCCAGACTTCAAGTAAATAGAAAAAAAATGCAGTGATATCTGCATCTATAAGATAAAATGTATCTCTTTATGGAACTTGAAAAACATGAAACTCATCCTAAGTTTGCATTACCATACAAGAAAACAGTAATACCAAGTATAATTGCAGCATTAAACTGCTGTTTTTTTGGCTAGTGGTCAACAGATCTGAAATACTGTAAAAGAAAAAACAGAGGTTTTTAGAAGGATTTGTAGTGAAGGCGATAGCTGCTGAATAGGCTGAAGATCTTCACAAATATTTGAGCCAACGGTCAGAAAGGGAACACACAAATCAAGGGTGATTTTAAAGGGGGTCTTCACACGTGTTGGTGTGAAGATCCTATGGTATGATGTTTTGAATGAACAAACTGAACAAAAGCTCTGTAGCTCACATTATCATCTATATCAGAGTTTTTCCACAGGTGTTTGGGATTTTTGGTGGGACAGTTCTTCGTTGAACGGAATGGTGGAGGCACTGTGAGCTGTTCAACATCCCTTGTCTTGGGGTCCTGCCACCTGCCAACAGTACCCTGCTAGTCCCTGTGATAACTAGTTGCAAACCACTGACTTACACATTTCAAGTCCAAGAATTAAATCCTAACAGGACAGTGTGGTAGTTCTAAAGGGGAATGAATCTATAACATAATACTCAATCGTCTAATTACTGTATTGCACATCGATCAAATTTACTATTTTTTCATACGTTTTTAACTATCTCCCTGGGGTTTTTTTTTTTTTTTTTTAAATCCATCGTCACATCAAGACCTGTGGTTTCGACCATTCTCTTGAACAGTGCCTGCACGCAGGAGGCACTCGAATACTTACAGAGTTAACAATTCAAGCACCCTCAACTCCCTGCCTCTTGGTTATTTCGCCATCTGTCCAGGACCAATCTGAAATCATCCTCAAGGGCACCGTGTAATTCCAAAGGAAATTTTCAAGACCACATAAAAGTCTACCATCAGAACCTTGAGTTCTGCCTATGCCTTCAATGCTGTTTATTTGGATTACAGCTCAGCGAGGTGAGGGCAGAGACCATATCGGTTTTGCTTATTGCTGCTTCGCAGGGCCTATCACGGGGGCTGACATATCCTAAGTGCAGTGAAAGAAGGTATCTGAAGTGAGGATTTCAAACCCTTACCTCTTTCCAGACCTGTCTCCCGTGATTTCCTTTCCTCTTTTGCCCCTCAGGCTCCACAGGAAATAAACACTGAGGCCACCAGGCAGGAGAGCTTCTTCAGCCCCTACAGACCTACAGACTTCTCTGCATCAACAACTATACTAGAGTCCGTCTCCTCTGGTATCTTGAGGAAACTTCCTTCTCCCATAGGCATCTTCAACTTCGCAGTTCCACAATTTTCCGCTAGCTTTTAAATGTGCTCAACGATCTTAAAAAACCTGCCTGCCCTTCAGCCTCTCCCTGACAACCTCTTATATTTTTCAGTCTCACATCTTTGTCTCCTTCTTCACTTACTCATTCCTCAACCCACTCCAATCTACTTTCTCCCCCAAGCAGGTCACTGAAACCACTCTCAGACACCAATCGTTTCCTGACATCTTGGTATATTTTCCACTGGGGATCTTATCATACTCCTTCCTTCTCCTCTACTAGGTCCTCTGCCTTTGCCTGATCTTATTTGGCCCCCTCCCCTTGTCCCTTGACACTTTCTTCAGTGAGCTCATCCATGTTCATGGTTTTAATCGAAGGTTTTTACAATATATCATGTCTTCAAAATCTCCGTCTCTAGACTAGCACTGATTGAAGCTAAGACCAAAATAGAATATTGCCTACTGAACATTTTGAACACAATTTCCTGTGTTTCATCTCACCACATCTAAACTTTAACTTATCAACTTCCCCACAAAAACCTGCTCCTCCAAATGTTCTCACTTTTGGCACATGTCTCCTCCATTTGCCCAGTTCTTTGGACAGTATGTCCAGTGGTTCTCCTTAAGGCCCTAGGGGACCAGGGGCCACTGGGGTGTGGTTAGAGCAAGACCCATGGACAACTAGCTAGGGTTTGCATCCACTTCCCCCCATTCCTTTTTTAACAGAGAGTTCCAGATCTAACCAAATCTGAAAACCAATGGTTTGGTCTATTTTGTAAACTATTAAGATTTCTCTATTTTTCTCACCTTTCTGTATTATCTGTGGGAGAACAGACAAATATATCCAAAACAAACAAACATTTTAAACAACTTACTACGTGCCAGGCACTCTGGTTGGATATTTTTCAGATGTTCTCATATAGGTTTTTTAACAAACATGTGGGGTAGGCATTAGGGTTTCTGTTTTACAGGGAAACTGATCATATATGAAGCAATCATTTTTCCTTTTCCTTTTTCTGTTCTAAGGTCACACAAACAGCAAAACTAGGATTGGATTCAGTTGTTTTGTTTCAGAGAATGGAAAATTACATAAAGTTCCTATATTTTTTTAATTCTAAAAAACTTTAGGGCCATATGGTCATAAATGATGAGTAATATTCCACATTCCTTCAGCCTGCAATACTATTATTAAAGCACTTAACCTTTTTTTAAGCTTTATTTAAAAATAAAGCTGCTTTACCTTGAAAAATATCTTTACTATTATTATGCTTCTCATCGTCATTTGCTTCATTTCTATTACCACATTACACAATAATTATAACTCACACTTGCATAGCACAAAGTGTGTTCCATATACATGATCCAATTTGCTCTTTGAACTCTGTGCTAAGTTGGGTGTGGAAGGTATTATCATCCCCAAGTATTGGGGACCAGAAAGATTAAGTGGTTTGCCCAGAGTGAAAAAGTTAAGTAAGTAAATGATCTACCTGTAGGTCTCATGACACTAAATTCACCCTCACCTCTACCATGCTGCTGAGTCCTTTGTTCTGGTAATGCTGGGGTCTTACGTGGAGCTGTTTAGTCACTTTCTGTGTAAATGTCTTTTATGATAAATGACATATATTTGTGAGATGGCTAGGGTTGGTTGTTGTTGTTTTTTAGAGAGGCCGAGAGAGGGGGGCAGCAGAGGTGAGGGGCAGAGGGAGAAGGAGAGAGAGAGAGTCTTAAGTAGGCTCCATGCCCAGCGCAGAGCCCGACATGAGGCTCAATCTCACGACCCTGAGATCATGACCTGAGCCAAAATCAAGAGTCGGATTCTTAACCGACTGAGGACTCACGTGCCCCTAGTGTTGGTTGTAAAATACTTTTTCTCTATGTAAGGCTCACTAGTTCATATGGAAATAGTGATTGACTTTGGCCTCACCTCCATTCAACTAAACTGGCTGGGGTTTTGATATCCTCTTGAGTACCTCATCAGGATAAAAGAATCAAGACATGGTTTATTTATGTCCTACTATTTTAAAAAGTTAAATGATACAATATGTAAAAAAATAAGCAAACAAAAATTGAGATACATTTTGTAAGTCCAATTAAAAATGGTATGTGGATGTGCCCTGAAGACAAAAGATATTTCGTAAACTTGTGGAATTAATGAATGCTTCAGAACCCGTTACCTCAGCTCCAAATTTTACCTTAGGGTAAAATTAGGGTGACCATATTATCCAGAGACACCTTTGAGAGTGAAAGTGGGAGCTATTTACACCACAAAAGTGTGTAAACTGGGACTGTCCTAGGCAAACCAGGACTGTAACCTTCCCTACAAACACTTAAAACCTTAGTTTCATTCTTAAAGAAGCTAAATAGGATTTAACCTAAAGATAATATTCAAGCAAGTATAAAAAAAAGATTAATGAGGATGCTAATAATACAGATACAGAAAACACCATCTCTAAACTAAAATTTCTTACCAGACTTCCATTTACATTAACTTTATCCAAACGCCTACTAAAATAAAAACAAAAACATGTCCTGCATTCACAAAGTGATTTCTCATGTGTCTTTCCCAGAAGTCAATAAACTAACTGACAATTATTTGAATTACTTAACCCATATGACTAAGGCCATCTTTTAATGGCATGAAGCCAAACTCTGGGGACAACATGAGCTTCTAAGGGTTAAAATAAAAGCACTGCACTTGAGAGTGAGCTGAGAATTGGGGCGCGCAGAGCATTTACAGTGGATTACTAAGCTTCCCAATCCACCAAAGAGCAAAGTCCAGTAATAGAAGACTCCTTTGTAGCTAACTAAAAATACATTGTCAGTGGATTTGTCCAGTTTTATGTATAAGCAATACTGCTTTCACCTGAACTAATACTAGTAGTCATATAAGCCCCTTATTGCCATGTGCTGCATTTTTTTTGCTAATCTTCAAGGATTTAGCTTCTTTGCCACATACCTCAGGGCACCAACTGATAAAGCTCTAACTCTCCATTTTTCCAGGACACCAGCAGTGCGGCCTTGCAAAAAATGAAAATCGCTCAAGAGATTTAAAGGGGAAATTTATTTTTAAAATCCTGACTTGAAGCAAAGAGGTGGATTTTTAAAAAGCTTATCTATAAAGAATCAGTTTAAATTTAAATTCTATCTTGGAACTCTTTCATGCATTCCAGCTTTAAAGTTTATCTTCTGACAGGGACTTTCTGCAAAGGTAATGGGCAGCTTTGTCAATATAATCTGGCCAAGTTTTTATTTTCTATTTTTTTAATGTTAAACTTCTTTCATTAAAAAAAAAAAATGTGTGCTAGATAGGGTGGCAGCAAGTTCAGTGAATGCTAGTTCAGATTCCCAACTATGCTAATGGGTCATCAAAATACCCCAGAAATAGTACTGATGAAGAGCTAAGTTTAATAAGCTAACATTTTGGATGCGGAATTATGATGACCAGTGAGTACCCTGTTGTCTTTCTTAGCAATTAAGGTCTTTACATTAATTCAATTTAGAAACATAGTCTAAAAACTGATAAACTGTTTAAGACATTAAAAAGACAGAAGAAGTTCTACGGTGTGGTCAAGTATGACAAGTGGAATCCAGCAAGGGCAAGTGAAACAGAATGCAGGCTTTCACTAAGTGCTCAAGTTCATTCACATAGAGACTTGAAGATGGCCCCTGGTAAATGTCTACAAATTCAAACACACTCGTGTTTGTAAACGTTAAGTTACTGGTTTCCTCTTGGAACAGTTACAAAAAACAGGAAGAGAGTATCTCCCACTTTTTACCAGGCTATTGTATTGACTGAAAACCCTTCATTTCACTAATTAATTATGAGAGCTGATGAGAAAAGACTGGAAATGAGAGTATTTTACTCCAAACAGACAGGAAAACAATGACAACCTTTTGTTAAAGGCACAAACCAGTACAACTATCTGTCATTCTCTAAAGAACAAACTGTTTAAGTTCAATAAAAGATTATTTGAGGACAAATGCAAAGGGATTTGGGGTAGATTAATGAAACGTGAAACATTTTAATTGTTCTGATAACTTAAGTCATTAAAGTGCAGAGGACTGCCATTGTCCGTTCTTTGAAATATGGCAGCTGAAGAGGAGCTCTCTAAGGTCTCTTCAGGGACTACCATTTTCTAAAATCATGATGTTCACCTTACTCCCGAGTGTGAATCCGTGTTTATCCTCTTATCAGCTCTGTCTGAGGTGACTGGCTGAGAAGGCCATTTTGGGTGACAAAGAACACAGGCTTCACTAAGAGAGACCTGCGGCCAGTCCCAGCTCCTCCACCCACCAGCTACAGCAAGCTACTTGACCTTTCTCTGGAGTTTTTCAACTCAAAACAGCGGCAACAGCACCAAACCCTCCGAGCTGTTGGGGAGGATTAATTAATCGAATTCTGGCCAGGTCTGGTGCCTGTATGCACTCACTAAGCAGCAGCTGCTACTATCATTTACTATCCGGGTTAGTTCATCCAATAGCGGATGTTAGTTCAAAATAACATTCATCAATCAATAGGATAAAAATTGGGGAATCCTTTATAGAATTTAAGACCTTTCTATCACAAGCAAATCTCAATTATCTGTGGGCTGATCATCAATATAATTGGTTAGTTGTAAGGAAACTCTGGAGAGTCATCTTAAATGACACCAACTGGTCTTCACTTCGAGTTTTCCATGAGAAGGTAGAAGAGAAGACCTCTATAAGCCAAACTATTCTTGGAGAAGGTATGAAACTATTCTTTTAAAGCAGAGGTAACCCATACTTTATGATGATGCTGTCTCTTCCCAGTACTGAATGGGAAGAAGGAGACAGACGGAAGGGAGCAGAGGGTCAGAGAGGTACGAAGAGGCTGGTGAAAAACTAGGAAGTGGCAGAGCTGGAATTCAGATCCAGGTCAGTCAGATTGCCAAAGCCCATGATCTTCCTGGGCCAGCACTGGGCCTATTTCTTCGCAGGTTGTGACATCATCATTTTTGAGATGACACTCTACCACGCCTTCTCAGATTGTACTCAAGAGCATGAAAACACATCTCCAAATCTGACAGGTAGATTTTGGTTTACGTCCTGTATTGGGTTATATGGACAACTAACTGTTCAATTCCACTAACAAATAATGAGACATTTTCTTATTTAATTTTTTCACAGCAATCCTCCTTCCAAAAATCACTTAAAATATTGAGTCAATTTGAATTAAAGTAGTCCTGTAACATTCATCTAAACTTCATAAACCCACCGTTGATAAATTAAGTCACGTGGTACATACACCGACTGACACAAGCACAAATGGGAAATTGTAACTGATCTGAAAGGTACTGCTAGGTTTCTCGCTACTCAATCTATCATGTCACGTTTGCGACTGCTCAGCATAATTGCTCTTAGTATGTTGTCCATAAAAAGTTAGTTTGCTTCTATTTAAAAGATCAGACTCCTAACCTTGACTAGTGCATATTATTGCACAGAAAGGGGACCACAAATTGTGCATAAGTCACTACACTGTGGATTATTACCACTACCAGAAAAATGATTTTTCCTCCTGATGATGCACCTACTAAGCCAGGTGCCTTGCATACGTTATTTCAATTAATCCATTTTTATTTAATGTAGGCAAGGGTAGTGGTTAAGAAACATCAATGATAGCACCTGACAGCCTGGGTTGAAATCGTGGCTCCTGTTCAATCACTTCCAAGGTGTGTGATTGTGGGCAACATTATTAATTTCTCCAAGCCTCAGTTTCTCATCTTAAAGTGATACAATTACAGTATCTACCTTACAGAGTTGTGGTAAGAAATTAAACTTACACATAGTGTTTACATGGTGTTTAGCATATAGTAATTACTCAATAAATATTAATTATTAGTGTTTCCTACTTTTCAGTGAGTGTCACCATATCCCTACTTTAAAGATGGCGTGCCTAAGGAGTAAAGAAACTAAAAAAAATGCCCTGGATCCTAACTCAGATTTGCTGGATTCCAGAGCCCAGGGCTCCTTCAACATACCATGCAGATCCCCATCTAACTAATGGTACCTTTTTCGTTCTTGTATTGATGAATGTGGGTGTGGCTGGTAAAAACTTCATAGGCAGGTTAAATAAATATGGGGAGATTTTTTTTTCATTAAAACACTGCCCTTGCTCACTGGTCTGGGTCAATGTCTGTGAGAATTGCTCCTGTGAGCTGGTCAGGATGAGAAGGAAGAAGGACACCATGGCCCTCATTTTTGTGACAAAAGACATTTTCTCGGGGCAGCTAAGATGTACCTTATTTTGATTTGCGGATATGTAAGGGACTTCTGAAGCCCTATGTACCCCAATTTCAGGTATACTTTCATTTACTCATATGGCTTGATCCTTGGGGAGGAGTAAGTGGAGAGTTGAAAGAGGAGAAGTCAAGGTTTACGTTAATATCTCAATTTCTACACCTTGTCAGTGGCATCTGCATAGGCTGCACTGGCCTTTATCCTCTCCTCTCTCCATAAAGAGCTAAACTTTAAAAGAATGCCAAGGAAAGAGAAATAATTTTTCAAAACTGCTAAGCATAGCTGACGCCTTCTGTCATACCTAAGTTAGCTAGTCCAGTCTAATGAAGTAGCAGACTCTAGGTTTCTACATGTTACGGTTGATTCAAAATGAAATAATAACACTTGCCTCCATCCTCAGCATGATCTGCATTGACTGGGCATTTACTTACGTGCCAAATACAGTACCGAGCACGTCTCAGATGTAATCTCATTCATTACTCACTAAAGTAATTTGCCCAGTGTCATACAGCTAAAAAAAGTCAGGATGTGAACTCAGGTTTAATTCTAGAGACAATACTGTTTATTCTTTTTGAAGACCTTATAAGATAGCCAACTTTTATAAATTTTTATCTTTTGTCATTCATCTGAGCCATAACCCATGAGACGTGATACAAGGACTTGTATTCTTCTGTTAGGTGTAATCTAGCAACTCGGAACTGAGCCTTTACCTCCAACCGAGGTGGTCTGAGGAACTTTTCTTTCCCAAAGCCAGGTAGAAGCTGCAGAAAGGTGAGGACTGCTGTTACAAATCTAATCTGATGGGCTTTACTCAAATTCATAATGGCTGTTGAAACAAACCCATTGGCTCTCCTAAGTTAAGATGGTGATGAAAGCAACAGTACCCTGTTTGATCTACTGAAGGCTCGGCGGCCAAGGTGGTAGGTGTATGATGGGGAAGTGATAACTGCTGCCGGGCACGATCTCCAGCAGTCAATGGTTCGAAACCGTGAAGAGTATCTCCGTGTCAGTGACCTGGCTTTTGCTGGTTGTGTGACCTTGATCTTGGACAAGTCACCCTCTCACACTCACTTCCTCATCCACAAATGTTGGTAACAGTACCTGCTGGACCTCAGGCACAGGTGTATTAGAAGGAGAAAATAAGGTACGTGGAAGTGCCAGGTGCCACATAAACATAACAGAAGAGTAAGATGATTTTTAAAATGGAAACAAGAGCTGGAGTTCTGTGTCTTGTTAACTTGCGGATGTTTAGTTACTAATATCAGGATTTCCATTCTACTTTGTTATATTTTGGAACAGCCAAGGGGGACAGAAAAAGCATAAAGTTAGGCAGAAAAATGTGAGAGTTGCCATTACTGCTTGTCAGCCAAACTAAGTTTTCTAGGTAAGTCTAAAATTTGAAATACTGCAAAAGTACTGGTTATAGATCCACCGTGTGTCAAATACATCTTATTTTATTATGTGGAAAAAAAATGACTGTGTGTTATTTTCCGGCCAACCTCCAAGAAGGTTGCTTCTAGAAGGGCAGGGAAAGGGTCTCTGAGAATTTGTGTGTATGACACTATGAATACTTAGACACTTTTTCAGAAAGTTTAAAAGAAATGTTCAAACCAACTTGTCGACCACTGTAATCCAAGGAACCATGAACAGAAGAGCAAAGCCATAAAAGCAGAGGTCACATCCTGGGCCCCAAGGCTTGGGGTCCCCGTTTCTACAAAACTGCGGGATATAGATCAGTTTCCTTGGCTGACTCTATGGGAGCCTGATTTACTTACATTGTAAAATACTTGGAATTATTTTCTGCCCACCGGCCAGGCAGCCCGATGAGCCTAGATACTCGGAAACATGTCCTAATCTTATTAAAGCAGAAAATAGAAGGATAAGAGACGCTACAGAAAGGAGGAGACAGTCATAACCTTAAACACTTACAGACACGGCTCACCAAAAAGGGACACGAATCCTCCAGGAGGGACTCCACAGGCCTAGCTGTCCTCTGAAAATAGTGCCACAGTTCTGCACACCCTGAGTAAAATAGATGCTGTCTTTTTTGGGGTATCTAATAATTTGGGCACAAAGCAGTGTGTCGTACACTTGATAATTACACAAATATTATTTACAGTTTAAGGTGACAGGTGTTTTTAAACTGCTAGAGACTAGTTAGTCTGTCTGCTTACTAGAGGGTTTACGGTCTGCGATTAGATTCCTCTTGGGCTATGAATTTGTAATGTTTTTTAGCACGGAGGGGGCTTGATTACAAGTCTGTGGGTCTTAGAATTAAAATTAAACCTCATCACCACATTACAAGTATCTTCCCGTTTCCTTACGGGCAGTGCACATCCAGAACACAGACAGGACCACGGGCTTTGTCTACCTGCATTTTTCAGCCCGACTGGGTCTGGACAGCACTGGACACAGCAAGGTGCTTACTTTTTCATGCCTGTGCTTGTCCTTTTCTTTTTCTCTCTTCTCTCTCTCCCTCTTTTCTCTCTCCCTTTCCTTGTCTTTCTTCTCCTTCTCTTTCTCTTTCTCCTTCTTTTTCTTCTTCTCCTTTTTGTCCTTTTTCCTTTCTTTCTCCTTGGGCTTCTCTTTTTCTTCGAACAGTTTTTCAGGGAGCACCGACGACAGAGCGGGCAACACGGCAGGGACCCTGGTGGCCGCCACGGGGCTGAACAAGGGCAGCGGCGCGTCCTTCGGGGGCAGCACCAGGGGCCCAGGGGCCGCTCTGGGCCTCTCCTCCCGCCCCTTCTCTTTAACCTTCTCCCGGTCTCTCTTATCTTTATCCCTTCTGCCTCGGTCTCTGTCTTTCTTCTTATCTTTATGCTTCTCTCTCTCCTTCCTAACTATTCCATCTTTCAATCTCACTTTTGGATCGACATCCTCAAATTCTTTTATTTTAAACTTATAGGGATCTGGCTCTTCGTCTTTAAGGAATTCCTTCCAGGGGTACTTGGTTTCCTTGCTGCTCTCCTTCTCTTTCTCTTTTTCTTTCCCTTTGTCCTTCTCTTTACTCTTCTCCTTGCTTTTGTCTCTTTCCCTCTCCTTATCTCTCTGCTTCTCCTTCTTCTTCATTTTGGTCTTCAGTTCCTTTTTCAACTTCTTTTTGACTTCCACAGATGAAGGCAGCTTGGTTTTCTCCTCATACACCTTGTGCAGAGGTTCAGGGGTGGGAGGAGAGACCGAAGGAGAAGAGATGTAGGGAAAGCCGGGAGGCATAGTTGGAGGGGCTCCCATTTTTGCTTTCCGCACAACCTCATCAATGGATGCATCCATTGTCCACGAATTGTCAGAACTTGAAGTTCCGCCTGAAAGAGGCAGAGGAGTGGATCCTGACTTAGTGAAATTGTTGGAGGAGGTGGAAGCTTTTGGAGTAGTGCATTCTGAACCTGAAATCCTCTTAGGGCTGGTAAAAATGTCTCCTTCGGATTCCGATCCAGAAGAAAACTCGAAAGGGTCTGGCTCTCGTTCGGCGCAAGCCCGTGCAATCACGGCATTGATAGAGTCATCGATCGTTTTATCCGTCACGACAGCCTTCTTTGGCTGATTCTCATTGTTGAGTTTCCCAGGATCTGGCGGGGTCTGTATCTGTTTTACCTGAATGGTCTCTTTACTAAGTTTTTCACTTATCATAGCTGAAGGAGTCCTATTTGGTGTTTCCGGTCTGACAGGTGCTTGGGGAATATGAGTCATCACCTTGGGACTCTTGGGGCTTTTGGGGCTCTTAGAGCGTCCAGGAGATTTCTTCTCTTTGGATACAGTTTTTGGTGACCGAATAGGACTTCCGACCATTGCTGGTGACTGAGCAGTTTTAGGTGATTTAGTCTTCTGCCCCGGAGAACTAGTTTTAGTCTTTGTTTTCGGTGTAAATGACTTTGTTTCTAATGGTTTTGTGATTGGCATTTGTGACTTTGCAACTGGAGCTAACATCGGTGGCTCGGGTGACGGAGGGACCAAGTCTGTACTGTCCTGTACGTGGACCGGAGAGAGCATTGGCGGAATCTTTTGGGTATTTATTGAGCTGAGGGGTTCTCGCGCTTCCAATACCACTACGTCCAGGGTGTCCCCTTTAGTGCTTAATAGCCGTGGTCGCTTGATGGCAGGCATTTCTTCAGCTTCGGGACTATCCAATGGTCTCTTACCCAAGAAATTCTCATCATTAATAATTTCCTCCTCCTCCAGTTCATCATCCTCTTCCAGTGGAACCTGCATGGCTTCTGCAGACGTACCACCATCAGTGGGCACCTGCTCTTCTTCTTCTTCTGGGAAAGGAAAAGAAAAGAGCTGTTAGTGGAATATTTAGAAAGTCCTAACAAATAACAGCAATGCTTCAAACGTGATTTCTAGGAAAGACAGGAATTTATTGACAGTGTTTAGAGGGTAAGTAAAGTGGTAGATCCTCAAGGATCTTCCAAACTTGCCCGCCATCGTTCTCTGAAGAGTGGCAATCAGGGACAGCAGATATCCAGACTGATTATTTTCTTTTCAAGTGGTTTGGCCCTACTTTCAGGATCTGGAGTCTAAGTATTTCCTGTTTGTCTCCCGCTTCCTTAATTATTTTCCTAACCTGACTAAATACTGTCTTTCTCTTCCTTCTTCTTCTTGTGTACAGCTGGGCATACGTGTGCACACCCCCCGCCCCCCGCCACATACCTCTAAAGATCAAGAGGTGGGTTATTATATGACTACTACCTCAGAAATGACAAAAAAGCATACATTTTTTAGGACTCTTATAACAAATGTTAATTCTTGGAGTTTAGAAAATGCAAGCCTTCAACCTGGATACGATTCATATACTACTACGTGTTCTGTTCTGTTTGCTTGACGTCAGCCACTCTGAGAGAAAAGAGTGGTGGGTGACAAACATATTGGCTTTGGCATTACAGAGATGGTGTTTCCGCTAGCATTCTGGCACCACGGAGCAACAAGCCTTGGGCAATCTCTTAACCCCTGCAGCCTGTTTCCTGACCTTTCAAAAGGAGCTAATGTTACTGGCCCACCTACTTGACTGAGTTGCTTTAAGATCACATTATTTCTTTCTACACATATTAACGAAGCATGTTACAGTTTAGCATGGGGACAAAGTGTATGTGTATAGCACACAGAAAGTGATTAGCACCATAAGACAGATAAAGAGCTAGGGCAGTTCAAAGCAGAAAGATTACTGCAATATTAAAGATCTAAGGAAGATTTCACTAATTAGGTAGTGCTTTGGATATCTAGAGACTAGGAATGGTGAAGTACAGGATGAAGGAACAGATGGCGAAGAGATGGAGGTAGAATATAGGAGGCCGGGGAATAATTCGTCTGGCAAGCAGGGTGTAAGATGGGGAATAGTACAAAGCAAGCCTACTAAGGTTGCATCCAGGCCCTAGAAGCTTTGAATTCCAGAGAGAATGATCTTTATTCTACTGGTAGTTTGGACCTGGTGAAGATTTTTAGACAAGGAAGAAAAATCACAGGGTATATGTTAGCAAATTCTTCTGGCAGGAACATACACGATGGATGGGAGGTAACATAATAATGGAGAGGTGACAAGTTAGGGGTTACTGAAATGATGTAGGTTAGTGACAACAGGGTCTGAATTAGAAGAGTGGTAACAAAAGGAAGCAATAGAGGTAGATGAGATTTTAAAGATAGAATGAACAGAATCTAATACATGATTAGGTCTAAGAGGGGAGAAAGGAGTCAAGCACCATCTCAAGGCTCTGAGCCCTGGTGAGTGAGCAATGCAGTCATTAAGAGAAATAAAGAAGTAGAGAAGGAAGATGATTATTAATTAGTTCAAGCCCTAGACACACAGTTGGGCGAACAGTTAATGATGACTAGCACAAGACAAATTTGAGACATATGGACTGTTAGTTAGCATGACTTGAGAACGACACTATCACCCATCCAGGCACCTAAGTAGAAACATCATTGCAGACTCCTTCTTTCCTTTGTTTCTCCATTTCCACATCGTGAACACAGTTTTCTAATGCATTTCCCATAACGCGTTCTCTCCATCGCTACTACTGTTTGTTCGAATCCTCAGCACCTCTGCTCCGTACTTTTTTTTTTTATTATGTTATGTTAGTCACCATACATTACATCATTAATTTTTGATGCAGTGTTCCATGATTCATTGTTTGCATATAACACCCAGTGCTCCATGCAGAACGTGCCCTCTTTAATACCCATCACCAGGCTAACCCATCCCCCCACCCCCCTCCCCTCTAGAACCCTCAGTTTGTTTTTCAGAGTCCATCGTCTCTCATGGTTCGTCTCCCCCTCCGATTTCCCTTCATTCTTCCCTTCCTGCTATCTTCTTCTTCTTTTCTTTTTAACATATAATGTAGTATTTGTTTCAGAGGTACAGGTCTGTGATTCAACAGTCTTACACAATTCCCAGTGCTCACCGTAGCACATACCCTCCCCAGTGTCTGTCACCGAGCCACCCCATCCCTCCGTACTTCTAACTAGTCTCTCTGCCTCCAGCTCCCATCTTTCCTATTGCCTTACACCGATCTTCTGAAACCACAAATCCAAGTGTGTGACTCCCAGTCTCAAGAACCTTTCATGGGTCCCTATGGCACTACTTTGCCAAAGGAGTTCCCTGGAGCCTGAGGGACCCCTTTGGAGGCAACGCACAGTGCAGACTGGGTCCCCTATTCTCTATTAAGTGGAATGGTTACCCCTAATGTTATCTATTTTACCTGCTGGCCTTCCACAAAAGCTTTTGCTGTGAGGCTAAAACAGGTTGAAAACCAGTATTCTAAAATGTAAAATTAACCCAATTTCCCCAGCACCACCTATATGGTGCTCCATCATCTGATCTGTAATTCACCTCACTTTTCACTGCGCCCTGAGCACACTGCCTTTCAGCCATGCGGACTGATTTGCAGTTCCCCTAGGACACGCTTCTGTGCCTCTGGAGCCTCTGGAGGGCTCTGCCCCCCTGACACTTTGGCGACTATCTCTCCTTAGCCTCCAATCATGAGTTCCCTCTTCCGTGACACTTTTTCGTAGCAACTAGAAATAGCCACGCTCCCGCTTTGGGCTCTACCGTACTCTGGTTATATAAGCAACAAGTAAGTCTAGAATATTTACTAACTGGCCTTTTACAGAAAAGTTTTCAGATCCCTGTCCTAGATCTACTCTATTCAGAAAAATTGAACAGCCCCTTCCAACCCTGTCTTCATCAGAATGACAAGACAGACCTCAAATCTGCTTAACTGCTAATAGGCAAACATGAAAAAATTGGAAAGAAGAGAGCTTTAGGATATTCTCCAAGCGAAAGAATAAAAAATTTTAGAGTACTTATTACCATTTTATTTCTAAATTCCAAATAACCTCCTTCTACCTGACAGAAGTTCATAAATCCCAACGATGCCAAAGCAGAAAGAGGAAGGTTCAGCTTAGCAGGGCCTTTAGAATATGTTAAAGCATGCCTTGCTCTCCTAACTCTGGAGGTGCATCTGGATCTAGATCAGCTCTGGGAGGGTGAGTCCCCCAGAGAGGGCCTTAGGTGGATGCCCTGGGAGGGCAGAGGGATTACTCTAATGGAAGCAATCCCTAGAAAGGGAACTCCCAGGACCAACAGAAAGAGAGTTAGTTATAGGTCCTCCAGATGAAAGGCCTGTTCTTTGTTTTTTTGAGCTAGAACAACGAATTAGAGTTCAATATTCAAACTACTAAATAATAATACTGGTCAATAACAAAGATATACATTATAAAGTTAACCCTGCAATCCTTTTTGAGAAGATAAAAAACAAAAAACAAAAAAACCCAATTCTCTCAAATCCCACATAACAGCATTGAGTCCTAAGTTAGCATTTAGGTCAAGTGGATATCACCTCCTCCCCATCTGGCCTAATAACTCTATCCTGCAATGAAAGCAGTCCAGAGCTGCTGGGGACAATTTTTAAGGAGAACAGATACTTTAGTAAGGGAAGCTACTTCTGGGCAAGTGTTACTGTTCATGCTCCTAAAGGTATGGTAAGGAATTATTAACAAAACTGGGACTTTCTATTCTGCTTGTGTTAAAATTTGGCTAATGTTAATGGTGATAAGACTTTTGATTTGATTATCCTTTGTGTGAGAATTTATTCAAAACTGTGATATCTGTTATAACTGATCATTAGTACTGTCATTCTTCAAAGAATACCATAAATTATGATAAAACTCCTACACTTCTAGGAGAAAAAAAGATAATGACAATAAGAAAAGAGACATACGAAGAACCACACTTAAAGCAGTAGGGGAAACTTTATTTTCAAAAAAATGTCAAGTCTCTGGTAAAGGCTCATGCCCGCTATCAACAACCTTGTTCTTCATATAAATTCACTAAAGTGTACACACACACACACACACACACACACACACACATGCTATAATTCAATCTATAATCTACTCAATCTATAATTATAAATTACATAAGTGCTATAATTCAATCTAAGGAAAACCC
Organism: Phoca vitulina; assembly: GCF_004348235.1. Lineage (NCBI taxonomy): Eukaryota > Metazoa > Chordata > Mammalia > Carnivora > Phocidae > Phoca > Phoca vitulina. The sequence goes on along the minus strand of NW_022589736.1, from coordinate 9,722,048 downwards.
ACCATATTAAAAAGTAACTTTTCATTCTGCCAGAGTTTTGCATACGTGGTATGCTTTCTCATTTGTCAAAAAAAGGAAATGATGGTAAATAATGTGAATGACTCAGCGCAAATTTATCACCATGGTCAGAAATACAATTTAAAAGAGACACTTAACTGGTAGCAAATTCCATATCTCATCATAAGGTATAGAAAAAGAAGGAGATAGAGATGATCTCTCAGGTGTCTTCTCATTTAAACAATCAATGATTCCAGGTCAACATGTGATTGTAAAATGATTTTTTAACTTTTTAATTTGAAATAATTTCAAACTTACAGAAAAGTTCTAAGAACATTACAAAGAACTCATGAATACCCTTCACCCAGTTTCACCAAATCAGCATTTTCCTTCAGTGTGTGACTGACTGCAGAACAGTGGTCAAGTTCCCTTCTACTTACGGACCAGAAATAAGATGCGTCCATGGTAACGTCCATCTTTTTAAAACTTTCACAGATGTTGATGCAGGTAGGCGAGTCACTACAAACTCCACTCCAATTTTTCTTCATTAATGACACAAATAAATAATCCACACTTGCTACCTTTCCCAGAGGAGTAATGAGAAAAACATGCTTCTTTACCAAACTTCTCGAACAAAAGACAAAACAAGGCAATAAGGCCTGAACACACCGCAAGGGTTTTTAATAGGTTAATTCCAAGCTACTATAAATATTGACTCAGAACAAAATATCTTTTTAAGTAGAACAATAAATGCCTTTAAAGAAACACTATAATCTAAAAAGCTCATGGACATTAGGGGAAAAAAAGGAAATTGTTTTCATATGGCATTGAAAGCTTTTTATCTCATTAACTACACAGATGTATGCAACTTTAAAATTTAGTGGCATGATCTCAAAATAGGCAGAAACTATACTTGCATTTCTAAACTTTAAATATAGGGACAATAAAATGCTATCTGTACGTATTTCACCAAAAATTAAATGTATTTAAAACTAGATTTCTTGCGATTTCTAAAACTAAAAAATCTTGATTTTTTTTAGAAATACACGTACAGAAATTTCTAGCAATTATGACACAAACTTACCTATTTTCTTCTTAGTTTATGCATCCTGCTGTTTTTATAATAGATTCCTCTTTTATTAATATGAAAAGGTTTGTTTAAAATGCGTATTTTTTCAAAAAACACCTTTCTGTCTATCTGGATACTATTGTCGCCAGTTCCTTGAAGGGACTCACTCTTGCTATTACTCATTCATTCACCTCGTCAACTGGGTGTCTTCTGAATATCCCTGTGGCAAGCACTCTGTTCCATCCTGTATGAAGTCAAATAGGACATGATTTCCCATCCTTAAGAATCAACCACATTTTGTGGCCATCAGCTCAAGTGCTGTGGCAGGGATCGGTATAAGGTCCACATACAGCCCCATCCAGGGAGATGAGGACGGAGGGGAGTCCAGACTGAAACTACGTGTGGCATCTGTTACCAGTGCCATGAGTCCACCTCGCACCGCCCGCTGACTCTCCCACATCGAAGTTTTCTCATCTGCAAAACCTCAGTATTGACATATGACTTCCTACTTGTAAGAGTTGAGGATCTTTTTAATTGGGGCCATCTCCACACATAGTCGACCGTATATGTGGGATGATCTAAAGGGCAGGACAGAGCTATGTCTGCCCCTAAATATTTCATGGACTACACACAACAGTGCTTGGCATTCTGACCACTTCGTTTACGTCTTAGATAAATGAGGCTGCCAAAATATTTTTGAGGCTGTAAAGCTAATGAATGAATGACTCTCCCCTACTTTTTGAGGTAAGGAGACTGAGAAACTGGAACATAACTGAAGTAACCTGATGGAACACTGGGGACAAAGAGGGTTTAGAGCACAGGGTACTGCCGGGGGCAGGGGGGCGGAGGCTCGTTCGGGTAAGATGCTGGGTGAGTAGGGGTCTGGGGCAGCTGGAAAATGGTGAGCGGACACTGGATGCCTGGGAAAGACAGGAAGAGTAGCGCTACAAAAACAATCCACAGCAACATTTTATTTTTAGTTCCAAATGAGGCTAAAAAATTTTTTTAAATCCCATCTACATCCCCTCATAAAATATTTTTCAAATTGTGCTGTCTATAATGTAACAGAAATTAGACCCTTAACACACAACTCAGTGTGTGTAAGTGGGTAGGTATTTTTTAAATAAACCTATTTACTTAAAAAAATGAAATTACTAGCAAAGACAAGACAATTAGGCAGTGACAATTCATATGGTACAACCAATCAATAACACAATAAATTAATAGCAGAGTGAAGATGATGTGTTATAAATACTTATACACACACTGACCTGTAAAAAAGCACTATTTCCCTAACATTCTGCACAATAAAAAACTAAAATGCTATATAAGCAAGCCAACCTGAAATGACACCTAGTATTATAAATGGCCTAATCTATATGTTAATGCTGTTGTATCACATAACTGCAGCAAGACTAAGATAACAATATGACTTTGGGGTTTCTATGGCTACATCCTGGGCTAACGGGCCTGAAGGGGCTGGCTGCTGACACCACACAAGCATTCTGAGTGCTTCTTTTTGGTTATTTATGATATGATTTATGATAACGACAACATCTCCTATTTTCTCTCCTCCTCAGGTACAATAAATTGCTATCATTAATCACCCTTCTTGGTTCAACTATGATTACAATAGCATAATAGGGCCTAGCTATGGTAATATTGTGGATTTTTTTTTTAAAAGAAATAAATACAAGATCTCGTCAGACAACGTCAATATCTCTAATATTTTAATCAACTTCCTTTAAGTATTTCGGAATAAATTCTATTACAACTAAGATTCCATACCAAGGATGTAGGCCCTTCGTGCAAATCAAGCACCACACATTTGCACATCACTGCTGCCCTGACTTCCTCAAACTCACAGTAAGACCACGCACACTATACTATAATAGTGACGGTTCCTTTTCCAAGGCAAACAATGGCAGGTTTTTCTTTCCTATATTGATGAAACTAATCTTACTGCTGTTTTTTTTTCCCCCAGGACCAAACAAATTAGGCAAATTAGCCATTTGTCTATCAGAAGGCCAATAGTAGAGAAAGAGTAAAAACTTTGCAATCATTCAGACATGTGCGACCTGCCTTTGCCAATGACTGGCTTTGTAGTTACTTCATCTTTCTGAACTTCAATTTCCTTTCACGCCAATTAGGGTTAACAGAAAGTACTACCTCTTTGGCTTCTGAGTAACAATAAGACAAAGTATGTAAAGAATCCAGCCAAGTGCTTAATAAATGAGAGTATAAAAACAGAAGATAAATTCTTCCCCTCTCTACATCAATGCCTTTTCAATGGACTCCTCATCAAGAGGGGGAGCCTACTTGCCTTGGCCAGTGGGTCCGAGTTGGCAAATGAGACATAAGCAGAGGTTTGAAAACGACTCGTATACTGAGGCTTGCCCTCTTGCTGCTCATGGGAAACTTGGAACCACCCCCACATGAATGAGCCAAGGTTAGCTTGCTGGATGAGAAGTGCATGCCTTAGAGCCCCAGCCAAATCAGCAGACACAAGTGAGGCCATCAATGACCAGCTGATTGCAAGTGTACAACCCAGGCCAGCCACATCCAGCAAAACAACTGCACAGCTGAGCCAACCCCAAATACCAACCCACAGACTTGGGAGCTAATGAACAGTTGCTATTATTCTAAACCGCTCAATTTTGGGGTGGCTCGCTACACAGCAACATGTTAATCATGTATTCACATACACATGTACAATGGACTCATGTCATCTGCAGTGGTTCTTTCTCCAAAGGTGCTGTGAACACTAAATTAGCAGAAACTGAACTGCTGCTCCCAGGGGAAATATAAGGTTAGGTTCCTGTGAGGCTCTTGTCACTGTATTTTTGTCAGCAGATCAATACATAGCCTTGTTTTATGTCATTTAATATACATTGTTGATTCATTAACACTGAACTCATTTTTTACAGCCAGCAGCACTGTAATTCACACCTGAATGAAGCTGATCTAACACATGTATTTTTTCCATAAGGCATATCCTAGCCTTCTGACACTTGGGAACACTACCCAGCATTTCAGCGTTGTGCCTGGGGGTCGTTTTAAACAGCATAATCACCAAAACGAAAAACAAAAAAACAAAAACCCCCAAAGCGAAAAAATATGAAAAACATGGTACAAAGTGACCATGGAAATGACACTTGTTTACAGTATGAGAACTAAAACAATAAGGCAGAGTGTCCCCTTGTTTGGACTCAGCTAGAAACATACACGTTGGGAACTCAAATTCTTCACCACACTTGGCACATCTGTGAGTGCCTGGGAGAGCATCACGCACGCTGAATTTGGGGCTACATATACATTTTAGTGAGCAGGTAAAATTGCAAATACAGAATTCATGCGTAATGAGGATCAACTATATATAATTATATGGCTATAAATTCATCAGCATCAAATACTTTTATGGACTACGGGTTTAAAATAAAAGATTTTATTTGAAAGTAATTCCAGTCCTCAGAAGGCATTTAATGAAAAGATTAAACATGCCTTAAGAACTGTAACATTGTGACCATATCTGGCAAGGCATTTTTCCAAACCCAAACTGGGACATATTTCAGTTTAAAGCTGTCAAGAGTATTGGCTATGCGCAAACTTTTCTGCTCACGCCACATGACCATTCTTTGAATTTCTGGAACTTACCAAGCTCTTTCCCTTCTCGGAATCTTTATAGCCACATATTCTGCTCCTCTCTACTAGGAACACTCTCCCCTTCGTTATTTCCATGCTTGTCTCTCTCTCTCACCCTTTAAATCTTAAGCTTATGTACTGCCTTCTCAAAGGAATATTCTTTGGTCATTCCCTACCTCCAAAATAAAGAGTCACAACTGGTAACTGATTCTTAGCAGCTTTTATCTGTTTCCTCAACTAAGCTCCACCAAGACAGGAACCACATTTGCCTATAGCTGCTAAACAATCATCCCACACTGACAATAAATATTTTTTTCAGCAGTATTACTATTAGAAAAATAATAAAACTATTTACCAGATTATATTGATTCTAAGTTCTTAACACGTTAAAAAAAGTGTGTAACTCTGAAGCTGGGATATGTTTTATAATCAAAGCATCTTGTCTCCCTCTGAAACAAATAATGCAATATATGTTAAAAAAAAAAGAAGAAGATAGCAGAAGGGGAAGAATGAAGGGGGGGGAATCGGAGGGGGAGACGAACTATGAGAGACAATGGACTCCGAAAAACAAACTGAGGGTTCTAGAGGGGAGGGGGGTAGGAGGATGGGTTAGCCCAGTGATGGGTATTAAAGAGGGCACGTTCTGCATGGAGCACTGGGTGTTATGCACAAACAATGAATCATGGAACACTACATTAAAAACTAATGATGTAATGTATGGTGATTAACATAACAATAAAAATTTTTTTAAAAAAAGCATCTTGTCTCTGTTGGACAAGTAATAATAGTGACGTAGGTCATCTCCTGCCTGTGGGTAAACCTGTCATTCTTGGTAAAATGGCTGGACACTGTAACTCCTAGATGTTTCAGACAACAAACCATTTAAAAATTTGAAGGAGAAATATTTGTTCTATGCAGTTAAAGAGTAACATTTTCTATGATAAAGAATTGTTTCTTAGTCTAATTGGCAGTTGTGGTTTTTTTTTTTTCCTTAGGGGCACATAACAGAATGGTGCTTCTTACCATTAATGATGTCTTAGGATCAATGAAATATGACAGTTGTTCCAAATTATAATTAAATGCTTACTATATTCCTTCTCTAGAACCCAGAGAAACTGTTTTAAACTATTAAAGCAATAGTAAACTGGACAAACCTAAAACCCAAGGGCCCAAGAAGGGAGGGTTTACAAACTGTGACTCAGCGAGAACGGCTCAGATAAGTGGTGATGATTTGGTTGTTGCCCTATGTTCTTCATTTTCTTTCCCTTCCTATACTCACTTACATAAGATATCCCTTCATCAGTTATATCTTATATACAATCCTTTTTACTAGATTGATCTGGCACATGACCTCTGCGTTTAGACGCACGCTCTTTATTTCAAGTCCAAACTTTATTATTAAGGCAGTGTTTCATTATAGTGGAAATGACAATGAACTAGAAGTCAACCCTGGTTTATGGAACCAGCCCTTTTTGTTCTTTGTGTTGCTGAGCACAAGACTCTTCCACTGTATATGCACACAAAAATACTGTTGACCCTACTTGCTTCACAGGATTATCATGCACAGTCGGTAAAAACTCAGTGTGAAATCCTGTTGAAAACTGTCCCAATGGCCGTGGATTATCAGTGATGGCAGACCCTTTGCTGTGACCCTCTCCACTCACCCGGCCCCAACCAGGAGCCAGCTGCAGGGAGGAGCCACTCCTGCACTCACTCTTATCCCCCTTCCCCCAACTACGCAGGTATGACCCCAGAGATTTCCACAAAATCCTGAAAAAAGGAAGGCTCAGGATAATTACACAATGGCTGTTATAAAGCAAGATTAGAAAGAAGACCAAATTCAGGATAACACCACTGTGAAGTGGTAAGAGAAACATCAGTTCAGTACCAAACGATAAATTTGATGGAGAAAGAAAACAGTATTTAAGCTTCTGGATTTTATTGTCTCATTCCATCAACCCCAAAGATCCTCATATTTAGTAGATAGCCTATAAAATCTGCTGCTGGTCTCTCAAATTTGGTGATTCGAAACTAGCAAAAAATACCCCAAGAAGCCATCCATTATTATAGGCCACAAAAACAAGCACATCACAATGGTATAAAAATTACTAGAAAAATGCTATGAAATTACAATCAACTCTTTCCTGGCAGGGATGAAAGGTAGGGGAGGGGAGCCAAGAGGTTAATCAACTTGTGAGTAACAGAAAGTTACCATATACCTCAACTACAGATTAATCGAAGGTACTCTATTTAACAACAAACTACTTGGAACTTCACGTCAACTTTCTTTGATGAAAGTATGTCAGGAAGCCACAATGTTTCAGGGATGGATGTCTCCCTACAGCACTTGTGTGACTTTGCAAATAAACAGTTCTGACTACCAAAAGCTAACATGACTGTGCCTATTCACCATTAAGGCTACAGAATGGGTGAAGCTGGAGGACTCTCCAACTCCAAAGGCAGAACTGCATCATCTCCCTGCTCAAAGGCCTCCCCAATGGCTTCAAGTCATAATGAGATTAAAATCCCAACCTTCACTGTGGCTTACAACGTCCTATCAGGACCTTGCACTGCCCTGCCCTGCTGCTCCTCCTCTCTAACCACACTGGCCTCTTTGGCATTCCTCAAATTCGATGCGCTGCTTCCCAGTACTCACTCTCTCGATGGCCTGGAATGTTCTTCCTCCAGGTCTTCTCATGGCTGCTTCTCTCATTTTATCCAGGTCTCCTAGGTCACATCCTCAGAGGTCTTCTCTGATCACCCGCCCTCTGTGACCTACCTGCCTCCCAAGGACTTTTGTGCTCTGCTTTACATCCATTGCAGTCACTCTCGCTTAACGGTATATTATTTATTTGCTCAGCTATTTTTGTCTCACCCACTAAAATGTAAGCCTTCTGAGGGCAGGGGCTGTATCTTCTAGATTGTATTCCCAGTGTCTAAAACAGTAGCTAACCCAGAGGAGGCCCTTAATATTTGTTGAGCAAAAGCTCGTAATGACCATGCGGTATTTCCCACGGGGATGGCTGAAGCTGGGGGGTGTAAGAAAGATTGCCTGAGGAAATATACAGTGTGTGAACAGCCAATAAGTTGGAGGAAAACCAGAAGAGAAAATATAAGCAAGTACAAGAAAGGGTTTCAACAAGAAAGGAGTATTCAATTGTGCCAAAGATCACAAAAGCATCAAGCTTACCACACGCCCCCTCAAAAGTTATTACTCTCCATGATAAATGTTATGAAATAAATAAACAGGATAAAGTCATAGAAGACAGCAACTACAGAGGCAGTAGTGAGAAAGAGTACCATCTTCTCCAGTAGAATGAAGAAACTACCTTAATATCAATTAAATACAGATCTGAATAATTAGAACAGCTAGTTAGAGACAAGCCAGAGGGAAAGTATTCTCGGCACAGGGAAGAGCAAGGAGAACAGCCATATGTATAACGAGGTTGTATGTTTGAGGCACTGAAAGGAAACCAGTGTGGTCAGTGTAATGTGACAGTAAGATGGAATGTGATGGACTGGAGAGGTAGATGGGGCTTCACGGGTCATGTGAAGAGTCGGTTTTATAAGTTTGATCTGTTTTTTTAATTCATTTTTTAAAAGATTTATTAACTTATTTGGGGGGGGGGAGCAGTGGGAGAGGGAGAGAGAGAATCCCAAGCTGACTCCACACTGAGTGCAGAGCCCAATGTGGGGCTTGATCGCACGACCCTGAGATCATGACCTGAGCTGAAATCAAGAGTCAGACGCTCAACTGACTGAGCCACCCCGGCGCCCCCCGATCTGTTTTGGAAAAACATTACTCCAGCAGCCGTGAAAAGAATATGAAGTAGGTCACTGGTGACCTGAGTGAACAGCTTCAGTCTGGTGGTGGAGGCAAATGCCAGAGGGCACATTGTATATCACCCACGAAAGCAGTCTCATCCATTCATTCACCTGACAAAGACCTGTGACAATCTGTACAACGGGCAACACAGATGTAAGGAAACAAAAGCCAAGGTTTCTCTTCTCATGGACTTCCCCTGCTGGTAGGGTGGGTAGGCAACAAATCAACACAAAAGCAATTCATAGTGATGAAGTGCTGAGAAGACAATAAAGCGGAACAGATCACGTGCTGGGGGAGAAGGGCTACTTTAGAAAGAACAGTCATGGAAGAAGGGACATTTTAGTTGAGACCAGATTCGCGAGAAGACTGTGGCCATGAGATGATCTTTTGCACAAGCATTTTTGGGGAGAAAAGAGAGCAAGGCAAGGCCCTGCTGTGGGAACAGACTCGCGTGTTCAGCACACGGGAGCCAGGCGCTGGGGCTGGAGGGGAAGGCCGTGGAGGCTGGTGCGTGGGAGTCAGAGCATGTCTTGTCCTCCGTGCTCAGGGGTCTGGAGTGTCTGAGCACAACGGGAAGCCACTGGTCAGCTGCAAGCAAGGAAGCTTGATTGAAAGAAAGGAAAGGTAAAGAAAGCTAAGGAAAGGTTTCAAAATGTTCACTGTGTAGATCAACAAGATCCACTATCAGATAAGACATACAAAAAAAAAAAAAAAAAAAAAAAAAAGACATACAAAAGAACCAGAAACTAACATATTCCACTAATGGGGGAGGGGGGAGAAAAAGAAACAGTAATATGAAGCTTATAATGACTGATCCGATTGAAAACAACCACACCCAATAGGAAATCAATTATCCTATGAAATGACATACATACAAAAAACAAAAACAAAAACAAACCAAACCCCACTAGGCATGCATGAATCAGCATTGTTATCCAACTTTTACATGGTAAAGCAAACAGACATGCCAGAGGCCTATGCACTTAAGAAAGGCTGTTTATCTTTGGGATAATACCTTACTCTATGTTGACAGTTTACTACCACAAAAATGAAAATAAAGTAAAAAATTATGACCACATAAGTTGTTTGATGCTACATCTTCTTGTTGCAGATATTCCTAGGTACAGAGCAATACATACAGTTAACCAAACTTTTACTCTAACGAAAGACTGTCCTGGTGCTCTAAATGACCTTGACAAAATTCTAGAAGCAAGATCTCAAGACCTGGGGCTCTAAAGCTATTTTAGAATTAGCTTGGAATAATTGTCCCACAATATGAGTTTCTTGATTAATTGCTTAAGATAAGGCCTCCTTTTCCTTGCTGGCCTCCAGTGGCTCCCTCTGGTTCCCATATAATCACTATTGTCTCATTCTTCTAAACCCTGGAAGGCTACGGGAAAAATGAGAGATACACCAATTCCATTACTTGAGGATTAGCTAAGAGATAACCCTTTGTATTCCATTACTGACCATTATTTGAGTAATTATTCAATAACTATCGTACGTTTGAAAGATGCACTAATTGTTTTTCGAGGCTCACTCCTGATCTGTATCAGACAAGTTATGAATGTTATGTTCTTTAACACTGCAAATCTACATTTGGGTCACATGAGAAAAATGACTAGTAACTTTTCCTGCATTTTATTTTTCTTTGATTTCTTTTCCTACATAAAAAATAAAAGCTGAAACAAGAATAATTAGTCTGGTGAAGGTCTTACTGACTAACCAGAAAATTAGGACTCTATTTTTGACCAGATTTATGTCTTGCAAGAGTCAAATTTTTGCATAATTTAGACAAAAAATTGGCAGGGGATGGTTGTTCCATCTAATTTCAGCAAAATTAGTATTCAGCCACCTGAATTTTTGGCAGTAGTTCAGTATGTTTATCCAAAGCAATAAGTAGATAGAAAATAAAAGCAAATTGACAATTGTGCCTAAATAAGTTACTTTCTCTCTCTCTCCCTCTCTCTCAAATGCACGCACACACACATACACACGTTTTAAAAATGAGCAAATAATTTTAAAGGTGTATTTCATGAATAGACTTATGGTTTTGCATCCTTCTCTTAATATCAATTGCAGATAGAACAAGAAAACCCATCCCGTTTTCAAAGAACCTGACTCAAACATGGTCTACAAAGGGGTAAAGTTGTTTTTAATTACTTATCCTCCAAATAAAACAGGTCAGATACATCACTTGTTGGCTATCTCTGCTAACAGATGAATATGATAGGACAATGATTCTAAATTCATTAGTAATTGCTGTGGAATGCATGCTAATAGAAAGCTGAAAACCCCATAACTAATTCTTGCTTGCTTCTAGTTCCTCCTAGAACTTCAGCTGGCACAGAAGAACAAAAGCTAAGAAGCACTCATGCATTTAATGTGTACTGGGCACCTACCATCTGTAAGCCTTCAATTCAAAGAAAACTGAAAAGTACTCTTCAAGGCCATATTAACTTTGTCTCTGGCAGTGTCCAAGTTTGGTGGCTCTCAGACACCCCTGGCAGCTAGAATGGGATTGGCAGTAAAAGTGAAGAACGGTATGTGACCTGGAAGCCATGTGGACAAAGTCTGCAAAAGAGAGGCTTCCATTCAGTAAGCATTTGTCATACACCTACTATGTGCTCGGTACCACGTGCTAAGAACTCAAATAAGTAAGGGGCGCCTGGGTGGCTCAGTTGGTTAAGCATCTGCCTTTGGCTCAGGTCATGATCCCAGGGTCCTGGGATAGAGTCCAGCATCAGGCTCCCCGCTCAGCCTCTCCCGCTGCACCCCCCCCACCCCCGCTTGTGCTCTCTCTCTCTCTGACAAATAAATAAATAAAATCTTAAAAAAAAAAAAAAGAACTCAAGTAAAAGAGCCTCAAAATGCTCATCCACATGAAATTTGCCAACTGAGAAACAAATATCATTTAAAATGAGGTAGTTTGCAATAATAAAAAGTAAACAGAGCGCTAAGGCATCTCAGAAATAAATAGTAAGAACAGCACTGTCCAATAGAAATATAATACAAGCCACATAATAGAATTAAAAACTGTTCAGCAGCCACATTAAAATATCGAAAAGAACAGTAAAACCAATTTTATTTTAACTCAATATATCAAAAATATTATTCTGACATGTAATCAATACGAAAATAATTATTAATGAGCTAGTTTAGCTTCTTTTCATACTAAGCTTTCAATATGAGGTGTATTATACTTATAGACCTATCGATTCAGATGCTAAATTTTCATTGGAAATACTTGATCTGTACATAGATAATATTTACAGTTGACAAGTAGACGCACATACCTGAGTTGTTCCAGACATACCTAGAAATTTTTTAATAGTGAATAAATCATCAGTTTTTAAATTTGAATTAAGTAAAACTAAATAAATACTAAATATACAATACAATAAAAACTAAATAAAATTAAAACATCAGTCCTCAGTCAGGTGAGCCACATTTCCAGTACTCTATGGAGCCCTGTGGCTAGTGGCCATCCTGCTGAATTTGCAGGTCTAGAATTCCATCAGGTCAAGTTGGGTTGGAGACTAGATGTTTTTAAGGTCTGGATTAAGAGGTGAATGAGAAGCAGAAAGAAAAAGACTGAATATGTGGTTGACTACGTGCAATTAAAAGAAAACCAGAGAAGCAGTATCAGAAATAGCTGCAGAAAACTGCAGTTTATAAAGAAGGGGAGAAGATACCAAAAAGGAACAAACACTTATTAATGGTCTACAGTGGACGGTCTACTAACAAGGGGATGTTGGGGTCAGAGTTACACAGAAACCTGGTACTCTAGAACTGTAATCTGTAGTTCCCTAGATAGCAGTGTGTTCACAAGAGTAGATTTTAAATCCTGTACTCATGTCACCATTTGTCAAATCAGCTAACATTGTTCCATTCATCTGTCTGGTTGCTAGAACACAACATAAGGCAGTGGTTAAGTATGTGGGCTTGGGAGTCGGATGGCTTGACTTCACATCCTGTCTTCATTGCTTGCTACCTGTGTAAACCTGGGGAGGTCTCTAAGCTTTGTCTGTAAAATGGGATGATCTGGATTAATATCTATGTCATAGGGGTTTGTGTAAGGATATAGCTAGTTAATGTCACCAAAGTACTTGGCGTGGCACCTATTACATTCAAAGTGGCCAATAAAAGGTAGTTGTTAATAATTAGTCCAACAGTTCAGATCTTTACCATCTCTTGCCTGGATTACTAAAATGAAATACTAGCTGGTCTTTTGGTTTCTGATTTCTTGCTACCTCCAATCCAACATCTACTTTGTTATCAGAATTATCTTTTGAAATCAAGGACGTTAATCATGCCTACTCTTCAGCTGAAAAAATCCTCAATGGTTTCACTACTCTGCATCTGACCATACAATTCTTCCTACGTTTCTAGTATAGAAGAAAATTTCGATGCCCTCCTTATTATAGAAGACTTTTTAAAAAAGAAGACACTTAACACACATCTTAAGAATTCAGAAAAACCCTGACTCAACCCTCTCCTTGGAGAATGATCACTTTCATCTTCTTTCCATAGAGCACAAAAATGAACAAGAGTCCTAGAATCATATTGACCCCAGGTGAGAAGTGTGATTCTGACAAGTATCAGCTCTCAGACTTTAGGCAAAGCACTTAACCTCTCTGAGTTGCATGTTTTTCTCTACATATAATTTGTAGGGTTGATGTGAAAACCCTAACATAGTATCTATCAAATGAAGGGCACCTGATGATCAGCTTCCTTCCTTTTCTTTTCCCGGTAATAATTCCCTCCTCTGTGAGTAAGAGACATTTGTTTTTGTTTTTTTTTAATTTTTTATTGTTATGTTAATCACCATACACATCATTAGTTTTAGATGTAGTGTTCCATGATTCATTGTTTGTGCATAACACCCAGTGCTCCATGCAGAACGTGCCCTCTTTAATACCCATCACCGGGCTAACCCATCCTCCCAGCCCCCTCCCCTCTAGAACCCTCAGTTTGTTTCAGAGTCCATCGTTTCTCATGGTTCGAGACATTTGTTTCTATCATTGTTTCTCTTCTTAGCCTATGAGTCAGAAAACCTGACTTACTCACCCTGAAGGCCTAGTATATATTACAGTGCCCGAGACATGATAGGCACTAGGTTTAACAAATCTTTGTTGAATTAAAATGAATCACACTTTTCCAGAATGTGCAACATCTAATCATGTTTATTCTAGATTAATATGAAACTTATATGGTCTTTGCTGAGATTTCACTAGAAGGCAGACTGGGGATGGGGTGGGGGTGCACTGGTCAGAAATATGCTCTGTGGGTAGGAGATATCAATTTAGGAGTAGTATATTTGCTATTAAAACTCATTCACTCCTGGATAAACAAAATGTGGTGTGTTCATACAACAGAATATTATTTGGCAACAGAAAGGGATGAAGTTCGGGTACATCCTACAACATGGATGAACCTTAAAACCAGTATGCTTAGTGAAAGAAGCCAGTCACAAAAGATCACATATTACATGATTCCATTTATATGTAATGTCCAGAACAGGCAAATCTATAGGGACAGAAAGTAGATTAGCAGCTGCCTGGGACTGACAGGAGTTGGGGGAGATGGGGAGTGACTGGTAATGGGTATGGGGTTTATTTGCAGGGGAGGAAGAAAATGTTCTAAAATTGACTGTGGTGATGGTTGCATGACTCTATGAGTATACTAAAAACCAGTGAGCTGTGTACACTTCATATGGGTGAACTGTACGGTATGTGAATTATATCTCAATACAGTTGTTATATTACACCAATCATTCACTCAATGATGATGTGGATGTCTACTGGCTGGCTGGCACTCCTCTTGGCACTGGGGATACTGTAGTGATGGAAACACAGAGTTCCTAACTTGACAGGGATAGAAAACAAAAATCCCAAACATATATGCTATGAAAAAAGAAAAAGGCAGGATTAAGGGACAGAGCAGGATGGGGTGTGCTACTATAAATGGGGAAGGGGTGACGGCATGTTTTTACCCATGTTCATGTGTTGTGCACTTGCGTGTGTGTGCTTTATAATTAGATGGCAGTGCAGAATGGAAATCTATAGAGATCCCATTCAGACAGACTTCTTCCGTAATGGATCCTTCAGTCTAAGACCAACACAGTGAACTAACTAAAGTGCACTGTTGTAAAAAGATGTCTTTCTCTTCCTATCATTTTATGACTGATTTTGATTACAAATATTTGAAAAATCATTACCATATGGACTTAATATTCTCAATACTACTTTGGCTAAATAGTAGAGTAAAAAATTCAGCCAGAGAAAAAGAGACAGAGAGAGAGAGAGAAAAAAGAAAGACAACTAGCCCATCAACTGGCTTGACTCTCTTCTACCCTGGATTTGCTGTTTCTCCTTTTCACACGGTCTGTTTTACATGGCAAACCCACACGCAAGAGAAATGTCTTTTCTGTGAAATGCCTGAAGTATTTCTAGGTATTCAATCCACGTCAAGAAGTCAGTGAGATCTTATTTGCTGAGTAAGTGATAGCTTCACTATGGTTAATTTGAGCACTTTAGAAGGGACATTAAGTGGCACTTCTGTAGATGACAATGTAATCCTCGCACTGAATGCTTGTCATTCTGGTACGCTTTTCAAGCCTCTCCCCTCTCAGACTTTCTTGCTCTCCTTTTTTGGAGGGAGGACATTTGAATTCTCACCACCTTTTCTTTACCTTCATTATCATACCTTTTATGTGTGCTTCTGTCTAGATGTCAGCATTTTATTTTGTTGTTTCTTATATCCACATCTTCTTCCAGGTTCTCTCCCCTACAGAAAGTCACTAGGTTATGGAAGGAAGACTTCCGTCACCACGCGGACCACTGAGAGGAGTTCTGCCATCAGCACTGGCTGACCAGGCTGCTCCAGATGAAGCCCAGGCAGAGAACAGCTAGAAAAATCTGCGAGCGAGCTCTCTCCCTCTCCCTCCTTCCCTCACTCTTCTTTCTCTCTCATCTCTTTGAAGGCCTCACATAGCCACCAAGGGACCTGCATTTGTAGGACCAGGATCCAGAAGAATTCAAGAGGGCGAGGCTGACATGAGCCTGCTTCCTTGATCCCGAGGTGACTACAAGAGCAGTGCTGACAGGCTGCATGCGGCTCTCAGGAGTCTCATGGAACAGAAAGGAATGACAGGACTGACTTTCACTTGATTTTAGCAGGATCACAACAGCTGCTGAGTTGAGAACTGACTTTGGGGGCACAAACACAGTCACAGAGAGAAGCTGTGGGCTGACTGCAGTAGCCCAAGAGAGAGGTGACAGGGCTTGAACCCAGGCAGTGGAGATCGTGATTGGTGGTCAAATTCCTGTTGAGACCAGAAGATCCCAACAGTCAACCCAAGGGCCTGAAAGCAGTTTTTTTTTTTCTGGGGGTGGGGGGTGCATGATGTTTTTAAACATTTTTAATTGGCTACCAAGATTTAAGAATCCAGAAACATCCCTCTTCCTCCCAAATCTAAATTTCCTGCCTTTACTAAAAATGTCAGAAGATCTAGAATTCTATACCCAAATTCCATGGGGGCAGAGTAAGGCCACCCACCTGAGATGGGGCATATGCACTCCCAGCTCCTCTTGGGAATCTATGTTAATCTCCCTGGAAAGCCTGAAATGGACCTACCCCAGGATCCTCTCAGTTGGCAATGACTTAGGACTTGAATAGATCCTCTAAAGTTTTCTCTAGAACTTCGTTTAACTAAGAAAGGCCAAACGTATGGTTTTAAAGGCCCACCAACAAGAATGTTTTATAGTATTATTATTACTTCCATGGGGCAGTATCATATAAATATGAAGATACATTTTTAAAATGTTTCTGGCTGGAAGAAAAAAGTATTATAATTTTCAGCTAGAAAAAACCCTGAACTACCAGAGACAAGTCCTATAAAGATGCCAATGGAATGTAATTAAAACAGATAGGCTAGAAATATATTTGATAAAATACTTACCTTAAGTATCTTTTCAGATAAGTAGTATTTATACAGTATACTCATTCTATATGGAAAGCCCTACTGAGAGCTATAAAAGGCAATTTATGTATCACCACGGATGACTGCCACATTGACTCTCCTTTTCCCTGGACTCTCAGAGAGAGACCCCTTCCAAATCAGAATTATGAGTTATAAGAATATAACTAATAGAACATTACAGAACTTAGTAAAAATGTGAACCTGTCACCTTCTGAAATATAACTGAAGTGGAGTCACAGGATCCAACCCCATTTATGAAGAAACTGACCTCAGAACAAATATTCCTGACTCCTTGAGCTGCAGTCAATTCGACGCTTTTGGGGGGAAATGACAAGAAGTAACTAAGATGAGTCATTAAAAACAAACAAGATTCGAAAGTAAAATCTTATTTAAGAAAGTAGGAACCTTATACCAGATCCCACATATACTTCTTTCTTTCTCTTTCATTGCTTACAAAGAGGTTCAATGCTTCTCTATAACGACAGCCAAGACTAAAAACTCAGCTCTTACAACCTTTCTATCTTTGCTCAACACTGCTACCCAATTCAAGTTAATGCTTTCTTTTACCTATTTGTGATTCCTGGAGAACTTACTGCATTCCAGATCTAATGTAAACAGTCAGCAGGAAAAGTTATTTCCTAGCCCCAAGAAATTCAGTCTAGCAGGAAAGATACATACAAAAATTCAGAATACAGCGAGGCAAGGGGACAGTCAGATCAGAAAAGAAGGGTTCTTGGTCCTTTGTCAAATTGCTCAGAAGAAGACATTTTTACTTGACCACTCCCCTTCACCACTCTTTCGCTCTTAAACTGTTACCTATCTGACTGACAGACCACTCACTGGACATGCTTTCCCACGGTCCCTTGGAACTTTCTCATTTCTCTTTACAAATAATCCTCATCCTGCCTGATCTCTAATATAATAAGGACTGCTGGGCACCCTTTCTTGAAATTCTCTTTCATTACATTCATTTAAACTTTAGTTCAACAAATATTTATTGCATACTGAGTCAATGCCAAGAAGGAAGGAAAGTACTGGACATAGGAAGACTTTCAATCTGTCAATGAGCTCTATCTAGCAGGCAAAACATGATAAATCTGCTGGGTTAACTGTCCTGAAAGACAGCTCTCCAGATGGAAATCTTGCAGTGACTCCCATTTTGTCTACTAAACTGAAGATGACCCTTTTAACCTTCAGCTAGATTTTTGTGGCTCTCTATAATATGGTTTGACCTTGACTTTCACTCTTTTTTTCCCTAACTTTCCTTCATCCCCGCAGCACTGAACTACTTACATCAACAAGTCATGAGCTTTCCAGTGCTGTGCTTCTGGTTATATTGTTTCTGTCTGAAAGCTTTTCTCCCCATACCTGCTTATCAAAATCTCATCTATTTTACAAGAACTGTCTCAAATAATAACTTCCTTCATGAAACCCTTCTTCCAATCTGATTTGAGCTCTTCATTTCCCAAATCCCCATGGTAGTTTCTAACTTTCTGAGACTACTTGTGCTTATTATGTCTTATATAGTTATTTACCTGTGTTACTCAGGATTTAAAAACTCAAAGTTTGTCAAAGATACAAACTATGCCTTAAATCATCTTTGTTTCTTGAATCTTTTCATGCCAGTCTATAAGTATGCATAAGATATTTATTATATGCATGACATCATGCTAAAAGACATAGTGAGGGCTCATATACTTATTATATTTCACTGAATTAGACCAAATCATCTAGTCATTTCCTGATAAGAGCTGCGTGAGAAGTAAATGTTTTCAGTCCATGCATGTCTAAGATGTTCCTGTTCTATTCCTATCACCTGCTTGCTGGGCTGCATGTAGAAACCGAGGTTGAAATGATTTCATTCTCAATTTCAATGCCATGTACCACTGTCAGTTAGAAGACAGTGCTCCTTCAGCCAGACACCATGATGAATTGCAATCTTTCGTTTGTGATTTTAGGCACATATGATTGTCTCTTAATCTCTGATGGCCTCTGATTTCATAATAATGTGCCTTAGTGTGCATTTTTTATTCATTCATTGCTATGGGTACCATTTAGGCCCTTTTAATATAGAGATTCATATCCTTTAGTTCTGGGAAGTTTTCTTGTATTATTTCTTTGATAATTTCATTTCCTTTGTTTTCACTGTTTTCATATTGTTCTCCCTTCCTGGAATTCCTCTCAGTAGGCTCTAGGACCTTCCAATGGGTTCTGTAGTTGTCTCCCTTTTGTCTCCTCCGTTGTTCCTCTCTCAATTTAACTGTTTAGATTTCCCTGACTTTATCTTAAAACCCCTCTGTAGAACATTTTATTCCGATTACCATACTTCCAGTTTCCAACAACTTGCTCTTGTTCTGTGATTGTTTATTCCTCATTGACAGTGCTTGCTCTTATCTCCCTGAAGGGCGTATGTGCGTGTGTGCACACGCACTTGTGCCTGCGTGTGGAGTTCTCTCCTGTTTATTGTCTCTCTTTCTGATGTTTTGTTTTGTTTTTCATGTTGGTTATTTTTCCTCCAATGTCTGGTAGTTATTGGCTGTCTTTCTATTGACTTAAGAGTCAACAGAGTTAAATAGTCAATAGAAAGCTTGCTGGAAGCTGTGTGTGGCACAGCTGGGACTCTGCTGGAGGTATTTTCTCTGGAACTACTTGGTGTCTTCAGGGAAGGCTCCTCTGACTTCCTGTAAGGTAGGAATGCAGACTTGCACCTCAACTCCACTTTCAGTACTGAGCACCAACGCTGTGCTCTGCTGAGTTCACTCACTCACTGTTGCCCATTAACAAACACAAGCAAATGATGGGGAAGTGGTCAGTCACCCAGCAGTGAATGAGTACCTAAGGGTCACTGCTCCTTACAGACTTTCAAATAATTCTGGTTTTCAGCTCCTGATCCCTTCTGAGGGAAGGATGAATAGAAGGAGCACAAAGGAATTTTAGGACAGTGAAACTATTCTGTATGGTACTACAATGGTGAATACATATCATTACACATTTGTCAAAACCTATGGAATGTATAACACCAAGAGTGAACCCTAATGTCAACCAAAGACTTTGGATGATAATGGCATGTCAGTGTAGATTCCATGATTGTAACAAATGCGCCACTCTGGTTGGGGATGCCTTCAGTAAGGGGGGCTGTGTGGGACAAGGGGGAGTAAATGTATGGCAGTCTTGGTACTTTCTGCTCAATTTTGCTGTAAAGCTAAAACTGTTCTAAAAAATCAAGTCTATTTTTAAAAAAGGTACAGTTTAAGTCTTACACTTCTGTGAAGCTTTTCACAGAATTTTCTTATTCTCAATTCTAAAAGAACCAGCTGATATATGATCCTTAAGCATATACTACTTTGACCTGTTACTGAAATTCTCCTATGTTTTATCTCCTCAACTAGAAGCTCCCAGAGATGACATTTTATAGCTTTTGATAGACCCCACAATGCCTAGTAAATTACTTTAAAAAAATTATGCAAGGCTTCTTTATTCAAGAAAATATTGTTACCCACAGTGTTTCATTTTCCATGTATCCAAAGAAATGAGCGCATAACTTATATTGTTTACCAGAATCCATCTTAATTCACTGTCCATTGTTTGGCTTTACAACTTCAAAACCATGGTTAGAATCACATCACCTCTCTATTTTAATATACAACCAGCTCACTGGTCCTAGATGTCACTGTCTCTCCTGGATGATTCCCACCGTCTCTGAATAGGTCTTGGTGCCTCCATCCTTGTGCCCTTGATGGTTAGCAGCCAGAGTGAGAGTCCAGATCATTTTACTCCTCTAGTCCAGAGCTTCCTCAGGCTTCCCACCTCGCAACACTACTTCAAGCCCTTGTCACAGTCCATAAACACCCTCCCTGCTAGACCTCTTATTACTCCCTCCCATTTACTCAGTTCCAGTCACATTTGTCTCCTGTCGCCCCCGCAGCCCAGTTCCCTGAGTAAACGAAACACTTTTCAGCCACAAGGCCTTTGAATTTGCTGTTCCCTCTGTTTGGGATGCCCTCACTTATGCGACCACATGGTCTGTTCCCTTATTTCTTTCCAGTCTTATGGAATTACTACTTCTTAGAGAGACCTCCCCTTAATAACCTATCTAAAGTAGTAAGCCTCACCACTCTCTGTCCCTCTGCCTATCTTTTTCTTCTTAGTACTTATCGCTTGACACTAATATTTATTAATGTATATTGTACTCCCCAGAACATATGTTTCATGACAGCAGACTTTAGTTCTGTTCACTGCTGTGTTTCCAGCTTCTAGAACAGTGCCTGCCTCATAGTAAAGGCACAATGACTATTTTTGAAATGAATGAATGGACCACTTAACAAAATAGCATTTGGTGTTTAAGAGCAGTTATTACTTCTCAAGAAAATCACAGTACTTTTCAATATTAACAAAGTGGAAGGAGATAAGATCTTTATATAAGGAAAGAATAACTACCTTTTTCTTTGAAAGCAAGATGCCAATTATAAGACACACTTACGTTATGTACCATTGAAAAAAAAACCCTGGCAATTATGAGAATGCATTTTCATCACTTAGAACATTTTATTTTAGACTGATTGAACAAGCTGCTCTAGATGTATTTAGATAGATTTTAATATATGACTCATCCATATGTTAAAAAGAAAAGTGAAATAAGTCTAAGGTAGTCCTAAAACTTCTTTACGTTCAGTGCCTGATTCTTCTGAATTACTTTTAAACGCTGAGTTGTCAAAATTCATGCTTTCCCACACAGTATCAATCTCTATGCCATCAAGAGTGTGAGAAATACAGTATTCTGTGTTCAATGAACATCTCTGGGATTTTCTCACAAGCCATGACACTTGTTTTGTAAGCCCTGTGCACGTGGGCAGGTGATGACAACTATGTCAGGAGAGCTGCCAGGCAGTGACCATAAGATGCATCTGGATTCCAGAAATGCTAAAACATGAAAAGATGTGCAACTGAGAATCCAGAAAACGTGTTTTTTTTCCTAATATACAATAGCAAAGAAATAGTCTTAGGATGTTTTCCATAGTTTTGTTGTTAGTCTTGTATACTCACTTTATGTTGCTCTTTTTCTTTCCCTTTTTCCCCACTGAGGATTATAGCAGAAAGGCTCATCTCTAGAGATCTCTAAAAGATAGCACTGATGTGTGTGTGTGCGCGCGCGCATGCATCTGTGAGAGAATGCTGAGCAAGTTTGTACTATCGCTTTATCACCGTCAATAGTGTCCTACTTTCCTTTCTACTTGGATTTAAGGAGGAGGAGGTGGAGGGAAGAGGACAAGATGGAGAAGAGAGGGAACCCAGCACAGAAATTCCCCTTAGAGATGTTATCACGACTGGAAAAGTTATTTTCGGTAATAGATCTGCTCTCCAATGGCCCAAGTGCGGTTTCATCTGAGCTTGCCTCAGAGCCTGCAATGCAGCCCCCGGCTCTACACTGGGTAATTTCCATTCCTTAGGTGGGTTCCACAGAGCTGCTGCATTGAGAACATTATAATGTAAGAATGACGAGATAAACTCTTTCCATTGTGTATCTCTGATCTGGAATTTATTTCATGCAACCACTTGTATTTTCAGTGAACTGACATTTTAAAAAAGCAAAATGCCACAGCGTTTGTGCTGTTTGTGCTCTTAGAGCAAATTTCTGTATATGTTTTAAGTAACTGCATTTCAGTAACATGAAATACACAATAGAGATGAAAGAAATCTTGAAGGCAATATAACACATCTCATTTCAGAGTAACCAGCTATTTTTTTGGTTTACTTTATATGACTTTATTTTAAAATTATTCTTTTTTAAAAATTTTTATTTATTTGAGAGAGAGAGCATGAGCAGGGGGAGGGGCAGAGGGAGAGGGAGAAGCAGACTCCCCGCTGAGCAAGGAGCCTGACATGGGGCTCTATCCCAGGACCCCAAGATGATAACTTGAGCTGAAGGCAGTTGCTTAACTGACTGAGCCACCCAGGCGCTCCAACTTTTTTTTTTTTTTTTTAGCAGCCAAGACTGTCAAACTGAAACTACAAGGATTTAAGCAGAATTGGGTTTCAAGTATTGCTCATTTAATATTAAGTATAACATAAATCAACATCAGTTAAACATTTGTATTTTGGGCTAAGAAACAGGCTAATACAACTGGTGTTTACATTTGGGATTACTTTCAGTTAGAGAATATAAAGATGTTTTAGTTTTACTGGTGATTCTGACTGTACATTTAAATTCTGGTTCCACACATAATCAATCAAGCCATCAAGCAGTCATCCTCCCCCCTGCCTCCGCCCCGCCCTTCTGGATATTCACTGCAGAAAACATTGACCCAGTACTTCCAGGGTCTGTGCTATCTGATGGAATACTGACTAGCCTAGCGGAGATGCCATTCTCCGTACTGGACTGAATGCAAACGTGGCCAGTATACTCCTTAGTCATTGAGCTTTAGTGTTTTCTAAGAAGATGGGGGGAAAGAGAGTGGATTATCAGCCCAGGTGAAAACTGGTATCACTTTAGTGCACAGCTCTATCCCTCACACCATTTCAAATAGGACCAACTCTCACAATGGTTGATGCAGGTCATTTTTCCTTTCTAAGAATGTAAAGAAATGGTGGGAAGGGGAAGGCAAGAGATGTAGAGTCAAGAGAAAATGAGATCAATAAGAAAAGCAAGTAAGAATTGGGTTACCATTGTAGTTAATTGCGTGTTCATCTTGTTTTACTTTTTTTAAAAAATGGACTATATTCCCAGTATTGAATATGGCCCTAGTTAAATTTCTGATACTCATTTTTCCTAAAAAGTAACTAAAACACAAATCCATACAGGTTCTTTTAATTTCTGAATCCCCACATAGGGTAATACAATAACATTCTTTTTTTTCTTTTTTTTTAAAGATTTTATTTATTTGACAGAGAGAGACACAGGCAGAGAGGGAACACAAGCAGGGGGAGTGGGAGAGGGAGCAGCAGGCTCCCCGCTGAGCAGGGAGCCCGAGGCAGGTTTGATCCCAAGGGCCCTGGGATCATGACCTGAGCCGAAGGCAGATGCTTGACTGACTGAGCCACCCAGGCGCCCCTACAATAATATTCTTGACTAACAATAACATATGAAAAACATTTTGGCAGAGTGCCACTTTGATAGCGCCCTGTACTCCTCAAACACCCAGTGCACTTCTGTGATTTTCACCTGCTCATACTGTAGGATAAACAATCCACTGAATGATAAACGATGTGTTTGTCTTATTCATAAGGTTAGAGACAATACGATAATACTCTGAGAAGGTAGGAACTATCGTAGTCATTTCTGTGTGTCCAATACCTGGCATACAGTAACTGCCTAAAAATGTCTGTAGAACAAAGGAAATGAGCACCCAGGACTTATCCAGAATCAATTTACGCAATCAAACTGCAGTACATAAAATGTTATCACAGTCTAAGATTTGAAAATATGGGCTCTTTATCTTCCATTTTGAAATCTTCAGGTTATTATTACATTTACATTTTAGAACCTTCATGAAGATCTGTGTTGTTTATTTACAAAATCTTATTGTATCAGAAATATAAAATAACTGAAGGCCTGTCCTTGTGGTCTACCAGAATTTAACTTGTGGGCTTCAATTCCCTGGGATCCAAGCCCATAGTTAACCACAGTTTCAAGTATCCATGGCAGGTCTACCCCAGGGTGAAAAAGTAAGAGATCTCAGTCTTAAACCAACTTCAGGAACAAGAGAAATAAAAACACAACATAGTGATTGAGAACAGAGTTTCTTGGGGTTCAAGGTCCAACTTTTCTACTGATCAGCAGGAGAATATGAAGAGGTAATCTGACTTCTCCACGCCCTCATTCATTATCAGTAAAATGGGGATAATAATGATTCGCTTCTCACAGTAACCAAGAGTTGGTTTTAACTGAGACAACACATGGTACATATTAAACACTCAATATATTTTAACTGTTATATGGGTTATTTGATGGATTAATCAAGCATAATATTAAATAAAGCAAAAGCCAAATGAAAATCAAAAACAACTAGAAAAAGCAGGCAATGCTACTAATTAAATTAACCACATTTACTAACATCAGATGGCAACAGACTTAGTTGGTGATGTATGTTCACATTATGTTTTTCTTGCTATACTTATAGTGTATCCCACAGATTTGGTAGATGCAATCTTGGAAAGGGAGAGCTGTGGGATTTCTAAAGATAAAGATCCTTTTCTCCCGGAGAGATATTAGCATATTACATGTGCTACAAAAATAGAGCCCCTATATTTTCCTATGCTAATCTTCTGGCAGTAAGAGAAAAAACTGAACACTAGCATTAAGTACATTTATAGTATTGCTGACTACAAAAATTAATTATTCAAAATTACTTTTTCACATGGACTCCATTTCTTAGGGAACACATGACCTTAATAACCTACTCAGGGATGATCAAGACTCAGATATAATATAATATAATATAATATAATATAATATAATATAATATAATATATTATGTATTATATATAATTCAAATAAGTATACACTTGTCCATCTTTTTCTCCTTTCCTACCCGCCCACCTCTTACCTAAAAATATATCTTGCCTATGTAACTGTTAGCCTTTTAGTTCCTCTCTAAAGCTTAGTCCTTCAAATTTACACGGATACTTCTTATTTGGGTTTATTCACTCTGACTTATTTTTCCCTTTTCTTATCGCTTCTAGACATGTTTTGTTGTTGTTGTTCTTTGCATCTTATTACTTTAGAACCATGTAGATTAAAGCCCAACTCTTAAGTAAACATAAACAGTATTCTACAGTTTTCTTATTTATTGGTAACATACTGTTTGAATAATAGACTTATTATTTTTAAAAAGTAGAAAACACAGATAAGGTGGAACATCAACAAAGAAATGGACAAACAAAACAAACAAAAACCAAACATGATCTTTACCCCGAGAGGTACTACTCCCTGGTGCTCATCTTCATTCACACAATCCTCCTTAACTGGAAAGGACTGAATTGCTAACAACAATAGAGATTTTGGAAAATTGTTACCGTAAATAGAGGGAAAAAAATTACTTCTCTCAGTTAATACAAATGAAGAGATTCTTGTATTTCTAGTTATAGTTAGTAAGACCTGTCTCTCTATAAAACATTTATGAATTAAATCCTCTGAGTGGAATAAAAAGCAGAAAGAAAACAATCCGGAAGGCAAAAAACCTCCCTTAAAACATAACTATGCATTGCAGAACAAATATAGTTACTACATTAAATTCAAGTTTATGCAAAGAGTAAATATTCTCAATGTGCCATTTCAAACAGTACAAACAAATACAGACCACTAAAAAGTAATTCTGGGGGGAAATCGGAGGGGGAGATGAACCATGAGAGACAATGGACTCTGAAAAACAAACTGAGGGTTCTAGAGGGGAGGGGGTGGGGGGATGGGTTAGCCTGGTGATGGGTATTAAAGAAGGCAAGTTCTGCATGGAGCACTGGGTGTTATACGCAAACAATGAATAATGGAACACCACATCAAAAACTAATGATGTGATGTATGGTGATTAACATAACATAATAAAGAAAAAAGTAATTCTGCTTTAGAGATGAAAATTTTATCATAAGTGCATGTCTTCAACTACACAGTGTAACCTATTTTATAATATGCCTACTTCTCTACCGGTCAGGCATCAAAAAATCTTCATATTCCAGAATATCGTTCTCTGAACCTCAAAACAAAAGCTACTAAAATAGTAAATATCTGCCAAACAGATCACCTGCATTACTTGGATAAGAGGATGGGAGCCAGTCGTAGGCCACTGCCTAGATAATAGCAATTTAGGGTCAGCAGATGAAGTATGTTTGGAGTACTCCAGGTTAAGAAATTAATAAAACATGATATAATTTGAAAATATCTATAAATATATTAAAATGGCATTTTTGACACAAAAGGTAAAGTTTCAAGGAAAATCTATTTATGTAACTCCTCCAATTACCTAAAGATGCAGGATAATTGTACTTCTGTTGTGTTATAACTCTTTTGATGAGCTCATTCAACAATTACTTGAGTGCTTCTTATGTGCAAGGCACTGTTCTAGCACTGTTCACAGCAGTGAATAAAACAGACAAAACGGCTGTCCATGTCGAACTTATATCCCAGGGCAGATAGACAAAACAGTATGAGTAGTTTCTATTTATTTCTAAGGTCTTTTTACTGTAGAAAACATCAAAGGTATTTAAATCACTTTATACATCTAAAACCAGAACAAATGAATTGAACTCTTAATCCTTTGTTTCAAAATCAAGTATTGATCAGTCTCTTTAAAAAATAAAATGCTAGGGGTGCCTGGGTGGCTCAGCCGATTAAGCATCCGACTCTTGATTTCGGCTCAGGTCATGATCTCAGGATCGTGAGATTGAGGCCCACGTTGGGCTCCACACTCAGCGGGAAATCCGCTTGAGATTCTCTCTCTCTCTCTCTCCCCCCTCCCTCCTCCCTCTCCCTCTGTTCCTCCCCCCACTAAAACATAAAATAAAATAAAACAAAATGCTAGAAGTAGTAAAAAAAAAATTCTTCATCTATAATTCAGAAGTCCCCCCCAAATAAATAAACAAACAAACAAACAAACAATTCAGAACTCCAAGGAGAAAAGGCCATGAAAACAATGTCCAGGTTTAGAGGAAGACACACCTTCCCTGTGAATGCAAGGCAGACCACATTTTACACATACACACACCACTATTTTCACAACTCCCTGGTTACTCATCATGATTAAAGAAAAGGGAACGATGCCACTTTATTAGCAAAACACTGAAATAATTGTTATTTCATTAGCATAACTTTAATTTTTGGTACATATTGTATTACCAACTACATATATGAACATTTATTTGATACCACAACTTGACCAAAAAGGGATGGGGTTATAACAGACTTTTATAAAGCAGAATCTAAAGTGATTCTGAACATTCATTATCTGCTATTAAAATTCCGAACAGCCATTTTGTAAATTAGTTACTGGTCAACTCATGAAAGATTCTGATTCCACATTATTTAAAACTGGTACTGAGGGACTGAGGGACTGAGATACTTACTGGTGGAGAAGAGAAAAAAGAACCCTAGTTGGGGCGGGGGGGACTCAAGGGAGCTCAAAGAGAGGCAGAGTGGAGAAACTGTCCTCTACACGTCCATGCATGGGTTCTGGAGCTAACAATTCTTTAAAACTGAAAGACCACTAGCAAGGACTGCTTTAATGACTTTCACCCACCAACGTGTTGGAAGATGTCCAGAAGAAGATATGGAAAAATGGAAACGAGAGCGGAGAACGGAGAGGAGAATATGGGTAACTGAAGTTGCATGGCCAGCATGTATCAGCAGGGACAAAAGAATCTGTGTTCATTGTCCTCTCCTTGGCACACTTAACCTTCAATACCATTTAAAATTAATGTTAACCTTGTGGATTTGAAAGGTTAAGAATATAACATTAACTTGGAAAAACTTCTCTGAAAATAGACCCCCATAAAAAATATAGTCAGTTGATCTTTAAGAGAGCAAAAGCAATACGACAGAGCAGAGACGGTCTTCTCAACAGATGGTGCTGGGACAACTGGACATCCACATGCAAAAAACGAATTAGACACAGACTCACACCCACCACAAAAATTAACTCAAATGTTCACAGACCTAAATGTAAGACAGGAAACTCTAAACACCCAGAAGATCACATAGGAGAAAACCTACATGACCTTGGGCACAGTGATGACTTTTTGGTTACAACACCAAAGGTATGATCCACGAGATAACTGATATGCTAGACTTCAGTAAAACCTTCTCTGAATCTTCAGTTTGAATGAGTGCCCCTTCACAGTACTTACAAAGGACCTATGCATTTCATCTCCATTTGATAAGCCACATTGTTATCATTGTTAAAAAAATAAGACAACAGGTACAAAATGGAGTTGCTTATGCTTAAGCCCCATGTCACCAAATTGACTTAATGACAGTACAGCTCTCCCAGAAATAGAATCTTCAACCAGTCAGTCAGGAATCTCCTGATCAGCTCTAGCTAGGTCATCTGCCTGATAGACCACTGCCCCCTCCTAAGGGAAAGTAACCTTGCAATAACCAACACGCTTGTTTGCCTAGTATAATTTGTTTCCACTCCCTTCTGGCTATAATAGTCTCATTCTGTACAGCTCCTCGGAACTTCTTTCTACTTGCTAGGTAAGATGCTGCCCGATTCGAATCAATTTTTGCTTGAATGAACTCTTAAATATTTTAACAGGCCTCAGTTTATCTTTCAACACATGTTATAATGTGCTTGTCTTTTTCTGTGTCTGTCCCCCTCTCTGTAATATTTTCAACAGTAGGCCATTTTTACCTGTGAATCCACTGTCATTGATGATACTGAACCCAACAGGACATTATTGTTAATTCTCTCTCTGAGAATGTTAATATTAAAATGTTGCAATAAGCTGACAAAATAAAATTAATGCACTCATGATTAAAAAGAAGTAAAGTTTTAAAAATACTACTTATTAGTCTTTTACTTCACAAAGAATTGAAATTTTTATTTTAGACATAATGAGCTCAAATTCAGAAACTAAAAAGGAAGAGGGCATAGAATTAGCGTAGTAAATGTAATAGAGGATACATTTTAAAGACCATGTTTGCTTTAATTTTCAAATGACCAGAGTAATTGTACAAATTTTCAAAGATCTTAGGTAGACATGATACTGAAACTACTTCATAAATAGAAATAACTCATATAATAAGCAGCAGTGATTGTTCACATATTCAAAACTAGTATTATAATGTCTTTCAAAAATAGGTTTTTTTAAATTGGCAAAATATAAGCACTCTGCAATTCTGTTTGTAATTTAATGTACCCAGAAACACTTTTCCTAATTAAGGTGGTGGAAGAATAATTTTGAGCCCAGATCAATCATCAAAATTCTGAATGAATGAAGTTTAACTTTTATTCAGTCAAGTAAGACAGCACTTACTGAACATCCACAGGACACACAATGCTATGGTAGCCAACCCACTTTTTTCGTGCTTTAATAAAAGAAAGGAACCTTTATATATTACAAGATAAATAACCCATTGAGGTCCTAAGTAAAAAGGGATGATACCATAAAATTATTTAGATCACACACAGAATGGCTAGAAATTAAATCACTGTTTCTCATTCAGATCAGTAATACCGATCAGTGACTTGGTTGGTTTATTTAAGATATTATTTCCATTGAACAATTTTTTAAATCAAAGGGGTATCTATATTTGTCATTTCTGCTTTTTTAAAAAATATTTTATTTATTTATTTGACAGAGAGAGACACAGCAAGAGGGAACACAAGCAGGGAGAGTGGGAGAGGGAGAAGCAGGCTTCCCGCTGAGCAGGGAGCCCGATGTGGGGCTCGATCCCAGGACCCTGGGATCATTACTTGAGCCAAAGGCAGATGCTTAATGACTGAGCCACCCAGGTGCCCCATTTCTGCCTTTTTTAAAA
The DNA here is from genome assembly GCF_004348235.1 of Phoca vitulina. Lineage (NCBI taxonomy): Eukaryota > Metazoa > Chordata > Mammalia > Carnivora > Phocidae > Phoca > Phoca vitulina. The sequence continues at coordinate 9,692,062 of NW_022589736.1, read as the reverse complement.
ATCAGACATTTTCAATATTGATAAACAATAAAATCCTTTTAATTTTTTTTAATTTTTTAAAGATTTTATTTATGTATTTGACAGAAAGAGAGAGAGAGAGAGGCAGAGGGAGAAGCAGGCTCCCCACTGAGCAAAGGTGACGTGGGGCTCGATCCCAGGACCCTGGGATCATGACCTGAGCCAAAGGCAGACACTTAACCACTTGAGTCACCCAGGTGCCCTAGTAAAACCCTTTTTAAAGCAAAAATTTATACATAACTATAGAAGGCATTATTTAACAGTTTTAACAGCTTACTTTGTAAACTCAGGATATTCTTCAGTTAAACTAATCAAGGTACTGAGATAATAAGTTTGGGTTTTCAAGAAAACTTTGTGTTTGTTATCACAATTATTTGTAACGACATAATATGAATCAAGTGTCAGACAAAAAGCATTCCATATTTATAAAAGAAGCTAAAACCTCCATATTCCAAGGTCATCATGACAAAATATATTCAGATGCATTTACTTGCTATTTTACAACAAAGCCAAGATGAGCACTAAGCAAGATGGAAAGTCTATGCTGAGGTGACACACCGGCACCTTGCCTGGCTGGCAGCTGAGGGTGTCACATGCTAGAAAGACACATCCTTGCTCACTTTTATGGGAGCAAACATGTAAGGAACACAACTCTTCAAAAGGCCAATAAAGAACTACAATTCTAGTCAATTACCCATTTATGGAGTTTAAAACTAATCAAAAATAACAAGAGCTTTATCCCAAGGTTCACAGGAAACATGTTGGGTTGTCGGTATTAGTTAATATCTCGGTGATCTCCTGAGGGTTAAAATTTGGTGCCCTCTGCATTTGAACAAAGGAATTTTGAAAAAAATTATTACAGTTTGAACATATGACTCACTCTCAAAAACATGAAACGGTAGTAAGATAAGGTATCAGGAAACTAAATTGACATGATTATCCAAAAAGCAGAATCTTCGGCAACCTATAATTTCTGAATAGCTTATCTTTTAAATGAGATTTGGACACACTTGTGTCCTATGATAGAATGAAACTAATATGACAACTAGAGAACTAGGGATTTTCCTCTAAATTTTAAAATCCATCTCCCTTCTCTGCCACACACACACAAACATACACACACACACGTAAGCACAGATAGTGATGGGGTGGTGATGTTATAGGTGTTTTTCTTTTCCACTTTTCAATTTTTCTGTAACATTACACATACTTTAAAAGAAAAAAAGAACAGAATTTTAAAGAACACTTGATCTTGCTTATAGGGCCACCACCAAGATAGTGAACTCTTAACTTCGACCAAGAGAAATGAGTTTAGTGTTGAAAAAGGCTCAAGAGAAAATGGCAGACATATCCCATAAAGATGTGTAAATGACCTACATGCTTGACTCCTATGTTTGTTATTGTTCGGTAGGCAGGCCATTGGACTTAACAAGCAAGGCTCACAGGGAATTTCAAACTCCTAAATGATAAATGAAGCACCAGTACCAAGCAAACCAGCTACATTAACAGGACAAAAAGCTCAGACCACTCACATGTACTTCAAAATTGAAACATGCTAGCAGAGAACTGTTGCTTTCTTCAATGTTATTGTGCCAATATATTTTCTCATCAGGTTAGCACGAAATAAAACAAACTTGGTGTATGCTACCAAAAAATCAGCTTTGGCTTTCTGTTTCTACCTTGACTCTCAAATACCCCGGCACTGAATACAGAACAGTAAATGATAAACATTGTCTAAGAATGATATATTTGAACTTATTCATGTTGGCAGTCAAGACGTTGAATGCTTTCTTTTTAATGGCATGAGGGTACTCAACATTTTTTTTAAATGAAATTATAAATTATAGTCTAAATACTGTCAACTGCATAGTTCAACTGTCTTCCTTTTCCTGTTTCTATCAACATTTATAAAATTCAAGTATGAAACATACTTTATACCTTGGGATGTCCCTTTATTTTCAAAATGAAAATAAGCAGTTTCATTATATCAAATGTTAGTTCTATACAAATTTCTTATTCAAGATATCTAACCTTGGTTTTTATATAAAAAGTCAATCATGTGTGCAAAAATTCAATTCTTTCCCCATTTATTCAGACACTGCAGACTATCAACTACAGCAATGTTTGTATAGGAATCCAAAAAATTGGGGAAGGGAGTCCATATTTTGATTGCATTTAAAGTGGGAAGGTACTCTTTTAAAAAATTATCATCATGCATCAACTATTGTGTTTAATTCAGGATGAACACCAAAGCAACTAGAAACTAATGTGACAACTAGGTTGGAAGAAAAAAAGGCTTTTTTTGCTGTACAGCAGACGGAGTCATGCTAACTTCAAAAATAAAGGCAGAAAAAATAATTAAGATCCTTTTGAGCATTTTGAACAAAAAGATGTGGCAAAACTGGGACAATAAGAATAAGCATGAGTTTTCATGCAAGTAATATTACAGATTACAGATAATAAACAACCCCCCACCAAAGTACACAGGAGTCCATTTTCATGACACATGCATATAAAACCTCTAACAAAAAGGTTAATAAAAAGTCAAACTATATATCATTATTTAAGATGTGACACAAAGCAATTTTCAATTATATCTGATACCCTGCTCTTATGACTATTTTTGTTCACATGCCATGAATCAAGGATATAGAATATCAGCTTTCATGTTGAACTCTTTTGCTATTGGAGATGTCTGTCATAATCATACTAGGATTTAAACACAGTTGCTCATTTTAATGACTTCTGTTTACTCACATAGAAAGCAAAACTTTTACTAAATATAGTATGAGGAAATTAACTGTTTGGTGGGCAGACCAGGAATCTTACACAGAAGGTTTATACACATTCAGAGAAACTAGTGTTACTAAGTGGTTCAAATGTGTAAGCTAGGAGATACAAGTTCTCTAATAAACCTATTATTTATGACAGGCCAATTATGCCCTGTAATCTGCTCTTGTTTTCTCTAAAGTGATATATGAACTCGAGGTGATTTTGAAATGTTCCAAGGAGGAGCATCATTATTCTGTAATACTGCTTGAAGGTCGAATACCTTTTACCTTTTACATGTCTAGGATATACAACTGGTGTTAGGTAGTCAACACACACACTGAAACACTAATAACTAAGTAATAAACTCTGAGAGAGGGACTACTAGCCATCCGTTTTAAAACTAATGACTTAAGTGAGGACAGAGGACAACCACGGTTCTGAGCCAACAGTCAAGTCTCAACCTCCGGGCAGTCATCTCAGTTATGCTGTTCTTTTATCTACAGAGTACTGTCCATAAAATATTATGATCCGTATTATAAATCAGCACACTGTAATTTGTAATGTCTTCAGGATTTGAGTACTGGATTATTTTAAATTAGATATTGAGGCATCTGTTTGATATTTGGAGTTTGACTTGATTATTATCTATGTTCTACAGAAGAGGAAAAGAGAGGTTTGGCAACATTAAGGGATGGGATTAAGACAGTGCAAATATCCCAGTGGAAAAACCCTCCATGTTTAAAACTCACAAACTGGTCCTCACCTGATTCCAGAAAAAGTAATCAGGATATCCACCAAATTAGGACCCAAATACAAACGACTCCAAAAACTTAACAATTAACATTGGTTCAATGATAGTTCATTTATTCAATGAGCAGAAAAAATTCTAGTAGGAAGAAATATATAATTATAGCCTTGAGGAATCTGACAAGATTCCAGGGGCAAATATTTCTTTTTAAAATTCCTATGACTTTGGGGGCACCTGGGTGGCTCAGTCAGTTAAGCGGCTGCCTTCAGCTCAGGGCATGATCCCAGGGTCCTGGGATCGAGCCCCGCATTGGGCTCCCTGCTCAGCGGGGAGCTTGCTTCTCCCTCTGCCTGCCATTCCCCTTGCTTGTGCTCTCTCTCTCTGTCAAATAAATAAATAAAATCTTAAAAAACAATTCTTAATGACTTTGGATACTGAGAGTCAATTTATTAAGTAAACAGGTCACCATTTTTAAGGAGAAAAAAATTAAAACAAATATGAACATATGCATTTCAACATGAGTCTGACAAAAATTTGTGACTTAATGGAGATGGGAAATTGTACCTAATATAGCTCAACACACTTATTAACTAGCATGAGAGCCTTAATAAATGTTTCTTGAATTAAGAGAAGCATGACTTCTGGGTAGTAGCTCTGGCATTTCAGCTTTTGATCATTTGACAATGTCATGACAATGTCAGAACTAGAAACTAAAAATCACTTTTTAAAAAATATGTAGTTAAAAAAAACTTTACTGTATTTTTCTTCTAAAATATCCAACTAACAACAGTATTAGCCATCTAGCTAAAAGTTCAGTATTTTAAAAAGTGAACTTGCAAAAAAAGAAAATGAAACCTTTACCTGAAATATTCTTTGTAGCAATAGTTTTCAAATCTTGAAGGCAACTTACAGTATAAAGTATATATACGTTTTTCATACTTACATAAAGACACACCACATACATGTAATAAATACAACAAAAGTGTCACGAGACAATTTCCATCCGTCACTGTGAGTGATGTATTCTAGTTCATTTTTTTTTTTTAATGTTGATTTCCAACCACTAAACTGATTTAACAAGCATTAATGGGTCATGACCTGAAGTTTGGAAAACAGCGCTCAGTACATCTCAGGAGGGTGGTGTCAAAGGGAGCTGAACCAGTCTTTAGTTCAGCTTTAAACAAAATATTTTGGATAAGTAATGGAATACTGAGAGGTAAGAATTTTTAAAGGCAGTAGGGAAATAAGCTCAAGCCCAGTACTCTGAATACTACATCAAATTTTTTAGCATCTACATAAAGTAGAAAGAGTAGAAAAACTACCAACCCCCCCAAAAAAACCCTACTCTTACTTCCTACTTCCAAGTAAAGATAATTATGTCTTTTACTAATTAGATTTCCAAGAGAAATAGTATGCATTGTTAACAAGGCTGAGGAAGAATTAAGAAATATATAATGTTTAAGACAGCTTCTGACCTAAAAAAGAGCTCCCGAGAATTATCTAGGGATTCTAATTTCTCTCACACAGAACACCATTAATATCCTCCAGACTGACTAGCCCAACCCCTCCCTGGCTCAAGAGAATGTTTACATTACATCTGGGTTCAAATGCAAGGTCAGTTAGCTTTAAGATTTGGGAGACTCACAACAGCTTTTTAGCTACAGTATAAATCGCTGTTAACAAAATTATTAACTTTCTAAATTGACAAAAACGATTTCACTCTATTTCAGTGCTACCAAATTTCCTTAAAATATTTGGTAAAAAGATAAGCTTTATTTCAAAAATGTTTTACCTGCAAATCAAAAAGCTTTTTAGATTTAGTCACATTATGTTAAAGAAGGACAACAATTAACTCAGGTTCTTATCTCCATTCTGACTTCAAAAATGCCAATTTCTATCCAGTAAACAAGATAAGGCATTTATATTGTACAAACGCAGACCTGTTCTTTAGAAATTGTTTCTGTGAATAATACAGAATAGACACCAGGAGATTATTTTCTATTTCATTATATGCTACGCAAAAAATCAATATGACTTTATTTGGTATAAGATGGCTAGAAATACATTTTATCATTTATATCTCGGAACAAAATGGACAGCATGAAAAGCTCAACACTATAAACAAAGATTGGGATCACACAATTCCCACACAGCATTCATCTAGTTGAGGAGAAAACCCAACAAATAAACCGCACGTGCGCGTGTGTGTCTATTTTTGAGGATAACAGCAACAAATGAATGAATGATCATAGAATATGAGCAAGGAATAGAAATGTATAAAATATTTTTCTAAATACGTATATGGGGAAAAATGTCATTAAGCATCTACTATAACCCCAGTCCCTACTGGGATCTATATACACATTATCCCTAAATCTTAAATAACTGCAAGACTGGACTTTCTCTCTATTTTACAAGTGAAAACACTGAGGGTTGGATAGGCCACATGACTTGCTCACACGTACAGTTAATCTAAGTAACACCAGGACAGCACACTCCGCAAGATGGAAGCAAGGACTACTGAGTCCTCGGCAGGACCGCCGCTCCCCTGGGCTCCACACTGTCCACCTCACTGCCACACACTGCAGAAGAGGCCGAGAATAAAGCAGATTATCACCTCCCTTTAAGAGAAAATCAAGATGGATATCATATACTTGACATCCCCTATAACCCCAGTCATCTGTCATCCCAGGGGCTAAACCACCCAGGTTATCCATCCATCATCGCCTGGATGCTGATTCCTGTATGGTTTTCCAGCCCCTAGTCTGCCTCAGTCTCCCATCTTGCCCAGACTCTGTGCCCTCTGAAACTCACAATCTATCATTTAGCAGAATCTCCTATGTGCCCAGGGTCTTCTCCAGATGCTTCCTTCGCCTTTCTGCTAGAGCTCTTAGGATACTACTTCTATCATCGCGTCCTCAACTGGAGGCATGGTTTTCTCCCATATGCCACATACCCAAGTGTCCCAAGGTGAGGTAAATCCCTCTTTGCTCCTCGTTTTGCTTCTAGACTACCCCCTCCTCCTGCTCTTCTTCCACAGTTCCTCTGAAGCACAGGCCATTAGGTAATCCCACTTGCTACTCTTGTTTATAGCAGTCATCGTCAGTACCTGGCTTACTATGCTCTCCACCTCTACTCTAGTGAACCCAGGCAATATAATGTAATGGTTTCCAAGGCCAAATGCCAAGTTTTGAATTCCCACTTCACCCCTTACTGGTGGGCACATTGCCTTACCTCCCTGTGCTTTTGTTTCCTCATCTGTAATGGGAGGAAAATCACGGAATCTGATCTAACTACATACTCAGGATCCAATCCTCCCCTCACATTCTGAGGTTTAGTCAGGTTAGACACCACAGACCAAACCTGAATCAGTCTTGCGGTCTCTCAAGGGTCTTTCCCATCATCACACTTAACTGGCCCAATCCCAATCCCAGTTAAACCCAGCTCTTCACGGACTCTAGGCGTCTACCCAGCCAGCTCACTCTGGCTGGACTCTCTCTGAACATAGAAACATGTATTTTAAATCGGCCCCCGGCACTGCCTGGCAACCCTCTCTCCTGTCTTCCTTCTGAGAGAGAAAGAAAGAAAGAGAGAAAGAAGGGAGAGAGGGGCAGAAGGAGAGAGAGAAAAGTCAAGCAGATTCCATGCCCAGCATGGTGCCCAACATGGGGCTCAATCTCCCAACCCTGAGATCATGGCCTGAGCTGAAATCAAGAGTCAGACGCTTAAACAAATGAGCCACTCAGGTGCCCCTCTCTCCCATCTTTCTTAAAGACTATTTCATACCTTCTCCTCTCTATTCAAACTTTCAACACCCCCTTCTCCTTCCTTCATTCTCAGTCCTTAAATGCTTCTTATTTCGCTCATCTTACCAATAGAAGCAACCAGAACTACTTCTTGTTCCCAAATCTGCCAATTTACTCAAAGACTTTACTCCTCCACTTATGCTCTGTCTTAACCATCAACTGACTCCTCTCAACCAGGACTTTCCCATTAGCATACATCCAGGCTATACTATCTCCAATCCTAAAAGCAAAACGAAACAAACAAAAAAATGCTCTGAAATCGCCTCTCCTTGTATCTGCTTCCTCACCTCCTTTTCTCTCTCTCCAGCCTCCTCCAATCAGACTTTTATCCCTCCACTGAAATCGCTCTTGTCTAGGTCTTGTCAACAGTCCATTTTCAGTCTTCATCTTCTATAACTTCTCAAAAGTATTTCCTTCTTAGTTGCCTTTCTCCTCATTGGCTTCCAAGTTGGCCCTTTTCCTCATACCCCCATCTCCAATCCATGAGCAAATCCACCTCTCAGCCCATCCACTGCCACCTCAGAGCGTGAACCAACTTTCCCACATGCCTGGTAACAGCCTCCCAACGTGACCCCTACCTTCTCGTCTCCAAGCAGCATCCAAAGCGATTCTGTTAAAACATAGATGAGATCATGCCACTCACTTGATCAAAACTCCTTTCAGATGAGAACAAATCCAGACTCTACTCCACACTGCTGCCACAGGCCCTGTATGAACCGGTTCCTGCTTGCCTCTCCCGTTCATCAACCCTCCACATCTGTTTCCTTCCATTCGTTCCAGGCTCTGCTCTGCCACAGACCGCCTTGCTATTCCTAGAAAGTGCAAAGCTTGTTTCTGTGGGAGAACAGGTGTACTTGCTGCACCCTCTGCTTCAAACAGTTTTACCTAAGGTATCTGCAAGGTAGAAGGAAAAAAAGACATCCACGTGAATGTCTTCATTAGGTTGCTCCGAGGACCTGACCACTCCCTCAAAAGGAACTCCTCTCCGGACTCCTCACCCTCACTCTCTTCCCTTCCTTGCTTTCTTTTTCTTACAGCACCTACTGCTATCTGAAATCAAATATTTTTTTAGTTACTTTTTATATGGTCTATCTCCCCAAGCAAAGTGTGGTACCACTAGGGAAAGAACCTTGTTTGTTTTGTTCACTGATGTATCTCCCGCTCACGTGCTGAGCAGACAGGTCGGGTACTCAGTAAATACCAGCTGACCAGGGGAACTTACAGTACACAGTGGCGAGCCTTCGACCCCAGGTCCCCACCAGTCCAAAGCCTGAGTTCTTTCTAGGACACAACATACTGCCTGTGTTACTCAAGAGAATTAGAGAAGTGAGTCTAAACCCAATTAAGTTACTTTTTATCAGCCAGCCAATTAACTTACTTCAACACTTTATTATGTTTTAAGATAAAGAATATGCCTCAAATAGTAAGCAAAATTTATTGGAAGAAGAAAGCTACATATACTCCTGGGTTGGTTTAAGGCAACAAGATGCAGGATAGCTCAAATTTATAAACACAAACATAAAACTGAGTTTAAAAAAAGTTCCTTTAAGTAAGAAATTACACTAGAGCCGTTAAACTGGGATTTGATCTACAAATGAAATCCACAAACTTCAATTTTTAAAATCTCACTGGTTTTGAGACACATGCCTTACAAGTGTTATAAGTTTAGTTATCTGGAAAGTTCTGCTAAACAGAAAAGTGTGTACCACATGTGGTGTTAGTTATTAAAACAAACCCTACTGAAACTGAGATATGGGTAGGTATATCGATAGATGTACTGACATAGATTTAGAATTAATTCAGTTCTTATATTCTTTCTTTTTAAAAAGATTTTATTTATTTATTTGAGAGAGAGAGTGAGCACACGCAGGGGGAGCAGCAGAGGAAGAGAGAGAAGCAGGCTCCCCGCTGAGCAGGGAGCCCGATGCGGGGCTCGATCCCAGGACCCTGAGATCATGACCTGAGCCCAAGGCAGATGCTTAACCGACTGAGCCTCCCAGGCGCCCCCCATTCGTTCATTTTGACACAACAGATAGGACAGATTAATAGACCATGTAGACTTTTAAGGAGACTGGGGCCTTAAAAGCTCCATGGCCTTAATAAACTCAGGATGGCACAGTTCTTCAGCAGCCTAAACAGTCCTCATTCTAAACTCTAACAAGGATTCACGCACCTGTAGGAAAGTAAGAGCAAAGGAAAGAGCAACAGGTTTTTCAGGAAAGCACCGAGGAACAGGGAAAGCATGTGTAAGCATAGAGGTACAAGAGGTAAATGTTGTAAGTATGTGTTTACTGCACACGAGGAAAGGCCTAATGGGTCAGGGATTTAACAATAAGCTTTTCACTCTACCTTCAAAACTAGTAAAAAAGTACCAACGGTTAAAGAAGCTACTACTTAAGATGTCCACATTTATCTCATATTTGAGTTCTCAAGTACCAAAGTTTAGGCAGCACTTACTGTCTCCCCCAGTCTCCTGCCAAACGAAGGTAAGCAAAGAAGCTTCAGGCATTTACAACAGATGATAACAATTTACAGTGCAAGTCCAAATTTGGAAACAGGAAAATGCAAACGTTATATGAAATCAGATTTTACGTCACTTATTTTTTTTTGATACATATTTTCTGAAAGCCTACCACGTGCCGTACGGTATGCGAGGTTCTGAGTATACATTGGTAACCAGAGGTAGTCCCTGGTCTTCTCAAGTCTAGAGTCTGGGGTCATAAGAAAGAGAGTAAATAAATAGACATATGTGCTTAATTACAGCTTATGACAAATGCTATGAAATAAGCATGATTGAAATTACTGGGATGCGGACAAACTCTGGCCAAGGACCCCCCAAGGAGGGAGCAGAAACTGAGACCTGAAGGATAAGGAACCAACCATCTCTCTCTTTTGCCCCCCACCTATCTTAACACAAATCGCAGACACCATATTATTTCACCAGCAAATCCTTCCATACGTATCTTTAAAAGACTAAAGAATATGTATAGTCATGCTGCCATTATCACGCTGAGCAAAATTAATAAGAATTTTAATACACAGTTCATATTCAAGTTTCCTCAAAAACTGCAAAAAAAAATTGTCTTTTATAGTCAGTTTCTTGGAGCCGGCATCGAAAATAGGACCCCACGGGGCAGTTAGCTGAACTGTCACATCTCTTTCACGCAGTGACAGTGCCCTGCCCTCTCCTTTTTCATGCCATTAATGTGCTGGGTCATTTGTGTAGTAGAACATCACCTTCCAGATGTGGCTGTGTCCATCCTCGTGGTACCGTTCCACTTGCCCCTCTATCCGCCATGCTTCCTATAAGCATAGAGCTGGGTCCCAAGTCTCGATTACACTCAAGTTCAACCTTGTTGGCAAGAACACTTCAGAGGAGATGCGGTGTCCTTCTCACCATGCCACACTAGCTGTCCCACTTTAGCACTGTCACCATTCACCAATGGGATGATGTGAAGCGAGCGTGGAAGGATGTCTCCAGCACAGGGAACAACAGTGTCTCCTGAGGCAGGAGGGGCTATCTAGGAGATAAAGGCTAGCAATGAAGCTCGAGAAGATGGGTTTAGACACACAGGCTTGTCCACGGGGTGGGGAGCTCCTCATCAGAAAGGATGTGAAATACTACTCTTAAAATACTATGGCCTAACTGGGTCAGCCACCTTTCAGAAGTGGGGAGCGTGCTTCTGATTTCTCTATTTCCATTATTTATTAGATAAAGAGGTAGAAACAGGATACCGGGAATTGCCTGGAGCAAACAGGGACAAAGAGGTGAAGTAGCTGCTATGGGACATTCTCATGTTATTCCGGCGTTCAAAAGAAACCCGTCACTCACTCTTATTTCGTTTCTATCTAAAAACCTGATAGGTGAAAAAACCTAGCACAGGGCATCCTGACACCCAATTCAGAAAGAAAAAGAAAAGCACCATGGAATGCAGCTTACTCCCCAAAGAGTACTCCCAAAGCCACAGAGGGCCTGAGCTGACAGATGCAGCCCCGGCAAGAACTGTTGGGTTGCATGTGGATTTGGGGGAAGATATTAACTGATCTATCTGTATTAACGCTATTCTCTCCTAAAGCTTCTGACTGGTAGCCGTGCCAATTCCCAAAGATTTCTGAAAGTTTCTACCTTCAGAATCACTATATATTTCCAGAAATTAAGAAAACGGTAGCATTCATACCTGGAAGGGTTAGGTCACTGGGTCTTAATTTCGCAGCTAAAACCAAGATCAACTGAAGTTACTGAAATTATAAAACCAGACGTGTAGCTGGTCGCAGAACAAAAGAATCCTAAACTGTTGTTCCTTTCACTACACCATGTTATTTCTTACTCAGAAAAATTACCATTTAAGATTTTTTTCTCCTAATTGACTTGGTTTAGTTAACATAGATAGTGCCAAGTTCACATTTTATTGTATCTACTGGCTATTTATTTTTCCATTTCAATTCCTGAAAGACATGCTTCCTGAACGATGAGATAATGAGCACAATATGTTTTTTATTAATATGAAAAAATCTCTCCCCAAACAAATGTACATATAATAAATAAATCCTTCATAATTAGGATTTCAGAATTCTAAACGACAAAATTATTAAGGTGAATGTGACTCCTTGTGGCAGCATGGGTCCCGACCCCAGTGCCCTCAGGGACCAGAAACATGTAGTCAAGAAGTAGAAGCAGGCAGTAGAAATAGAGCAAGAAGGAGAGCCAGCTGGATATGTTACAGAAAGGAGTCCTGGCCCCTGAACAAACTAGAGAGAGCAAGTCTCAGCTCTAGATAATTGTGTTCATTACTAGAATAGAAGCTGAATGTTCCCAAATCTTTTGGTTTTTAAGGAAAGATCTAAAAACGAGTTGCTTGGTATATAAAATTTATCCAATTTAAAAATGTTGGCAATGAAAGAAAAAATTTTAAAATACACTGTGTGAGTCAAACTAAACATATTTGCGGGATGAATGAAAATTATACCCCATGCCCTAACTTGTTTGCAACTTCTGGTAAATGTCCTGATGTTGCCAGCCCCTGAAATCTACAAAATCAAGCTAAACGATATATTGTAGTAGTTTCATAGGATAATAGTGTGCTAGGGCTGTTCTATCACACTAAGCACAACAAAGGCATCTGTTAAAATATTATTTTATTTTGCATCTACTTCTCTGCCAATTGGCAGAGAACTTAGGATCGATGTCTTTTGCGAAATTCGAGAAAACATTTTTGTTTACAAATAATTTCAGTAACCTAACTATTTTCTTTTAAAAATCTAAATTTACGTCCTTAAATGAGAGAAATTACCATTCCAGATTAGGCCAGATTTCATTTACCAATTCAAGATAATCAAAATGACTCATGGATTTGAATATTCAAGCCTTTCCCCACATCTGCTTGTTATGATTTCTATTTTCTATAGATATGTGTTTGATCAACAATTAACACACGTTTTCCATCAGAACACTTTCTTAGAAAGATCTACATAGTAAGACTAAACTTTCAAATCTGTTTTTTTACTCAAATTCATGGACTCAAAGTCAAAATACCATATCAAACCCCCAAAACATATCATATATCATTTAGCACCGAGGCTGTGGCAAATGATAAAAAAAATCAAAGATACTTAGAGCTAAAGTCAACCGGCTATCTTATCAAGATCAGGAGCTCTACATAACAAGTAAAATATCATTTTGGGTCAGACACTATTTGCCCCAGTTTTGTTCTTATTGAACAACTTAAGAAAGTATGCATACTTCTGGTTTGAACTTATTGATATATTTCTTAAAGATTTTGACCTGGTTGATGATTCTGCATACAAATGAATATTTAAATTCAGTTCAGAAGTCACCAAATTATTTCTAGCTTTTGGTCAGTAGTTGGGTTAATGTCCCTGAAAAATTAATTTTAGTTTAATACAATTGCATCTATTTAAAGTTTAGAAGGTATAGAATTAATTTCAAAAGCCCTGATATTTGAGTGTTTTTTTTTTAAGATTTTATTTATTTATTTGACAGAGAGAGAGAGAGAGAGAGCACAGGCAGAGGGAGCAGACTTCCCGCTGAGCAGGGAGCCCGATGCGGGGCTCGATCCCAAGACTCTGGGATCATGACCTGAGCCAAAGGCAGACGCTTAACGACTGAGCCACCCAGGTGCCCCTGATATTTACTAGTTTTTATATTGCAGTAGTTAGTGTTGCCTATTTGCTATATATCATACTATACAATATATTTTTATTAAACACTTCCTAGCTAAATAAAGCAGGAAAAATTTGGCGTTTACAAATTGTAAGTGCTCACTATAAGGAGGAGGTTAAAGGACTCTAAGAGCTCAGGGAAATAATTACTACCACAGAGTGGAGGGCATAGGTTTTAGTGTCACATAGACCCAGGTTCAAATCCTGGCTCTGCCAATTCCTAGTTGGTTCCTCTTCTGCAAATTCTACTTTGCAATGGTAATTCTCTTTGTTGTTATGAGAATTAAATGGGGCCCACAAAAGAATCTGGCATATTCGGCAGACTAATGGTGTTTAACAGCCTAATACACTGGACAACGTTAGTTTGCTTTTGCTCTGGATTTATGACCATCAACCACAAATAATATTTCTAAAATTTAATTCATCATCCTTCCTACATTAACGGCTCATCCTCCCATCTTATTTCCTGTAACCTGAACCACTTCTGAAATTAAGCTGTTAACTGGTGCGACAGTTTATGCAATGATACCGGCGGAGTGAAGGCCATGGAAGCTTCTGTTAGAACCAGGGCCTTTTCATTTCGCAGAAGGGCTACTCGGAGGGGTAGACAGTGGTGGAGCTCAAGTCCTGAGAGCAGCGAACACTTCTAGCCATGGGGAGTTTCTAAGGCTGTCCCCAACTCTGGAGTAGGGCCAGCAGTTTTCAAACTTCAGCATGTATAAGAATCAACCAGAGAGCTTTTAAAAAGACAGATCCTGGGTGCGCAAGAGATTCTGACTCAACAGGTCTAGAATGGGGCTCAGGAACTTGGATACACACAAAGCTCCCGGCGATGTTAACGCTGCTGGCTGGCCGGTGGATCACACTTGGTCTGGACCACCAAATCCATTCCAGACAAGCAGGAAGGAAGAGCTCCAGCTAGGGTTGGGAAGAAACAATCCTCCTCAGGTTCTTTTTTCTTTCAAAGCAAGTCTCTCGATACATGGAACTGTAACCTCCAGCACAGAAGTTCTCAACTGTGGTTCCCCTCAGCCCCCAGAAGCAGCAGCAGGGCCTGGGAACTGGTTAGAAATAAAAATTCTTAGGCCCATCCCAGATCCACTACCTCAGAGACTCTGGGGTCAGGGCCCAGAAATCTGTGCTTTACTAAGCCTCCTGAGTGATTCTGCAGCAAGCCAGAGTTTGAGAACCGCTGCTCTATTCAGCTCTCCATAACCGCTGCAAACAGAGCAGAGCTAAATTAATCTCCCCTACGTAGCGGGTTTCCAGGTAAGCACTGGTGGGAGAAAGGGTTCTGTGTCCTGAAAAATGTTTGGTACTAGCTTCTGTCTCGTTATGTGCTCTGTGACTCTGGCAGTGTGGAGAGACCTGGACGCTTTAGCAAGAAAGAGCTCTGCTGCTTTCCTCCAGCAGCTCTCAGTAACGCACATGTAGACGGAGAGAAGGTGGACAGAAGGGGGGTTCAACAGTGATGACGCTGGCTAGTGACAGATGACATTTACAAGATGTTGGCACTGTTCTGAGACCTTTGCATTTACTAGCCCGTTTTATCTTCATACACATCCCATGCAAGAACCACTGTCAGAATTTCAAGTAACCGCCATTTAAACATTGGGAGATTTCAATTAATAATCTGAATTTCCAGTTTCTATTTTTAAAACTGAAAAACCTGGCAACATAGGCTTGTGCACTTTAGACAGAAAAAGCACTCTCCAGTCGAAGGTTCCTACCCCCACCCTCAGGCCCCTTAATCATTTTCATTCATTTCATTCTGGAAGGCATTTGAGTTTGTGGCCCCTGCTTTAGGGGGGAAGTATCTACTTGTACACAGAGGGGACAGGGAAGAAAGGGACCAGCAGAATGGAAGAAATGCCGAAGAAAGGCTTTGGTGGGAAATTCGTTCTCTGTGTGGGCACAGGGCAGAGTCTACACATTACTCTGTACATCATTATTATTGCTAATGCCTCAATACCTCTTGAACCGATCCCTTCTTTCTATTCCTCCTGCAATGAGTTTAAGTCTGCACCAACTTGTGCTGATGATTACAGAACTCACTTTATTAGCTCCTGTCCTGAGTCTTTCCCCGCTTTGGTCCCACCTCTACACTGCTGTAAGTGCTCCTTCTAAAATACATAACTGATCATTCCACCCTCTGGCCAAAAACCTTTCACAATTCCACACTATTATAATATGGGCTTTCAAACAGACAGAGAACCTTCTTCTTCATGAGAAAAGTCACCTGGGATATACATATATTAAAAAGATGAACACAGGACTGCTCTGGTTGTCCCTCACAATCCGTTTCTTGCCTTCATCCTGGGCACCTGTTGTTGTCCAGCTAGGGAGTTCATTCCACAGCCTTCCTTGAAGCTAGGTATGGCCACGTGACTAAGTAGGGCTCGAGTGGGTAGGCACGGCAGCATGTTAGTGCTGAAGGATCTCCAAGTGACAATTAAGCCTCTTTGGATTTGGGGACACCCAGCTGGCAGTCACTCAGTCACCCATGTAGACTGGGTCAGTTCTCCTAGGGACAGCTGAGTAAGATGGGCCAGAATGGAGTCCATGCAGCACTCCATGGAAGACAGCTGTCCTGCAAGCCTACACCAGCCACAGTGTCCACTGGGGAATCAGACTTTTTTTTTTTTTTTTTAAAGATTTTATTTATTTATTTGAGAGAGAGAGTGAGAGAGAGAAAGAGCACAAGAGGGGGGAGCGGGAGAGGGAGAAGCAGACTCCCTGCTGAGCAGGTAGCCCGATGCGGGACTCGATCCCGGGACTCCAGGATCATGACCTGAGCCGAAGGCAGTCGCTTAACCAACTGAGCCACCCAGGCGCCCGGGAATCAGACTCTTGTCTTATTTAAGCCACTGTTTTATTTGGCCTTTTAATTACTGCAGCTTAACCTTACCATTAGTTAATACAGTGTGTGTGTGTGTGTGTGTGTTGTTTTTTTTTTATGTAGCCTTTTAACCCTTTTAGAAAGCAAGCCAATGGTAAACCAGAGGTCCTAAGCTCTGAGAAAATGCTATGCTTTCTAAAATAACAAAAAATGTAAACCACCGCCCACGCAGGTACCACACTAGCAAAAATAACTAACAAACTGCACTTTCTGGACAAAGAAAAGGAGTTAGTAGGGAGAAGATAGGCACAGGAACTTTCCTTCCCAAGTGCTAGGGGTAAGGCTGGTAGCAATCTATTTTTTTACTTTTAAAAAGTAGAGAACAGGATAGCACAACATGCGGCAAGGCTGGGGAACAGAAAACTAGTCTTCCTATTGCGAAGAGAGACAGGCGGTGTGAAACGGCAGCAACCCAAAGAGCAGGCCGTACCACGCGACTTATTGCAGATGTCCTTCCTGGGGTATAAGCAGAGAACAGAAGACAGTGGGACACAGTGGACAGGGCAATGGGTCAGCACTCCAAAGCTCGATTATAAATCACCGGTCTAACTTTGGGAAAGTCATTTAACTTTTCATTTTTTTTGTCTGTGGTTCAACTACATCAGCATATTACCTTTCTATTTTTTCTTTTTTTTGCAGTATTGGCATAACGTCTGAATTATTATTCCTTTATTTCTCTTAACATTTAGCCAATTTTAAACTTACACAGCCACCTTACTCTTGTGTCAAGTATATTTTTCTAATACACATTAAAATTAAAAAACTGAAATGCTCATCTGTTTGTTACCCAAAATCACCCCGCTTGCCAGAATCTCCAATTTTGGAAACTGCTGGATTGAAACGATCTCACAATTCTACAATTCTGCAATTCTACAATACCTCCTGAAGGGCTGTTGGTCCACTGGTGCTCTGAAGGTCAAAGACAATAACACAACAAATGGAGATGTGAGTGTGCCTGGGCTTTGAACTCGGGGAGGTTCTGTGTGCACTGCTGGTACTCTGCATGTGCCAGAAACTGGGTCTGATTCTACAAAAATTGCTCGAAGTTATTTAAGCAACTCAAGTCTCCAGGAAGCTAAATCAGCTGGCCACAAGGACACACTGTTCACCCAACAAGAGTCACCTAAGTTTCAGCCCAAAATGCATGGGAGAAAGGAAAGACTCACGGAAAGGCTCGTGCTCACATATGGAGTCTTAGATAAGAAACACGCGGTTAGGTTAGGGGGTCAAGAGGCTACAAAGGACCAACCAAAAGAGTACGATGTCTTCGTTCATACTGCACTGGATCCATAGAGCAAACTAACAGAAAATCTTTAAGCTTTCATAAAACAGGCACCTTTCTAAATCTTTCTATATTTTCCTGGGTTGTTTTTTTTTTTTTTCAAATTCAAAGTTTAACTCTGAAAGAAGAGAGCTTCAGCATATAATCTTAATGAGCACACTGACCCCTTCTCTGATCAAACGTAAGGTTTTTCCTTTGAATAAGACTCACGTAGCTGTAGTTACCACCGATTTCTAAGAGCTTGGTCAGAATGGATATTCTTATATAACGCAATCCTGTTCTGGTTAAATATGGGCTTTATCACCTACCTTACTTGTTCTACTTCTTGGTTAGGAGGATGTTCTGATAATTAAGAGGAATGTTACCATCCAGTACTGAAATTCAAGATAGGACACTATGAAGCAGTCACTTCAGTAGGAAACACTGAAGGAAAAGTTAGGGGAGAGAGGGAGGAGACAAGAGAAGAGACCTCACCTATATATTCTAAAGCACTCAAGCCATGAAAGAAGTGTTTTCGTAGCACCAACTCCTACCCTCAGAGCACCTCAACCACCCCGATGCATTTCACTAAGTCACATTCTAGGAAATCGCCTTTGGCCTGGTTGGCCGTTGTCAAAAAGCTTTTGGAATGTAACTTTCTGCTTCAAATCGGTGCATTTACCACCTCTTTTTAGAAATATAACTATATAAGGTAGAATTTTTGCCTAATTTTAAGTTCCTAAAGGAATGTTACTGCCTTGTAATATTTTTACCCTTTGAGTTGTAAACTTCATAGAAAATACTCAAGAACAGACTGTAACACAGACATCTCTAGCTACCTAAACTCTTGCTAACCACACTCAAAATATAAATAAAGTTGGATCACAAGCACTACTTACATTGTCATGGTGTATGAAAATAAACTGACTAGGCCCAAAAGAGAGAAAACATTTAACCGGTCATTTATTTGAATTAAAATTAGGAAAAATGCAGAAATTCAAAAGTCACAATCATTGGCTCCCCCCAAAGCACATGCTTCTCTTGACTCTCCTGTTTCTGTTAGTGGTGGCCCTCACTCGGCCAACAGTTTTCTCTCCTGCCCCTCACTTCATCTGCCCATTGTCAGCTCTGTCCAGGGCACCTCAGAGCTCTCAGACTCCCATGCTTACAGGGGAAGTCTCTGGGGTCAGTTTTGGAAATAGCCCCTTGGGTTGCATTCTTTCAATACAGACACATTTTATTTGTGTATTAAAGACTAAGAATACTCTTCACATCCACAAAGAAAGATGCTCTCATCTTTCTTGGAACACAGAGCCTTTCATTCTATTTTATTTTTTTTTCACTTCTAAAATACAGGGATATGGGAAATATTTCTCTTCTCCTCTTAACTCTAACACACACACACAAAAAAAACAAGGAAAGCACAAGCAAAAGGACAGCGCAAGGGAAGTGAAATGAGAAATAGCAAGTCCCAGAGGAGTTACAGGGAGGGGAGGGAGCTGCAGCGAGCTGGGGTCGGCACAGCCAACCCGCAGTGTGGAAAGCCTGGTTCTATTTCACTTCAGCCAATTAAGGCAGGCCCAGTACCACCAGATCTTCCAGCTCTCCAAGAGAAGCCAGAAAAATCCCAAGTTTTAAATGCTGGCAACGATTTCAAATTACCTAAAAAGATCATGAAGGCCCACACTGAAAGCTAAACAGATCCAGCCCACCACCTGAGCCTCTGCTCAGGCTTTCTCTCTTCTTCTTCCAGCTTTCCCCATCACTACTATGTGCACAATCAGTTCATCTGTCTATTCCTCTGCATGTCCCTTCACTTTGTTCTGTTACTGACTCTCTGATTCTTTCAAGTATTCAACAAATATGGGATGCAGACTTACTGTGTGCCAGGCACTATGCTAGGGAGAGAATATTCAATTATGAACAAGACAGGCATGGTCTTTTCATGTGGCCATTTACGTGCATTCTAATGGGGGTGACATTAGAGAAAAAAATATATCAGAGATGATTTAATTTCATTTGTGTTAGGACTACAAAGCGTAACCAAAACACAGCCTACTCTTCCCTGGTTAGGGAAGACTCTTTAATGTGGGATCCCTATCATTTCACTCAAATTAGTCTCCACTGAGATCCACCCATTCTCTCTGAAGAACATTCCCAAACATCACTACTCAAGAATGAACAGTCCCTCATTGTCTACCAGGGATTCAGAACAAATTTAGCCTGAAATTTAAGGCCTCCTGAGGTGGTTTCGATCTCATTTTTAGCCATTTCTATTACTTCCCTCTTTGTGGCCCTCGGTAGAGTGGACTCTGCTCTAACTCAAACACACCATGAAACTCTTCTGATATCCGAAGTCAGATTTGATCTCTATTTGCCGAATCCCGATGACCAACTTAAAATATTTTGTGATGCTTATTATAGTTATCTCACCTTATAGATCTCCAAATAAAGATCTCATGACATAAAGCAATGACTATAGATCTCTGATTATTACAGATCTCTGAATATTCAGATTATAAGCTCCTCAAGGGTAAGATCTGTGTCCTACTCACCTTAATACTTATGAACCTCCCTAGCACAATAACAAATACCTCTTGAATAAACACATGCTAAATAAAAAAATAATTTTGCCTTCCTGAAAAAAGATAAATTCAAAGAGAAGATCAATATTCTCATCTTTACTATATTAGTAGTCCTCTTAAAATTGCACTTTTACAATTAATTCTTTTTTTATTATTTTTAAAAGATTTTATCTATTCATTTGAGAGCGAGAGAGAGAAAGAGAGAGAAAGAGAGCACAAGCAGAAGGGAGAGGCAGAGGGAGAAGCTGACTCCCTGCTGAGCCGGGAGCCTGATGCAACTTGGGGCTGGATCCCAGGATCTGGAGATCACCACCTGAGCCAAAGGCAGACGCTTAACCATCTGAGCCACCCAGGCGTCCCTACAATTAATTCTAATGTCATATATATTATACAGTACTACGCTCTGGATCATCTAAGTAATTTCAAATACCAACTAATCATAACACCTCCCTGCTTCATAGATAAGAAATTACTCCCCAAGATAAAGGCATATTAAACCACACATTTATAATACAGTTGAACACTTCCGACCTTATTAAAAATCATAAATTTTGCTGCCTACCATTTCCCCACTAAAAGGAACAGGGGCCTCATGAGAAATGGCTGCTTCCAAGGCTCAGACAATGAAAGGACAGTGCAGTGAGCCCAGAAATGTGGTGGCAGAAAGGAAAAGAGTGTTGCAAAGCAGATGGGGGCATGTCAAAGGACAGCTCTGAGGGATGCTCACTGGCTCACTTTGGGGAAATTAGAGTAGCAAGATATGTAATACTTTAATGACATGAAGAGAGGATTACAAATTGAATACAGAAAGAACCCTGAGTCCAGTCTAATAACCTGCAGAGGAGACGGGAAGGGGACAGAAACAGAGGAATTTCCGTGGAGAAGAAATAAAAGCAATGGAAATCAACATTTTTTTAAAAGATTTTATTTATTTATTTGAGAGGGGGAGAGAGAGAGGGAGAGTGCACAAGCAGGGGGAGGGGCAGAGGGAGAGGGAGAAGCAGACTCCCCACCGAGCAGGGAGCCTGATACAGGGCTTGATCCCAGCCAGGACCCTGGGATCATAACCTGAGCTGAAGGCAGACGCTTAACCGACTGAGCCACCAGGCGCCCCTGGAAATCAACATTTTACAGCCAACATCATAATAACTGATTTAAGCAAGAATCATCAGTTAATGCTAAATGAATGCTGAGGAATACAGTGTTCGTACAGGCTCAACTAACCCCCTGGCATACCACACATTAATTACAAAGGGGGAAAGGTACCTTTACAATGAAAAAAAGCTGGCAGACACTACCTTCACTTAATGATTGTTACCAAAAAACCAAACTGTATGAGCTGACATTATGTACCTCCTGATGTAATGGGCTGGAAAGAAACTAACATCACATATGACATATCCCTGATACAACGTTTTCACCTGAATTTAATCATGAGGAAACAATCACACACACCCATATTGGGCTGGGCTCTTCAATAATATCACTGTAATAAAAGATTCAGGGCAAAAAGCTAAGTGATTGTTAGAGACTAAAAAGACAGAACTTAAATGCAGTGTATGATCTTTGACTGGATCCTGAACTGAGTGGTAAAAAAAGACAGCTACAAATAACATCACTGGGAAAAGTGGGGAAAACTAAATATTGGCCAAGAACACTGTGTCGATGTTAAATTTCCTAAGTGTGTTATACAGGAGAAATGTCCTTTTTTGGGGGAAAACATGCTGAAATATATAGGGGTGAAGTATCACCATATTGCAATCACTCTCAAGTGGTTCAGAAAATGAAGTTTGGTGTGTGTGTGTGTTCAAAGAGAAAGAAAGCCAATGTAGCAAATTGTTAAAATTATCAATAATACCTTTCAAATATAAAAAATAATACCTTCCAAAATACAAAAGATATCTATCAGTCAAAATATCAAAAAGAAGAGCAATGCAAGCACTTATTTTCTGGGGGAAAAACGGTTTTTAAAGAGATTTATTTCTTTTCTCTGAGGGAGAGAGAGAGAGATTGCGCGCATGGGGTGGAGGGGAGAGGAAAGGGAAGAGAGAATCCTCAAGCAGACTCCCTGCTGAGCAAGGAGCCCCACCCCGGGACCCTGAGATCATGACTTAAGCCGAAATCAAGAGTTGGCCACTTAACCGACTGACCTACCCAGGCAACCCCACTCCATCCCCCACTTTTTTTTTTTTTTTAATTTAACTATCAGAGGCCTTAGTTGATCAGGCAGAAAACTTTCTCGATACTAGGAATTTTTGAAATGTTTTAATATTAAGTACTAATTTAAGAATTTTTATTTTATTCCCAATAGATTTTAGAGATTAACTCTGTTAAGCACAAACTCACAGAGGTTTGCTCAATGCAAACCTCACAGTGAGTCTAAAATATAACGAGCCATTGAATTCAAAGACTGTAAGAGAGAAGCTGCAGATCAAATGCAACTGACCATCTAAATAGCTACAAACATGGTTTTCCACTCAAGCCCAAATTCAAAGGAAAGTAGTTTTCAATGGTTGGTTGGTCAAAAACAACATTAAACAGCAAGCACTAAAAAGTTAATTGAATGTTTGCCAGAAAGAGTATGACTTGTTTTTATACTGGATAATTAATTTCTTTGTTTTTATAAGAATTTTAAAGAGTGACCAACATGCTCCCTGTGGGTAATTAACTTCATTCAAGAAAGACTTCTTATTTTGTGGCATGGACTATGCTTAGGTTTGGAAACACTCCAAGAACGTTTTTGTTTGTTTTAAAATCTTACTTCTCGAATTTTTTTTATCTTAAGGATATACCTTATGGTGTTATAGTATTTAAACTTCATGACAAATAGCTTTAATAATATCATTGACAGTACATACCTAAATAAAGCCTCATAAAGAGGCTTTATAATATAGGTTTATGTTTATAAAATAGGTTTATAATATGAGGTATTCTTAAGTAAACTATAATCAAATACAATGGATCTTAGTAACTTTAAATATGTAACCTAAACATTGGTTTTGGGATCCTGAGTCTAGGTTTAAAAAAAAAAAAAAATGTGAACACCTGGAAAGTTGCCTTAACCATGCTGAAAGAAATTATAAATGTTTATATGTACTTATTTATGAAGCATGACTTTAAAAAATAATTTGAAAATTATTTTATAATTTTTAAAATGGCATCCTAAATGTGATTTGTTTTGTGATGAATTTGTTGATTAAAACAATTTTTATGATCTCTTGCTAACTTAGGATAAAATTCACACAGTTCCAATTAAAATCTGAATTTTCTTAATATGAATCCTAAAGAGAAAAATGTTTTTATGAACCAGAATAACTTAAAAATAAACAATATCCTACGATTTACAGATGTACCTTCCTCGTGCAATCTCCATGAAAGTTGGGGAAATTGTTACTTAAATGTATCTCATGAGTGATGCTTTTTATAAAATGAGTTTTTCTCTTGTAGTAATTCATGGAATCTAAACCATTTCCTAGTCCTCCACTTTCTATTTTCTGAGACTGGATTTCACAGCCACACATGATAGGGGCACATGAGTTTTCAATGATGCCAGCTTATAACATTTGTGCTTGTTTTCTTGGTTCTCTTCAGAATCACAAAACAATAGTTGGCTGGCCAGCTCACTGCTCAGCCACCCACCTGGCAACAGTAGTTATACATAAGAGCAGAAATGAACTACTGAGACCTCATCAAGATGAAAAGCCTCTGTACAGAGAAGGAAACAATCAACAAAACTAGAAGGCAGCCTTTGGAATGGGAGAAGATATTTGCAAATGACATATCTGATACAGGGTTAGTATCCAAGATATATAAAAAAACTTACCAAACTCAAAACTGATCCAGTTAAGAAACGGGCAGAAGACATGAACAGACATTTTTCCAAAGGAGACATTTTCCCAAAGGAGACACACAGATGACCAATAGACACATGAAAAGATGCTCAACATCACTCATCATCAGGGAAATACAAATCAAAACCACAATGAAATACCACCTCACACCTATCAGAATGGCTAAAATTAACAACACAGGAAACAACAGATGTTGGTGTGGATGTGGAGAAAGGGGAGCCCTCTTACACTGATGGTGGGAATACAAATTGGTGCAGCCACTCTGGAGAACAGTATGGAGGTTCCTCAAAAAGTTAAAAACAGAACTACCCTATGACCCAGCAATTGCACTACTACGTATTTACCCAAACAAAGGATACAAAAATACTGATTCGAAGGGTACATGCACCCCGATGTTTATAGGAGCATAATCAACAACAGCCAAATTATGGAAAGAGCCCAAATGTCCACTGACTGATGAATGGATAAAGAAGATGTGATATACAATGGAATATTACTCAGCCATCAAAAAGAATGAAATCCTACCATTTGCAACAACATGGATTGAGCTAGAGTTCATTATGCTAAGTGAAATAAGCCAGTCAGAGAAAGACAAATACCATATGATTTCACTCATATGTAGAATTTAAGAAACAAAACAGATGAACATAGTGGAAAAAAAAGAAAAAAAGAGAGGGAGGCAAACCATAAGAGAGACTCTTAACAATAGAGAACAAACTGACTGTTGCTGGAGGGGAGGTGGGTGGGGCAATGGGCTAAATGTGTGATGGGCATTAAGGAGGGCACTTTTTGTGATGAGCACTGGGTATTATATATGTGATGAATCACTAAGTTCTACTCCTAAAACTAATATTACACTCTATGTTAACTAGCTAGAATTTAAATAAAAACTTGAAACATTAAAAAAAAAAAAATGGTGGAAGTGGATTAAATAAATCCCGGATGTTACTGCTGAAATAAAAATATCTTTATTTTGGAAAAAAAAGTCACCTATTTTATCTGTAACATTCTAGCTACCAAAACCAATCAAAACCCCAAGAAATGATACTGTATTCTATTTATTTCTTCATTAACATGATTTTGAGACAAATGCCCTATTAAAAGTATAATGTAGCAATAATTGCTATAAAAGACTATTTGTACACTTTATCAAGACTTGACTTTTTTTAAAGAATGGAAGACTTATTTTGGCAATATGAAATAACATGGGAAAAAAATGGTAAGCAGTTGTTAAACTTATGGTATTAAAAGTGTTAAGGTAAAGGCGAAAGTGATGCTATAATCAGCCATACTAAGTTATACTAGTCAGTACATTTTACTGGTATAAGCTTTATACCATTACAGAAATATCTACTCCTTTCCAAGATACTCCAATAGACAAGTAATGGGAAGGCAAATAAAAAAGTGCTGATATCCTAGTAGATATAAGTAGATGCTAGTTAATATGGCAATGGAAGAAAATGAAGGGAAAGGCAATCCTAATTATAGATGAAAAGATACTTTTCTTTAAAAATCACCATAATTCTGCAATCTAGAAAAAAAATCACTGTTAATATGAGAGTTTTCATTTTCTTTTAATATTTTTCTACATTTTTTCCTATATTTTCCCTCCATAACTGAAATCATACTAAACAGTTTACATCCCATTTTCACTTCCCATTATGAAGAGCATATCCCTAATTCATTTTCAAAAACATTATTCAATGAGCACTCAACAGTCTATCTTATAAATAAATTATTTGTTCAGTAACATTACTACTGTTGAACAGTTAGGTTTTCCCTTCCAAATTTTCCTTTATGTCTCCCTGTGCTCTTCTTCAACATCGACAGGACTGACAGCTTCCTGAGGACACAGACTATGTCCTTCCTGCCCGGTGCCCCCCTACTTTACACATTGCTGTACTCAGAATATACATTCAAAAGTTAGTTGACTTAAAAAGGAATCATGTTGTAATCCAGTCCTCTATGTCACAAGACGGCATTTTATAGTGAAACCAAGATTAAATCATCATGATTAAACAATCAAAGAAGGGAGACTTTCTGGATCAACATGGCAGAATGAGAGGGATTTATCTCTGCTCCCATCCAATCCTCCTGCCAAAAAGAAAAAAAGGTCATTAAAGGAACTTAAAACTGTGTTAAATCCACAATGATAAACAGGAGAGGAGAACATAGTAGAGGGTGATGTCAATGTTTTTAGAAGATGGAGAAGGGATGAATGAGTGGGTGTATCTAACTTTGAAGGGAAAGGAAAAGCTATTATTTAAAGAATGCTGCAAAGAGAAATGCAAATGAGTAATCAACTGCTGCCCAGGATAGATCATGATGAAGTTCAGGAGTCAAAGGCACCGGGTCCCGGGGAAGGTGGGGCACAGGGCTAACAAAGGGGGACTGGTTGAACACACTAGAACTCAGCTACAGGACGGCCTTCTCAACCCTAAGGAGCCAAGCAACTAACTCTTCCTTCTTCACTCTGGCACAAGACCTGAGGTTTTTCATCAGAGAAGGGTATCAAAAGAGCCCACCAAGTGCCCAGTAACACAAAGAAAAAAAAAAAGAGAGACCCATACAAAGGCAAATCACAGAGGAATTTTAAAATATGCTTATAAAGAGAAGAATCTAAATTTGCTAGAGAAAAAATACTAATATAATTGGGATTCAGAATGGTACAGGATGTCTCAACTATATTTCTAAACACTAAGATAATGGAGAAATCCCTTTTAAAATTCTATAGGAAAATAAACATCAATTTTGAATTTTTTATTCAGCCAAATGATTTGTGGCAGCCAGAACTCTAAACGTGATTCTTTTTTTTTTTTTTTTTAAAGATTTTATTTATTTATTTGAGAGAGAGAATGAGATACAGAGAGCATGAGAGGGGGGAGGGTCAGAGGGAGAAGCAGACTCCCTGCTGAGCAGGGAGCCCGATGTGGGACTCGATCCCGGGACTCCAGGATCATGACCTGAGCCGAAGGCAGTCGCTTAACCAACTGAGCCACCCAGGCGCCCCTCTAAACGTGATTCTTGCTTGTGTATAATCTCCTCCCCTCTGAGTGTGGGTGTACCTGTGAATATGATGAGATATCACTCCCATGATTATACAAAAATGAGATTAATCCACTGGACCTAATTTAATCACACAAGTCCTTTAAAAAGAGAGAGAGAGAGAAATCAGGGATTCAAAGTGTGAAAAGAATTTGATGGGCCCTTATTGGCTTGAGGATAAAGGGAACATGTAGTAAGAAATGTGGGCAGCCTCCGTGCAGCCAGCTGCTAGGGAACAGGGACCTTAGTCCTACAGCTGCAAGGAACTGAAACCTGCCAGTGAAGGAGCTTCTCATGAAGAGAATAGATCTAAAATACAATGCTGTAAGAGCCCCTTCTTTGCCTGCCCCTAGTATTACGATCTCCTCCTCCTTGGGAGCAGTCACACTGGATAGTATTAAAGAACCATACCCAGAATGAGGAAGGTTTCACCAAGAACTGGCTTGGCTCTTCATCCCTGTCTCGCTCATTCACCAAAATACAATGTTAAAAGATCTGAGAAAAATAATATAGAGGAGTGTTATTACTTTCTTAGAAAATTGGAAGGTTGAAACAGACTTGCTTTGTACCTAGCTTTATATTATAACAGAAGAGAACAGAGTTCCAATATTCTATTCCAGGGCTAGGTAACCTAAGGCTTGGGACCAAATAGCAGCAATGGATGTAACCTACTTTGAACTGTCATCGGCAACCTCATGCCTTTTCTCTTCCTGACCCAATGCTCCTGTTCCAGTCCCCCCCAACCCCTGCCGCCCAAGTATAATCTCTACTCCTTTACTAGTGTAGTTACTGGCCCAATTTAATATTTCCACCTTCACATGCTGAGGCTGGCATTTACAAACACACTGTGGATTCCTATCACGTTATAACTAGGAGCAGGGGTGGGGACCAAGCAACACCAGCATTGTGAATGTCCACTATATACCAGAGAAACTGTATAAATTATCTCATGTTATCTTTCCATCAACCCTACAGAGGAGGTATCGTCACCCCCGTTTTAAGGATGAGAAAGCACGGGCTCTCTAACTCGTGAGGGCCACACAATTAGTGAAAAGATCTGTGCAATGGCAAGTCTTACTCCAAAGCCCATTCATTTTGTTTTTTCCAGTTAGAATCAGGTCCCAGTCTACCAAGATTCAACCAGCAGCCCTGCGCTTTCATCCTCTTTTCCCTTTTACCGTAAATGAGACTCCTATGGTAGTGACCCAAAGCCCTAGTGGATTAGAAGTGGGTGGACAAGTTAACTGGTGCCAAGCTAACAAAGGCAATAAGAAATGTGATGCAATGATTCTAAGAAAAGAATTGCCTCACTTCTAAATGCCGAAGACAGAACCCTGCCACGTCTAAGGAACAAGTGGGAATTATCTGCTACCTTCAGGAGAGAAATAATTGTCACACGATCTAAATTTAGTGGGAAATTGAAGCCATTATAGATCCATCAGAGAATTTCCAGAAAAGCTGACATCACTGAAAAGGAAGGCGCAAAAAATTCTAGGCAGATATCTAATGGGCCAATAACAGCAAGCAAGGGCTCACTGAAGTAATCACCAAAGAAACTGCCCCTTATTTAGAATTTACCATTTGGAGAAAGGTAGAGGCTTAAAACAAGTACATTAAAGAAAAAAGAAAATGTTTCGAGAGCAAAAGACCCTAATTTGAATACAGTCTGAAGGTTACTGGAGCAATGACGGCTTCCTATACAGCAAATGAAGAATTCTGGTCAAAACATCATCAGACTCATATTTAAATAAAGTCTTAGCCTATACCCCTAGCCTGTCAAGAAAAACTCTGTAAGAGAAATATATATTAAAGTAGTTCCATGTTAAATACAGATGACCCGTGAAAAACACAGAGGTTAGGGGCACCATCACACAGTCAAAAATCTGTGTCTAATTTTTGATTCCTCACAAACTTAACTACTAATAGCCTACTGTTGACTGGAAGCCTTACGGATAACATAAACCATCCATTAGCCCATATTTTGTATGTTAGATGTATTACATACTACAGTTTTATAATAAAGTAACCTAGAGAAAAGAAGATGTCATTAAGAAAATCATAGGGAAGACAGAAGATATTTACTTATATTTGATATATTTATATTTGATTTTATATATTCAATAAACATATATAACATTTTCAAAGATGATTTTGACATTTTTAAGTGAGTGGTAAATAAAAGTTAAGTGACTGAATAAATAAACAGAAAATAAGTTTTCAGGAAATAAACTCCAATTTAAAACACTGACTGAGGGGTGCCCGGGTGGCTCAGTTGGTTAAGCGTCTGACTCTTGGTTTTGGCTCAGGTCATGATCTCAGGGTCATGGGATTGAGCCTGGCATTGGGCTCCGTGCTCAGTGGGGAGTCTGCTTGGGATTCTCTCTCTCCCTCTGCACTCCCCACCTCCCCCCCACACACACAGGCCACACATGCTCTAACTTTCTCTCTCTCTCAATAAATTAATCGTTAAAAAATAATAAAAAAATACAACACTGACCAACAGCAAATCATTATTCCACTTTCAATAGTTCAATGTTCAGTCATCACCAGGGAATGAGTTGGCTCACTTACACAACACACTGCACTTGCTAGGATGAATGAGACCTCGTCTCTACTTTAGAGACCTATGTTTGAAACCAGGCAGCACTGAGATAATGCTAGGCAACAATTTTTGGTTGTTTCTGTTTTTCTACATTATCATTTTCTACTGTATGTGGTCATTTTCTTATTTGCTCTATGACCAAATGTGTTTCTTGAGGACTAACATTCCCTGATGACAGCAGGGACAGTAATTATGTCACTGAAGAATGTGTACTGGTGGGGGAAGGTAAAGTTTCTAAAATGTGTGACTTTCCAAAGTCAAATATAGAGAGTAACTATAACTCTAGATTATACTCCACAGCTTTCATTAGAATAGCTAATTGTCAATTTTTTAAGACGACATAAAAATAGAGACACCTGGGTGGCTTAGTTAAGCATCTGTCTTCAGCTCAGGTCATGATCCTGGGATCCTGGGATCAAGCCCTGCATCGGGCTCCCTGCTCAGTGGGGAGCCTGCTTCTCCCTCTGCCTGCCACTCCCCCTGCTTGTGCGCAAGTTCTCTCCCTGACAAATAAATAAATAAAATCTTAAAAAAAAAAAAAGACAACATAAAAATAAAAAAGAGAAAGGATAATTTTAGGCCTAATAAAAAAAAAAAATGTGCCATCCCCCTGCTGATACAGGACAGAAGATTTCAGTTGGAGAGAAGAAATATATTTTGAGTTTTGTGCCTACTCTGCTGGTGAAAGCATCAGGTTAAAGATAGGGGAAGAGACAGTAACAGAGACTGACCCCATCTTTCTGTTTTTCTTTTCTTTTCTTTTTTTTATTTATTTGACAGAGAGAGACACAGCGAGAGAGGGAACACAAGCAGGAGGAGTGGGAGAGGGAGAAGCAGGCTCCCCGCAGAGCGGGGAGCCCGATGTGGGACTCAATCCCAGGACCCTGGGATCATGACCTGAGCCGAAGGCAGTCGCTTAACCGACTGAGCCACCCAGGCGCCCTCTTTCTGTTTTTCTTAAGCTTCCTTTGAGAAGGATGATTAAATAGATATGGGGTGTACTGAAATATAAAGAGATGGTACTTTAATTATGAGGATGAATTTATATAAGAAAGTGCCTAACAAGGATTGAGAATATCTGATAGAAGGTTGATATGGGCAAAGCAGAGGTAAGAAGCTACAGCTGCAAGAGCGGAAGGAAAAGATT
Organism: Phoca vitulina; assembly: GCF_004348235.1. NCBI lineage: Eukaryota > Metazoa > Chordata > Mammalia > Carnivora > Phocidae > Phoca > Phoca vitulina. Next base: position 9,661,148 of record NW_022589736.1, on the reverse strand, counting down.
AACCTTAGTAAACACGAGTCAGATAGGTGAGGACAACACCAGAGGCATCGGGAGCAATGAGGAGTGAGTGGCAACAGTCAAAGCAGAAGACGACCAGGACAGATCCGGCTCCAGGAATGAAAAAGAAGTGACAAATATAACCGACAATAGGAAGGCAAGCGAGCAGCGAAGGCCCAGAGCCACCTGAGATAGGAGCGCAGAGGAAAGGGCTCTGAGGCAGGCATGTTTGGGGAAGGGCAACAGTCCCCGACGGATCGCCCCTCAGGACAGACCTGCAGAACTTACCCACCGCACAGCTCCTCCCTGCTTCCTACCTGTGTATTTGATCGCAAATAGCAATGTGTCTTTTAAGTGATAATCTTACCAAATTTAAAATCATAGATAAAACGTTTCTCCCTGGTAGGCCTATACTAATCCATTATTAAATAACAAAGCTTTCTTTCAGAAATTAGGCCTTCACATCCTTCTCTTAAAAGACAGCAAGTTCAAGAAACAATTAGGCAATTTTCCCAACATACATCTCAAATACCCTACGACTGTATTTTATTTTATTATTATTATTTTATTACTGGATAGTAGTTGGCACACAATGTTCTATTAGCTTCAGGTGTACGTCATAGGGTTACAACAAGTATACATTACATAGTGCTCACTCCCGACAGTGAGTGTAGTTACTATCCGTCACCATACAACGTTATTATAATATTACTGAGTATTTTCCCTATGCTGTACTTTTCATCTGTGATTTATTTTTTGTTATTTTATTTTTATTTTTTATCTGTGACTTACTTATTTTATAACTGGAATCAGATTGCATTTTAATGCCCATTTACAAATTTTAATGAAACATATTGAAATAATGAAAAGTTATTTCCAATTCAGACTTCTTGAGATTTCAAAGTAAAGATGGACAACTGACCAACTGATGAGCTGACTATGGGATTTTGTAAAACACAATGTGTTTCAAAGACCAACCTAAATTTGACAGAACTGATAGAGATAACAAATATTTTCATTTTAATAATCTGACAATATATTCTATTTTACCAAGGTAAGATTTAATATTTTAAAACATTTAAAGAAATTATAAAATACCATGTGCTGCTTTGAAAAACAATCTTTTTGTTGTTGTTGTTATAACAGAAGAAAAACTAGAGCATCGAGTTTTTGTCTGTTTTTTTCATGGTGATGTTTGCAAAAATGTTACAATCAAGTAGAACAAAGAAAATTATGGTGCTGTTCTCATGCAATTTGTATTTGAAAAAGGAATGAAGAGTCCTGCAAGTTAAGAGCTCAGGAACCCACGCAGGCTGAGTCCATGTTACAGTCCCTGACAGAGAGTACACACTGACTTTGCTGATTGATATGTTGAGTTCAGTTCAATTATTTCTTAATCAAGCCCTTCCGAAACAGTAAAGTACACAGAAAACCCAAAACTCTTCCAGAGAAAGGGGGCAAAAATGCATTTACAGTGTATATATGAATTTTGTAATATATAAAGTTGTATACACAGTAATTTATGAATGAATTAAATGAATGAACATCTGGGTTTTGAAATTAAATTTTTAAAAGAGGAAAATCTCTTACTTGTTAATATGAAAAGTGGTTATAAGTTAACTATCAGCAAAAGTTATTCACTGTTACAATTTATACGTATATTATAATACCACATAACACTATTGTGCTTGAGTTAACAAGCAGAGTAGATATTCCATTTATATTGGCAATGTTCCACAAACAACAAAGCTAAGTCCAGTAGATATAACATTTTCAAAATGCATGTAAACTATTTAGATGAATTCTTTCTGCTGACAATCCCAGGGGAGAGAAGAGAAAATGATGTGTTTTACCCTAAGAGCTCAAGGCTCTCTTGGGAGGTAATTCAATTGAAATTTTACATTCAGGCTAGCCAGGCAGTGATAAACAGATGCTTAAATTAGCTGCCTTATGCCATAATCAAATATCTTAAGAAAAAAAAGTTTCTAACAAAAACATAAGGAAGAGGGTAAAGAGAAAAAAGAGGGGAATTAAAATACTTTTTAAAAGCTTACTGATATTTTTAGAAAAAAATATTTTTCTAACTTCTTCTGTAAGTAGTATACCACAGGAATCAATCATGCCTTTCAATACATTTATTGGTTGGTTCGTACCATAGGGTCAGTTAGCACACAAATAATCACTTAAAATAACTGAATTCTTACATTAAGTTTTTTTGAAATTGATCTGATTTGTAGATTTTTTTTAATGGTTGCATGTATAAAATTTAACTTTTATCTGCATCTTTTACTATAAGCATCTTCAGGCTTTTTTGCAAGTAGTGATGCAAATAATAAATCCATAAAAGATGAAAGGTTAAAACTGATTCACAATTTACTCCTATATATCAAAATGGATAAAACTATGATAGCAGCTAAAAACAATTAAAACCATCAGCCAAACAAAGGCAGATAACTTTATATCAAATACCTGTAACCTTCATTTAACTGACTCACTAGATTAACTAACATGCTCCATCCTTTCTCTGAACTCTATCTCTTGATATTCCCAGTCTGTGCAAAGCATACAGCTAGATCCACTAGTTGAGCCATGTGCTTATTAAAAATCAGTTGTGCAGGGCACCTAGGTGGCTCAGGAGGTTAAGTGTCCGACTCCTTGATTTCCGCTCAGGTCGTGATCTCAGGGTTGTGAGATCAAGCCCAGGGTTGGGCTCCCCACTCGGGCGAGTTTACTTGCAATTCTCTCTCTCCCTCTCCCTATGCCCATCCCCACCAAGCTCTTTCTCTCTCTCTCTCTCTCAAATAAATAAAAAATAAATCTTTAAAAGAAATCAGTTGTGCTGTTCTCAAACTCGTTTTTGCCAGTTGTACTGGTTACTGTTGCCGGGGTTGCTTAATTAAATATTAACCAAAGAAATATGAGTGCAAAAAGAGACTTGTTTCTGATGAAAACGAAATTGAAAGACTCAATATAGACTAATCACTGGGGGGAAATGTCTGTTGATTTAAGTGTGGGTAAGGATTTAAAAAATAACCCAGAAGGATTAGAAGTTAAAATCTAGAAGGATTCTGCACTGATTACTTTGCAAGTTTTTAAAGTTCTAACTCCACTGAAATGGGAGATCCCAGGTGATACACTAGAGTGTGGTTTACACAAGAAAAGCAATGTTAAATTCCAATCAGAGAAGCAACACTCCAACAGCCCTGACCCCACTTAAAAAGACAGGTGAATGTACATTTCTACATCTTAACTGGAAATACAGTATTTAAGATTTTCACATATGACTTTTAAAAAACAATTCCCTGCTTTAACTTCTTCTCTGTGTTTAACTGACCAACTGTGAAAGGATAAGAGTTCTCTACTGTGTTGGAACCTGAACCACAAAGACAGGAGCTTCCTAACCTGGTGGGAGAGAGAATTCAGTATGATAAAATGCCACAAGGGAAATAGGAATAGGATGCTAAGAGCATCCAGCGAGGCTTGGACAGTGGAGAGAGGTTAAAAGGAACCTAACATGAGGTAATGTGAAAAGGGAAACAGAAGCTCAGCAGGCAGACAGAAGAGGAGGGCTGTGAGGCAGAGGAGACAGAGGTGGGCAGGTGAGAGACCGTGGTGCATTCGGATGGCAGCAGTGTGGGCCTGTGAGTAAGGGCAAAGGGGAACTGACTGGAAGTAAGGTTGGTCTTACCTGCCATGGCCGACAGTTTGATTTTTATTGGGAAGACAAGACAATGTGAAGGACTAAGTAGACCGTTAACCAGATTTCTATTTCAGAAATACTGCTCTGGCGCAGTATGGGAGACGGAGGAGGGAGGAGACTATAAATCGGAAGCTAACTGTAAACTCAGAAATCCAAATCAGAACAGGGCCCGTGGGACCAGAAAAGAGTATCATTTCAATATTTAGGAGGTAGAATTGATAAGAAATAGAGAAAGCTGATGAGATGAGTGTGGAAGGGAAGCAGCTGAGAAGACCGGCAGGCTTTGAGCACCAGAAACGAGACACATGATGGAGGCCAGCGACCAGGATGTGGACACGGGGAGACCCAGGCCAGCGGAAGAAATGACTGACCCAGTGTTTGAGATACTGAATGGGACAGGGGACTTGTCCAGTAAGCCACTGCATGCGCAGGCCTGGACCTCACAAAAGAGGCGAGGGCGTGAGGAAGAGGTACACAGTAGCAGTATCTGCGAACGGTGAAGAGCATGGTCCTGGGAGCCAGGCTGAGTGTGCATCCTGGCTCGGCCACTTCCCAGCTCTGCGACTGTGGGCAAATTACTCAGCCTCTTTGTGCCTTTGCTTTGTCATCTGTTACCAAAAAAGGGGGGGGTTAATAATAGTACTTCCTTCCCAGGTCGTTGTGATGATAGAATGAGTGTATATGAAGTGTTTACAAGAGAGCTTGGCAGGTAGTAAGTGCTACTGCGTATTGGGTTTATGTTGCTCCTGTTGTTACTGTGACCAACGCTTTTGTATGGCTGAGATCAGCCTCCAAATGTGGACAGCTGGAAGAGACCAAAGAGGAAACCCCAGAAACACTACCATTCAAGAGGGAGAACAAGCGAAAAAGCAGCAGAGCAGAAGCAGAAGAGGGCAGAGTATTGTCAGAGAAGCCAAAAAAGCCTACAGTTTGGGAAAAGTCAGCAATATTGAGCAATTCAGAGATATGAAGTCAAGTTCTGAAAATGTCAACTGGATTCAGGAATTAAGAAGAAGTCATTGGCGATTCGAATAAAAGCAGCGATAGTTTGGTCTCCAAATTTTTACGATTATATGCTCCATATACAGGAGAATAGATTTGTACATCAGTTATTGTATCCATAGTTACAAATAACATCCTTACACTACTAACATTGACTAATGTCTCAAGGCACAATATATGCCTGATGACATTTTCAAACACCAATGATGCAAGAGGTCAAATCCAATTCAAATAGTTTAAGAACTTCCAATTTGGGGGGACAATTTCTTGCTAGATCAGGTTAGATGATGACTTTTAAAGTACAATGTAGCTAACAACAAGCATGTACCAGAGTAGGTAAGAGCAGGCTCAGCTAAAATTAGATGTTATCTGCCTGAACCATATGAAATCATCATTTTTGTAGGTAAAAAATGGTCAAATATTGGCAATTTCATCTGGTTCAACCTACATAATCCATAAATGCACTTAACCGGACACACATAAACTGTTACACATTGCTACAGACAGAAAACAAATGGGTGAATGACTCCAGTCAACCCCTCAACATTGAAGAGCTGAATTAGAGTATTAATGTTGAAATGTATGAAATCCAAACAAGTTAAATGTATCAAATAGTAATAAAGTTTTTTAAAAATAAATTTAGATACAAATAAATGGAAGTTAAACATGAGTCCCAATGAGTCACCCGGTGCACTCCACTCTGGAACCACCGCTGCAAACGTTAAGAGAGCGAGGAAGTAAAGGAAACGCATTTGAGCACTTTGGGGAAGTTTGGCTGTAAAAGAAAGAAGGGGTGTTGATCTTGGCTTTGACGAAGATGTAGTTAAAGGGCTTTAAACGGTCTTCTTAAGATGGGCGTAATCTGCAGTGATGTGTGGGCTGCAGGAAGAAGCCAAGGGAAACCATGTGATGGGAAGAGAGGTGATGGCTCTCCCGGGAGTAAGGACCCTAAGCTAGAAGGTGGGTCCTGTCACCATGACCACAGGGGCATTTTAGAATATGGACTCAGCGGCCCAGAAATCTCCTTTAAAAAAAAAAGAAAGAAAGCCCTTAAGTCATTCTGATATGACTGCTCCACGGCATGGAGCTGGAACCACTGACCTAAAGCTCAGATTTAAAATGCTTCATTTTTTTCAACTCTAATTTACACTGGCGTTCTGTTTTAAATGGCCAATTAAAATTACAAAGACTCTGAATAACCTAAAGGTACAATCAGGTATCTTCCCCTGTAATTCTTAACTTTTCCTCTACCACCCCCAATTTTAGCTTGGATGGAAAAGCCTTTCTTGAGGTTTGTTCTCAGACTTCAGATGATTCAGCATCAAAACACTCCTGGGGTTCTTATCTGTTTCAGTCACAGGCCGTCAATTCATCTTGCCTAAACGGTTCGCGGTTATCACCGGCAAAGTCTTAGGTTGCATTTTCATCTACTCTGCTCTCTGATCTCCTGCTTCCTTTCCCTCTAAGCAGCAGAAGTGGGGAAAGAAAAAGAAGAGAAGGAGAGAAAAAGAGGGAAGAGCTACTACGTACGGAGTCTTTTTCATTGTGAGGACAAAGCCTTTCTTGATTCTGTGCGATCAAAGTTCTCTCCACACTTGCAACAATTTTGCAAGCAAAATTCCAAGCCCGGTTCTTAGCTACACTATTTTACATAAAGTGGCAAGTCCCCGAGTAACTTCATTTTCCTTAGCAACCCCTTTAAAGACGGTATCAGTCCATAAACTGCTTTGGATTCCGTTTCCCTAGCCAGTTTGTATCCCTTATATAAGAAAGAACATTCAAACAAAATGTAAGGATAATCCTAAAGAAGGTATTTCAAGTGGGTATAATATAAGATTACTCCAGTCTATATGATTTTTTATTAATGCATGAGTGTAAGTTTCACTTCCTAAATAAGACTCACAGAAGTTACTTGAAAGCAGAGATTAGGTTATAAAGTGTGAAAGTAAAACGAGTAAGATGGGTAAATGGGAAAGGGATTAACATTTATTGGATATCTGCTATGTGTTATGATGTATATATGTTATTTCATTTATTTTTTACAACAACCCCGTGAGATATTATTACCCTCATTTTGCTGATAAGAAAACGCCAGTTCACAGGTGTTAAGAGAGTCATATAGCTAATAAGTGCGAAAGCCAATTTTAAGCCAGATCTATGAATGCAAAGCCCATACTTTTCCTTGGTTACTACACATTGTGAGTAAAGAAAGAAACAACTATAGTTACATACTAAGGATAAAAAAAAAAATTAAAGGAGACTATGGAAGGATGGTAATAAAAAGGAAAGAAGTAGGAGAAAGAAAACAAAGAACATACTTAAGAAACGGAAGAGGGGCAGGAGGGGACCCAGGTGAGGCCGGTCCTGCAGAAGGAGACAGACAGCTGGTATAAGGTGAGGGGCAGCCCGCTACGTCACAAGTGGTTGACTCGTCTAAAAGTGTCAACAGGGAAGATCTGGCCTAACTAGGGTTCTCCAAACTTAAAACCCTAATAAATGGTAATCAAAAATAATCATCTGGAAACAAGCACCCATGAGAAGGTTCAGCTCAAAGAGCCTCCATTTAGAGAAAAGACGGGAATTTGCTAGTAAGAGAGAACATATGCATGTTTGTCCTTGTTGGGGAGGAATGGTTGATTATTTGGGGGATAGCGGACACCATGGGGGAAATACCAAGATCAAAGGCACACAAAGAAATATTTGAATTAGAAACGTTTATCATCAAATATAGGCACAACAGAGGAATCTGAAAGAGACACGAGGGATAGAGCAGAACCTACTGAGGTGAGCAGGAAGAAGTGGAGGGGTGAGAGACGGTGGTAATACTGTGACACACTGGCCTCAGTATACACCCAGGGTTTGCAACCATGTTCATACCTGACACAGGAAAAAATCCTCAATGAGGGGCCAAGCCTAAAAAGGAATATAAATAGACACAGATAACCTGGGGCGCCTGGGTGGCTCAGTCATTAAGCGTCTGCCTTCAGCTCAGGTCCTGATCCCAGGGTTCTGGGATCGAGCCCCACATCAGGCTCCCTGCTCAGCGGGAAGCCTGCTTCTCCCTCTCCCACTCCCCCTGCTCATGTTCCCTTTCTCACTCTCTCTCTTTCTCTGTGTCAAATAAATAAAATCTTAAAAAAAAAAAGAAACAGATAACCTACCTTTATTTCTTTCTTTCTTTATTTTTCGACAGAGAGAGAGAGAGAGAACACAAGCAGGGGGAGTGGGAGAAGCAGGCTTCCCACCGAGCAGGGAGCCTGATGTGGGACTTGATCCCAGGACTCTGGGATCATGACCTGAGCCGAAGGCAGACGCTTAATGACTGAGCCACCTAGGCGCCCTACCTATATTTCAAATGCATATCGAAACTATACTGGAGATGGGGGGAGGGAAGGAAACTAACTAACCCGAGTTCACTGTTTTGTGCGTGTGGTAAAACATATAATAATGTAAAATTTGCCAATTAAAGCATTTGTAAATGGGCCATTTGGAGGCATGAACTGCATTCCCCGTGTTGTGCGGGTATCACCACGGTCTATTTCCAGGCTGTTTTCAGCATCTCAAGCAGAAACTCTGTGGCCAGGAAGCAGTCAGTAACGCCCCATTCTGCTAGCCCTTCCACGTAACTTCTGAGTATACAATTTTGACTACATATCTTCAAGCTAAAGATGAAAACAAAACAAAAAACGGTGAACAAAAACTGAAGTCTAGTTAGTGGGTTTGTTTTTCACATTGCCAAAGATTAGCAATTCTGAAGCTGCTTTCTGTGTATTCTAGAAAAAGGAAATAAAAGAATAAACTCTGTGCTTTGAATTAGATTTGGAGCTATCAGTAGGAACTCATGCTTTTACTCCTTATGGAGAAATAATTGTGGAAATACATACAGATGTGTGTGTATACACATAAATGTATTTCCTAGCTCTGTCTGCTAAAAGCATCCAAAAGCAAGGGCAGTGTAGTAGCAACGACCTTCTAGTGTCCTGATCTCGGATTTTAAACTCTGTTCTTCAAAAAATAGGAGCCTGTGCTCTGGAGAAGGGCTGATTCCAGGACGAGAGCTGAGAAGTACAAAAAGAAATCATCACGTGGGGCCAGAAAGTAATGAATTGCTCAAATGATAAAAAATAAGGCAAAGAGCACAGGAGACAGCTTGAGAGGCTTCCATGAGCCAAATCAGAGGCAACCTGTACACCAAAATAAATGATGACATGAATGGAGTATAATACATTGGCTGAAATAAAAATCCACAAGTGAACTCCAACATAAATATACAAATGAGTAAGTGGGAGAGAATGGAAAATCTTCCTTAAAGTAGAATGCGAACTAATAAATGTAGACAGATGGAATTAGACATTCATCCTCCAGCAACTAGGACAGTAATAACTCATCCAAGTAAATATCATCAATGGATGTTAAAATCTGGTAAAATTTGGTGAGAAACAGAATATTTACGTCATATCCAACCATCTACCCACTAGACAGTTATCAGTATCAAAGAGGAAACTAGTAACTTGACAGTTTGCCAAATTACAACCTGGCAGACGCCACCTTCACCAAGTACAATTAACAAGAAATTGACATCACGGGGCTCTTCACCTGCCGCTCGAGAAGAACGCGAGACCACTGCTGTGGGACTTGCTATGTGACAAAATTACATAACCTGAATCTCATGAGTAAATATCAGACAAACCCAAGTCGAAGGACACCCTACAAAGTAACTAACTTGTTCTCTTCAAAAACGTCAAGGTCATGAAAGGCACAGACAGCCTGAAGAAGGTTCTGGATGAAAGGAACTAAAGAGACACGGCAACTGAGCACAACGTGTGATTCCGGACTGGATCCTGGACCAGACTCGTTCTTGTTTCCTTCTGCTATGCAGGCTATTACTGGAACAACCGATGGCAAGTGGAATATGGTCTATAGATTACTTACTAGCATCATTTCAATGTTAATTTCTTGATTTTGATTTTGATAACTGTACTATGGTTACATATGAGAAACCTCTTGTTTTAGAAATACAAGGAGCATCTTGTCCTGAACTTACTTTCAAACAATTCAGAAAACAAAACAAAACATGTATATATACCAAAATAGAATGACAAGTAAATGAGATAAGATATTTATGTTTGGGGAATCCAGATGATGAATATATGGGAATTCTTGTGCCATTCTTCTTTTTTTTTTTTTTAAGATTTTATTTTATTTATCTGACAGAGAGAGAGAGAGCACAAGAAGGGAGAGCGGCAGGCAGAGGGAGGAGAAATAGGCTCCCCGCGGAGCAGGGGAGCCCGATGCAGGGCCCAATCCCAGGACCATGAGATCATGACCCGAGCCGAAAGCGGACGCCCAACCGACTGAACCACCCAGCGCCCCCTCCTTGTGCTATTCTTAAGCCTTTTGTCTAAGTCTGAAATTACTTTAAAGTAAGAAGTAAAACAAAACCATCCAGTGGATTAAACCAGCTGTTGTTTAATATTTTTGCAAGAACATCAAATGATTACTGGGCAATGCTTGAGCAGTACCCACGCCCATCTCGTTGCTTCGACCACCTTCTGATATGAACAACTGCATCTTCAGACAGTTGTAGTTGTTAGAGAATTCTTCCTTATACAGAGTCCAAATCTATCCCTCTGCATTTTTCAATCATCAAATCTATGTGGTTAGAATGTTACTTCCCTAAATCTCTTCAAAGGCTTTCTATCATTCTTTAGGTTTAATGGTAACATGTTCCTTTTTCAAAGGCCAAACTTCTCGCTCTCATTTCTTGCTTCTGAAGATTCCTTTCCTCATCCCCTTAATAATATTACCTCCTCTACTATAAAATGAAGTAGATGGACTAATGGCCTCTGAGATCCTAACCATGGGACTGAGTTTATTAGAGGCAAGGACTGTGGAGTATCTGTAGGACCAACACTAACGCATGGTAGATGAGGGACGCAGGTATTGGACTGAAGAAACCTCCAAATCTAACATGCTAAATAAATAAGACCAATGCTTTTTTGATATTCTCCAATAAGCAGATCTCTGCACTATGCCACAGATTATATGTAACCTTCCAAATTTTGAATAAGAAAACACCTTTAGGGGCACCTGGGTGGTTAAGCCGCTGCCTTCGGGCTCAGGTCATGATCTCAGGATCCTAAGATGGAGCCCCACATCGGGCTGGCTCCCTGCTCGGGGGGAGTCTGCTTCTCCCTCTCTCTCTGCTGCTCCCTCTGCTTGTGCTCTCTTGCTCGCGCTTGCTCTCTCTCAAACAGATAAATAAAAATCTTTAAAAAGAAAACACCTTTAAATTCCTAATTGTTTCCCTGTAATTCAGTAAAACATATAATGCATCACCTTAGGAAGTAATTGTGTTCACAAAAACTTGTGGATAAATTAAAATGGCTTGATTTACATTTTGATTGGGAGGTGCCCAAATCGGTAACTGTTCAACTGAACTTACTAATTCTTTACATTACTCATTCCATGACACACGTGTGAATTTACAGGACAGACGATCTGGAAGCCAATCCACATCTAACAGAAACGTCTCTAGTGGTATCTCTGTTGAAGAATCACAAACTGCAGTTCCATAATATATATATATATATTATGTTTGGAACTGCAGTTCCATAATATATATATATATATATTATGCAGTTCCATAATATATGGGCAACCATATGGGCATAATATGGGCATAATATATGAGTCAACCTGGGCAGAGAAGGTAAGTAACTCCAAAGTTACAGTAAATGAGGTTTAAAGTTAGAACTAGGACTCAAGCCTAAGTCTTCCCAGTTAGAGCTCCTTCTACTGGACCAGTCTGCCGGCCTGACCTGAAAATGCTGCTTCTAGGGGACCGGTTTCATTACATTTAAACCTACAGCTCACTCGATCCTGTTTGGAGGGGCTCTCTAGAAACTGTGTCTTGCTCTCTCTGTTTGTAAAACATATATAAACATATATTTGATATAAAAACAAATTATTCCTAAAGTTCCTGTGTTATTACAAAATTTTGTCCTAAATCTGCTGTCCATTTTGTGTGTTTGAGAGACAAAAGCCTTTTGTTTATCTCCTTCCTAACTGAATTAGATTACCCTGTTTTATGACATATGGTCCTTTTAAAGGGAATTCTGGAATTTTGATATAGTGCTGACACGGAGGTATTAATTAAAGGCAGCTCTTGAAGGTTAGGACCCAGGATATCAAAATATAACTGAAGACTCTTAAGATACACCAAAGTATTGCAACACATGGTGGGAAAATAGTATATTAAAAGAACGAACTTTTTGAGGAAATCCTTTTGTGATGTGAATTTCTTCCTAATTTTTCTCTTTGTCCCTCTGAACACTGATGTTTTTTGTATTTGCAGAAAATCAGATATGCTAATATTAATAGGTTACGTGGTTTAAATAGTATACATTCTATGGTACTCATCAGCAAAAATGATGTTTGCCAAATTACAAACAGCTCAGTAAATATAGCTAAGTGATGAGTAATAAGTTGATTCTGGTAACCCTGGTGGTCAGAATAGAAACCATTCAGAAAATGCACACAGATGAGAGACTTAAAGCATGGAAAGATGTAACTTGTTCTATAGATTCTAGCTTATACTAGGAATATGAATGCATTTATAAGAAACTGCCCTCAAAAAATCAACGGCAGTGAGATGAGCTATCATACACTCAATATAAGAACATTCTGATACAGCTTCTGTTATGCCACTATTTACTATCTTAAATACTCCTCAACACTGTTGTGCAGTGTAGGAGTACTGGTCAAGATCACTGTGTATTTTTGGGCGCCTGGGTGGCTTAGTCGGTTAAGCGTCTGCCTTCAGCTCAGGTCATGATCCCAGGGTCCTGGAATCGAGTCCCACATCGGGGTCCCTGCTCAGCAGGAAGCCTGCTTCTCTCCCTCTGCTTCTAACATTGCTCCTGGTCTCTCTCTCACTCTCTCTCTTTCTCTCAAATAAATAAAATCTTTAAAAAAAAATCACTGTATATTTTTGATTTCTCACATCCACTAATTTCCTCCAGAATTTCACCTAACATATTACATTTCATGACAGATGACCACATTAATCAGAAAATATTTTTTGTTTTCAAATGTACAAAAATGCTTCAAGTGAATGCATTCTCCTAAATGAAGATTTTATTTTCCGCAAAGTCTAAGGAATGAAGTTTAATATTCAAGTGTGTATTTTTCTTTACATGCATCATTACTTTTAATGATACAGGTTGATAGGACTAAGAAGCAAAACCAAAATCAAAACAATATTTTTATTTTTTTAAAGATTTTATTTATTCATTTGAGAGAGAGAAAAAGAAAGAGAGACAGGGAGAGCACAAGCAGGGGGAGAGGCAGAGGGAGAGGCAGAGGGAGAGGGAGAAGCAGACTCCCTGCTGAGCTGGGAGCCCGACGTGGTGCTTGATCCCAGCACCTGGAGATCATGACCTGTTCCGAAGGCAGACGCTTAACCATCTGAGCCACCCAGGCGCCCCCAAAACAATATTTTAAAAGCTAGAAAGGTAAGTAACTGTGGTCCACTAGAGGGACAAAGTGACTTACCCAACAGGTGGAGGATGAAAGCTAATATCCTAAAAACAACTCCCATTATTTCGAATGCTATCTAAATTATCTTACCAAAAGAATCTGTGGCTATAGTTTGTATTTCTTTTAGGAGTCCCTTTTGGGGTTTATTAACATAAAATTTCTAAATGTCATCTAAAATAATACTGTGCCATTTTGCAAATAAAAAGTTCCTTGTTACTCAAACAATCTGATAAGACAGTCATTTGGAAACTTAAAAAAAAAGTCTGTTGTTCATTTTAATCTTGTGACAAAACAAGGGCAAGCATCATTGTTTTGTTTAACATATACTGAGAGTAGTTCTGACTCAAAACCATACAAAATAAAATACATAATCGAGTATGTAGTAGCATGCTACCAGCTGTGATGCAAAACTGCCTTCCATTAATAGTATATAGTTCCGAAAATCCTTCCTAGAAAAGTTTGCAATTAGTTATCTACCATAGTTTAATATTTAAAATTGGTGACGAAAATTTTATACCAAAGACACAACCTCTTAAAATAAAAAGTGTGAAAAAAGAGAAAACAAGAGCTCCTTGTTATTCTTCAATTTGAAAACAGTACTTAAAAAACCCCAAACATGGGCATATTAAACATTTTATAAAATTATAAATTGGTAAACTTTCAGCTTCAGGGGGATATCTATAGTAAAACCAGCGTGTGTCTAAAACTAGTAAACTGAATTTATTATGGTGTATGTGGAGAGGGATTTACCATGAAGCTAAGAGCCTTTGGGTTCCTTATATGAGCCTCTCCTAAGGTTGTATATCTGATTTTTAAAAATGTTTTATTAAGATATGATATGCATACACAAAGTACAAATAGTATAAGCATACAGCTTGATGAATTTTCATAACCAAACACACTCAGATCAAGAGAAGAACCTTAGCAGCACCCCACTGCTCCTCTCAGCCTCCCCCCCCAAACCACTCCCACCCCTTCTGGTCACCACTACAGGGTCTTCTAAGAGCATAAGCAGTACTGGGTGGGTCTGGCTTTTACTCGATTTGTGTTTGAAAGATTTTTCTGCACTGTGTGCAGCTGGGCATCACTTTTCATTGCCATGTAATATTCCACAAGCTATTTATCCATTCTACAGTTGCTAGGCCTTTGAATCTGCTTTCATATTTATCATTTTATACTACTTTCTTCACAAAGGCTCCCAAAATTGTATAAGCTTTCAGCCTCACAAAACCAGGATCTGCTCCTGAATACATATGATGAAATAGCTTGTGTTCTTTTTGAAAGTCATGTTTTAGAATGACTAAAAGCATGGGAAGGTCAAGATCCACATTATCTGTGACCTACCACTTGGCATGCCACTGGTACACGGCATGTACTCATAAATGTCTACTGAATAAACGCCACATCGGAAAGTACAATGAAAGTCACTCAAAGGAAACCATGACAAGTAATGGTGACAGACACATTAGCTCAAATGTATTTTAGATGTGAATCGTCATTACACTACAGAAACTACCTCTCCGGCTAGACCTTTCTCAAAACAATATACATAGTGTATAAGGGGCACTCATAGGGGAGGGAGGGACACTGAATTCACACTTTTTAAAAAGTGGAGTAAGAACCAAGGAAACTTATTCTATTTCTACCCCTGTCACTAAGTAGCCTTTAAGCCCTGGTCAAGTCACTTGTCACTCTGGCCTCAGTTACCTTATCTTTTAGATAGAAGGGCTGTAATGTGATAGGTCTCTTCAGCTCTGCGATTCTTAGATTCTCTTACCCTAAGATAATAACAATAAAGGAAGAGCATTGTTTTGTTGAAAGAATATTTGAAAATTCTAATAATACATCATGCGATATTCTCACTCATATTCTAAATATTTAGGAATTAAATAAACAGGTAGTTTTTACAATATTTTTTTTCTATGTGTCATTAAGAACTGAGCAAGAAATTCCAACCTTTCTTTTTAACTTTTGTTGACAATTCTGGGCTAAGAAGTTATCTACCTATTTTACTCAATGCTTTTATAATACTGAGAGATTAATTATGTGAAATACATTCAAATGTAAAAGAAAAAAACATTCCTAGGTACCCACAATCTTACTACCACTACCTCAATTCCAAATGATGATTCCCAAAGTTACAAATTCAAGTATCTTTAAAGAAATTTGTAAAATCAGTATTAATTACTCTTCAAAACTCTTGGAGACCGACAATTTTCTCAATTATTCTCTAAGATTCTCAACTAAATTTGTGGTTATAGAAAAGGAGGAACAACTAATAAGTTATAAAGTAAAAGTATTTTTAAAAATCCAAAAAGTACAGTAACAGTAAAAAATAAACATCAGATGTAGAATCTCCATTAAAAAAAAAAAAAGGTAGTGAGCAGATAGGAAAGCGAGCAAGTCGGGTAAAGGAAGTTCAAAGACAGATCTGAAAATCAGGATGACAGTTTTATTTAGATTTGCTAAAGATAAAGGAAGCAAATCAAAGTAAAAGTGATAGGTTTGGCGCTGTCCTATTTCCAGTACAAGAAAAAAGTCCAGAGGAAGAATCAGGCACTTTCCGAAGTTTAAGCAGTCTGTTTGGACAGGTGAAAAAACAGTTTTAATCGATGGCAGAGAATTCAAAGCCTAGATAGAGATTTCTGTAAAACAAGAGATTTTGACTATACCCCAAAGATAAAGAAAATAACCACATAAGTTTTATAACTTTTAGGACAATACATTTATATTTTCAAATAAGCTAATTAAAAACAAATACAAAGAATGTGACATAACAATTAATACCCATGATTTTGCACACAGCTCTCACATACATGAATCCATAAGACTGCCATTCGCTTCTTTCTCCTATGTAGACAATAAAATCATTTCTAATAACAGCATTCTGGTAGCTATTGTGACAGTAAATAAGTTGTCCTTTCAAATTTAATTCTTAGAAAACCAACAGGAAAACCTGTAGAAGACAGTTTGTACTTTAACATACCTGCACATGGCCCATTTAATTCAAAATAAAATACCTCTATACAACAGTTCATAATTAAATGTAGAGGCTACAAGGTCCACAGTCAGAAATGGAGGCCCTACATGTTGTTTTCGGGTAACCATCTCTTTAAACTAAAAACAAAACACAACACCCACCGTACGTTATTTTAGAAAATTAACCCTAAATAATAGTCTCGTCTCTCTCTTATTAGACTTTCCTATTTTATGACTATTAGGAACAAAGGAAAAACATAAAGATCCCTGCACACACTAATTTATATACACGTAACATTTTTCTTTTGGTCATTAGGTGTCTCCCTTTATTATACAGAAGAGACAAACATAAGTAAGAAGGGAAAACAAACTTTTTTTTTAGAAACATACACTTTAAAGTTTAAGAGTAATATGAGATTGCTATCACTTGGAGATTGTGTCTGTCAGTAAAATCAGTCCTATGTGGAGAAAGCATGAATATTTAAAAATCTGCCTGCTTTTGAAACCCAGTTTGTTCTTAGTTGCCCTCCTGATTAAAGCAGAATGAAAATGTTCTCCTCGAAGAAAAGTAAAAACTTGCCACTTTTTGTAATGTACTTTTCTGTCAGTAGATAAGGATTTCTCCTTTTTCTCTTTTGTTTTGAGTAATGAGACACCAGACATTTGGGGGGTAAATTCACTAAACTAGATATATTTTAAAAGGACTATTGTTCTATTTTTAAGGCTCTAATTTTCTGAAAATTGCATTAAGGACCACCACGCAGAGATAACTTTCCAATAGAGAGTCAACTTCTATTTCAAACTCCTTTGCCCCGACAGCCGGCGGCACCCTTCCTGCCTGCGCACTCCAGACCAGCGCCTGTTTCCAGAGGAGTTTTCCATACTCGCTGCACACCTCCCTGCACACCTCCGGATTTTCTCTTTGTTATAGCACAACCTATCTACTCCAGCAAAAAAATAAACTGGCCTCATGTTAAGGAGAAATCGTCATCCTTCAGCCAGAAAGAGAAACAGCTAAGTGGGTGAAAATGTAGACCCATATTATGAAGATTAATAAATGCAAGGCTCAAGACCATCCTTTAGAAGAACTTTCAAAGAAAACAGTTACAATTTCCAGAAACGGTGCCAGATGTTTATATTATCTTCAATTTAAATGGTTAAATAAATAAACAATGTATGAAGTATGGAGAGAGGGGGCAAAGAAATTGGAAGGGTCAGTTATGACAGCACAGAGTCTTTTATTTACTACCATACAAATAATGACTGATAAATAATACCTAAAAGCAACACGAAGACTGGCTTTGGTCTCCTTATTTCAATTAACAGCCAAGATAAGCAAGCTTCATTTAAAACAAGGAAAACCTACAAATTGGTATCTTTTAAATGTGTCAAAAGAAAAACAGTGCATTTGGGGAAATTAACAAAGCATAAACACACAAGCAGGCACAGCGTAATTCCAAATGATAAACCCATCAAGTTTAGAAAGGCTTTCTTTTTTAACAGCAATACTGAAGAAGGAAAAGAACTGAAATTCAGTACATAATTTCCTTAGTATATGTGTTCTGAAGAGTTAGTTGATATTTGTAGGTAAGTAATCCGTGGACAACTTTTCCATGTAATCTGTGCCTACAGAGAAAATTAATTCAATTGCTATTCCTAAGATTGTGGTCATGTTTACCACAAAAAACTGACTAGAAAAAAATGAGGACAAAACATATTCTTTTTAGCATCTATATTTTTGAATACATTCATGAATATAAGCCATTGAAGTATTCCTCCAAGAAAGGAAAAAAAAAAAAAAAACAATGGAAAATCCTTTTTGTCTTTAAACACATAGAACTTATTTATATATTTAGGTTAGAACAGAAATTCTAAAATAATGAAATACTCACCATCATCTTTCAATAAGTGTAAGAGGTCTTTTTCCCACCACTGTCCCCCAACCAAGGAAGCAGAAATCTGATTTGCACAGGAAAGCCCATGGGTAAGATATATACAACTTCATAAAAATGATTATCTTAACAAGCAAACTCAAGTTATGCTTGCAATTTATAAGTGCCTTATAATATTTATTCTTTTGCATTTCTTTTCTTTAAAAATCTGAGCCTCTGAAACTTCATCAGTACAGGTTTAAATCTAGAGCAGTTAAGGATTTCTAAAAATGTTACTTTAATCCATTCCTAAGTTTCTTTTCTTTAAAATGTTTGTAAAATTAATTGTACTCCTGAGCTCCACACAAATAAATAAAAACAATATAAGAGGCATATTTTATGACTAGCTCACAGCTTTAAAAATTCATTAAGAGCTTGGCAATAATATTTTCAGTGCATTTTACTATTACCTATTGATTCTAACGCACTTGACTTATCTGCAGAGATAAAACTTAATCTTGACCTTGCTGAATACAAATGGCCTAGACTAAAACCTGGGATGGCCTCCCTGGGGAAAACACAGCTATAATCATTACCAAGATGATAGAGGGAACTGTAAGTACTCAATACAAATGTTTCAACAAAATGAAAACTTGTTTTATTCTCACTTTGGTAATAAGAAATGAGGAAACAATAGTTTTAGATCTATGGATAAATAGCATTAAGTTTTTCTCTCATCGACCTAACACATTTTAGTTTCCTAACAAGAAACTAGTGCAGTTTCTAGAATATTCTTCTGTTATTTGGCTACTACCTCAAAACACCTGGCTCCATCTGTCTCAGAAGGCACCCGGAGAGCACCGCAGTGTGGAACTACTAATATGAGGGAGTGACAAAACCAGAATGTCTTCCTCTGGGGACATCCGTAACATCATAACACGAGAAAAAAAAGTGACAGAGAGCTTTTTTAAGGGGTACTTAAATTTTCAGCTCATGCTTTACTCCAACTCAACTAAAATGTTCTAAAATTACACCTACAGTGACTAATGCATAAAGGACGTTTCTAAGTTTGTTTGTTTTTTTAATTACGTGGTAGCTTCCTTCAACAATCTTACTCCTCTCTCAGATTTTACCCCTACATTTTTATTGTCAGAGTAATAAGGCAACATGAAATTATCTATTCTGCTTTTCAAAGTCTGTGATATACAAAGTAAGCCAAAGCAAGCCCTTCTTCACCTTTGAAAATAAAGGCCTTTTTTGAGAAAAACACAAATCCAACAGTTGATTAGATCCTTAACTAGAGCATTTCATAAAGTTCCAAAAAAAAAAAAAATTACAGAAAATGCTAGTTAATTTCCTAGTTTCACATGGCTATCTATCAACTAAAGATTAAAAAATAAAGTTAAGACTCTTAATTATCAAATTCTTTTCTTTTACAAATGCTAAAGCAGAGAAACAAATTAATCTCAAATACATTAAATTACTACTTAAATTTTTTAAAGTTCCTGAAAATTATAAGCTAATAATCTATAATTTGATTTGAAATAAGATTTCTGTTTGGCTTTAAACTACTAAAGGGGACTCTGGGATTTATGGATAAATTACAACTTTATGAATCACACCTCTGACAACTTAAAAATTCAGGCTTGGATTTTTCCTCTAACCTCTCTGCCCCCAAACATTTCCCAAGGTAGCCAGGAAATAAATGCATATATACTGTCATTTTATATGACATTTATGTTCCTTTAAGAAAGAGAGGTATAACTTTAATTGTGGTTTAATATTCACTATTTTAGTAGTTAAATATCTATATCAATATTGTATGATTCTAAAGAAGCACAAAAAGAAATTATACAGAGAATTTGCTAAGTAGATCAATGTTTTTTTTAAAGCAGTACACTAATGCTGGTACATTTTTAAAAACCCTGCAAGAATTCGTTGTCCTCTATTATTATTCAGGGCACCTGAACACAAGATATTACTATGGCACATTAACTCTGCTATTTCTCAAGATAGAACCAGGAATTTTAAACGTTCCCTATCAAATAATTTGCTCAGAGCACATAAATGAAACATACTGTAATTTTATATATTCCATCTACAATATTGCTTAGTGCTGATAAACCACAATACAACTTTCTATATTTTAATAGGCCACAGTTTTTGGCATTGGCTATAGAAGAGAACAGACTAAAAAAAAATAACACCATCCACAAACTCTGCCACAAAGAATAAGGATCCATTGCTAATTATACAGGGAACTGATTTTAATTACAGAGAACATTGCTTTTAAAAACACTTTCCAAACTGCAAAGGCAGTTGGGGGAGTTAGTGAATCAATAAAATGCTTCTATCACGTTACAACAGTGCCCTCTACTGATAAGTGTAGAACTTTGCAGGGAAAAAAATGACATTTTACTTAGAAACTAAAGCCAGGAAGAACAAACTTTAATTATGAAAATCTTGCTGCCTTACTTTAATATAAATAATGAAATCCAACTTGTGTCACTTTAAACCTAAATCAATATTTAACTTTATATTTGAAAAGCTTCTTGATGAAATTTATAGTTTTGAAAATTAAATTCTAGAAATATGGCTTCCAACTATATACCATCTGGCTAAAAGACAAACTTTTTTAAAATGATGAATAAATATTAGAAATGTTTGGATAATCCATCAATACTATTTCTTAATCTAAAATTTGCATATTTAGTAAAAGAAACTAAAATTCAATTCATTAAATGAATTTCATATATATTCATTAAATGGATTTTTATCTACTTCTCAACCCATCATGCACATAATGTCATAATGTCACAATAGCAATAGATATTTCAAACCAACTTAGATTCAGAGAAAATGTATTTCTCCCATTTCTTTCAGCCAGCAATTTAAATCAATAAGTATTTCTGTAAGAATACCCTTGGTCTCAGCAACAATTAACAATCTATGCTTTTAGCAGGAGGACTTCAATAACAAAATAACCATCGTTACTATATAGTTCCTTTGTTTCAAGTAAAAACACATATGAAAGCCTGGCTTACAAGAAATCACAACAGGAGACTTAAAATTACATGTATTTTAAAACCTTTGAATCTTACACATTGTGAGATAGGAAACTTTTAAAAAGTGAACAAATAAAGTTTGAAAACAAGTACATTCAATTGACCTCAACATACTATGATTTTTAAATCTCTAGCCAAAAGAAACTATTCCTTATCCCTAGAACAGAAGAAAATTATCTACTGTCTTTCCTTGTATATAGTATTTGTCACAGATCCATATAATCTAAGTTTTGGAAATTGTACTTTGTTTATTTATTTATTTACTTATTTATTTGAGAGAGAGAGACACAGCGAGAGAGGGAACATAAGCAGGAGGAGTGGGAAAGGGAGAAGCACGCCTCCCGCCAAGCAGGGAGCCCGATGAGGGGCTTGATCCTAGGACCCCGGGACCATGGCCTGAGCCGAAGGCAGACGTGTAACGACTGAGCCACCTAGGTGCCCGGAAATTGTACTTTAAAAAGGAGTATGAGAATTTCATGACTATATAGGAAACCAATTTGTTTTACAGAACATGAACCTCTGAGCTTCAAGAATGGTGATGCCCAGAATATAGTTTTTCAGCAACTTAAATATGGGAGGGAGGGAGGAGTAGGAGGAATGGGAACAAGGAGTGAGATCCCTTCTTCGACCAAAGGGATCAAGAACAAAGCAGCCGTGAGCAGGAGACTGTCAGGCTGGAGTGTAAAGTCTTGGACAGGCTGTTGAGAGGTTCAAGGAACAGATCTAGAGAAAAAGAGAAGGAAGCAGAAATAGGTCCAGGTCTGCTGCTAGGTCAGGGCTGAAACTCCCAAGTCAGAAGAGTTTTGTTGATTGTCAGTTTGACCAGTTACCATACTGAGTTGGCTTCAACAAAGACCCCCATTTCTCACCACAGCTAATTCTCAATTTTATAACAGACCACCAGAAAATATCTTCAATTAAGAAAGAAACTGTATTCAAACTGACCACTAGGAGAAAAGAAACAAAAATAAACAGGACACCAGCAGAGAATTAAAATATAAGTAAAAATGGAAAGGATAGATTCCTGATGGATCTTAGGATTTTTTTTTAAGGACATACTTCCTTAAAAAGTCTAAGTAGTTCCAAAGTATAACAATGACTGGTAACAATTTCAGAATTAAAGCAGGAGTTATGAATTACAAGAAGGAAAGGATGCAATTGATCATTCTTGGGATCAGACTTTTATTATTTCCTAATAATTAATCTAACACATAGAAGGAAAGAAGACAAATCCTTAGAGCATGTTGTTTACTTTCTTCTGATACCTCTATTACTATTTGTATATTACAGACCATCTTTCATTTCTTCTCATAATCTTAAAAGAAAAAGAGGCAGTTTACAATGGAAAAAAGACAAATAGTTCACAAACGTATTTAATGGTAATTAAAGGCATGTAAGATATAACCATTCTTTGCCAGTGTGGCAAAGATAAAAACTAATACCCACTACAGATGCAAGTGCTGGGAAAGAGATGGTCTCACGCTGCTACAGGAGGGCACACTGGGATGACCTTCCTGGAGGGCAATTTGGAATATGTGTCCTTAAAAGTTCCTTAAAAATAGGGACGCATGGGTGGTTCAGGTGGTTAAGCATCTGCCTTTTGCTTAGGTTCTGATCTCAGGGTCCTGGGATCAAGCCCCAAAGTTGAAGTCTGCCTCCCTCCTCAGCGGGGGAGCCTGCTTCTCCCTCTCCTTCTGCCCCTCCCCCTGCTAGTGCTCACGCTCTCTCTTTCTCCCTCTCTCTCGTTCTCTCTCTCAAATAAATAAAATCTTTAAAAAATAATGTGGCAACAACCTTTGAGTCAATGCAGCAATTCTACAACTAAGAATTTCTTTTAAGGAAATCATTAGAAAGTACAAACAGGTATGTGACCAAGGACGTTCATGAATGCACTGTTAAAATGGTGAAAATTCTAAACAACCTAATTGTTACAAGGAACGAGGTAAATGAATTATGGCACACCTATATAATGCAATACTAAGCTGCCATTAGGTTACAGTAATAGACATGGAAGACATTCATAATAAAGTAAGAGAGGGGAGGGAAACCAAATCTGAACATATACGTATGGTGTGATCTCATTTTGGAAAAAAGAAACCAAGAAGAACTACAGATATGTACACATACACAGGAGAAAAAAATCAGGAAGGACATACCCTATTATGTAGTGAGGTTATTAAGGGATGTCTTTCTTTGATCGTACATGTATTTTTAAATTTTTCTAAAATTAGTATCTTTCTTATGTGATAGAGTTTTTATTTTTAAAATAGGAGTGGGACATGAGAATATGCTATAAAACCTTCAGAGTAACAGACAAAATAAGGGGATTGTTCTATCTGAACAACTGTTCTCTCTGAACTCTGAATCCTGATGACCTGAGTTCCAATCTTAGAAGGGCCTGTTTAGATGTTATGGTTATGATTAAAAGCATGAATTCTAGAGTTAGATCATCTTTTTTTTTCTTTAAAGATTTTATTTATTTATTTGTGAGAGAGAGAGCGCGCGAGCACAAGCAGAGGGAGCACCAGGCAGAGGGAGAAGCAAGCTCCCTGCTGAGCAAGGAGCCCAATGCGGGACTCGATCCCAGGACCCTGGGATCATGACCTGAGCCGAAGGCAGGTGCTTAATGACTGAGCCACCCAGGCCCCTAGAGTCAGATCATCTTGAATTGAAACCCTACCTTTGCATTTGCTAGCTGTGTGAACTCTGGAAAATTTCTTAAAGTCCTCTAAGTGGTTTTGCATCTGAAAAATGGGGGTATTAATACTTGCCTTATGCGATATGAGTGAAACAGGTAATGAAATTATAATAATTATATTAATTATATTACTGTTGTTTACCCAGCACCTTCTAGGTGCCAGAACACAGGGCACTGAGACTTTGCCCAGTTTATCACTTCATCTCCTCTACTACCCCGTGACGAAGTTAACTCTTTATTATGTATATGTAACATATAAGGAAACAGGACTTGGAACGTTTAAGTTACTCATCCAATAAAACATGTCTACTAAGGAGTTGCTCCAGAATTTGAACCCAAGACTGCGTGCCTACTGAGCTCGAGGTTTTAACCACTATGTTATAGCGCCTCCACCTCTAAACGGTCACCATAGTTGTGCTACTATTGTTCTTATCACTACTGCTGGGTGATGATTTTCTATTACTCTATTACTCTTACTCCAGAACATTTCACTTGTCCGTATAATAAAAATCTAACTTCATTTTGGCTAACAAATACACCAATCTTCCTTAGTTTTTTTTTTTTTTTAAGATTTATTCATTTATTTGAGAGAGAGAGCATAGAGAGAGTGAGAGGGAGAAGTAGACTCCCCCGCTGAGCAGAGAGCACGGCGCAGGGCTCCATCCCAGGACCTGAGCCAAAGGCAGACGCTTAACTGACTGAGCCCCCCAGGAGCCCCCCAATCTTCCTTCCTATTAAAAGCTGTGCAAGACTATACCCCTCCTCACCCTTCAACTTCTAGTAGTCATCCTGTCTGCTCCATATCCAAACACCATACAGAATGAGTATGGCCCTTCCTTGAATTCTCTACATACTCCAGTACACTATAAATCTAGGAACAGTAAAACACAAACATCTTGGCTAATTCGGAGCCAGGCTATGATTTTTAAATGAATGAGGAGGTATTTGTTTTTAAGCACCAATTTAAACACTGGATTTCCTGAAGCCTCAATGTCAGCATAATAATTCTGGAAGAAGGGAGTGACTAAGTACTACTTCTTTAAAACATAAATACCTTTTAAATGTATACCTGAAATCACATCTTTAAAAACTGCTTTCCTCTGTTTGGAATTTAAACTGTATATTGATCTAAAATTTAATTTATCTTTTGAATTTGGAGTTACCGTTTCAGGTAGATTAGATTTTAGAGTGCACCATAAAAACAAATTAATAAACCTTTTTGGTCCTCAACTTAAGCATCCACCTGATGAATTTAACACTGCAGGGTTTTCTTGAGACTCGCTTCTAACTGGGCTTTCTAGATTCTCTTTCGACTCATCTGTCAACTGCAGCCTTTCCTAAGCTCGTTTTCTTTCTAATAACTCTTCCATGGTTTCCCACTGTAGTTAAAAGAAAATCCTCATTCTCCTCCCTGATTACCAGATGAGAACTGACCCCTGCTTCATCTTACACCATTCTCCTTATCAGCAGGTTCTAGACAGGCCTTATTTCTGTTTCTTGAAAACATCACATTTAATCTTACCTTAGAGCTCTGGTACTAGCTCCCTGTCTTGCCTAGCACATTCTTTCCCTGATCATGACCTGCTTTGTGGTCCCTGTCCTCGCCGCCTACATGCTCTCCTCCTGAAGGAGGCTTTCCTTGAAATCCCATAGTTGGTCATAATCACAGCCCCGCTATGTTGATTCTCTACACACACACACACACACACACACACTCACACACAATCATTTCCTCTTTTCTTATTTGGTGATTATTACCATCACCACTCACTAGAATGCAGGTGCTCTGGAGCAGAACCCTGCCGGTTTTATTTACTGCTACATCCCCAGTATTTAGAAAACAATGAGGGCACAAAGTATACATCTGTTAACAGAACTAAATTTAATGTTTCAAATTGACTAATCAGAAAAATAACATATGCATAATGAAGGAACTTAGAAAATACAGGAAAACATTTTAAAATTATTTTACACTCCAAATAAAACTGCTATTAATATTTTGACACATTCATCACTAAGAGGACTCAAAAGTTCTTAACTACTAACAGGGGAAAATCAATAGAATTTAGTGTTAGGTACAATAAAAAAGCAAGGTGCAAAACAGTGTACAATGAAGCTCCAATTTGTGTAGGAAAGGGGGGAGGGGAGTAAAATACAGTCATGGTTGTTTTCATCTGCATAAATAAACCACAAAGAGAAACAGAGAAGTTAATACCCACAGGGAGCAGGAGGAGGAAATGAAATAGAGTGGCAAAGCCCCAGGAAGGAGCAACCTTCTCCCGGTTGTTTTGATTTTCAAACTAAGTGAAAGTAGTGCCCATTCAAGACAAATAACTAACCCTTCTATTTCATTCTCTCTTGCCTGTGAGAAGCCCTAAGTCTAGACGAACCCAACGGCCATTTTCCCTGCACCTGCATCCAGACTGCTAGACACGGTGAAAGCTGAACAGAACCAGCAGTCCCGTCACTCATACCAACCTCAGAGGAGGCCCTCAACACAACTCCACAACCACACTGCCTGTGTCCAGGGCCTGCCTTCCTACCTTCCCACCTTCTCCATCCTCTCTGCGCTCCTGACTGCTCTCCACTCAACACACTCGGCTCACAGCCAAAGGCTACAAACCTCCCCCACCCTCCGACCCCCTCACCAAATCGACCCCATTTCTGCTGAATCCTCCCATTTCAATTGGCAAATGTCTTATCAAAGACAATTGTTCCGCACATATTTGGTCACCTGATTTTCAACAAAGGAGTCAAGGCAAGTCAACAAAGCACGCGTTGCTTTTCAACAAAAGTTGCAAGAAACAATTGGACATCCATATGCACCAAAAACCACCAAATGAAACTCAGCCTATTCTTACACCATACACAAAGATTAACTCAAAGTGGATCACAGCCCTAAATGTAAGACCTTCAACTATAAAGCTTCTAGAAGGAAACATATGAGAAAATCTGTGTGATCTTGGGTTAGGCAAAGATTTCACGGGACACGAAAAGTACAAATAAAAAAAAATACTTTATCAAAATGTAAAACACTGCTCCAAAATGTAAAATGTCTGACACTGTTAATAAAATGTAAAGACAGAACACAGGCTGAGAGAAAATATTTGCAAAACACATGTATGATAAAGGGCTGGTGACCAGAAAATATAAAGAATTTTGACAGCTTCAATAATAATTAAAAAAAAAAACCAAACAAGCCATATGACCTGGACATTCTACTCCTAGATATTTACCCCCAAGAGAGATGAAAACACATGCCTATACCTAAACCCACACGAGTTTCATACCAGCTCTATCACAATCGCCAGAAATTCTTTAAACAGTGTCCATCAGCTGCTGAATGAACAACCAAATTGTGGCACATTCATAATATGGGATACAACTCAGCAATGAAAAGTAATGACCACCGGCACATACAGCCGGTGTCACAGAGAGAGACACAGCGAGAGAGGGAACATAAGCAGGGAGAGTGGAGAGGGAGAAGCAGGCTTCCCGCTGAGCAGAGAGCCGATGCGGGGCTCGATCCCAGGACCCTGGGATCATGACCTGAGCCGAAGGCAGATGCTTAATGACTGAGCCACCCAGGCGCCCCTATATGGATGAATCTTAAAAGCATTTATGCTAAGCAGAAAAAGACAAACTCAAAAGGTTATGTACTGAATTACTCCTTTTATGACATTCTAGAAAGGCAAAATCACAGGGGTAGAACAGATCAGTGGTTGCTGGGGAGGAAGGGTCAGGAGAGGAGGAAATTGATGACAAAGGGGCTTACTGGGGTGATTCACGCTTTTAAAAAGTACCTTGAAAACTCTGGGAAAATAATGGTGGGGGAGCAGCGTAATATTTGGCTCTTTCTAAGGCTAAGACAGAACAATGAGATAGCAAAATCAGAACCCCACTGATCATCTTGATGACAAACTAAGGGATAAGGTATCCTCAACAAGTTCAAAAGACAAGCAGATGTGGACAAACAACCAAGAGGCAAAAGATCCATCTATTTCCAGCATGTTATGGAAAAAGTCAAGGAAAGCAACAGATCTCTGACCTAACCTGAGAACGGAAGGACCCCAGTAACCAACAGACATGCACTGGAAAGCGCAGGGACCACTGCGAGAGCTGTGACCAACATTGTCGGGGTTCTGGCCACTCCAAACCAGACGAGTCCTGAGCCCTGCAGTCAAGTCTGCAGGGGCTGGTGAAGTCCAGCCTCTGTGAACTCTCAGGACAGACCTGCCAGGGCACCCTTTCAGAAAAGGGCCCCTCAATGAGGAGAAACCAAAGCATGGGTCTCCAACTTGAGCACAGCATGGACCCCAGAGACAAAAGGAAGATGAAGTCATATAAAGTGGGCAAGGGGAACACTGCCAGCTAATCTCAGAAGTCAAACTGCCAGATTTTCTAACACTACGTGTAAACACCATAAGAGGGAGCTCTGGGAAGCTGGAATGGCTATCTGAACCTAGCCTTCTTCTAAGCGGTCAAGAAAACTAATCTCAAGGAAAATGAGCATCAGAAAAGTATCAAGGTCAAAACCCAAACAAAGTTACTATATGAAAAAAGAAGCAGATTAACATCCTATCAAAAATGGAAGCAAAATTGAAAAACATTGAAAAAAACATATTGAAAAGACAGAAACAGCTCAACACTGAAACATACTATCTCAAAACAAGCTAATGAACACTTTAAAAATTATATAAGCTATACAAGTAACAGAATCAGAAAAATTCAGAAATGAGGTAATAAAAGCAAAATAATTAGACATTTTAAAAAAAGCATTTCAGAAACAAAGACTAAACTAGAAAACAAAAAGTGAAATAAACACAAAACTGCCTGAAGGCAAATAGGGGTGAAAAGAAGGAAATTTGGAAAATTGGAATTAGAAGATTAGAATGAATTTGATGAAAGACCAAAACAGCCCTGACATACGGCTAAGAGAAGTCCTGAAAAAATAAACAATGTAAAGGAACAGAACAAACACTAAGGCGATACTTGAAGAAAATTTTCCTCAAGATTTTTAACTTCATATTGAAAGAGGACACATTGTACCTGAGGATATCAATCCAGAGCAACAAATGCCAAGACATTCTGGTAAAATCAATAGACATTTTAGAAAAAGAAAAAAACATTCCTTTGGGCATTGAAGCAAAAAGAACAAGTGATTCATACCGATGAAGAAAGACCCAGAAATGACAGACTAAGCCAACGGCAGCGAGCAGCCCGACAACCAGTAAGGGCTCTGAAATGCCATTTCCCAAAACAACAACTGGTGATTGGAGCTCAGTTTCCAGTAATGGCAGAATAGCACAGGTCAGACCAAGCCTTCCCCAGATAACAATTAGGAATTCTGGAGAAAATATTAAAAGCAATTATCAGAAGGCACTGGAGAGCAACCGAAAGTAGAATGTGAAAGGGTGTCACCACTTGGGAAAAGGGAGAGGCCCTGAGTAGTTTCCTAGTCCTACAGCTCTCTGCTGAAGGGAGGGCCCCAGTCTGGGCTTTGAGAAAGGACTAGAGCTCAGAAGCCTACAGTTTTACTGGACAGGGTTTGGAGTTATAATAACTGGAAAGTAAGGGAAGAATCCTAAAAAGAGAGAGCCACAGAGGGGGAGCCCCCATTCCTGCTTAAAAATTCTGCCTAAATCTCTGACCTCTAAACTATGCACGTGCAGGGCAGACTCCAAGCAGATCAGATAATGATTAAAAAAAACAAAAACAAAAAGAAAACACAAAACAAACTAAACAGTTACCCAAATGAGTGGAAAAATTATGCCCACACAAGAACCTGCACATGGATATTTATGGCAGCTTTATTCATAATTGCCAAAATTTGGAAGCCAAGATGTCCTCTAGTAGGTGAATGGATAAATAAAGTGTGGTATATTCAGATGATGGACTATTATTTGGTCCTAAAAAGAGATGAACTATCAAGCTATGAAAACACATGGAAGAATCCTAAATGAATATTACTAAGTGTAAGAAGCCAATCTGAAAAGACCAAATACTGTATGATTCTAGCTCTGTGACATTCTGGGGAAGGCAAAACTATGAAGACACCAAAATGATCCCTGGTTGCCAGGAGTTAGTGCAAAGGGAGGTATGAATAGGTAGAGCACAGATGATTTTTAGGGTAGTGAAACCACTCTGCATGACACTGTAATGGTATCATGTATGACATGTATACATTTATCAAAACCCACAGGATGTACAACTCTAAGAATGAACCCTAATGTGTAAACTATGGATGTTGGGTAATAATGATCTGTCAATACAGGTTCATTGATTATAACAGACATATCACTCTGGTTTGGGTTGTTGATAGGGTGGGGGGTTTGTACATGTGGTAGGAGGGGGTATATGTGAACTCTGAATTTTCTGATCAATTTCGATGTGAACATAAAACTGTTCTAAAAAAATAAAGTCTATTTTTTTAATGCCATGTAAAACAGCATCAAAAAGGTTATAAAACATGTATGAGCTGTACACTGAAAACAAACATTGCTGAGAACAATTAAGGACCTAAATAAACGTAGATATTCCATTCACTGATTGGAAGCCTCAATGGTGTTAAGATGTCATTCTCTCCAAACTGGTCTATAAATTCAGTGCCGTCTCAATACAAATTCCAACATTCTTTCTTATAGAAATTGACATATTGATTCTAAATTTTATATGGAAATGCAAAGGACCTACTGACAAGAACTTACATAAAGGGTCTGAAATGCTATTGTACTTGCAAGCTAAGAAGTCAGTCTGCCACAGTTTCATAGATTCTGGTATAAGACACTAGACTCCAGACTCAGAGAAGGAAGAGTTTATTACTCACAGCCATTCCACTCCTGGGTAATTATCCAAGAGAAGTGAAAGCATAAATGTTCACAGCAATTTTATCTGACATAATCCAAGAGAGGAAACAAGCCAAATGTCTATGAATAAGTAAGTGGGTAAACAAATTGTGATATACCCATACAATAAAATACTGCTCAGCAATAAAAATAAACAAAATATGGGTATTTGTGACAACATGAATGAATCTCAAAATGATTATGCTAAATGTAAAAAGCCAGACAGAAAAACAGAGTATACTATGATTTCTTTTATATAAAATTCTAGAAAATGCAAGATAATCGATAGCAACAGAAAGCAGGTCAGTGGTTGCCTGGAAAGGGATTTAGGTAGGAGGGAAGAAGGGATGGATTACAAAGGGCTTGAGCAAACTTTTGAGGGTGACAAACATGTTCATTATTTTAACTGTGACAATGATTTCACAATGTCAATTTTCATGTGTCAAAACTTATCAAATTGTATTTTTTAAACATGTGGAACTTACTGTACATCAGTTATACCTCAATTAAACTGGAAAGAAATTTAAGACAATAGTATAAGAAAAAAAAAAAAATCGAACACTACTCAGATTACAGCAGCTGCCCAACATATGAGAGGCACAGTTTAGAGTCTGAGTGGAGCCAAATTAGCTTCCTGCTGAAACAAACACACAAAGAAAAAAATCAACACTCTTCAGAGGAATATAACAGAATCCACAGTCTCTGTAAACTGTCATTCACAATATAGAGAACATAATAAAAATTACTAGACATACGAAGAAATAGGAAAATCCGATCCATCCTCAAAGAAAAGGCAATCAACTGAGACCAACCCTAAGAACCTGTAACAACCTGACACATCAGATAGCAAGGAATCTATCAAAGACCAAGTCAAAAGGAATAAGGAGCAAATATTAAGAGGCTTCTGCTAGCAAAAGACAAGGCAACTGGGCTCCAATAAAGATAAGAACGGAAATGGATTAAAATCCATTATATATGCTTTTGTCAAGGAGTCACTTGAAAACACAGTACATAAAATAAGTCAAGCATTTATCCTGCCTTTTGTTTTATATGAATTATCCTACTAGATAACCCAGTAGTTCCTGAGGGGAAGTGTGTCCTTGTAAAATCATTTCAATGTGTACTCAAAAGTTAATGTATAAGTTACTTTTGGTGGGATTCTGATTGGAAAGGGGCAAAATAACCTAATAGATCATTTCAACTTCTCAGTTATAAACCTCTAAGACTGCTTTCGAAATAGGTACGTAGAATCTTTCCAATTTGAAAACATCGGCATTAGCAATGCCTTATCTGGGATATGGAAATTTCAGTGCTGGATCAGAACAAAGCCTTTCCGAAGACAAAAACACCTGCTCCTGGCTGGAGGAGTCCATTAGTGACCTAAAGATCTACAGGGCTTCCATAAGTTTGCTAACTATAAATGCTTCCAAGAGTTCTAATGTAAAATTTACCAAAGACAGTTCACGAAGCAACACAGGATTTAAAACAAAGCTTAATAAATTCATATACATGAATTATATATATAATGTTCACAGAACTATAGAAACTAAAGTTGATAGGGATTGCTGATTAAATCTAATCGATTATTTAAATTCCTTGAGTTTGTTACATATCTCTTGACTGCTTCCTATACACTCCCTCCCATAAAAAACACGTGTTGTTGATGGCACCATAACCTCTTACAGCCTACGTCAGAGGTACCCAAACTATCTCAGTTCCACAGAGGCCTTAGCAGATCTCAGTAATTTTTTTCATGGTCCACCAGGGCCAAAAGAAGTATCTCATAGTTCCATTTATTCAGTAATTAGACCCAAACAAACTCAGCACTTCTGTCCTAACAACCTGACAACTATTTAAACTAAATAACACATATACTTTTTTTTTTTTAATATCTGTGTTTTGGGTCTTAGATAACCCAGTTACTTACTCATAGGATGTGTGCACCTGTGTGCAGTGCACAACTGCTCTACTCCTGCAGCCAGGTTGGACACAAGCATCCTCATCTCCTGTTCTTTCATGCTTTTCACAAACAGTTCTTATTTTTAATCACAGCAACCACTAAAAATCTAGTTTTGTAAATACATATATTTGGTGTGATCTAATGTTAACACTATATATTTATTATATTTAGTGTGATCTAAATATATTTAGTGTTATCCAATGTTAATACTATAAACTACCTTGAGCTAGTATTTGCAAGTGTCTGGAAGATGTTAAGTAGTCATTTCTGCTGGAAATTTAAAATATCCCATGGCACCCGTGTCAGTTCACTGTGCTACCCCAGAATGCCTCAGCATAGTTTGGCAACAGTATAACTAGTCACTGTGTATCTGCACATACTCGTTAATTAGTTATACAAATTATTATACATTTTTAAAGGTAATAAATCAAATTCACTTATAAAAAAAGCACTATTTTACTGCACTATGGATATCTCCCTATCACACCAATCATTTTTATAAAATCAATTTTTCAAACAACAAACCTCAAACACCCTAAGAATTCATTTCTTGAATAAAATTTCAAAGGATGAATTTCAACCAAAATAACAGCCACTAGTAACCATACTTAGAGTAAAATTAACTGGGAGACACAAAACAAGGATGCTAGGGCAGTACACATAATCATCAGCATGAAATAAATTCTCCAGGAAATAGCCACTTGTTCCACAAACATTTAATGCGGGCCCACTAGGGGCTATGTACTGCGTAAGCACAGGGAACAAAACAGTTAATAAAATGGACCTTCTCATGGATTCTGTTGTAGTAGAGGAAGACAGAGAAATGAAATTAATAAATTACAGTAAAGTGCAGCCATTAATGCACCACCGGGAAAAAAATGGAATATAACACAATTGGCAGATGAATCTCTTTCTATTTCCTTACTTCATTCTCAAATGAAGGATGGTCTGAAGTTCTTTTCTTTATCAAGGGTAAAGACATTGAGGGTAGAAATGAAAGAGATAGATTGGGCCAGTAAACAGTAGGCAACCGTATCCTGGACATGACTTCAGGAGTTGGGGAAGTTGGAATATGGGTCCCCATCATCCCCCTAGCCTGGAATGGGCTAAAGAACAAGCCCATGTCAGGTGACTTCCTGACCAAGCCCTCCTGGAACCCAGAATCCACACAGCAGGACTTGAAGATCGAATATTTGTGTACAGAAGAGGGGTTACAATTCTCAAGGTGTTCTAGAAAGGTCTCAATGGAAAGATGGCATGAATAAAGACCTTCAGAAGGTGAGGAAGCAAACAGTAAGGCAGGACACACACTCTCTCTCTCTCTCTCTCTCTCCCACACACACATACTCCTGCACACACACTCACATAAACACACATACTGTAGACAGCAAAGCCTCCGATGTTATCCCCACCAAGTCTCTAACTTAAACAGGAGAGGGACAACATTAAGTTTGAGAATCCCTATGCATCCCAACTGTCATTCGTACTTGTGTGATACAAGACTAATTAAGAAACAGCAGAAACTTGTACACGGACAGTCCTGCAAAGCTGCCTTTACAACGTGGCTATGCCACATAAGAAATGCAGGACCTCAGACAATTATGTCACTTGTCTAGGCCTCAGTTCTTCATCAAAACTGAGGATGACAATAGCTACTTCCCAGCGTGGCTGTGAGGATGAAATAGATGATGTATCTGAAGCAATAAGCAGACCATAACACATGGTAAATGCTCAAAATAAGCTGGTTCATTCCTAAATGTCCAAACAGAAACTCCATTTTAAGCTCCACTCAAAAGCAGATACCAAGTGCTGCAAACAACAGTGTCAGCTGCTGTCTGCTTGAAATTTGAGAAGAGCAAGCCTTTACAATTAAGTACCATCTGAAGGCACACTAAGTCCAAGTTTTATTACAACAAAGCATAAGAGATTATCTACATTTTGTGCTTACACTGGCTTTCTGCAGCATCCTATTTCTCAAAACAAGTGGGCTGGAGGGGCTTGGTCACTTGCGGTCAGACAGCACTGTCCATGAAAGACACACCGAAGGGAAAGGAGAGAACTGTTGCTATATAAAATCGTTGTTTGGGGAGGTGGAGGAATTGACAGTTCGGTTCTTACTCCTTTCCCACCTGAGGATACCCGATTTTCCACCTCGCTGCACTCTGAAGGGAGCTGGTTTCAGATAAACAGCAAAGCCATGGGCATAACTCTGCAAGCACTTTCTCATGTCTCTGTTCTAAAGTAGAGTAGTGCCTTGGATGAACTAAACAAGCAAACAAAAACAAGAAAAAACTGTAATACCAAGGACCCAGCGCTGATGCTGTTCACATGAAAACCATCAATAGTTAGAAACATGTGTTGGGCGCTTGACACTTGTATCCTAAATGTGTTATGTGTATTAACCTCACGACAACCCTAAAGTGAGTAGTTAACAACAGGTGTATCTTTGAAGGTCAAAACAAACAAAAAGACAGAACTCAGTTATAAGCTAAGACTGTTCAACACTACAGAGCTGGGAGTCCGGGGATCAATGCTGAGGCTCTGACTCAGGCTCAGTGCTCCGGTTTGCAGACACATTTGAATAGGAAAGCCACAGGCTTCCCAACTAATCTTCTTAACTAATGAGAAACTAGTTAAGGAGTTTTTTATTTTCCAAGAATAAATCAACTCTGTCAATGATAATAACTACAGCATAGTTGACGTAAGTTACGATGTCATACTGGGGGTTCTAAAGCACCAACTGCCAAGGAGAAAAATTACATATGTAATTTAGGGACAGGAACCAGAATCCAAGTCCAAATTATACAAAATTACTGGAAATCGCCTATAATATCATTCATTTCTTTGATGATTTGTAAATCAGTGGCTTTAGAACGAGGATGAAGATTTTACTATTCTACCATTACAATTCTTTTCAGAAGACCTTTTTTAACAACTAGATCAGTCACTATTTTGAAAGAGTATTTTTTTACTATGGGATATAAGAGAGGGTAGTATGATTTCATGTCCCCATTTATACTAAAACAGAACTCAAGAGTTAATGTGCTACTAAAGCCATTCAAACCTATTTATAAGCTGTTAGCCCTATATATCCTCTAATTCCACTCTTCCCTACTTTTGCTCCCCCAAATAATTCAACTGACAAATAGCTGAAGTTTCTAAGAAACCCCTGAGGTCAGTAGAAAAAAAAAAATTGAGAAATGTTGCAAAGAACCCTGGAGTGTGGTAGAGCTGAAAAGCAGAGTTCTCCCCTAATGAATTTAGAAAGCTAATAGTTTCATAACTTCTCTGATTTTCTCCTACCTTTTTCTTTCTTAAGCTTAACAAAACATCACTTAAGATACTGAGGTAAATAATCATGTAAAAAAGCTGAGAGCCAAGAGCTGTTCTTGGATGATAGTTATACCCGTGTGAAAGAAAAAAGTCATTATTTCCCTCAAATCAAAATACAATCACCCTTTCATGAAATAACTCACAAATAGGATGAAGAATTCAAGCAACATAAAATCAAAATGCCTTTTAAAACTTGAGAACAAGTCTGAGTAGAGGCCTGTGACAGTCCACCAAATAATACACTATCCAGTGTCTACTTTAATGTCCCAAAGACTTTCCGGCACCAACTCTGACTCTCTGGGAGTACCTATTGCTATTCTGCAGGCACCCAGCCAATTTCTCCTCCAATTCCAAAGAACTTTCTCCTAGACATATAGTCTGAGAGAGCAGTGGTGAGAAACAGTTCTTACTTACTAATGGGATAAAACGATGTACCTGTGATAGGAAAGACACAGTTTCAGAAAAAGGTTTGTATGGCTTGCTGATGAGCCTGCATTTTCAGTCAATTAATCTTTGTTTTGTCCTTCTTCTTCCTTACCTTCACATTCCTTTATTTTAGGCGTCAGCATGACCATCCAAATAATAGCACCTTAGAAACTAAATTAAATGCTTACTTGCAATGATCGTTATTCAAATAAAAGAGGAGATCTGATTTCATTAAGAAGTAAATTCAAAAGAAATTTTAGAACATTAACCAGAAAATTTATAGTCTTCAAGTTACTCTTTTATGATGGAATATAATATCATTATGATAATATTCTAAATACAAGGCACCACCTATCTTCCTTCTAGTGAGCTGAAGGTTTGAGCTAGTTCTCTTGGGTTTTATGACCTTATTTGTGTGTGTAGACAGGTATTCCTCAAAAAACTAATCTGAAACTTAGATCATTACTTGTTTTACAGAAGGATTCCTCACTTTACAGAGAATTTGGAACAAGCACCTTTTAAGTAGGGAGCATTTTATCTTTATTTTAAATTCTATTTTTAACTTCCAGATACATACCTACTGCAAAAAGGGAGATCTGCCTAGTGTGTGCTAGAGTAGATATAAAGGACATCTGGGTGGTTCAGTCAGTTAAGCATCTGCCTTTGGCTCAGATTGTGATCTCAGGGTCCTGAGATCGAGTCCCACATTGGGCTCCCTGCTCAGCAGGGAGTCTGCTTCTCCGTCTGCCACTCCCCCCCTTATGTTGTCTCTCTCGCTCTCTCAAAATTAAATAAATAAAATCTTTAAAAAAAGATTTAGAGTTAAATATTATATGCTTACAATTAATTAAATTATATGAAAAGAAAAAGTAACAAATGCTTAGAATTCATCACTCCTGATTACGATCGTCTTCTGGTTATTTACATCTACTATACCCGTACGATGAGAATACTGTATGATAATGTAAGCCACTGGTTCTCCTCCAACACTGCATTCAGTGAAACTGACCAATGGGGAGAGGATTTTACATCTTTGAAATGGGCAAATGCTACAAACACAGAATGATTTCGTTTTGTTGATTGTCTAGGCTTAAGAAAGTGACTGAGAAAATGTTGAAAATACAGATTAAATTTAAAAGTGTGTTGTGCCTGTAGCCATTCCATTGTAAACAGCACAAAAAAATGAAACAATATTTTGCCAGAATTCAAAAACCAGCATCTAACTCAGCAAATAAGTCCCTCATATTATCAATGAATGAGTGAAGTTTCAACATACGTATTTGTTGTTTCACTTTTGTCTTACTCATTAACATAAGAGAAGATACCAACCACCCTTCATGTTGGCACTATACCTGTTTGTCAGCTGCACTATAGTTTGGTCATAGATATAAGAGGTCAGCAAAATTCAGCAAGAGCATGCTGTGAAAATCAGGTGCCTACATGGAATCTTCAATAGAGAGTAGTGTAATAATAATTATTTGTAAATTGTGTACCACACATTTTTATGTTGGTAAAATTTATCATAAACTTGGGAATGCATTTACTTTCTTTTTTGGGGGAAGAGGGGAGCAGTTGTGAAACATCAGAACGCCAGTGAATGGGCCCCTCTTTAAACTGGCTTCTGAGTCCTTTCGATACTACCCTTGCAGTCTTTGATCGCTTTCTTGCTATCTGGTATAACAAGATGTTCTAGAACACCTTGTAGATATCCTGCCCAGACTTGGAAACATACATTTTTCTGAGAAGCCCTGGTTCCTTTTAAGGAGAAATAAATTCGAGACAACAACCTGGCTCTGATGGTACTCAATGCTGCTGGATTGGTCACTGTTTCTAGGCTTCTTCCCCGAGACCGGCTATTCAGACAGTGGCTCTCCTGGATGGGTCCTATAACGGTTAAAAGATCTTTTCCCTTTTAAAATCTTTTTTGTTCTCCTTTCTATACCTGTACCTTCTAATTCTCTATTGAGTTTTTTGTTTTATTTCTGCTATGATTTTTAATTCCTGAAGGCGCTTTTAGTCTTGGAATGAATGGTTTTTCTGCTGCTTCTGCTTCTTCTCCTCCTACATCTCCTTTTTATTTTTTTATTTTTTAAAGATTTTATTTATTTATTTGACAGAGAGAGACACAGCGAGAGAGGAACACAAGCAGGGAGAGTGGGAGGAGAAGCAGGCTTCTCGCTGAGCAGGGAGCCCAATGCGGGGCTCGATCCCAGGACCCTGAGATCATGACCTGAGCCGAATGCAGACGCCTAACGACTGAGCCACCCAGGCACCCCTCCATCTCCTTTTTAAAAACAGTGTCCTGTTCTTGCTTCGTGGTTACAATATTTCCTTTTATGTCTCTGAGGATATTAGTAAAGAACTACCAAGTTTTTTTTTTTCCCTTGCATGATTGTGTTTCCTCCAGGTTGCTTTTTTGTTTGTTTTGTTTTCTTTCACATTAGCAGCTTTTTCAATTGTCTGGTAATCCCTGGTTATCTGCTCATGTTTCAGAGTGGCATTAAAAAGCCAGTTGGGAGCTCTGAGTAAGTCAGTGGGGCTGGGGGCTTGTGAAGCGGGGACTTCACTTTAGAGGGATCTGACAAGGCTACTTAGTTGGAAAATGTCTGCTGCCACTATCTTTAGGTATTTCATCTTGGTCTGGACAAATGGGCATAGCTGTTTTCCAATTAAGTTTTATTTATTAAATCAGGCTGCTGGCCAGAAATAGTCTGTCGACCTCTGGTTTAAACTAAAGTAAAATAAGGAAAGCTCAGGTCAGAACTTCACGTGATTGTCAACTATGTGAGCAACCTCTTAGCTAACTCATATCTAACAGTTTTAGAATACTAGACAACTATTCCCTCACTTTTTGGTACAATTTACAAGGGAACAGTTACAGGCATGATATATTTTGAAGTTAATCTCTATTTCCAACATTTTTCACCATTACTTTCTGAAGTCTAGACAATCAACAAAACAGCATTTGCTGATTTCTGTGATATAAATACTCGTGCCGCAACTGGTTTCGAACTGCCAATGTCATGTCTCGAGTGGGGAGGTGGGAGGACACACACAGGGACGCACAGTTATACAGTACACTCCACCCTACAGACACAGTAAACTTAACCTCATGACAAAATAACGAGGATGTGATGAGTTTTGAGTACCTTTGCATTTAATATAAGTTATGTGATTGTAAGTTATATGATTTAATTTTTAATAAAGGCTGTGTTTAACAACCAACCCACAAATTTCTGGAATACTTAACAACTGGTCCCCGGAGGAGGGTATGAGCCAGGTCCCAAACACCAAGGACTGGACAATCTGAACATTAGTAAGGATAATAACCGCAATGGATTAACACCCATCAAATCTGTTTAAATCCATGAGTTCACAATGATACTTAGGGAAAAAAAAATACATGCACAACTAGTTGATGACTGCTGGAAGAAGCTAGGGAACCAATTCATTATTTGGAAAACTGATGAATGAAGAAAAGAGATCAAACATTTATCCAGCCTTTCATTTATAAACTGTACCACTAGGTAACCAAGTAGTGGATGAAGGGAAATTTTTCTTTATAGAAGGGATGAAGGGAAATTTTTCTTTATAGAAGAAATCCGGCTGATAAAAGATGGAAGAAGGATAGGATTAGACTATCACCATTTTGCAACTTCCACTGACGGGTTCAGCCACACACACACCCACACACACACACACACGATGTGTCCCAGATGGAATTACACATCTCCAACTATGAAATGGTGCTGCCCAAACAATCAAACCTGACAGTGATCAAACTTTTAGATCCGACTCTATCTACAGGATATATAGAAGACCATGTAAAACAAAGCCATTAGGATACTATAAGCAAAATTCAGACTGAAAAATTCTATAAAACAACCAAATTTCTTTGACAAATATGCAAATGCAAAAGGGAAAGAGAGGGAGAAGGAGACACACACACACACACACACACACACACACACACAGATATCAACAAATCACAATGTGTCATTTGGATCCTGATTTTTAAAAATGGAAAATAACCAATAAACATTTATAACATTTATCAGACAATTTAAAATTTGAAAAAAGACTGGTTATTTGACAATGTTAAAGAACTGTTAATTCTGAGGATGTGATAATACTATTGTAGTTATGCTAAAAAATCATTTTTATGTTGTTTTTTTTTAAAGATTTTATTTATTTATTTGACAGAGAGAGACACAGCAAGAGAGGGAACACAAGCAGGGGGAGCGGGAGAGGGAGAAGCATGCTCTCCGCGGAGCAGGGAGCCCAACGTGGTATTCGACCCCAGGACCATGGGGCCATGACCTGAGCCGAAGGCACACACTTAACGACTGAGCCACCCAGGCGCCCCATTTTTATGTTTTAGAGATGTATACTGAAACGTTTATTGGCAAATTAACATGATGTCAAGGACTTTCTTCAAAACAATATTAAAGGGGGAGAAGTGTACAGGAATACAGACAGAATAAGTAAGATTGGCCATGAGAAGAGAGTGTTGAATCTGAGTAATTGATATGGAGAAGTGAATTATTCTAGTCTGTTCACTTTTACGTGTTGAAATTTTTCTATAATACATTTTTTAAAATATTAAAATGCTTCAATAGCTATCTTATCTCACTGAAAGTACATCTCACTCCAACCACAAGGCCTCTTATGACAATCCCTTCTAGTGTTACCTTCTTTCCACCCTTCTCAACACTCTGCCCCTCTATCACCATTCTGTATCAGCAGTACTGACCCCCATGTCAAATGTACAACCATGTGCCCTTTGTTGGGTTTTGCTCAGATTTTCTCTGAACACTCTTTCTCCAGACGTCTCCCTCATCCCCTTTCAATCTGTGCTCAGGTACTCCTTTCTCAGTATCTACCTGACTGCCATATTTTTATTTTATTATTTTTTTATAGATTTTATTTATTTTTTTTTGAGAGAGAGAGAGAATGAGAGAGAGAGAGCACGAGAGGGGGGAGGGTCAGAGGGAGAAGCAGACTCCCTGCTGAGCAGGGAGCCTGATGCGGGACTCGATCCCGGGACTCCAGGATCATGACCCGAGCCGAAGGCAGTCACTTAACCAACTGAGCCACCCAGGCGCCCCAGTGACTGCCATATTTTTAATTGCAACTATCTTCCCCATCCCCAGCATTTCATTTCTCCTTATAATGCTCTATTTTTTTCTCATAGTACCCTCCCCAATAAATACTATACAAAATGTTATACAGTTTACTTATTTTGTTATGTTTATTCCTGTCTACTCCACCCAGTGAAGTATAAACTCCATAAGGGCAAGGATTTTTGTCTGTTTTGCTCACTTGTGTATTTTCTGTGTTCATAATAGTGCCCGGCACACACAACCAGAGATCGGTAAGTATGTGCTGAATAAGTTTAATAAAGGACTAGGTACTGCAAAGCCAATATTTTAAATACTATCAATTTTTAAGTTTAAATTTATGTATGGTATGAATTTTGCCTCCCACATATGACTTCCCCAAATTGATAGCATGAGTTGTCCTATCAATTCCAAAATAAAATGAATGCTCTCATTCATGAGAGCAAATCAATGAAGAGAGTGGTAACTGTCAAGTGTGCTTCTTAATTAAAACATAGCAAAGATGTAATCTACAGGTATAGCATTGAGAATAGAAAATAACACCGAGTTTCACTGTTGTTGTTTGCTGAGCAATTTACACAGAGGGTTCATCAGGAGATGGGAATCCATGTATCAGGCAAATCCTGTCGTCTGTCACTCAATGGCTCCCAACCATTTCTAATAAATACCCACTTTTTTTAAGATCAAAAGCTTTGAAGAACCCCAACAATACAGATGTAATTTTACTATATGTTAATTAGGGAAATACATCATAACAGAAAGCTCTGAACTAAGCTATACTAAATGAATTTGTATGTTATGAACCACAACCACCGTTATACGCATTTAAAGTAGTTATGTACATATATGTATATATGTATACATTTATATGTATTTTTTTACTTAGCCTACACATGATGCTTTATGCAATATAAATTCACACATCCCTTGCAATAACCCCAAGTCTTCCCAGAAGTCTAAGATCTACAGGATGAAACCAGTGGTATAGTGTCTAAAATCTTCCTAATCAATATTTCAACCTTATAAATAAATGGGAGTATCACTTATAGAAATAGAATTTTTATTTATTTGAAAGAGTGCACACATACATACACACACAAGTGTGAGTGGGGGGAGGGGCAGAGGAAGAGGGAGAGAGAGAATCCCAAGCAGACTCCCAGCTGAGCATGGAGCCTGATGGGGGGGTGGTTTCCATCTTAGGACTCATGAGATCATGACCTGAGCCGAAAACAAGAGTCGGTCGCTCAACCAACTGAGCCACCCAGGCACCCTTAGAAATAGAATTTAAGTACAAAAATTATTCAGTAATTAAAAAAAAAAAACAAAGCAACTAGTTCTTCAGAGTCAAACTGCCTGGATTCAAATCCTGGATCCCCCAGTCACTAGTGTGTGACCTTAAGTTATTTATCATCCTTGCACCTCAGTTTGCTCATCTGCAGAATGAGGACAGAAAGAGTCCGTTAAGGCGTAGGGCTATTACAAGGAGCACATGAGTCAGTGCGGGTGATGCCTAGAGAAGTGTGCAGCACCCGAGTTACGCCAGCCACGTGTCACAGGTGTCTACTAAGTTTCACCCAATCCAGAATTTGGTCTCTTGTCCCTCAAGCTGTTATAAACTCACCATGTGTTATTTCTTTTTGTGATTAAAGTTTGGAAAGACAAAGTTGAAAAAACAAAGTCTCCAAGCAACCCCACTATGAAGCATTTGTTGAAACATTTAACATTCGTTAAACTATAAATACACATTTGCTGATAGGCTCTCCCGACACAGGACATTAAATATCACTTCGGAAGGCCTGACAACTGCCCAGTACTAGTGAGAGGACATATGACAGCCACCATACAGGTATGCAAAGGTACAGCATTTATGCCATTCATTGTTATTCTTCCAAAGTGTCTTCCACCGTAACGTGGAGGACAGTACTAGCTGGCCTTTCCTTCCCAGCAAAGTCAGCCTGAACTAAGAAGCCACTAGTGAGCGCACTAACAGCCTCATTTGAAGCTGAACTTGAACGAATCCTTTCAGCGAAAACCTAAGTGGTCTCCCTGTTTCATATTTCACTTGCAAGAGGATATCCGGCAGCTCTCGAGGGACGGGGGAAGGTCTGTCAGCTGATGACGGGAGGCCTGCTGAGGCGGGCTCCACACACAGCTAACACTCAACTGCAGACAAAGTCTCCGACCTACATCCCGGGCTCCTTTAAAGTTAATCTGAACACACGGTACGTGAGAGGAAATGAAAAGTGAGTTTTTCTCCTTTACCATGGCACTGGGACTTCCTGAGGGTTTTACTCCACTGCTGATTGGTCCAGAACTACTATTTCCTTCTAACTATTCCCAATTGTGTCTGTCAGACATAATTAGGGTTGCACACTAAAAAGAAGTGTGAAAATGTAATAGTGCCATTAAATCTGACAAATACTTTTTTTACTTTAACCCTCAGTACATCAGGAAAAAGAGCTATTAGCATTTGACATCTGGGTCCAATGGAACCTTTACATTTTTAAGCCATTTTACAAATAATTTACATAAGAAAGAATAAAAGGGGAGCAAAAACTAGTTTATCAGAAATTATAATAAGACTATAAACACAGCACACCCTTTGTAGCATGTAAATTTTGGTGTATAAGAGCATGAAACATGAAAAAGTATTGTCACACATTCTTTTAGCAAAAGAAATGGTTTTGGTTCTTGTTACAAAAATATGGTATCATGAGGCATTTCCTAATGAATGACTAGCTGGATAAGAAAATGATACCTGAGAAACACTGTTCAGTTGTCAATTTTAAGTTGAAAATTCATCTAGCACATTGTCATCTGAAGACCCAGAATCTGAGATTTCTTTTATACAATCAACTACTTTCATTTCTCCTCCTCCTCCTTCCGCTTCCTCCTCTTCTTCATCAACATCATCATCATCATCATCATCATCATCGACCAGAAATGTGGCTAGCTCTTTGCATGTATTTTTGATTTGTCTCATAATTGTAAAACATGCCAGTTTTTCTCGTTTCCACTTTAAG
This sequence comes from Phoca vitulina, assembly GCF_004348235.1. Taxonomy (NCBI): domain Eukaryota; kingdom Metazoa; phylum Chordata; class Mammalia; order Carnivora; family Phocidae; genus Phoca; species Phoca vitulina. Next base: position 9,616,588 of record NW_022589736.1, on the reverse strand, counting down.
TGGAAAATGAACAATTCCAAATTTTCAACTATATTCAACGAAATCTAAAAGTAGACTAAAACATAGTGTTTCCAGGCCTAATACATTCTTGAAGTAGAATATAATACTCTGGTCCCACAATTAGAAAAACGAAGGATGACAATTTATTTCACTATTGGATCATCCTTATCTAGGCGATTCCATCATTCTTTTTTTTTTTTTTTTTAAGCATGGTTGGGACTAATTGATGAGCAATGATGAGTCATAATAAAATAATTCTTATGATGAAAAATAAGCAAAATGTTTCAAGATACAGGAAAATACAATCCATAAGATTGCACAATGTAACTTAGATTTATAAAAGAGCTCAATAGAGCCATATGGTAATGGCAGGATAGAATGAGCTTTATTCAATTTATTAAAAAAAGTAAATTTTCTCTTTTCTTCTTTTGAAAACCTCTAAGAAGGAATAAATATCATGAATGCCAGTACTTTCAAAGAGTAAGACTGCTCAAGGAAAACACACAACAGAAGTGTTATATTAAAAAAGCAGAACTCAAGGGCGCCTGGGTGGCTCAATCATTAAACGTCTGCCTTCGGCTCAGGTCATGATCCCAGGGTCCTGGGATCGAGCCCTGCGCAGGGCTCCCTGCTCAGCGGGGAGCCTGCTTCTCCCTCTGCCTCTGATGCTCCCCCTACTCGTGCTCTCTCGCAATGTGTGTCAAATAAATAAATAAAATCTTAAAAAAAAAAAAAAAGCAGAACACAAATAATGTTGAATAAAAAGAGTAAAAGAAAATTGTATTAATTATTTCAACTACTAAATATTCTCTTCATAACTACAAAAGGGATGGGCACACTGAAAAATCAGGAAAACTGCTACGTTAAATCAGGGAAAGTGCATTCATTTTTTAAAGTAAGTATCCTCAAATGGGACTTTGAAGATAATGTTTAAAAATCAAAACATGGAAGGAAAGTAGATACTAACAGATAATAATTTAAAATTTTTAAAAAGAAAATCTAGTTTCAGAAAAGAGAACATAAGGCTTTTGCTAAATGATAAAAGGGATTTTTCTCTGGATACAAGCTTCCTTAAGAAAATAAATATTAAATCTACTCATTTGTAACTGCTCTAACAAAGTCGCACAGAGGCTAAATCATTAACAAAATTGTTATTTTTCTTTCTAAAACAAGCCAGTGATGGTTTAAGCTGTATGGTTTTTCTTATGACTTTGAAAAATTTTTTTGTCATTTAACTGGATATTCATTAACACTAACAGAAAAGGAAAGAGTGCCACCTACTGAACTGCAATCACTTTCGCATTAAAAAAAGAAATGAATTCTTATTTAGACTGCAGAATTTGAAGTCCCCAGCAAGAATAAAATGGATAATTAAATATTACTGAATATATTTAAACATTACCTTTTTGCTACTAAACTAATACTTGATAAAAATGAATGATAAGTTCAAATCAGTCTGATTACATGAATGAGAAATAATTAGTGTTAACTGTGCCCAGGGTGGTGTATTAGCACAGACCAGTAACAATCAGCCAACACCATCACAGAACATCACCATGCTCACAACAAAAAAAGGAGAGGGAAATTACTGCTTCTTTCTTGTGTTAAATTAGATGCAAATAACCATTCGAATTATCTCAAATGAAATTCCCAAATATGTCTAAGGTTTAGAAAAAGTTGATTCAAAGTTCCTACAAGTAGATCAGTAGAACTAAAGTCTATCATTAAAATAAACAATGGAAGAGACTTACAGAAATTTAAGAGGGAACTATAGAGATCTGGCCAACACAAATTGCACATCCGCCTGTGTCATTTTCTTTCTCTCAAAGCTAATCAATCGTATAAAATTCTGAGTGATGCTATGGTCTTCAGGGTCAAAGGATCCATGCCAGCTGGAACAATATCCCACTTCACCAGCATGCAGGGCAGTCCCCCAAGCAGGTGAGAACTGAGCCTACTCTACACCATGGCATTCCACACACCACTTCAGGGTTTCCAAATCTGAAAGAACCAGGGTGGACAGCATCACAAACGTGCACACTGACTGCGCTGTACGTGGGTTTTTTTCTGGATATCTTGGTATGACAACCATTATACTTAGAGCTGAGATCTTCAGGAACTTCAGGAACTGTAAATGTGGCGGGTTCTAAGAAGACCGTATTGAAGATCTACCATAGTAGATAACATTTTTCTCATTCATTTACAACAATCCAATGGAGATTATTATTCCCATTTTATAAATGTGGCAACTAGGAGAGAGGAAAAAGTGAGTAGGCACACTCGGGAGAAAGTAAAACAATGGTTTTAAAATTGTCATACTTCAATGAAATACCAAGTTATAAATTTTTGGCAGTCAAAGTCCTAACCTAGTAAACTAAAACTTAATGTTTAATCTCTTAATTAAAAAAAAAAAAACTGTTAGGTGTTTTCCAGCAATTTCTAAGAATTCAATGAACGTTAATTCAGTGTCCTACAATGACAAACAGGGCCACGGTTAAATATACTCACTGCACCTCAGGTCAATGAAAGGAGAGCCTTTGCACCCCCAATATGGTGCCTGGCACAGAGTGGAAACTCTAAGTTAAACTAGTAATAATAACAATAAGAAGAACAATAATAAGTAGATCTGGTCTTTTTTAAAGCAAGTGTATCCACTGCCCTTAACAAGCAACAAAGTCTGCACTGTGTCTCAGGTTCATGACAGATTACACAGTCTTGAACTCTACCTGATTCCTTTATTTCAAAAATAAATACACGGTTATGTTAGACCACTGCCTGAGGGATATGAGATCAATTCCAAATTTTAACTCCAGATCAGGCCAGTCTGTTTAAGAGCTGGATATTTAGATTACCCACACAGTCTCCCAAACCTTGGCTCCTCTCTCTATCATACTCTCTACAATCTATCACTGAATGCCATCCATCCACTAGCTCTCAAATCTGGCCCTTCCTCTGCCCCTCTTCTTCATCACAGTCAGGATCCAGGCCCCATCATCCCTGCCCTGGATGACTAGGAAAAGCAGCTCTAGAAACACTCTTTTCCCACAGCACCCTCTCTCTTGGGTTTACCCTTCTCATTGCCACCAGAATTCACTAATCTAAGCAGCTTGTCCCAGCTTCTTAAAAATATCCATTGATTCCCTCATTCCTTATAGAATACTGGGTAGATATCCCATATTATAAATTAAAATCATATGTAATTATTAGTCTCATCTCTCCTTCTCCACATAGATCGGACTGTAGGAGGGAAAAGAAGGCCCTTTCTTTTTTGTTCGCCTCTGTATCTCCGGCAATAAGCAGCATGCCTGGCGTACAGTGGGCTCTCCACAACTACATGCATGATTGGCAGTGATTTTGATTCCCCTTGAGCACCACTGGCACAAGATCAGGATATAAGCACTGTCAATGAAGCAAACAACTTTATATTGCTTTATCAGAAACAGGAAAGCTCTATGTAGCTAGGGCAGGTAGTTAGCTAAATAAAATGCAATTACTGCAATTGCTGAAAAGATTCGAATTCAGGAAAGCAAGACAGAATAAATCCTAACTTACAACAAAAGCATTAACTTTGGGGTCTTATATCGTCAGCCATGTAACATCTATTGCCCTACGCCTGCTTGACCTCCCTCTCTTAACACACACACACACACACACATGCACACAGGTTAGTGTGGGAAATTTTCCCAAAAATATAACTGGACAAAAGAGATGTTAAAATTTCTGGATATTTTTAAATTTGGGGGAAAAAAAATCAAAATCTTTTTTTGTTGTGGTTCTGGAGCCTGCAAGGGGAAAATAGTAAGTAAAATATCAAAATACTTAATTTTTCTAAGACTCTAGGTATGACTACTTTGTTGATTTAGAAAAATAAAAACTATCTGACTGTAATATTGGAAAATGTGTTATTTTTATAAATCCAGAGATTAAAGGAAAAAAAATGAGTAGGGAAGAGAATTTTGACCAAGCCCACTATAAATTATGATCTGTCATATCTGTGTATGATGGTACTTTTATTCTTTATCTTGAAATGCATACATTTCTACTTTAGGGTTAATTTTGTTGGTTTGAACGCAAAGCCAGAGATACCCAATTTTTTTTTTAAGATTTTATTTATTTATTTGAGACAGAGAGTGTGTGTGAGCAGGGGGGAGGGGCAGAGGGAGAAGCAGATCCCCCATTGAGCAGGGAGCCTGATGCGGGACTCGATCCCAGGACCCTGAGATCATGACGTGAGCGGAAGGCAGATGCTTAACTGCCCTGAGATACCCAATTTTTTAAAAACCTGTAATCCTTCTGCTGTAGATAAAAACTATTTCTAAGGATGACAATAATAAGGAGGAAAAGTAACATGAGTAAAAGATTCAAATAAGATGTTATCAAAACATGCTTTTTTTCCCCCCAAGTAACCAGATTTGAGAGGTCAATGTGAAAGGAAAAGAAAAAAACTTGAAGGGTCACAAGATAAACCTCTGTTTTATATCTATATTCTGAGAATAATACCAGGGTAATAAAGGACACAAAGGACAGTAGGCTAAGACTGGGACATCTAGGACTTGACTGTCTTCTCTGCCACTCAACAGCTGTGTGACTTCAGGCAGGTTACTTTTTGAGACAGCTTCCCCAACATTCTGAAGAAATTTCCCTAAAGACAGCGGTAACTTTGTCCATGTCTTGAATTTACCTCTCGGGCAGCCTCAGAGGACTTTAGTTTTGTGCAATAAAAGGTGAAAGGCAGAATGAGTGCAGGCTTGAAAGAGGGAGCAAGACCAGTGTAGGTTCTTGAGAAAAATAAAATCAGTAATTAAAAAATACATTCAGTGTGAGGTACAGATACATATTACACGGGTACCCAGAGGAGCATGGCGAGGCAGGGGAGCTCCAAATCAGCCTCAGTAAAGATATGGAGGCCCACAGTTCCTAGTGGGAAACAAAAGCAAGTTTGTGATTCTGGTGATTAAAGCCTGAGGCAATGAGGGGCAGAAAACTAGTAGGTAATGGAGGCAGAAGTCTGGTTTTAGACAGCCGTTACGTTCTCACTAAGATATCTGGGATTGAAACGTCACAGGCAAGTCACCACATATCAGCCCTTGATATCCTTCAGATGCAACCTTTTGGCTCAGATGCTGCAGAACTAGAAAAACAAACAACACGATGCATCCAGCAAACAACCCTGGATACACAAAATAAACTTGGCCAGGACCCTTGCACTCTAGCCCTGCAAGGTAACAAAGGGAAAGTATCTGAGTGTCAAGGGCAAGGCAAAGACATATTCATGGAGGGGTTAGGAGTGAGGTTGGACTTTGGAGGCCAGAAGAAATTCTGCAAGCCTGTCCATTGAGAAAACTGGTTTGATGATGGTACCTCTCCACTTAGGAAAGTCATACCCAAGCAGAGCACTCCAATAACCACAGAAAGGCCAAAAGTGAGCAGGGAGGGACATCTTATCCATCTACCTTCAATTCCAGTTCCTTGTGTAGGACTCAACACATGGTGGGCACCCATAATGGCAGCACCGAGTGTCATCGACTAAATCCTGATCCAGTGCTCCCAGTTCACAATGTAATTCAAGGCACATTAACACGCCCTTTTTTGGAACTTCCATTTCTCTTCTGTAAAGTGGGAATGATACTAGCATCTGCCTTTAGGGGTTGTTTCAAGATGAAATGAGATAATGCTTATGAACACACCATGTGGTATCTAAAATAAATTATCTGAAGGCTGCTTTTATAGTGCTATTTTCAAATAAACACAAATACTACTATTTTAGTATCTGAAAAGCAGTACAAAATTCCTCGTTAACGTTCTTCTATTCATTTAGTAAGTAATCTAAATTGTAAGAATAAGCATCTTTTCTCTACATGACTAAAGCTATTTTCATTTTGAAAGAAAAATGCAATTGCTCCCCAGATATTATTGGTTTTCCCTGGGCGGGGGGGGGGGGGGGGGGGAAGTTTGCTCCCCTTAACTGTGAGCAGTGGGAAGCTAATAAAGTGTTTTACGCCGTGGAATACACTTACTTTTTGTTAAACAGTTTGTTGTGGAAGGCAAGGATAGTTCAAACAAACGATAAAGGTTTAAACAAAGGAATGATGGCACAGTATTCTAGAAATTTTTAGGAAATAAAATTAGCAGAATTGTTTTTGGGGAATGAAGGAATAGAATGAGGGAAGGGGTCAAAGACACATTTCTAGCTTGAGGAACTAGGGATTCGATGGTGCCACCAACTGAGATAAATGATACAAATGTATTCACGGTGAAATACTGTGTGGAGCCTTTGGCACAGCAATTTGAGGCACCTGCGGGAAATGTGGAAATGGCCCACTGCCAACTGGATAGAGAGTCTGAAAGGTGTGGTATGGAGAAGCAGTTTGGGAGTCATCATAAACGGTTCTTGAAACCATGAAAGTAGATTAGATCACACAATGAAACTATATAAAATGAGAAAAGCAATAGGTCAAGAATAAGATTTTAGGAGCACCCACATTTTAGAAGTAGAAGAGCCATGGAAGATGGGCCCATGAAAGACACAGAGAATGAATTAATAATAGAGGGAGCATTAAAGAGTATTTTGTCTCTGAAGAAAAGTAGTTTCAAGAAGTGCCCAACAGTGATAAATTCAGCAAAAAGGTTCAATGAAGGGAATCCTGGGAAGAAAAGTGGCAGGTGTGGCAATGTACTTTTGGGATCTTCCCAAACTGCTACATAAAAATACAGCAACATAACGAGGTGACAGGGTTTACCCAGCAACGCCAAAATACAAGGGGTGAGGGCCAACCGCCAAGAGCCACAAAAGCCAAGTATTACCTATCTGTGCAGGGGCAAACGGTGAGAAGCCATGGAGAGACTGGCCCGAGAGAGCAGAACCTCAAAAAGCCAGGAGGTATTCCTTGAAAGCCTGGCAGACCAACGTGCAAAGAGTGGCTCAGAAGCTGCAACAGGTGTGACTTCTTCCAGGATAGGGACAGGAAGAGGGTGGGGGTGGGGGGGGGACACAGGAAGTGAGGCAGGATCTAAGGAAGCTCAGGAGTCCAGCCCCTGAGCTTTCACATCCGACCCTCCACTGCTCTGCCCAGGACAGAGCCCGCTGAGAAGACACTTGTTAAGACCACATCATGACTGAGCAGAAGAGGAAACTGGCATCACGGAAAGAGAAGATCCAAATAAAAGCAGTACAAGAAAATAGAAAATCTCAGAGAGCAAGCTGCTTTTTCTGCGCATGACAGCGAACAACAGGAGAGGGAGCACTGTGAGCTTCCTTCTAGATGTTCAGAAGAACTACATTCATACACACACAACTTCTGTAAGAAAACGGAGACTAAACACCAAAACAATATCCCTACAGGCAACCAAAGTACACGAGAAACACATACTCAAAAAATAGATGAAAACGCTAATGTACTATTTTGAAATGGTCTAAAAGATATGAAAGAACACGGAACTCAAGAAAGTAGCCAAATGACCTGACAATGTGTATACGGTGCGATCACAGACAACTGGGATGAGTAATAGGATAGCAAAAGGAAAAAAAATTTAGCCTGTTTCAGTAATCATGAAGGACAGTATCAGTATTACCATTGTATGCATCACCTCGGATGCAGCAAAAGGGTGATTCTGGAATGTTCTAATTATATCTTCCTGTTTATGCCTGGGAACCAGAATTCTTAGTCATGGACAAAGAATCTACTGATAAAACAGTAAAAAATCCTATAGGCCTGAATTTGAATTGGAAATGTCTGCATGAACTCATGAGGTACCCTGCCCCTTATCTATCGATCCACATACATGTATACATATATTTTTGAGTATAAATATTTACTTACTGCCTAGAAACAATGACCAGTTGTAACAAGTACCCCTAGTGCCCAGATTATGGACATGAAATGCCATTTCCCAGGAAGCCTGGGCTCCTTGGAAAAGGATTCCAAGTGTGGGACAAGAATACACAAGATAAGCCTACAACATTTTGATACACCAGGCTGCAAGGACGTTATCAAAGACTACTAGCGTCATGTTAAAAGGATTCAGAGGCCAGACTGAAGAGGCTGCCACTGGCCAAGGATGGGACAATCTGAGTTGCAATAAGGGTAAATGCTGTAATGAAAGAAACCTATCAAATATGTTTAAATCTATGAATTCATAACCATATTAAAAAAAATAACTAGTCACGGGGCGCCTGGGCGGCTCAGTCAGTTAAGCATCTGCCTTCGGCTCAGGTCATGATCCCAGGGTCCTGGGATCGAGCCCCGCATCGGGCTCCCTGCTCAGCGGGAAGCCTGCTTCTCCCTCTCCGACTCCCTCTGCTTGTGTTCCCTCTCTCACTGTGTCTCTCTCTGTCAAATAAATAAATCCTTTAAAAAAAAACAAAAACAACTAGTCATCTATGGATGATAAGGAACCAATTCATTATCTTGAAAACTGGGTGTATAAAATGAAAGAGCATTTTACCGTCAAGCATTTACCTTCCTTTCTCTGTCTGAACTCTGCCACTAAGTAACTAGTGAATGAGCGAAAAGCTTACCTGATAAAATTATTCTAACGAAAGAATGAAATAAAAACCTTGCAACTCCGAGGAATTAATCCATTTACACAGTAAGTATCAACACTGCTAACATCAAAAAAGTGAAAACTAGACATTATCAGTCTCCTGATGAAGGAACACAACAGTACGTATATCTTGCCAAAGGTATTGGACCAGAGTCTGATTAAGCCTCAGATTCTTGCTGCCAATGTGCAAAAACACACTGAACTGCACTATGAGCACACAATCAGCAAAATCCACTGTGGGAAATCATTCCAGTCAAATGACCCAGATTCCCCAACAAATAAATAAATGGTAAGAAAAAGACAGGGATTGGGCTGGTGTGCGGGGACCTGTACGGGAAAAGAGACTTAGAAGACACATCATATTTAAGGGGGAGGGGTTAAGCTAAAGGGTCTAGGAATACACGTTTGACTGACAGGACTGAAGGCAAGCAAGAAGTAATCCCTATGAGGTTAGGATGGGGTTACTTTGGAGGGACTATGGACAAGGGGCTGAGTGCGGCGGCTGGGCACAGTGGGTTGGGAGGAGCTTCTGGGGTAGCTGGTAAAGTTTTATGTCTTGAACTGGCACGTCGTTTAAGAGGTATTTGCCTTACAATAATACACGAAGCTACACCTCCCCCAAAAGAAGAGCAGTTAGGATAAAAATTTCATTTAGGTCAGCCAATTAGGTAGGAATTGGTGATCTCAGTGAGAGCTGTCTCAAGAAAGGGATGGGGGTAGAAGTCAGATTGCACAGCTTGAGAAACAAATGGCAGGCTTCGGAGTGGACACAGAGTCTTGACTCAGGAGTCACAGTGTCTCACGTGAAAAGATCTAGAAGGATTCGTACCTGTTAAACAAGGTTACTCTTGGGAAATGGGAGTATAAGGAAAGTGAGGAGGACCTTTCATTTTATACTTCATATACTTGGACAATATTTTATTTTTCAACGTTTATGTTACTTTTGTTATTTTAAGCTTGTAAATGTTTACTTTTTAAAAGGCCTTCATTAAAAAAATAGGAACCCTGGGGGGAGAAGAGACAAATCAAAAGAGCTCCAAATAATTTCTGCAGAAGAGTTTAATTTACGGAGATACTCCACCTTCAGGGAGGGGCGTCTAACTCCCGACTCCAGGTGTGGGCTGTGCACAGCGACTTCTTTCCAAAAAGGACAGCGTGGGAAGGGGGGAGAGAGTAACTTCAAAGGGAGACAACCCACAGACACTACCTAGGCCAGGTATCCAGGTCAACATCAACAGTGGTAAACCGTGTTCACGGTGCGCACCCCGATACGACGTGAGGACCGTGGAGCTTTCCCTCTGTGGCCTTCCTCCCCAACACTAGTAACCCCCATCTGATCCAATTCCAGGAGAGGGGCATTCTATAACTAAAACTATCAAGGTCATCAAAAACAAGGGAAGTCTGAGAAAGTCACAGCCCACAAGAGCCAAGAAGACATGACAATAAAATAATCAGCATCCTGGGTGGGATGCTGGAACCTAAAAAGGACATTAGGTAAACACTAAAGATAATGGATTTTAGTTAATAATGGTTCGTTGATTATAATGAATGTAGCATACTAATGTAAGATTAATAACAGGGGAAACTGGGTACAGCATATAAGGGAACTCTGTATTTACCTTCTCAAGTTTTAGGTAAAGCTAAAACTATTTTAAAGAATAAAGTCTATTTAGAAATTAAAAAGAAAAAAAAAAAAAGAAACCCAAAACATCACAGTATCTCTACCAAGTGCAAGTTAAGGCGGGTAAGTTTCTTATAGTAAGTAAAGCCAAGCAAATGGTTTCTATTTCTCTTGTTCTCACACAGATAGCTTGGACCAATCAAGAGACCACCTAGAAGACTCTCACACACCAGCGATCCAGTGACCACCCTCAGAACCCAACCATGACTCTGGCATAATATGCTATTTGCAGACATTCTTCAACACAACAAAACAGGGAGCAAAAAATATGTTACTCATGTGAATCTGAAAATACGTATGGCAAGCTGAAGAGAGAATGTTCTTGGATAAAACACACCGGGTGCCAGCCATCAGAACTGGAACAGTCTATGCAAAATGTGCATTTACAAGACATTTTCAGGGAGGTCTCATTTCTAAACATACAACTGGATACAACAGGCAAATATTCCTTCCGTGTCACCTCCTGCGTCACCCCCGTGCCGCGGAGAGTCACACCGCTCCTCAGTCAAGTATCTACTCCAGCCCAGCTATTAGGTGTGCATCCCTCAGCCCCTAAGCCTACGATCACCACCGTTCCGGATTTATTCTCCTTGTAGAGTTACTTCACAAATGTATATGCTATTTCAACTGAAAAGTAAATTCCTTGAGAGTGAGGACGGTGAAATGGGAAGAGAACGAACATTCACTGTTCTGCGTCTTATGTGTGAAGCGCTGTCCGATTCTACACAAATGTCTCACAAAACCCTCTCACCTAAGCCTCACGGACATCCATGTGGTAGGTATTACTAAACCTCTTAGAGATGATGCATATGAAGTTCAGAAAGGCAAAGCAAGTTGGTCAGACGATAAACTCAATAACCCGTTGAGTCACGCCTGAGTGGCTCCACGGGGCCCATGTTGCCTCTACGACCGCCTGTTCCTATACCCTCAGCAGAGTGCTCACAGTGCTGCAAGCAGACAAGACATTCCCATGCCTTCCTGACACGAGCCAAGCTGAAGGATCGAGAAGTGGGTAGTCTCATGACCATACTTTGCTAATTATATTTTATAACCAAAGTCTAGCCCTGTCTGTGGCTCTTGAGGAAATAAAAGGAAAATAAAGAAACTGGTGAACAAGCCTGACTATCACAGGTGTGCACATCTGTACCACGCTCTGCACCACTAACCAGAATACTAGGAACTTCCCAACATGCTGTGCCTGTGGGGGAAAAAAAGATTTCAGATTGTAAATGATTTATTAAATTGACTTGGGAGACTATATTAAAAAATGGTAACCACAGGACTGCATTTGATATCCTTTTCCCTGAATAGGAGGAAGAGGACTGATAAGCATCTTACTGTACTACCTATCACTTATTGCATCCTTAGGAACCATATGCATACCTTATGAATCAGCAATATTTCTGCTCCTGAGAGAATCTGTAACTGTTAGCTGAAAAAAGGAGTGTTCAAGGCTTATGTTATTTTCCTTTCACAATGTCTGTAATTTATATTGCCTAAAACTTCAAATGAAATAAGATTCTACTTCAAATAATTCACAAGAGCGACTCAAAAATTTACTGTAGCAATTTCAGACTGAAGTCAGTATTAAAATCCCGAAACTGTTTTTCAGACTCCTTTACTGATACCTTAATTACATTTCTGTGGCAGTATTTACAAATGCTAACCATGAACTTCCTTGTGTATCATTTGCATGCTATAAAAATAAAACGAGAGGGACTAAGTGGTTAAGTGTTGATGATTATCAAAGCCCCGAACTTAGTTTTCAGTAGTGAGCTTGGTAGGGCTTATTAGATTATTAAAAATGATTCAATAAACTCTCTAAGTGAATAAATGCAGGTTATGCATGGATCAATGATGAGCTTGTGCATGAATCATGGGTTAAGATTAATCAAATGTCCATCTGAGTCCAGATTTTTTAAAAGGCCAGAAAAAAAAATTAAGCAATTTATTAAATAGGAGGTAGAAGAGGAGACAGATATGTAAACCACAAAACAGATTGAGAAAGCTCCAAAAGGCACAGAGAAAATGGACTAAAATGTTATAAATGGAGAAGATAGTAGTTTTGGTTCAAAAACATGCCAACTGATAATGCACAGAAGTCCTGGTTGGTGAAACTTACCGCTAATTCACTGATATCAAACTCATCATCACCCATCATCCAGAGGCTTGCTGACGTGCCGGTTATTTACACTAGCGTGGCTCCCTCAGTTTCCTCCTGTATAACACCTTAAGGTCTCTCCCAGCACTGGATTACCACTTAGGCTTTCTTAGCACAATTCCAAATTTTGTGTTTCTTGTCCTTTTAAATGGCCTTTCAGCTAAAAATTTCAGAGCCACTCAAAGATTACTCTTAAAGCATAAGAGATCGTATCATGGGCTAACTTAGCACTGCTTTCATAAAGATGTCTAGGATGCTTAATAAATCATATTGAGTGACAAGAGCAAAGAAGAAAATTCCAGGCCTGCCTGATATTCGTGACCTGTCTATAACAGAAAATGGAATTCTCTGCAATCCAGCTACTAGCCAGGCCTCTGCCCAAGAAACCCTCCTTTGATAATGTTGATACTGCAATACATTGGTTATATTTTTAAAGTAAACAAGTACATGTTTAGAAAGTTGTAACAAATATAGGTTTCTAAGGTCAAAGATGCTGACATTTACAGAGATAGACCTTACATGGGGGCTGTGAAGGGTAAGATTTCCTGATAATACAGGCAACAGACACAAAAAAAGTCAATGGTGAGGAGACAGAATTTTAAGCAGGTACTATGGGAAGCTGGGATGACTGAGATACATCTGTAGATTTCCAAGTCCTACTGTTAGTAATATAAACGTCGGCCTGGAAAGGAGGAGAAACAACGAACTTCCGTAAACAAGACCTTATAAATAGCATCTCACTCAGTTCAAGAACACTGACCAAAGGCACGCTCTGTGTGAAGCACTTGGTGATACGAATTCCTGCTTCCATCAGTATTAAATCCCCAAGACCCTGCAGTGGAGAAGTGCTGAGCTGACAAGCAAAGTCAACTTCCCAAGCCACTCAACTCAGAAAACTAGGATACCTACCTATCTAAATTTCCATATGTATACAGCTACCAACAAGCACAGGTACGGTACTGCGTCCTCAACCCATTTATGACAGCACCAGCACTCTGTGGGAGGGACTCCTGCACCCAAGATCCAAACTGTCTAAGGAAGATACACCAACCCACGATAAGTCTCTACCACGTAGGGCCAGTTTTTCAAATGGGGCAACCTGCACACAGATTGTACAACTATTCCAAGTCTAAAGCTAGTCCATGAAACAAATGGGGAGCACTCCAAGATGCTATTAAAGTGAAACAGGAGATTATAAGAAATGAATGACAAGAAACTGGAACCTTGAAGCATTGCTGGTGGAAGGTAAAATGGTGCAAATATAAAGGTAAAGAGGAAATGAATTGCAACTTTTCCATTTTTATAAGGAAAAATATTGTGTACCTGCATGAGAGATCACAAATTACTATGTATCTCTTAAGAGCCTTAGTGAACTTAAATGATCAGCATGTAAAATCATGCAGGGAGGAAGGACCTCTGCAGTGATTGACGACTGTGCCTGATTAGCTATTATTTTTTAATCAAAAATTCTGTTTGGCCAAACAATAAACATTTCTACTCATCACTAAAAAGTGGAGATAAATTTGCATAACACTAGTGAATATTTTACTCACTCTCTGTTCCCAGTATCATCCGACTCACATTGACAATAAGAAGGAGAGGAAAAGAGCGACCCCGGTTTTCCTTTATGTTGCAAAGATTTTCTAATTTATTTAATATCCTGTTCCCATATAATACATCTCTTGAAAGCCTTCTCTCTGTGGTCACATTCTGTTCTCCCCTACTGAAAATTCAGAAAGGAAACAGATGCCTCATCAGACATAACCTTGACTGTGCCATGGCTCTGCCTAGCGATGCCAGCGCAAAGGTGTTGGCTAAAGGGTTAGAGTAATTTGTAAACAACATTAAAACATCTTGATTGCATTTCTAGGATTTATACATTGGCATAGCATTTTATACAATTCACTCAGGAAAACGAAGAAGATTATAAACACATTAAAATAGTTATAAATGTATGAGTAAGAAACAAACAAGAAACTCACAAACCTTCTTGTGAAGAGACAATGGGTGGCATGTAATCAGGAATGTATTCTTTTCTTTCCTCTGCATCTTTACTTCCAGGTTGAGGAAATTGGAGGACATTGTTCTTACTAACAGGAAATGAAGGAATTTGATGTGGGAAAGTCACAGGTTCAATATTGTGAATATAGTCTTCTAGTTCATGAAGGCTAACCCCCATAAGCTGGAAAGCTTCACCAACATCATCCAAAATTGGGTCTGTTCGGCCATCTGAAACAAAGTCAAAAGCCAAGCAAATTACTTTAAGAAAATTCCATGAATACTTTTTAAAATATTAAGAAGTATTGGGTTCATAGGTAGCTCAGAATCAAATATACTATACATACTTAAGACTGAGTTATTGGAAAGAATTTAATAGATTTTAAATGAAAGAGCATACTGTTTAAATATTAGAAAGCTGATTCCTGAAGTCAATTTGAAATACGATCTGACAACCAGACAATTCACACTAACAATCAGCTAGTACCGAATAAATTTCAGAAGTAGTTTACAGATGAACAGTGACGGACCAAATGTAAATGCCCAGTAAATATTTTTTTTTTAAGATTTTTTATTTATTTATTTGACAGAGAGAGACACAGCGAGAGAGGGAACATAAGCAGAGGGAGTCGGAGAGGGAGAAGCAGGCTTCCCGCTGAGCAGGGAGCCCAATGCGGGGCTCGATCCCAGGACCCTGGGATCATGACCTGAGCCGAAGGCAGACGCTTAACGACTGAGCCACCCAGGCACCCCAATGCCCAGTAAATATTACTACTGCTGTTTTTTATCAGATGACTAGAATGCTGTGCTAAGTAAATGTCCATTCCATTTTCACCGTTGTTCAATGATGCATCTCTGGAACCTAAAACTGTGGCTGGCATACAGCTGGCACTCAATAAATATTTTTTGAATGAACTCTAGTACTTCCTCTCCGCCATCCCAGATTTCACTCTGTCTGGTTTCGGTTACCCACAGTTAACGCGGTGAAGCAGCAGACTTGGAGGGTCAGCAGTAGCCTAACCCTATGTCACAATGCCTACGTCATTCACCTCACTTTATCTCATCACGCAGGAATTTTGTCATTTCGCATCATCACAAGGGCGAGTGAGCACATTAAGATATTCTGAGAGAGAGAAAAAGTGATCATTCACTTAACTTTTATTACAATATGCTGTTATAACTGTTCTGTTTATTATTCGCTATTGTTGTTACTCTTTTAATGTGCCTAAATTTATAAATTAAACTTCATCATAGCTTTGTATGTACAGGAGAAAACACAGAATATTTGGGGTTCAGTACTATTCGTGGTTTCAGGCATCCACTGGGGGGTGGGTCTTGGAATGTATCCCCCGCGGATGAGGGGAGACAACTGTATGGCAGTGAATCAATTTTTTAAATCCCAGAAAATTTACAGAAAACACTTATATCAGAAAGATAATCTATGTGCAAATTTTAAATGTCATTAGAAGACACCATACAAAATGGACAGAGATAGAAAGATACAAAGTTAAGGTGAGATTCTCTTTACAAAAGTGGTGTTTTTTGTTTTGTTTTGTTTTTTTAACTGAAATCACTTCACTTCAAACTCAGTATGTCTGAAATTAAATCATGCTGTAAAATGAAAATAACCCAAAGTTTATAAAAATTAGACACATGCTTGCTCACACCCACATAAAAAAGTTCTGGAAGGATATACATCCAACTGTTAACAGTTTAAGGGGCTGAAAGCTGCAGTGCAGAGGGAAGGAAGCAGGAGACTCTCACTTGTAACTTCAAACATTTCTGTAGTCTCTCAATTTTGCTACAAGTAGGGGTTACTTCCAAGATGTATAAAATAGCAGGGATAAATAAAATGGATATTCATTCTTCCTCTTAATGATGTAGATATGCATTTCAACTCTTCTATTCCTAGGAAAAGCAGTAGTATTCTCTCAGTCCAGAATAAATGATCATCTTGAATTCCTCCATATGCTTTGCAATTTCAACGCAAGACCCTCTGGTTCTCCCCTCTTCCTGTCCATTTCTGGCCACAGATTTCAGAACGTTTTCTTTCCCTCTCTTCCTATCATCACTCTCCTAGGTCAGTTTCCAGGTATCCTCACTTGAGTCTCTCTTGCACTCAGCGGGAGCACAATTTTCTTAAGATATCACTTTCATCATACTGTTTCCCTCCTTAGAAGCATGCAGTGTTTCTGACCATGCTTTCATTTCCTCTACGTCCCTCCCAAATCTGATTTCACATGTTCCTGTAACACCTTCCTAATGAACTGGCCACATATGTCAAGTTGGCCACCTCACTGCTACTTTCATCACACTCAGTCCTACTTGGGTATCATAGGTGATGCTTTTCTCTAGCCTGGCGTCCACTCCCACCTCTATATAGGCAGGCTTCACAGCTCAACTCAAATTTCATCTTTCCTGTGAAGTCATCCTGCCCCAGCCCACAGTCATCTTCCTTTACCTTCTTCCTTTTGCATTTACTGCCTATATCATGCAATTATTAAGTTACAAATACTAGTCTTAAAGAGTCATTCTGAAATATTTAGCACCTACTTTCGGTGCGCGCACACATATTTAATACATAATACGACACAGCGAGAAATATCTGCCCTGAATGCTTTCACAGATCATTACCTTAGAGAAATTTAAAAATGCATCATTTGTTGAATTAATAGCAACTTCTGATACTTGCTTTAACTTGAGAGCAATTTTTTTAAAAGGAGCAAACATCATCAGTTTATTTTGTTGACAGTCTGCACCTTTGTCCACAACTTGTGGGCAGGGACTGTGCCTTAGGACACTGATGTCTCCAACACAGTGCTCAGTTCCTTTTTCTTAGATTTTATTTATTTATTTATTTAGAGCATGAGCAGGGGGAAGGGCAGAGAGAGAGAATCTCAAGCAGACTCTCACTGAGTGCACTGAGTGCAGAGCCCAACACTGGGCTTCACTTCATGACCCTGAGATCATGACCTGAGCCAAAATCAAGAGTCGGCCGCTTAACCAACCGTGCCACCCAGGGGCCCCACTGCTCAGTTCTCAGTGGTGCTCAGTGAATGTTGTCAAAAAGACAAAGAGGATTTAAAGAAGGAGAATACAAGACTGCACAGTGGTAACCTGAGATCAAAATCTGAGTTTAAAACTAGGATAGTATAAAAAAAAGAACCTAAAAAAAGTCTGTAACTAGTAAGTATACCAGGAATCGGCATTTTTAATAAGTCACAAAACTATGATGGAGAATAATGAACCTGATAATCACATTCTCACTAAAAGCAAGAAAACTGGCTGCCAAAATTGGGTAATTAGAAAAGGGATTAACATTAACACATAACAATGATTACTCGATGACTTTGGAATACCTGGTTACTTGCAGTGCCAGCACATATTCTGGTTCTGTGTATAAGGCAGGAAAGGTAACTATGTATTCAGGGGATATTTATTACCTAAAAATACAGAACATCTGTCCTTATTTAGGGAACTTGGTAGCAAAAATATAATCTGGACTATGCATAACCGCAACAGTATACTCAAGGACCATGAAAAGGGAGAGGGAAGGAAAAGAAGCAAAAGCCAAGAGAACAGTGTGCTGGTGGTGTACTTCCAAGATAACAATGAATGAGAGTTACTTTGCAGTGCCATATTTAGATTAGAAGGATCAGTGAAATCAAGCATTCAAAAAATACCACATTTTGGAACTCAAAAAGTCAAGTGACTAAACAGCTATTATGGTAGTAGGTTATCAGTTCATTCATTTATTCAGCAAATATCTCCTGGGTGCCTAGTAAATGATAGCACTGTACTAGGTTACAGAATACAAATATAATAAATTTGTCGCCTAGGGAGAAGAAAAGGAAAGGGTGAGAAACAGACACAGATGATTACAAAACAAGGTGTTACATACAGGAATATGTGCAGAATTAGGAGAACAGATGACATATGAGTTTCCCAAATCAAGTGATAAGTGAATTTCAAAACAGAAGTAGTACCACCGGTGCACCAGGGGGGGAGGGATACTCTAGGAAACCCCATGTGTATAGGAATGGATAGTTTAAAATGTTTTGGATAAGGCAGGTAGTTCAGCATGGCTGCAATCGGAACAGCAGGAGTAAGAAAAAGCTCACAAAGAAAATATGCTGTTGAAGAGTTGAGATGTTCAGCCTGCAAGCAATGGTGTACAAATTAAAATATTTTTAAGAATGACACGATCAAATATGTTTATGGACAAATTACTTTGGCAGCACTGTCGAAGCAGGAATGGAATTGGGGGCTCAAGAAGTAAAGTGTATCTGTGGGTCTCAATTTTCCAGTCTAGGATCCACTTTAAGGAAGCAAAGTATCTTATGAAACACTTTACCCAGTTCTCCAGCTTACCCACCTTAAGAGTAACGACCTGAAATTTCAATGAATGGCAGTTCCCCCATACACACACATAGACACACACACACACTTACTTCACATCAGTGGGATGCTGTGTGGTTTCTATTAAGTATTCCGAATTATTAAATGCCATCAGCTATAGATACTACTGGACACTCACTTAAAAACCATAAGTACTGCAGCCCAGACTACCTGGGGACCCTTGTAAATTGCCTATGTTCCCTCTATTACACTTTGAGAACCACTGACATAAAAATATCAAGGAGGAAATCAATGAGTAACGGGGATGTAAGTGAAAGTTAATCTAAGTGAAACTGACAAAGTTGGCCTTGGGAAAGAGTAAACAGAGATACTGTCTATGAAATGACAGAATACAGAATGAACAGATACAGAAAGAAGAGGCAGTGTCCCCAACGGAGCAGAGCTGTCAACGAGTATGTGTTGTTATGAGCTGAAGAATGGCTAGCCTTGTAAGAAACGGCCGGTAGACGGAGCGCCTGTGACAACTAGTTGTAGTAGTTTGCAGGCAAGGGAGGAAAAGGACCAAAGTAAAAGAGGCTGCAAGGCATTCTGGAGGTGGTTCTACACGCAGCAAAAATGAGATGATGAGAAAGACCGATGCATATTTCCGATCAGAGAAGACGTGAGAGGGTGTGGAGCTGAGAGCGGAGATAGGGGTCCCGGCTGGAGGCGGGAAGTTAGTGGATGAGGAAGAGGCACCAAAGGGATGACTGGAGTTTCCAGGGGCAGTGGAACCCGAGGGACGTCAGAGGCCGAGAAAATGCCCGATCTCGGGGTAGGGGTAGAGGACGAACACCTTGGAGACGGTGAGATAGAGAAGGGAAGACCGGAGGTGTCACTCGTGACTGGCCAGAGGCAGCCCTCCCGCACCCAGCCCGGTACTCACACAGCTCAGAGTACCGATGGCAGCCCCGTCCCAACTGCTGCAGATAGCGCTGCAGCACGTCCGTGAGGAGGTGGCAGGCGCTGAGTTGCACCGAGTCCCAGCCCAGCGCCTGGCAGATCTGCGCCACCGAGACCCTCAACAACGACCTGGAGTAACTCTCGCACATCCCGCTCCGTGGACTCCACCGCAGCCCTTGCTGCCACTCTCTCCACCCCCACCGCCTAACCTTAGCAGAGCCCTCGATTCATCCTCTAGGGCCCCCGCGGCGGGGAAATCGTCCCCCCGACCCCTGGCGACCACCTCAAAGCGCCAGCAGCACGGAGCGCGCCAGCCTGAGAGCCGCCATTTTGGACTCGCTCCGCCTCCCGCTGGACGGTCGCCGGGGCGAGGCAGCACTAGCCGAATGCTGATCGCGTCAATGAGGAAGCTCCGCCCTGTTGGAGCAGAGCGATGGTGTCGGAAGCGACTCTTGGGCCTGGAAGGATGCAGGAAACGGCTGTGCTGAGCGCAGGTGGAGGATGCGCCCGAGGAGGCAGGTGCTTGGGGCCTTGGGTGGGCTCTTTTGGAGGGAAAGGGAGAAGGGACCGTCAGTGGTTTAGGGGCAAAAGAGGGAGTCAGGATATGAAATCGAAATGCGGGTGTTAGAAGTGGGAACCTGAGAGGCTGTGAGTGCAGGGGCGGGATTTGGAGCGTGGGAACTTAAGTGCCCCCAAACGCGGATCTGATCCGATCTTGCCTATGCTGCTGCTTACCATGTATAGGTTAAATCAAACCCAAGCTGCTCAGAGGTTAGAATCAGGCGAGTGAGACACTAGCCTCGGTGCAAAATTTATGGGAGCACAAGAAAACTGAAGATCAATCATTTTTTAATACAGTATTAAAAAAAAAAATCCAAACCACTTCCCCCAAATTCCTGCCTTACTCCCCTCATTCTAATCCCAGCCCTGGGTTCAATAAAACTCAGTTGCCTACAGAGGGCAAATAAGTACCTTAAATCGATGAAGCAGGCTGAGAGAATGGGGAACTGTTGTCTACTCAAGACTCTTCTCCCAGCCCCAGTCAAGTGTTGCCAGATCTCTCCAGATGACCAGAACTCTGGACTTTGTGATAAATATCTCGAGTTATAAATATTACCCAACCTATGGGTAGTCAATTGTAATGGCTGATCTAATTATCTCTTAAATATGCCCTTTTGTGCTCCCCCCCACCCCAAGCTTCTAGAGTGTTCCTTCCTTCCTTCCCCTCATCTCTCTCCTCTGTATTTCTCTGTCAATTTCTCTATTCTTCTACTTGGCACAGTGCATTTAGTATTTGAGTTTATGTGCCTTTCCCAATAAATCGTGTTTCTGAATGCATCTACATTCTCCCTACCGGGAGTATTCCAGAACTGTGAACATCATAGATACTCAATTTTTAAAAGTCAAAACCACAGTAGAACTGAAAATGTGGTGCTTCAGCCAAATGACAATTCTGAAGAGATGGTGCTCTGTGGTGGGGTGCCTATAATATTTTCTTCAGTGACACTTGTGTCCTCAAGATTATTGGGGACCTTTGGGATGCAAACTCTATGGGAGTTTTAGCCTTAGGACTTTTAGTCCTAACCTTACTTGACCATTTTGTAGCCATTTGTTACTGTTGAACACTACCTTAATTTTGAAACTCTCTTATACCTTGGATTTCACAATACCTTATTATCTTGCTGTCCCTTCAGTATTATATTAGACCCTTCTTCATTTGCCTCTGTGTGTGTGTTCAACTCCTTAATCTTTTATTTCAGAAAATTTCAAACCTACAGCAAAGTTGAAATGGAAAAGTGTAAGCACAGGCGTATACTTCACCTAGATTCATCAATTGTTAATGCTTTGTTACATTTACTATATACGTATACACACATACTTTTTTTTCAGAACGGTTTGAGAATAAGTTGCAAACTTCATCACACTTAACTCAGAAACACTGGGGCGCCTGGGTGACTCAGTTGGTTAAGAGTCTGCCTTTGGCTCGGGTCATGATCTCGGGGTCCTGGGATCGAGCCCCGCATCGGGCTCCCTGCTCCGTGGGAGGCCTGCTTCTCCCTCTCCCACTCCCCCTGCTTGTGTTCCCTCTCTCGCTGTGTCTCTCTCTGTCAAATAAATAAATAAAATCTTTAAAAAAAAAAAAGAAAAGAAAAGAAACACTTCAGTATGTATCTCCTCAAAGCAAGGATATTCCCCAGGAAGTTATTTCTGGGATGGAGATCAGCCTGCAGAAGGTTTATTAAGGAGTGTTCCAGTGGCTGCTGAACCTGTCCGTGGTCCAGCAACACTGGGCAAGAGAGTTCCAAGAGACACCCAGCCAGACCGCTTGGGTGCCACCCATCTCTCCTTGCTGCCCACTGTGTAACTGCAGCGTGGGCTCCTAATGACCGGAGTCAATTACTCCTACCTGCACAATGACTTCTCTTTCTGCATGCTGATCCCTGGCTGAAGTGCCCAACTGGCAACTGTAGCTAATATTTCAGTGGGACTCCTGTGTGTCCCTTGGTGAAAGCATTCCCCCTTTTGCAAATTAGAACTGTCAACCTGGAGGAGCCAGAGTTACAGGGACAAGAACAGTTTCACAGGTGGGTCACTGAGAGTTACGTTTGTAGGGGCCAAAATTGTCAAATGATACATGGAGATACAATGGGGACCACTGGCCCTGCATTCTTTGAGTCCTTAAGGATGCCACTAATTTCTCCCTTCCCCTTCTCCCTGAGCTACAGGACCAATCTCAAGAGCTTGTTTCAGCCTCCCCGCTACCATAGTTCTGACCCCGCAGGCCAAGGAATCAGTGTGGAGGTTGTGCCAACTTCCCTGTATGTCTAATGTAACTACACATTGGGGGATCAGGGAATTGAAATCCTCAAAATGTTTGAGTATTTCCTTTTTCCAGTGGGTGGTTACTTGAGTAAGTGACTGTTGGTTCCTTTGCCGGAGGAGTAGGGAAATCATTATCCTCTCCATTTGGTGTTGAGTTCTTCTTCCTAAAGACTTAAGAGTTTCTGTCTGAAAATTGGCTCGGATCCAGATGTTGGGCAAGGAATCATGGCTGCTCATTGGGGCGACCGTCTTCAGCCACCTAGTTGTCTATCCGTGAATTATTTTGATGGTACAGATTGAGGAGCCCACTCATCGGCTGCCCATCTGTCTGTTTCATCCACCCTTGTTCTGGGAACCGTCTCTAAAACTCACCAGGTGACTTCCTCCCCCACCTCTTAACTTCTCTTATTGTGAGTTCATTCACGTGGCTTCTGACTGATAACACAGCGAAGTACAGCCCTTTTGGCCTGTATTATTTTACAGTCCTACTGTCTCCACTTTGCTTGAATATCTGAACACTGATACCTCATACCAGCTTGTTTCCACTTTATACCGCCCTAGTTCACCCCTGGTAAAAGTTTTACAACCTGCACGTTCTAGAACTACCTACCTTGTGCCAGGGGCTTATCATGCTCCATCTACCACCAGTGCTGAGGTCCTCAGGGCCAGCCACCTAGGTGGCTGACCCAGCTCCTAAAATCCTCCTGTCTTAGTATCTACTGCCTCCACCCCTTCCAATACAAACTGCCCCCCAAGTGATGGGGCGCCTGGATGGTTCAGTCATTAAGCATCTGCCTTCAGCTCAGGTCATGATCCCAGAGTTCTGGCATCTGGGCTCCCTGCTCAGCGGGAAGCCTGCTTCTCCCTCTCCCACTCCCCCTGCTTGTGTTCCCTCTCTCGCTTTCTGTCAGATAAATAAATAAAATCTTAAAAAAAAAAAAAATTGCCCCAAGTGAGACTCTCCAGGAAGCAGCCTCTGAGATAGAGATCAGTCTATAGGAGTGCTCTTGGGATCAGGACCCAGGGAAGGAAAGCAGGTGGGGGTAGGGGAAGGGAGACATCCTGTGAGTTCAGACAAGGGGGACTGGCTTTATATTCCCACACTGAGCAGGCACTGGGTGTGGGCTGCCCAGGAGGGAGGGGGCTGTGATCTGGGGCAGGGCAGTCTCCAGCTGAGGATTCCGAAGAGGGTTAAGTGCTGAGGGCTGTGTCCTGACACAGTTCCAGAAGCTCCGGAGACACACCCCTAAGTCCTGCTGTTGGCGGGGGGAGGATCTGGGAGGAGCATCACACCTTCTGCTACACCATAATACCATTGTCACACACAACAGACTCAAGAGTGATACAGTAGTATTACCCAGTATCCAGTGGGTATTCAGATCTTCCCATGGTCCCCAAATGCCTTTTATAGCTTTTTAATTTTTCAATCCATAATCTAAGAATCCCTCCTTTCATTTCATTGACATCTCTATAGTCTTTTTTAATAAGATCAGCCCCCCCCCACCCCGTTGTTTGTAGGGCTTTTATTTTTTTGGTCTTTTATGACATTTTTGCAAAGTCTAGGAGTTTTGTTTTGTTTTGTTTTTTTCGGACAGTTATTTTATAGAATGTCTTGCAATCTTTGATTGTTTTCTCACCTGATTAGGTTCAAGCTAAACATTTTTGGCAACAATGTTCCTACACAGGTTAACAGCAAGGGTCATGTTGTGCCATCACTAGTGACAAAGTTTGGTCATTTGTAAAGGTTAGGTATCTACCAGTCACCATTGTAAGGTATCCTTTTTTTTTTTTTTTAAACTTTGAGATTAATAAGTAATCCATAAGGTGATACTTTGAGCCGATTTGAATAACCTGCTTCTCCACAACCTTTCGCCACTGTGGTTTTATGAGCATCCATGTCTGATCTCTTACTGAGTCAGTCAGTCATTACTCTGGTGGTTATTAAGCATTGATTTTTCTAATCTGAGCATTTTTTCCTACCTTTCTTAGCAGACGTTCTAGAAAGTTCCCTCATTTTTTCTAGTATGATGTTAGTATGGAGTCAGACATGCTTTTTTATCCAGTGAGCTAGAATCTCTTAACATTATTATTCTTTTGCTGCTTAAATTATCCTGTATTTGGCCAGCAGGAGTCCTTTCAGGCCAGTTGCTGTGTGCTTTTAACATGCCTCTGTCATTCACTGAGTGTTTCCATACTTGGTGGCACAAGATTTTCCCAGGCTCACCTTATGCTCTTCCCTGCCCTAGACTTAGAATTAGTCATCTCTCTAAGGGGCTCTGGTTCGCTATTTAGAAACCAAGATATGGGCTCTAGCTGACCTTCATTTTTACTGGGGTGTCATTGCTTCAGGGGCCTTTTGGTGGAGAAAACTAGAAAATATGAATATTCCAAAAGTCTGATGTACATACTGATGCCTGATTCAAACCCCTAACTTCATATTCCTTACCTCCTCCCATTTCATATTTATATCTCCCTCCTCCCAAAGTAAGAACCCTGATTTCAATTATAGCAAATATTTGCTTTCTCCTCTAATGCCTTTGCCTAATTTTTAAGTATTTGTTCTCTTTTTATATGCTTCACTCCAGTAATTTTCATGGTTATATAAAGATGACTCCTTAACATAACGGTTTATCCTAAATTTTTCCCAAGTTTCAGACTAGTGTAACTAACTGCGTCTATTCAACAACTAATGTCTATCTGGATATCCCTTCTACAACTCATTTAATTAGTGTTTGATGGATGCCCCAAACGAAACTCATCATTCTTTCTGTTCTTGGCTGTACACTTCAGGAGTTCACCTCAATTACTAATCAGTGCCCAGTATACATCATCGTATCTAGCAGGCAGTCAGTGCTCAATAAACGTATGCCTTCTAGACCAATTCATCTTGCAATAACGTGTAGTATTAGAGCACAACTGTCTATACTAAAAACCCAAATTATGCACTTTAAAACAGTGAATTTTACCACACGTGTCTTCTCTCAGTGAAGGTGTTATTTTGAGAGAATCGGATTTGAGTGATTGGATTTGAGTGGTGGTAAGGAGATAAGCACCTCCTCCAAGAGCTGCAGCAGCGGGGACAAGGGGTGGCTGCTATCCACCGTCTGTTGACACACCAGTAGGACCCAGGGCCTGCGGACTGAACTTTCATCCTGAAAGCAGAGTGCTGACTCACCCAAGGACCCCTGGTCCTTACCATCCCGTCCCAGTGGAATGTGGAACGTGGACGTGCTGGGGACCGGGATGAAAGAACCCAGCTGAGGGGGTTATAGCACAGGCCTAGGGGGCCCCAAGCGCACTGGGGGCATCACTTTGTATTCAGCACTCACCCTGTATCAGATTCTAAGTATTTGGCAAGCATTAGCTCATTTGATTTTCCTAACAACCCTATGAAGTACTATTTTCATCTCCATTTCACAGATGTTAAGACTGAAAGAATAAGTCACTTGCCCAAGATCACACCACCAGTAAGGGTTGAGCGGGGTCTCCATGAAAACGTCATAGAATAGGTATTTTAAGATATGCAAGCTCTTAAAAGGTTTACCTATTTACCTGGAAGATGTACACCACCAAAACATCAGAGAGGGAAAAGTGTGACACAGGAAGTGAGCTCCAACCCAGGAGAGCGAGGCACCTGACATAGCACCACTGATTGGCCAGAACGTCCATACTCCAGAGACAAACGGAGGGCTGGCACCATGAGGCCCCCACAACTGTTGTCCTCTCTTCTGAACCTCTGAGTCTTGTCACGTTGAGCCTGACAGATTTTTACTCGACAATGTGCTTACATTCCTGCTTTTCTTCCTGCTGTGTTGTCTAGAATATGCAGTTCACCCTCACAGAAGTGTTCTGTTGTCCTCAAAACTGGAGATGGGCCAACGTGTTTAGAAGCAAGATAAAAAACGCCACCTAGCCCCATTCCTCGCTAACATTCCTGAAGGTGATCTGGTAGTTTGAACACACGTACGTGTCTGCCCGGATGCCTCAGCCTCATTCATCGACCCGTCAAGTGACTCCTGTAAAGGCTCAGGAAAAGCTAGAAAAGGACCCTGGGTGCTGTTCAGTTTCTCTTCCGCAGCCTTCTTGTAAGAAGGCAGTACTGCTCCTTACAGGCTTGTGGTTACTCATCAATTTTTATATTACTTACCATTCACTTCATTTTTGTGAAAATAGTTGTTGGCAAAATAATAAAGCATTTGGAGAAATCTTTCTAAATAGCTGTATTTAATGGTTTTTAAAAGTCAAGAGCAGCATACAAATTGTTAAATGAGAATGGGTATATAATATATATATATATGTATTTAAAAGTTTTTATTTATTTGACAGCGAGACAGACAGCGAGAGAGGGAACACAAGCAGGGGGAGTGGGAGAGGGAGAGGCAGTCCTTCCACGGAGCAGGGAGCCTGATGCGGGGCTCGATCCCAGGACCCCGGGATCATGACCTGAGCTGAAGGCAGACGCTTATTACTGAGCCACCCAGGCGCCCCTATATTTTTATATATTATTTTTTTATAGTTCTTTTTGTAATTTATATATTACTTTTGTAATTAAAAAAAATAATTTCCCTATTTTAAACAAATAGGAAAACCCTGACATTTTGGCACAGCCAACTTGTGCATAATCAGGTTAGGCATCCAATCTTAATGGTTATCTAAATGTGAATATGGAATGAATTATCATACTGAAAGATTTCTCAGTGCTTGGAAAAGATACTTAAATTTTATTTATTTATTTATTGAAGATTTTATTTATTTATTTGAGAGAGCGAGTGTGAAAGAGATCACAGAGAGGGAGAAGCAGACTCCCACTGAACAGAGAGCCCAACGGGGGGCTCGGTCCCAGGACCCTGAGATCATGACCTGAGCCGAAGGCAGTCACTTACCCAACTGAGCCACTCAGGTGCCCTGATACTTAAAATTTAAAGTAAGTATATGCCTGGAATTCTATATCCCATAGATGAGAAAGAGCAAATGACTCCAATAGCATTTTTACTTCATTTTGTTGGATGTTCTTTTTGAAAGAGCAGAAGAATGAAAGCCTGGGCTAGCTTGTGGCCTGCTGCCTCTTCCTTCCCCCCAACCCCAAATACTCTGGACTTGCGAAGGGTGTTCTGGAACTGTAAAATCAGCAGAGGCTCTTAGATTATCTTCTTACCAAAAAATTTTAGCAGTAGCAGGTCAATATTTTTAAGTACTTTTAACATCCCACTTTGAAAACTATTAACTACTGTTCCTATATAATAAGAAAAGACAGTGATTTTCTTTCGGTAAGTTGTTTATTGTAAGATAATTTACAAACATCTTGCTGTCTTTAGTAGTTTAAACAATGGACCAACAATTTCTTCTGACAAGGACAGCAGTAAGCTAAAAATAAAATCAGCTGGCTGAATTTTCCTTCTTTATCTGAAAAACAAAGTACAGAACAAATAAAAGTCAGTTTTGGAGGGAAAAATAATGATGTCAAGAGACAATACCTATTTAAGTGGGGTTTAAAGAACTGACTTTACACAATAAAATGTTACTATATACTAGTTGTTCTCAAATTTTGGTCTAGGGACTTTTCTACGGGGTCCATGAAGGCAAAACTACTTTCTTATTTGCCTGTTTTACTCATTCTCAAGAGTACATGGTAGCATTTTCCAGGGCTAAATGACATGTACTATCAGGACAGAATGAATACAGAAACAAATGAGAATCTAGCTCTCTTCTATTATGTCAGACATGAAGGGGTCCTGAGACCATCAAGTTTGAGAACCACCAGTCTATATTTAATATTTCAAAATAATGCTAATTCTCTATCCGTAAAGTTTATTTAATAAATAAAAAAAAAAAGCGCCTGGCATTACCCATATGCTACCACAAGCTGGCAGCTACTATAAATGGGCCAAAATCTAAATCTCAGAGAATCTGTTTCACTTGCTTAATCAGCGTCAATCGTTATCTAGCTAGATTTCTTTCTGGTGGGGTTTGGGGAGAGAGTGTGAAATATTGCCACTTTACCTCTTGTCTGAGGATGAAACTTGGTTTTCATTAATCCCTGGTTATTATGTTAGAAAAAAAGACAAAACAAGCCAGTCAAGAAGCAATCCATGCTAGTTAATCAGGTATCATTTCCAACTAAAAACATCCGTTTCCACACTCAGGATCTTGAGGAAATCATGTAAATTAGTTACCAAACTATTCCTTTAAAACAGATCCGATGCCTGTTATAAAAAGTTACTAATTTCATTCTGGTTGGAACAATAAAACCATGTTGATGCAAGAAGGCAAGACTACTAAGTGTAATTGAAGCCACTACTTTCCCAATAAATAGTACACAGTGTATTACTAAGGAGTCAAATGTGTTTGTATTAAATAGTAGTTTTAACCAGAATAATTGATAGGTTACAGAGCATGCAACCACTCATATACACACTCCAAGCTTGGACTGCACAGCCAACCCTAAAGGATTTAGACGACTTTTCTAGAGAGCCAAGATTTAATAGTCAATTTCTGATTCTCAGTTTTTATGTCCCAATCTCCCTCTCCTCATTTCCCCTGGTTTTGTTCCTTTTTAGCCAGGTTTCCCACGTTTCTAGTCAAGGAAGAGGGCAGTCCTCAATACTGCAGATGCTGTCTCCTCGTGTTTTATTCCCAGCATTCCTTTTTCAAGAGCAAAACAGGATCCTTGGTTCCCTGGATCACAGTCCCTAGAAACTTCAGAATGCAGCTTTCTCCCCCAGGCTCCCTCACACTTACCACCCAAGAAGAAAACAGCTTAGCATTAGCAATAGGACATACAGCAAGGAAGGGAATGAATAATATGCTTATGTAATCCTCGCCTTAGCCCCCGTGTTATAGGACAAAACTGAGTCACAGAAAGAGTATCACAGCCAAGTTTATCATGCTAGGAAGTGGCAGGACCATTCATCATTGCACTGTACTCTCTGATGCTAACACAACATTAGTGACTAGACTGAGAGATGGGTTAGTCTTAACAAAGTCATGCTTGGAAAGCAAACTAAGACAAGGATGCCTGGGCTAGCAAAGCTGATGGATCTGACTGACAACTTATACAATGGTCTCCATCAGTTTTATGTGTCTCTTTGGCATTCTGCCCAGTTTCTATCCTGGGGAGATAATACTTCCTTAAGTATTTAAGGAATTACTTAATACCCAATTTAAATTTCACCTTAGTGACGAACCTATCTATCCCTGATTCTCAAACATGGATCCACATTTTCACACACCCACTGAAATGTTCTCTCTCCCTCTTCTGAATTTCCACCTCTTAGGGCACATCGCTCATTCGCTCAACAAGTATTTACTGAGGAAGTATGTGCCAGGTGGTAGGGCTACAAAAGTAAGACACAGTCCCTCCCAAGCCACAGGAGTACAGGCAGATAAAAAGGCAATTCCTAATAAAATAGTGTAAATGCTAAAAAGGGGAAGCACAGGATGCTCAAGGGTGCTCCACCCGAATGGTGAAGGAGGGCTTCCTGGAAGAAAGGCTTCTCTCAATTCAGGAGAGAGAGAAATGGAAGTCTGTCTATCAGATGAAGAATCCAGGATCCAGGGTGCAAAAGGAAGAAAAGAATGGCATTTCAGGCAAAAGCACATGACGTGTTTGTAGAACTGAAGTACATCAATGCGGCTGAAGTTCAAGGGAAGTGAGACGTGGTGGTGGTTAAGACTAGACTAGAGTGTTGGTGGCCAGAAAACACAGGATCACATTATCTCAAGCTAAAGTGTTCTGCAGGATGATTATGTAAGAGAATGGATTCTATTCTTTTCCTTATAACAGCCTGTTGCAAGGCCAGACAGTAAATATTGTAGGCTTTGTGAGTCACATACTGTCTCTTTTTTTAAACAAAATAACCCTTTCAAAATGTCAAAACTGCTCTTGGCTCTGAGCCATAGTACGCTGACCCTCTTTTCTCCTGCAATTTCTAAGATAATTAGAAAAGAGGAAAAGAGTTTCCCTGTGGAGGCTGTGAGCTCTCTGAGGGCAAATACTGTCCCCACTACATCCTCAGTGTCTAGCACAGGGTCTGACACATAAGGGGCACTTGATATCCTTATTAATTCAGGAGAGAAATGACAAGGATCTGCATTAGGTGGGCATAAAGGGGAAAGAGTCAAGGGATATTAACAAGGTAAAATTTACAGAACTTAGTGACCAATTAGGAGGAGGTGAGGAAGAAGAGTCAAAGAAACTTACTATATACATTTACCTCTCATCACAATTACCTGCATGTTTTTGTTATCCTGTTACAACAGCAAAGCCTTGATCACATCCTTTGACACTTCCTAGCACTGAACTTGACACACGGTGGGGGTTCAGTTTAGTCATTTTAAAAATAGACTCCCCATTTTCTCAACCCTGGTTTCATAAACCTTAATATTTCTAGACAACCAAGAAATTTTCTTGAGGAAAATGGTACATTATCATATGGTACTAACATAGAAAATTTAGTAAGTAAAGAACCAATTTTGACCAAGATTTACCAAAAAACCCAAGATTTAAGTGAAACCAAACCCAAAACCAGTCCTATAGTTGGAAAGCTTGGTTTGTAATGTTTTAAGTTCCAAAGACAGATTTTATAAATAATACTAAATTATTTACATCCTTATTCCTAATGCTTTAGGAAAGTGAGAGCTAACAATATACTGATTTCAAAAAGAAGAAACTAAGCCCAAAGGTTTCAGCTTGAAACAAGCAGAAGAAACCAGAGATCTCATTTTCACCAAATCTTTATATCCTTAAGGTAGATTACAAGGTTAGGCAATGGATCATTTCACCTTTAGCACAACAAAACTGAAACTGAAACATCGTCACGTTAAGCCAGCAGACACGGAAGAGTGGAGGAAAAGTGTCTGGAGGCAATCTGCTGCTACTTACAGAGCTGCTGCGCCGGAGATGATTTCAATCAACTCTTTCGTGATGACAGCCTGGCGGGTGCGGTTGAACGTCAAGGTCAGTTTGTCAATCATCTCGGCTACAAACAAACAAAACAAAGGGATTAGACAACACTATCTAACACGACGAAAGAATAACTCATTCCTTAATGTATTCAGAGGTGTATGTTGCTTAATTTAAAAATAAGAATTTTTATGTCTTTTTGGGTACCAAAGCTGGCCTCTCAAAAAATTTCACAAAGATATTTTTACCTCTTCCATAGATACCTTTTCAAAGTACTTGCAAATTTACTGCCAACCAAGTGAGATATACTTCCTTAAAGGCAGAGATGATTATTTGTCTGTCTTTTGAGATGGAAAAATTCAAGGAAAGAGATGGTCATTGGTCAAAAATGTCATAGAATCAGTGGCAGAATCAGTGTCTTACTCAAACAGTAAGACAAGAGAACTGAGGACTGGGACTAGATCCTTGTTCTCTTGTTTCCTGGTCTACTCAAGGGACAGTCATGTTTTTGATGCAAAGGTCCTCACGCTACTCTCAGCAAGAGAATAACGCTTTCAGAAGAGATCCACTGTGTGCTTACAAGCGTTCTTGCTGGCGTTGTCCATGGCCGTCATCCTGGCACTTTGCTCACTCGTGGTGGACTCCTTTAGAGAATAGTAGATGATGCTAGCCAGATTGTATTCTTGGTAATTCTGCAACACGTCAGCATCAATATCATCATAGATACTCATGCTCTCTGAAAGAACAGGTCATAAATTTCTTTGAAGTTACATAGTGCAAAGAGGGATTAAACAAAAACAGCTTACCAGTATAAAAACCCTTAATAATTACAGAGCAGAAGTCAATGTAAGATAGGTTAAAACATTCAGTTCTCAAAGTTTCATCTATTTCCACACTATAGATTATAGGTTTTCACCAAAATATAATGTGTAAACAAAGCATTTGATATTCTACTGTAAATGCTTAACTTACTGAAACCTAAGAAGCGAACAATTAAAATAACTTCTCTGCATTTCATGGTCATGAGGTCCCCTGGATAGCATCAAACAGAGTGCCTGGCACAATGTCAGCAAATACTCAATAAATATTTTTTTAAAAAATAAAATCTTTAAAAAAAAAAAAAAAATAAAAAAAAATAAAAGAATGAATGAAAAAACTGAAACTCGTTTAGTGGAATACAAAAATCCCAAATTAGCCATTTGATTATTGGAGAAATCTGCAGGTGTCCATCAGGTAAATGAGAGGGAAATGGAATACGGAAGAGGGGGGCAGGAATCAGAGACCGACTTACATCTTGTTGATTACAATGCAGAAATTTAGTGGCACACCTCAACCTTCATTTATTAGGGTAAAGTGCTAAAGTACTGTACTTCATCAAACTTAAAATGCTATGGATGATAACCCCGATTTTAGACCATTAAGAAAGAAAATAACAACAATTAAAAATGGCATGCCATTGACTGGCAGAAACATCCCAACTTCAGAGACATTAAAATGTTAAAAAAAGTATACATCTTAATACATGAAATACTATGTACAGAAGGGGAAAATGCCTCAGGAAAATAAAATCGGTTCCAGAATATTATTTCTAGGATGCTACCCTGAGCAATGATGACGTTACTCAAACAGTAAGACAAGAGAGCTGAGTGGGTCAACACAAATCAGTTGTGAGGACTGTTCACGTCACGACTCCAGAGCGGCTGAATGTACTGTGCTTCGGGAGAGTTCCCAGACAGAGACTGCAAAGCCAATCCTAGCTAGGCTCTTCAATCTCTGAGAACAGAAAACACGTCTAATCATTTATTTATTTATGTTCTCTTAATGAAGGAATGGAGTCAGAGTCATTAATGAATGGATCAAGAGATCATGGAAGCCACTGACAGACGGTGATAAAGCCCAACACGGTTCTGTTACTGCCAAAACAGGCCATCCTGACAAACACTATTTTCCCAAAGGTATAAACCTCTGCTTTCTACACAGAAAAATCCTTTTCCTGCAAAAACTACTTACCAGCACTTGCAACAGTTTCAAGGGAAAAGATGGGCTTTTCTTCTGTCTTGTAGGAGATGACAGACCTAGAAATTACACGAGCAAATGTCAATCTCAAAATAATAAACTGTTAAGTAAGCATTTACTTGTTTTAAAGGATGAACACAAGCATGAAAAAGCTTCGATTTCTAAATTTTTCTTGCCTGAACTTATTAAAGATGATAGACCCTTCATCAAATTCATATCCGGAATTTAGCAGTTCAAGGGCAATGGTGGACGCATCCCCAAAAGTAGGAGGTTTTCTTCCCACTTCTTTGAAGGACACCAGAAACTGGTCAGAGTGAGTCCTACAAGAGAATCAGATCACACAGAGTAGTTTAAAGGAATACTTCTGCCGAAATAACACAGGGAACGAGGGAAAGTATTATCACTTTGGATCAAGTTTTTTTTGGGGTGGGGAGGGGGGTGTTCACTGAATGGAGTTGTTCCATCCATTATTATGATTATTTAGTGGCTGCCAAGAACTAAGGACTAATAATCAGGCCTCTCTTGTGTTATATTTCTCTATGCCTTGATTTCTCTTCTTCCCATCTCAGTTAACTGCTGTTCACTTCTGACATTTCCAGGCTGTGCTGGCTCTTCAGAGTCCTTGTTTGTTTAAAATGGCAACTAGCTTTTGATATTCCTACTGCGTTCCACTCATGGGTTGGATGAAGGAGAAACACAAGTAAAAAAACAGAAGAAATCTATATATTCTGATTGTCCTAAAAAAACAAAAACAAAACCAAACCCTCTCTATGGGTATAAAAATAGGTAACCAAAAAAAGACACCTTGCTGAAATAAACTATCAAAGATACTCCCACTTATTCATGCTTGCACCCATTTACACATAAACAGTATCTATTTAAATTACCTATGAAGTATACCCCTGATTTTATCACCAATTCCAACAAGCATGACTTCTTTCCCAGCTGCTGTGAGCGTGGCCACCTCACTTTTCATCTGTTTAGCAACCGAGGAATGAATAGCACCACAGAGCCCTCGATCTGAGGACACACCAATAAGGAGGTGTTTCTTCTTGTCTTCGGGCACCTTAATATCAGCTTTTTCATACAGAGCTTAAATACAAACAAAAAAGCAAGAATTTAAAAATATGTAACATATACGAAATAAAGCAAAGATCCCTAATTTACAAAAGAGCTGAAAGAGTTGGCTGTTTTCGAAATGATGCATTTAAATGTAGGTGGCATCTGATATAATCAAAACTGTCTGTGTACTTATTCCATTTATAATCAGGTTGAAAACCATAAAGGTTTAATTCTCTATGTGATAAAGGCTCCAAGGGCCAATCAATTTACCTCAAATGTTGACTTAAAGAAATCTCTAGTACAATTAAAGAATTTATAAGGAGGTCTGAATTACAGAGTACCAACTTACCTAGATACCAGACTTGGGAAGGATGCAAATCTTCAGTATACAAGCAAAAAAGTAAGAAGCAAATATTTACTGACCTGCTCATATAATCTGCATATCAAGCTCTTATAAAAACTGTTGGCATTAAAATAGCAGATGCCACTTTTATTCTGGGGATTGCTTTGACCACCTCACTTGGTTGGTCTAGCCTTGTCAGCAGCAGAGGCCAAGAGGGGATTAAATGGGATGAAATATGCAGATTTTACTGGGGAAAACAGAGGAAATGGCTGTGGGAGAAGGCAGGAAGGAATCAGAAGGGCCATCACAACATGATGCAGGTCTGACCTGCGGGAAAGAGGGAAGAGAGGTCGGGTGGCAGCTTCCTGGACCACTGTGCAGTTTAGGGGAAGTTCAGCAAGACCACTGGGGAGGCTGCAAGTATCCTGCCTGCTCAGGTGCTGGCTAGGCATGGCCCGTGGGAAGCATGGCCTGGGTGCAAACGCAGGGTGAATTCCAGCAGCTGGTGCCCCTGTAGGTACAAGGTGCATCTTCACAGCCACCACATTCGCCCATTTCAACAAAATTCCTGCTATTACCTTTTTCATTATAGAGCAGGGATTCTCAAACGCCAAAACTTGAGGACCCTCCATAAAAAGCAGAGAAGTGGAGTGATGGGCATTAAGGAGGGCACTTATTGTGATGAGCACTGGGTGTTGTATATAAGTGATGAATCACTAAGTGCGACTCCTGAAACCAATGTTACACTATATGTTAACTAACTAGATAATTTTTTTTTTTCTTTTTAAAGGAGGCTCCACCCTGGGCATGGAGCCCAATGCAGGGCTTGAACTCACCACCGAGAGCAAGGCCTGAGCTGAGATCAAGAGTCGAACACTTAACCAAATGAGCCACCCAGGTGACCCCAACTAGAATTTAAATAAAATTTTGAAACAAACAAACCAAAAGCAGAGAGAAGTAAATATTCAACTCCAAAGTTCAGGGGAATGGGGAGAATATTTCTTTTAAGTCTCTTTTTATGTTTTATATTGTACAGCATAAAATGCCTGTTAAAATTTTCTAATTTAAATATTTAAAATAATTAGCCACTTAATATCTAGCAGGTAGTATTTGGTTTGAAGGACTTCAGAACTGATTGGCAGCCTTGGCTTGAATTTTTAATATTTTACCACAAATACTCTCATCAGACATCTAAGCCAGTTTCTTCATGAGATAATTTTGTGATTATGGACTTTGGAGGGAAATAAATTTATCATACTTATTCATAGCAGCAAAAAAGGTGAATATTGAAATAACTTTCCCTTTTCATATAAATATGTAATTTATCAACCAAACTTTACTGAGCCACCGAGGTGCTTAGGATTTATTGTGCAGCGAATGGGACTCGTGAGAGCAAAGGGCTGGAGTTGATATGGATCGCTGAAAGCTAACCTACCAACTGTCCTCTGCACCTGTTACATGAAACTAAATGTGGCGTTTTTAGAGCGAGGACTCATTTCCACCAAGGCCTACTGCTCTATCATTTTCTCACGCAAAGTTAATAAGCAAAATTTGCCTTCTTTATGGTTGAGTTTAAACCTTCCACTCAAGTACTCATGAGTCCTGTCCATGCCTGCTCAGTCAACTCCACTGCAGGCTATCACCTCTGCACCCCGCAGTCTTAAACCAGCACATCACAACATCACAACATCACAGGACGACGTCAAGCACCTGAGTTGAATGCACTATATTTCTAAGTTCTTTTGAATATACAGTTAATAATCTGGGAAAATTTTCAAAGTATTTTCAATATTCACAGTCACATACAGCGGTTAACAGGCAGGCTTTGATGCCAAACCACTAAGTATGTGACCTTGGGCAAGGTACTTGATTTTAGTGTTTCTCATCTGTAAAGCAGGGACTCTAGCAGTTCTGACCCTTGTAGGATTGTTGTGAAAAACGAGGAATGTCTAACACTCAGATTAGACCTGTCGTCACCAAGCACCAAATAAAAGTCATTAGTGGTGATCTTTGTTAAACAGTTCTTCATAATTTGTGAATTATACCCTTCACTTACCCAAAGATCCTATCCCATATACTCGAGCTGGTTTCAGCTCCCTCTCAGCTCGGGCATATTTTGCTGCCGCTACCATTTTCATAGACTTGGTGATTTTCTGGATGTTTTTGATTGACTTTAGTCGCCTGGTAACTGAAAAAGAGAAATACTGTGTTATGATAAAGGAGTTACCATTTCACTTGTGAATTTATCGCAATAGCTTTCTAAACTGTGAGGTAGAATAAGTAGCACTTAGACCATCAATTAACAGCATGATGCCAATTGAGGCTTGAAGTTAGAATGAGTACTGAGCAAAGGTGAAAGCCAGCCGCTGCTCAGACAGGCAAGGAGGCCACGGGAAAGCTAACAGAAGGTCAAACCCAGCTGCCACTTAGACAGAATAGGATGGCCGCAGAACAGGGCGGCACACATTAAAAACATTTAAATAGTTTCTTCTACTCATATCACTGTCATGGTACAGACAACAGAATCAGAACCACCGTGTGTTGCCTCACACTGGTCTTTTCCAAAACCAGTTCAATGTCACACACCTATGACCTAGAATATTTTGTCAATTTTTATCAAATATACAATGGGCTAAAGCAACATATCTTTATTTCTATTTGTCAAAAATTAGCTTTTCTTAATTCACATATTGAGATAAAGTACTTACTATCTTTTAAAGTTGCCATATTTCGAACTTGGATCCTGAAAATGAAGATTTTAAAAATATTTTAGTTTTCTGAAAAAGAGCCCCTAATACAAGAAAAACTATCAAATTTAATAAATTTAAAGAATGCCCCATAAAAAAACAATCTATTAAATATAGGACTCTGATATACAGATATTTATACACATACACACACATATTTAATCCCTTAATACTGATACCAAACCTTACTACCAAAGGCCTCATTTCATCTGCCCTAACAGCACAGACCTTCCACCAGTCACGATGGAGATCACACATGCCCCTAGTCCCACCTTCAGGCCTCTGCCTATACAGTTTCCATGACAAAAAAGTCCTTCCCATTGTTAGGCTATCCAAGTATACTTAAAACCAAGGTCAGCCACCTATAAAAAGCTACCTTGACTTCCTTAGTTCACTGAACACTTAGGATCAATTATACATTCTAACATGACCACATGTGTGAAAGTACAGTTTATTTAAACCAGTTCTTCTTCAACTCAAAAAAAATGTACTAAGCAGAGGCGCCTGGGTGGCTCAGTCGGTTAAGCATCTGCCTTCAGCACAGGTCATGATCTCAGGATCCTGGGATCGAATCCTGCATCGGGCTCCCTGCTCAGCGGGGAGCCTAATTCTCCCTCTCCTCCCCACTCATGCTCTCTCTTTCTCTCAAATAAATAAATAAAATCTTAAAAAAGAAAAATGTACTAAGCATCTACTATGCTCCCGGACATGGTCTGTGACCATAGGAAGCATACTATTATCTCATAAACAAGATTCATAAAAACTTAAGATTTACATAAAATGTACATTAAATATTTTTCTAGTCTTTATGATTACAGTGCTAATGCATAAAAGTAAAAATGATTTGACTTCAATGTATGTTAAATATACACACACACGTCTACATTTATGAAAGCTACATTTATGAAAGATAAATATGAGAGGATTGCCACCCTACTAAGGAAGACAACATGCTATCAAATAGAAATTATCTGTTAGGCCTTAAATCTCTACAAAGTGTCTGTGTTGGCTCAGAAAGCTCCATGGGAGAACTGAAGAATCTGTGAATTTGTGCATAAAGAAAGAAGGCCTAAGGAGGACATTCCCAAACAGGATGTAGTTTTGAAGCTGGAGACATAGGTTGGGTTAATTTAAATTTTATTTTATAGGTAGCAGGGAAACAATGAATACATACAAGCCCACAACCAGTTTAGTTTTTCAGTAAAGTACCTCAGATGGCAGTGTAAAACACAAAATGATGTTGGAATATTGATGACATGGGGACTGCATGGGGCTGCTGCAGTTTTCAGACTGGAGAAGGCAAGAATGTGAACTAACATGTTGGCAAAGCAACAGGAAGACTAGATTTATGAGCAAGTTCTCAAGAGTGAAGAGGAAACCAGTAAGAATGATTTCTAATTTAAACTTTTTTTTTTTTTTTTTTAAGATTTTATTTATTTATTTGACAGAGAGAGACAGCGAGAGAGGGAACACAAGCAGGGGGAGTGGGAGAGGGAGAAGCAGGCTTCCCACCAAGCAGGGAGCCCGATGCGGGGCTCGATCCCAGGACCCTGGGATCATGACCTGAGCCGAAGGCAGACGCTTAACGACTGAGCCACCCAGGCGCCCCAGAATGATTTCTAATTTAATGACCTGAGTGGATAGTGTCATTAAGCAAGGTAGAAAAACTGAATGGGGATGATCTCTCTAGAGATAATGAATTTTAATGAATATGACATAAAGACCATGGGACAAGGTGGAAATGTCCAATGGGCTTGGGAAACGTGAGATTTTTGAGCCTTGAGATACAGATCTCTAACTCATGGAACATGGATGTTGGTGCCAAAATAGGGAAGGAGAATTAGAAGCAGAGGGAACATTTCCTAATTTTATGAGACCAGCATTACCCCAATATCAAAACCAGATAAAATCATTGTAAGAAATGAAAATTAAAGGACATTGTCTCTCATGAACATAGATGCAGAATTCCTCAACAAAAGATTAGCAAATTGAATCCAACAATATATTAAAATGAATTTTATAGCACAACCAAGTGAGATTTATTCCACGTATGCAAGGCTGGTTCATCATTTAAAAATCAAAGAATATAATCCATCACACCCACAGGTTAAAGAAGAAAAATCATATGGCCAATAAATGCAGAAAAATTTTTTGACAAAATCTAATGCCCATTAACAGTAAAAATAAAACCCTCAGCAAATTATGAATAGAGAACTTCCTGAACCTGATGAAGAACATCTACCCAAAACCCCTGTGGTTTAATGATGAGAAACTAGGAGTTTCCCCCTAAGGCTGGGACTAAGGCGAGGATGTCCTCTCTCCTCACTCCTATTCAACATTGTACCGGAAGTCCTACCTAATGCAATAAGACAAAACAGGAAATAAAAGGTGTACAGATTGGAAAGGAAGAAATAGTAAAACTACCTTTGTTCATAAATGACACAACTGTCTATGTAGAAAAATCCCAAAGAATTGGCAAAAAAACTCCTGGAACCAATTATAGTAAGGTTGCACAGTACAAGGTCAATACATACAAAAGTCAACTGCTTTCTTTTTATCAGCTATGAACACTTGGGAATTTCAAGTTAGAAAAATAGCATATTAAAAAAAAGAAAAACAGTATCATAGAATTGTAGATTTAAAAATGGTTAAGATGGGGGTGCCTGGGTGGCTCCGTCAGTTAAGCGTCTGCCTTTGGCTCAGATCACGATCCCAGGATGGAGCTCGATCCCAGGATGGAGCTCCGAGGTGGGGGGCTGGGAGGGGGGTTCCCTGCTCAGCAGGGAGTCTGCTTCTCCCTCTCCCCAGCTGGTGCTCTCTCTCTCTCTCAAATAAATAAAATCTATAAATATAATATACATAATAATATATATAACATATAAATAGAAATAAACAAATCTTTAAAAAAATGGTTAAGATAGTAAATTTGTTATGTGTATTTTACCACAATTAAAAAACACACAGAAAAAGACTACATATACATCTAACAAAATATGCCACAAGAAAACAACAAAACTGATGAAAGATCTAAATAAATGGAGAGAGATTCCATACTCATGAATAGGAAGATTCAATGTTACTAAAATATCAATTCTTCCCAACTTGATCAATACAATTTTTGACAAAACCTCAGCAAGTTGTTTTATATATATCAATAAACTGATTTTAACATTTATATGGAAAAGCAAAACACCCAGAATAGCCAACACAATATTGAAGAACAAAGCCAGAGAACCAACACTACCTGATTTCAAGACTTACTATAAAAGTGTGGTAATCAAGACAGCATGGTATTGGTGAAAGAATGGGCAAGTAGATCACTGGAAGAGAGAACCCAGAATTTCACTCATAAGTGAAATCAAAAACAACAACAAAAACAAATGAAAATACAAACAAAAAGTAGAATGAGACCTACAAACACAGAGAACAAACTGAGGGTCGCCAGGGTGAGAGGGGTGGTGGGGGATAGGCAAAATGGGTGAAGGGGAGTGGGAGATACCAGCTTCCAGTTACAGAATGAGTAAGTCTGGGGAATAAAACACACAGCATAAGGAATAGAGAATCTAGAAATAGACCCACACAAATACAGTCAACTGATTCATGTTGGATACAGGAGCAAAGGTAATTAAATGGCGAAAGGATATACTTTTCTACAAGTGGTGCCGAACAGTGGACATCCATATGGAAAAATATTAATCTAGATAATAATCCTACACCTTTCACAAAAATTAACTTGAAATGACTCATAGATCTTAAGGATAAAACACAAAACTATAAAACTTCTATAAGATATCACAGGAGAAAATCTAGGTGCCTTGGGTATGGCTCTAAGTTTTTAGATAAACATGAAAAGCATGATCCATGAAAGAAAAAAATGATTAAGCTGGACTTTATTAAAAACTTATGCTCTGTAAAAGCCACTATTAAGAGAAGGAAAATCCAAGCCACACAATGTTTACAAAATACCTATCTGATAAAGGACTGTTATCTAAAATATACAAAGAACTCTTACAACTCAGTAAGAAAACAAACCACCCAAATAAAAAATGAACAAAAGATCTAAACACAAGCCTAAGATAAACAGATGGCAAAAAAGCATAAAAAAGGTGCTC
Source organism: Phoca vitulina (assembly GCF_004348235.1). NCBI lineage: Eukaryota > Metazoa > Chordata > Mammalia > Carnivora > Phocidae > Phoca > Phoca vitulina. Next base: position 9,574,898 of record NW_022589736.1, on the reverse strand, counting down.
AGTATCGTGTCATTAGGGAATTGCAAATTAAAACAATGAAATACCACTTCACACCTGTAAGAATGGCTAATTTTTTTTTTTTTTTTTTTGAGAGAGGGAGGCAGAAAGAGAGAGAGAATCTTAAGCAGGCTCCACGACCAGCATGGAGCTGTCTCAGGGCTTGATCCCACAACCCTGAGATCATGACCTGAGCTGAAACCAAGAGTCAGATGCTTAACTGACTGAGCCATCCAGGTGCCCCAAGAACGGCTGAATTTTTTTTAAAATGACAATTCTAAATGATGGCAAGGATGTGGAGCAACAGGAACTCTCACTGATTGCTGGTGGGAATACAAAATGGTACAGCTACTTCGGAAGATGGTTTGACAGTTTCTTAAAAATCGAAACAGTCTTAACATATGATACAGCAATCACGCTTCTAGGTATTTACCCAATTGAGCTGAAAACTTATGTCTACACAAAAACCTACACACAAATGTTTATAGCAGTTTTATTCACAATCGCCAAAAACTGGAGGCAACCAATGTCTTTCAATATGTGAATGAATGGAAAAACGTGTACATCCATACAATGGAGTTATCCAGCAATAAAAATAAATGAGCTATCATGCCACGGAAGATATGGAGGAACCTTAACTGTATATTGCTAAGCAAAGAAGCCAATCTGAAATGGTTATATACTGTCTGATTCCAACTATCTGACATTCCAGAAAAGACAAAACTACAGCAAGAGTAAGATCAGTGGTTGCTAGGATTCTGGGGAAAGATTTTTAGGGCAGTGAAACTATTCTGTAACGGTAGATACATGTCATTATGTATTTGTCAAAACCTACAGAATATACCACAAAAAGAATGACCTTAATGAAACCATGCACCTTAATAATGTATCAATATTGTTTCATTAATTGTAGTACATACACCACACCAATGCCAGATGTGGTTAAGTGGAGAAACTGTCCAGAGTGGGATGTGGGTATCTGGAACTCTCTGTACTCAACTTTTCTAGAAATCTGAAACTACTAAAAAATAAAGCCTCTTCACAATACCTTCAGAAAAGGATATTATAAAATTATGTTTTATGATCCCATTTTTGTGATTATATGTATATAATATGCATAAAAAGTTTGAAAAGGTCATAACCAAAACCTGTATTTTTAACAACCTTTCTCTCTCTTTAAAGATTTTATTCATTTGAGAGCAGAGCAAGCACGAGTGGGGGGGCAGAGGGAGAGGGAGAAGCACACTCCCTGCTGAGCAGGAAACCTGATGTGGGGCTCGATCACAGGGCCCTGGAATCATGACTCGAGCCAAAGGCAGACGCCTACCCAACTGAGCCACCCAGGTGCCCCAAAATCTGACTTATATATCTTACTATTGGTGTTATGCAGCCATAGACAAAGAAATATAGAGAAGAGGACAGAGACTACATGAAAAACGTTAGATTTAGTTGTAAGAATGGATCCACTAATGGATAAGACAGAAGTTGTCAAAAACTGACAAGTTCTGCTGTTACAGAGCACTTACCTGACATACTGACCATTCCATTAACATCTGTTCATAATAGCACTTGGAAAATAACATCATTTGTTGATTTTTTTTTTTTTTTTTTGTAATACCTACTTTTTCACCCCAACCAATCTAAATGTATAGACTATAAGGAGTGACATTTGGACATTATGGATTTAGGCAAATACTCCAATTTAACGGATGTAAGTTTCTAGTCAGAGAATATCAGGGAATAAATCTGAATTGCATGCCATATTTGGATGAACACAGAATGTTTTGGTTTCCACAAGTATCCCAAGTGAGAGGTATGAAGAGGTAGGATCTTTTGTGATTATTTATGCTGTGCACATGCCCTAATTTCCTATTTTGAAGTGCTCTCATGTTTAGCTTTCATTCAGTTCTAAAGACGTCTACGTTATTTTTAAGTACAATTTGAGTACATACAGAATAACCATAAGCTGATCCCAACTCTCTTTAGGGGCAGCTTGCTCTACTGAATATATAATTTTTGCAAATGAAAATATAAAGTTTTGAATCAGTTGTTTGTTCTGGAAACTGCATCAAATCCTGAGAAATCCTTGGGAGATTATTGGAGAAACTTAAAACATATCAGATATAGCGGATAGAAGTCAGAGGTTGTGGATTACCATTATTTTTTTTTAAAGATTTTATTTATTTTTTGTGAGAGAGAGCAAGTGTGCATGAGTGGGGGGAGCGGCAGAGGGAGAAGCAGACTCCCCGCTGAGCAGAGAGCCTGATGCGGGACTCAATCCCAGGACCCTGGGATCATGACCTGAGCCGAAGGCAGACGCTTAACTGACTGAGCCACCCGGGAGTCCCAAGTTATTTTTAATTTTATTTTATTATTATTTTTTAAAGATTTTATTTATTTATTTGACACACAGAGAGAGAGCACAAGCAGGGGGATCGGCAGGCAGAGGGAGAAGCAGACTCCCCGCCGAGCAAGGAGCCCGATGTGGGACTCGATCCCAGGACCCTGGGATCATGACCAAGCCAAAGGCAGACGCTCAACAGACTGAGCCACACAGGTGCCCCTATTTGAAGTTTAAAAAATCAAATTAAAAAAAATTTTTAAGATTTTATTTATTTATTTGAGAGAGAGAGAGAGAGAGCATACAAGCAGGGGGAGGGGCAGAGGGAGAAGCAGTCTTTCTGCAGAGCAGGGAGCCCAACTCGGGGCTCAATCCCAGGGCAGACGCTTAACCGACTGAGCCACCCAGGCACCCCTGTGGATTACCATTATTTACTATGATCATACAGCAGTGTTAGCAAAACTAAGAGTAGTAGTAGAGGAGGGAGTCCCAGCAAGGTTGCCAGGGGAACGATTCCTTAAAGAAATTTCAGAGTTTGCAAGAATGTTAAGATGTATGCTGTATAAATGTAAAAATTAAGGAAGAAGCAGCATCAGCTAATTCTTCAGGGGAAATTATGAAGTATGTCTAATTCTAATAATAAATGATTGTATGAAAGTCCATCACCTGCCTATCCACCAAAAAATGACTCCCTGGCACTTTTCCCCCACGACCACCCATGATCCAGTCTTGTTTGGCAAGTACAATAAACCTTCTTATATTACATTTTATGTAGGAACTGCATAATGTCGTTTTCAATTCATGTATCTGGATCCATACTAGCATTTCTCCTACCACGCTATGTTCTTTACAAATACTCATTTAATCTTCATGCTAACCCAATGAACTGTGCACTATTATTACCTCCATTTAACAGATGAAGAAATGGTGGCACAGACACTGAGTAACTTGTCCAGGGTCACACAGCCAGGTGAGTGGCAGTCGAGATTCAAATCCTGGTAGTTGGCTCCAGAGTGGATCTCCTACACTACATACCCCGATGCCTCACATTTTTTACTTTTACAAGTAAATAAATACCTGCCACCTCAATCTCAGAATGTAATCTGCCTTCTGTCTCCTGAAATGCCATCTCCCTTCCTTTTCCACAAATATAATTCAATTAATGGCTATTGGTATGCTACCATAAAACAGTTCCACTTTAGAGAATGGGGAACACAAAATAGAAATGTTTCTTCCCCTGATCTGAAGACAGAAAAAAAAAAAAATCACACTTCTCTTCCTTATTTCCATTTTCTTACATGCTACTTAAAAACAAGTTTAATTTCCCGAAATTTTGGGTATTTTACTGATATCCTAAACAACTAATATAATTTCACTAAGATTTTAACAAGGCCTAATATTTAGCTAATGTTAGTAAGCTAACCTCCCTGAAACAAAACCTATAACAGTAACAAATGGCATTTTTAAAGCTTCCAATAACCAAAACAGAACGGAGAAAATGCCCCTTCCTGGTTCTGTAAAGGCAAAGCTATTTTTCTCCCCTTCCAAATTAATTCTGTGGAGTGTGAAACATTAAGATGGTTTTCATTTCTGAATTTAAAAGGCAATTATGAACGGGAAGCAAAAAGGCACCCAGAATAATGGAATACGTGAAAATGCTTTCCCTTAATGTTTGATGAATATTCATAACCTACCAATTTAAAACCAACATTCTAAAGGGGTTAAGGTCTGGATTACAACCTGTATCTGCCGATGTAGGTTCCAATTTAGGAGCCTAACAGTTCCGTCAGACTACTCTTATTTAAAACCATCCTTTATTATAAGATCTTCAAACTGCCTTACAAGTTTTTTTAAAAATTGCTACAATTTTACGCAAAATATTTTGTCGTTTCAGAAACTCTTTCTATTTCTTAAAGATGAATTCGGATACTACCTCAGGTGAAAATACTGACAGATGACATTTCTGCACCGCAACAGGGGAAGGAGAGCTGATGTTTGGTGAGCGCCCCTGCATGCCAGAAACTGTCCCATAAAGCTCACTAAGACCATATGTATTTGTTTAGCACCACTTTTTAGTACTTTCCATAGTACCAACTTGGTGCAGGGCAGGCACCCAACAAATGTGTGCTGAGTGATTAACAAATGGGACAACCTACATGACTGAGAGTCCAACTACGGTGACTTAATTGCCATGAACACTCATTTTCAATATTAGAAAAAAATCTGACTTTGAAGGCAAATCCACCAACAGTTTTATGTAGGTATTCACATCCTACTCATTACCTCATTACCCTAAAATTTTTCTCTATTGTTATGAATTATTTCCTTAATGAAAAACGTACCTATTTCCATTAAGGCTTTCTAGTCCCTCCACATGAAAATTAGGACACAAAATCTAGTTTTGCGCTGCAGCTCGTTAGAATTCTTCTTTACTGTAAAACCGGAGAATTGCTACACTCAGCTTTTAGCCAATAATCCCCTTAGCACCGCGTCTGAAATTCTTCCAGACTCTGTCTAGCTTTAAGACATTTCATCCTATTATATGGTACAACCCACAAACCAACGTTTATCTGCCTATTGCGTGGCCTTCTAATATGAAATTTTTTTTCCGGAAACCAATGTTTAAATTCCTTAAACTTGCACGGCAGTTAACAGATGGCGATCGAAAGCCATCTATCTCCTCCTCCTCAGGACCTTCGGACAATTTCATGACCTTGCAGGGTTACTGCTTCAACATAATGGTTTCAAGACAGGGCTAGGTGTCTTTCCCTTCCGATCGCCATCAGGCGGATTTTTAAGGTCCCTTTTGCACCTGTACTACCATAAGCCCACGAAGGCACTTATTTTATTCAGCAGTGCCCAGCAAAGAGCCCGCGCTACATACACGTCCTGGCTGAATCGAACAGGTCTTACTGGTCCATGCAAACCCTGCCCAGCACTAGAGGGTTCCAAAAGGCGTCAAGGACAGAAAGCACAACCTAACCTTCCCTAGACCTTTTCTTAGGTCTTCCCCACCCCCTTTGTGGGCCCGGGGAAAGACTCCTCGGTCTTCACCAGCCCGCACGCAGCAGGGGCTCCGTGAGTGTTAGTTGAGTGAATCTCAGACCGCCCTGAAATCAATTCAGACTAAAGTCTCAACCCCGCGGTCCAAGATGACCGCTCCTCGTGGCCCTCACCCCGCCCCACCCCGCCTCAAGAGACGTGGCGAGCCCTTGCTGTCACCGCAGCCCCTTCGAGCACCCTTCCCGGATCGGAGGGGCTTCCTGCAATCTGGGCTTCCCGGGGCCTCCTAGGGACTGGGGGCCTCGCAGGCCCTGCGACCCCTGTCCTCCCACTCGCCTCCACTCGCTTCCTCTTCCCCCTAACCGAACTCCTCCATTCCTCGCAACCCTCCCGTTCCTTCCGCAAGCTGCCATACCATTGCGGCTGCACGGCGCAGGCCGAGAGCCCAGCGACGCCCGCCCGAGAGAACATGGTGGTACCGGCCCGGCTGAAGGTCGGTCAGACAGGCCTCACCACGCATGCGCGGGACCTTCCCGAGGCGCCCTCCCACCCAGTTTTCTCCTTTAGTCTCGCTTCCTCCCGCCGGACGGAGGGAAGCCTCGCGAGCCTTGGGTGCTCAGCCTCCGAAGGTCCCACCTCCTTCCGGCTCGCGGCTGGTATTTGGTCCGCCCACCCCTCCCCCCGCCCCCCGACAGCTTCATTCCGCTTCCGGCTGGCGAGGTGCTGGGCTTCAGCAAAGTTGTCGCTACAGTGGTCGCGATGGGGAAGTCAGATTTTCTTACCCCAAAGGCCATCGCCAACAGGATCAAATCCAAGGGGCTTCAGAAGCTGCGCTGGTATTGCCAGATGTGCCAGAAGCAGTGCCGGGACGAGGTAGGCGGGCCTGGATGGGGCCCTGCTGGAGATCCAGGTTCAAGCCCCTGACACTGGGGGTGAGGGAGTGGATCTCAGGTCTCTAGTCGTGGGTTCCGCGCTGGGCGAGTCAGCTTCTCAAGTCAGTAGGGCCATCCTTACCTGCAGCCCTCATCCTAGGGGGACCAGTGGTCTCTAACACCTCATTCCTCCACGATCTTCCTCCAAAAATAAATGAAATAAGAAAAGGTTTTGCAGCTCTCGTAGACGTGATGCTACTCAAGCTGTCATGAAACGGGGGGCGTTGAATAGTGCAGCGCCGGATGCCTGGGGGAGAACAGTAACAATCATCTCTGACCTGACTCGACTCAAGAGAAACAGGATGGTTAGGATTCACACCTCTTTTCGGGATTAGATGAAAAAGGACAACTAAGCTCTGGCACACTACTCACCTAACAAGCGTTTATGGAGCACCTACAGTGTGTCGGGCCCAGGGTATTACTGTGGATAGGATCGTGGACGGGAGTCAGACTGTCAGAATCCTGAATCCCAGCCGCGCCACTTCCTAACTATGTAGTTTTGGCCACGTTGCTTACATTCCCTCTGCCTGTATGCTTATCTTGTAAAGTGGAAATAACAGTTGTACCTACCGGTAAGATTGTGAGTTTTAAATCAGTGAATTATGCGTTCAGTGGCTCAGGGGGTCTTTGGGCAGATATAGGAAGTTTTGTATGCCATACAATGGAGTTTATACTTTTTTTCATTAATGAGGTGGATGATAAAGCACCTTGAAGAATTGAGAGCAAGCTAGTGACAGGATCCTATTTTTCTCTGGAGACTGAGTTGGATTGGGTAGGTGCAGGGGAACATTGGGTAATTGGAAGAATCTACTCGAGTGTTTCTGCAGCGAGAGATGAGATACTTAAGTAGGACTTACACTGAATAACACTGATGCAGTTTTTCCTTTTCATTTCTCTCCAGTTCTTTCTTTTTAATAGTCAAGGTGAAATTCCCACACAGAAAACTAGAAACTAGTACAGTGAACATTCATATATCCATTACCCATATTTAACATTTTAAGCAACTTGCCTATCTTTACTTTTTTCAGAAGTTTTTTTTTAAAAGATTTTATTCATCTCTCTGACAGAGAGAGAGACAGCGAGAGAGGGAACACAAGCAGGGGGAGAGGGAGAGGGAGAAGCAGGCCTCCCACTGAGCAGGGAGCCTGATGCAGGGCTGGATCCCAGGACCCTGGGATCATGACCTGAGCCGAAGGCAGATGCTTAACGACTGAGCCACCCAGGCGCCCCTCAGAAATATTTTAAAGTAAGTTGCAAATATCGGGATATTTCATCTCTGAATACTTAGGTATTTAAATACTTAAATACCTAAGTATTCTAAGATATTTGGCTATTTTTCAAAATAGCCACGATGAACATCATCCCACATAACAAAATTAATAAAAATTCCCTTATGTCATCTGATACACACTCCATATTCACATGTCCTCACTTGTTCCCACAAATGCTTTTTAAAAGTTATTTTCAAACCAAGATCGAATCAAAAGCTATGAATTGGATTTGTTATTTGGACTTTAAAAAATAGATTTTTTTTTAAGAGCATTTTTAGGTTCACAACAATAATGAGCGGAAGGTACAGAGATTTCCCATACACACTCAGGCCTCACGTATATACAACTTCCCCAGGATCAGCATCTTGCAAAAGAGTAGTACTTTTGTTACAATCAATAAAGCTACATTGACACATCATCATCACCAGAGTCTTTAGTTTATAGTAGGGTTCACTGTTGATGTTGGATGGTCTATGGGTTTGGACAAACGTATAATGACACATATATCCATCACTGTAGTATCATACAGAATAGTTTTGTTTCCTTAAAAATTTCTGCAGTTGGTTATTAGGGCTTTTATTTCTCTCTCAATTCTAAACTGAGTATAGAACCCACTTCCCTCACCCTCCCTTCTGCCCCCCTGAAACCCAATTATTTTTCTTTTTTTTTAGTTAATTTTTTTATATGCCTATAGTTGACACACATTACACACACATTACATTAGTTCCATTAGTTTCAGGTGTACAACATAATTTATACCTTATGCATATACAAGTTTATACCTTATGCTGTGTTCACCACAAGTATAGCTATCATCCGTACCATACAACATTATTACTATACCATTGACTATATTCCCCATGCTATCTTTTTTTTTTTTTAAAGATTTTATTTATTTATTTGACAGAGAGATAGAGAGAGAGCGCAAGTAGGCAGAGTGGCAGGCAGAGGGAGAGGGAGAAGCAGGCTCTCTGCTGAGCAGGGAGCCGGACATGGGGCTCAGTCCCAGGACCCCAGGATCATGACCTGAGCCGAAGGCAGCCGCTTAACTGACTGAGCCACCCAGGCGCCCCCCCCCCCATGCTGTACCTTTTATTCCCATGACATATTCATTCCATCACTGGAGACCTATATCTCCCACTTCCCGTCACCGGTTTTGCCCATCCTCCCACCCCCTTTTCCTCTCCCCTCTTGGCAACCATCAGTTTGTTCTCTGTGTTTATAGGTCTGATTGTGCTTTTGTTTTTGTTTATTCATTTGTTTTTTAGATTCCACATATGGGTGAAATCATGAAATTTGCCTTTCTCTGACTTATTTTACATAGCATAATACCCTCTAGGTCCATAGTGTTATAAATGGCAAGAACTCATTCCTTTTTATAGCTGAGTGATATTCCATTGTGTATGTCTTTATCCATCTTCTTTATCCATTCATCTATCACTGGATTCTTGAGTTACTTTCATATCTTTGCTATTCAGTTGTTTTTCTGACACTGGCTTGAAGAGACTAGGCCAGTAACTGCCTTGGAGCATTGCCACTTTCTGGTATGAAACAATTAGGTTTTCTTGTGGTTGTCTTTCACCTTCCTTCTCTAACTTATAGTTTCTATAAACTGGAACTTAGATCTGAAGGCTTGATTAGGTTTAGGTTAAATATTTTGGGGAAGACTACTTGATAGGTGATCCCATGTATTTCCTATTACATCACATAAGGAAGCCCATAAATATCTGGTAGTGCTAGGATATTTGAGTAAATATGACAGCCTGTAAAGTAATGTTAGAAAGTAATATTTTTCCTCTTGCAAGAGCAAGTAACTAGTAAAGAATATATCTAGTTTCCCATCAGTCTTTTACTTAGGTGTTTTAGCATCCTTGCTTGAGTCCATTATTGCCTTAAGAGTTGCAAAGTGGTTGTTTTTCTATATTTTTCTAAATTTATTATTGGCTACCATTCTTTTCTAAAAAATGTCCTTTTTCTCATTAAGTAGGCCTATTTGGTTATCCTTAAATGTTACCCTAAATTATAATTCCTATGAGAAAAGGAGGTTAAAGGCTTAATTCTTTCCTTTGGTTACCAATTTCAGAGTAAGACACTTGTGGTGGTTCTGTCCTGTTTGCCCTCAAATCTGTTTATTGCCTTCCCTACCTGGGAGGGTGACCTGTAGGAGGAGAAGTTAGCCCCTCTAAGGTCCTCCCCTCTCTCAGTGTTGGAAAATTGAGGGAGAAGATCAGATCCAGAGTATCCCCTTCTGCCCATCCACTCATGGGTTTCTAGAATTTAGTAACATCATTTTGTTTTCATTTTACTGATTTATTTTCAATTCATGGAAAGTAGTACTGGGTTTTTCATTTATGAGACTGATACTAAGTTTCCTTTTAAGATACAATTAAGTAAGAGTAATTCACAGGTACTACACAGATGAGGCAGGAATAGTGTAGGTAGTCCGTGGGCGACCAGAGCTTAGGAAGTTTATCAGGATGGAGCATTGACATCAGGCCAGTGGCGTGGGATTGAGCCGAGGGACAGGAGAAGAGCTCTTAAGGAGGCCGAGAGTGGACTTAGTGGTACGTGGAAGGGAGACGTAGAGGAGGACTCGAGGATGCCTGTCTCTAGGGTCCTGGCTGTGGGTGTGGGATTGTGCTGTTCACCGAGATGGGGAATACAGGAGGAGAGACACATTTTTCATTTCTCTTTCTATGAAGAACCAGGTGTAAATGTTAAGTTGAGTAGATACAAGTCAAAGCTTGTAATTTTTTTATAGTCATCTGAAGAAGATGCAGATTTAGTGTATTTCACATGAGGTTTCTGTAATATGCCGCAGTGTGTTTTGGATAATGAACTAAAGTAGAGTGAAAATAGTCCCCTTCATGGAAATTCACTACTAGCCCATCTTACTTCATTCCATCCCTCCAAGCACTTGCACAGCCCTACATGAAGTAGGTGCTCAGTAGAATTTGTTAAAGTGATTTAAAAAACAAAGTCACTCTTCTGGTACTGTGCCCTGTCACATTTCTTACTAATGTCTGTTTTCCAAAGCACTGTTTTTCTCTCTTTAATCTGGAATAATTCTTTGGTTAGCAGTGTTGCATAACTCAACCTTGTAAAAAACTTGTAAATAAAAATAATAGTGTGCTTAGAGCTAGTGATTTTTCTTTTTTTTTCCCTTTCTTTTCCTTTTTCCTATTTTTTTTTTTTGCTTTACAATTTATTATCAAAGAGTAGCTTTTTAGGGTTGATTAAATACTTCTGTTTAGGGCCCATTGTGATGACCTAAATCAGAATGTAACTACTACCTTTACATTTTTGTAGAATGGCTTCAAATGTCACTGTATGTCCGAATCTCATCAGAGACAACTCTTGCTGGCTTCCGAAAATCCTCAGCAGTTTATGGATTATTTTTCAGAGTAAGTAACTTGAAGACATCCTTTTCTCATAAGCTTTATTGAGTTGGACATTTAGTAGATGCTTAGTATTTTCTATATTGGGAGCTGTGTTTATTCCTTACACATTAACACAATAGCTGTATTATCCTGTGCTCAGGTTTTGTTTTCCTTTGACAGTTTATCAGAGTATGAAATTGTTGCAAAAGTGGTTCTCACAATTTAGTCTTGCACTTCAAGCATAAAAAACTCTCTTTCTAACTCAGTTGTGGCTCAGAGCATAGCTCTGGAGTCAGACTGCCTACCTTAAACCTGCAAATCCAGGCTTCTCTACTCATGAGCTGTGTGACTGGCTGAACCACTTACATTTGTTTGTGCTTTTGCCTGCTCATCTGTAAAATGGGACTAAAAACAGCAGCGTCTTCCAAGCGTTTGCTTTATTTTCTAGAGCTTATATAAAGATTAATGAGTTAATACTTTTAAAGTGTTTAGAAGAGTACCCAGTACTCGATTAATAGCTGTTAATTATTATTACTATTAATGTTTAGTTTCCTAGCTCTTTCTTTCCAAAGTTCTAGGATGGAGCGTTGACATCAGGCCAGTAGTGTGGGATTGAGCCGAGGGACAGGAGAAGAGCTCTTAAGGAGGCCGAGAGTGGACTTAGCACTTAAGCACCCTTAAAAATTATTGAAGAGCCCCAAAGAGTTTTTGTTTATGTTTGATATTGATATAGTGCTATTTGTAAGTTAGAGATTAAAAATGAAAAAAAATTAATGTATTTATTAATTTATTTAAAATAATAATAAACCTATTACATGTCAAAATAAATGAATTTTTTAATTTAAAAAGCCTATATTTTCTTTTTTTTTTAAACCTCTATTTTCTAAAACAAAAAAGTAAGAGTGGCACTGTTTACATTTTTGCAAATCTCTCCAATGTCTGACTTAATAGGAGACAGTTGGATACCACAATTGCTTCTGCATTCAGTCTGTTTCAAAATGTTTTGGGAAGCACTTAAAGAAAGCCCACCCTGTTCATAGATGTATAGCTGGAAGGGGGGAATATTTTAATAGCCTTTTTCAGATAATTTTGGATGTTCTTCTTTGATACTACATCAAAACAACGGCATGGGAGTTTTTTAAACTTTTTTCTTTAATATTTATTTATTATTAATTTAGAGAGTGTACACACCTGTGCATGAGTGGGAGGATGGGCCGAGGGGGGAGAGAATCCACAAGCAGACTCTCCGCTGAGGGTGGAGCCCAACGCAGGGCTCATTCATGACCGGAACAAAATCAAGAGTCAGCGGTTCAACCGACTGAACCACCCAGGCTTCCCTGGCATGAGTAGTTTCTTAAAGATCAGTTGCAGTGTGGAATCTGAAACCATATCAGCAAACTTTTTATATTCTATTACATTATGATCCCTCGATCTTTCACTTTAAATGGATCTCGTACCCATGCATGATTTTATATCATCATGCATTGGTCATTTGGAAAATATTGGTTCACTGAGTATTCTGAATGGTGACACATTTTGTTACACAGTAGCTATAAAATCATATTTATTAATGTGAGCATCAGTGTCATCGGAAATGTCTTTAAGTTTTGGGACGTATGTCAAACTCACAGTGACTGATGCTAGTTTACCAGATTCAAATTTTTGCTCGAAAGCTCAAATTTTATCATTGGCAACAAATACCATCCATTGTTTTCCTTGATATGACAAGGCTCCCTTTGTTTATGTTTGAGGAAATGTCTACTAAATATCCAATTTGGAATAATCATGGTTGATTTGTCAGTCATTCTTTCCAATAAAAATGGTGCTCCGTGAAAAAAGGTAGTTCAGCGCAAAGCTCAGACGATTGCGCAAGTGCTTTGCTCAAGACAATCACTGTCCAGCAACAGAAGTAGTTTACTCATAATCCCATTTCATCACATAGGGTAGTGGACAGAGGTAGCCCCACAGGTTGAGATTTAATCCTGTTACTGATACTGCTTTGTCAAGGACCTTCTCAATGAGACTGGCATTGACTTTCACCGAGAGCGCCTGCCCATGAAGAAGACCTGGGCCGCTAGTCCAGGGTGGCCTCACTGCCTACTGCCTGGACTTGGCTAAGATGCCAGCAGGTTCTCCCTGCATGGCTTTCGTGCCATCAAGGCAAGTAGCACAGTGTAAAAGGGCAGAAAGGATTTATCTGTGAACCGCCTAAGAACATCTGGAATACACTGGCTACATGTGCCACATTTGGGGAAATAGCAGTCTGGCCAGAGCCATCCACACTGGAGCTTTCCTCTCTACGCCTGTCCACTTGTCCTCGGTAGCTGCCCTCCGCTTCCGCCAGCCCCCTGGAGGGTCGCTTGTGCCTCTTTCCATCTTCCTTCTATCTTTTCTCAGTGGATGGTGCTTAACTGTCCGTGAACACCTCTCTGTTTTCCATTCTTTCCTACTCCTCCTCCCTCTGCTTACTTTTTTCCTTAACCCTCTGCCTGTCCCCCCAGCTCCTCAAATGCAAGAACGTTCTTCAGGACACCCGCTTGGCTTCCTTCCCTCCATAGTACAGGGGTTCCAGGAGTTCCGTTATTCTTGCAGCTGTTAACCTTTGTGTTGGATGACTCCTAAATCTTACCGTTCATTCCTAACATCTGTCTTAAGGTGTAGATTTTTTTTTTCTCTGCACAGTTCTATGTTTCTGAAGGCTCTCTCAGAGCCAACATTTTAAAGCTAAAGGCAGTATTCTGCCCACCACACCTGCTTGTTATCCTGGGCTGGCTGATAACTGCCTACCCGGAATGCGAGGCTGGGAAGTCCCTGTTGTCAATTCTCCTCTACGGTGTCCTTTAAACTTGCATCCTCTCCATTCTCACGGCTCTAGTAATAATAGTTCTCATCATTTCTCGCCTAAATTAATTCCATGAATTCCTCACTGGGCTCCCAGCTGCAGCTTCCGCTCCTCCCAGACATGTTTTATGCCGGTGGATCACAAACCACTACATGCATCCGAATCACCTGCAGGGCTTGTGACCACAGTGGCAGGTTCTGAGTCAGTAGATCTGAGGTGGGGCTGGAGACTTGGCATTTCTATCTAGTTCCCAGGTGATGTTGATGCCGCTGTGCTGGGGACCACACTTTGAGAATTCTTGTTCTATACTTTCCACAGGATTATCTTTCTAAATCACAGATTTTCACAGACTAATTCCTAAATAAATTATTTGGTGCTTTTCCACTGCACGCATAAAACCCACCCTCTTTAGCATAACATTCAAGATACTTCAAAGATTAGCCCTACCAGTATTTTCCAGCTATTGTCTTCCACCCCCGCCCCATTATTCTATTCTGTTCAATCCCACTGTGTCCCTCATTTCTATCTACTCTTAACATTAGCTCAATTAGATTATCATTTCCCAGATGTGATGCTTTCATATCTCTCTGCCATCTGGGAATGGCCTCTTCCTCTTCATCTCTAAAGTCCTGTTTATACTTCACTGCACATATTAGAGATCACCTCTGGGCATCTCCCTCGACTCCCCTGATACTTTGTTATATCTCTTTTGCAGTTTGATTTCTGTTATGATTGCTTCTGCTAGATTGTAACCTGGGTCAAGATTCCTGTTTTATTCACCTATGTTTACCTAGCACTTAGCATGGTACTCAGTTCAGAGGGACACGGTAAGTGCCAATTGCCTGTGGAATAGGGAAGTTTTGTTACCAGGTGTTGTACGCAAACAAGGAATCATGGAAAACTACATCAAAAACTAATGATGTACTATATGGCGACTGACATAACGTAATAAAAAAAAAAAAAGAAGAAGAACTGCGTTATTATGCCACATTCAGTAGCACTAAGAGACTTGATGAAGGAACCTCTGCAAAGATGTTTAGTCAGTTTGGTTACGGCTGCTCCAGTTTCAACTCCAGACTGACTTTTAACTATAGTTCTTAAAAGTTACACTCTTTCGGGATTCCTTCCTTTTTTAATTTTTAAAGGTTCGTAATAGATATTCACATGGATGTCTTGTATATCATTTGGGCGTTCACACTATGCTGGCTTACATTTCAGGAAGATGATGCTTTATATTTGTAGAATTACCATAATGCTCTCTTTCCTTTCCTTATTAGGGAATTCCGAAATGACTTCCTAGAACTTCTCAGGAGACGCTTTGGTAAGCATCCGAGTATTGTGCATATAACAATGTCATAATCTTATAACCTGCGCAGGATTGACAGTGTCGTATTTTGTTCTTAGGCACTAAGAGAGTTCACAACAACATCGTTTATAATGAGTATATCAGCCATCGAGAGCACATCCATATGAATGCCACTCAGTGGGAGACTCTGACTGATTTTACTAAGTGGCTGGGCAGAGAAGGTAAGAATAAGACAGGATTTAAATAGTTGTTACGTGGCTCCAATGCAGGGAGAGAGAATTGTCATAGTTTCTGTGTAAATTTACAGAAACAAGGATGAGTAGGGCAATTAAAAACTCGTGGACAGGAGCAGAATCTTCCAGGATTGATTTCATTTGTTACACTTGAATATGAGTGTCTGGAATGGTTCTTTTGATAGTTCAAAGATGTATCACCGAAGCATCCTCTCATTTGGGGTAAGAATTATTATCAGTCCTTCCTTTTTTATCGCTGTATTCATTTTACTTTCAGAAACTTTTGTTACCCCGCTTAAGGAGGTTTTTATTTATTTATTTTTAAAAAACATTTATTTGTTTATTTTAGAGA
Source organism: Phoca vitulina (assembly GCF_004348235.1). NCBI lineage: Eukaryota > Metazoa > Chordata > Mammalia > Carnivora > Phocidae > Phoca > Phoca vitulina. The sequence goes on along the minus strand of NW_022589736.1, from coordinate 9,559,241 downwards.
GAGAGAGAGAGTACAAGTGGGAGGGGCAGAGGGAGAGTCTGAAGCAGACTCCACACTGAGCAGGGAGCCCGTAGGGCTCGATCTCAGACCCTGAGATTACAACCTGAGCCGAAATCATCCAGGCACACCACAAGCTTTTTAACATTTTATTTCAGTTTATTCCATTTCTGATCTTCCTAGGCTGAAGCTAGGGAGAAGAGAGGAGAAAGAAATTTTCTGTCAATGTATTACTTATTCAGTGTGTTACTTTACTCCATTGTATGGGGAAAATTTCTACTTAGTAAGTTAGCAGAATATCATGTACTCCTTGTATGTTAAATACTTAGAAACAGTTAAATAAGCGAGGTAATACTTCTTTCGTGTGTTTCCCTTGCTTAAATAGTTGACTTAACCTAGCTAGTTAAAAATCAGAATAATAATTTTTTCTGTTTAAGGAGATAAAATATTCTACTTAAAATACCTAAGTTTCATCAGCTGTGAATATGGAAAATTTGTGTGCTGCATGAATTTGTGTATTTGAATGTGTTTGAATGAATGTATTTGTTTTAACTTTTTTAAATTAAATTTTATTTTATTATGTTTGTCACCATACAAAACTGAATGAATGTATTTGAATGAATAAGCACATGATGCAGAGATAAAACACATTTGTATTTACTTTTAGTTTTGATTGTATGCAAAAAAAATTTTTTTTTTAAGGTTTGTGCAAGGTGGATGAGACCCCGAAAGGCTGGTATATTCAGTACATAGACAGGGACCCAGAAACTATCCGCCGGCAACTGGAACTAGAGAAAAAGAAGAAGCAGGACCTTGATGATGAGGAAAAAACAGCCAAATTTATTGAAGAACAAGTGAGAAGAGGTCTGGAAGGGAAAGAACAGGTGGGCAACAATATCATTCTGGGAGGCAACAGAGAAAGGCTTCAGGAAGCAAAATTTTTAAGCATTGACTTGAATTTTGTAGGTCTTGTTCCTTAATTAAGAGAAGAAAGAACATGGCCAAGTATAAAAGCCCAGGTTTTGGAGTTGAGATAAATCTGGGTTCAATTCCTAACTTACTGACTCACGGTCTCGTAGAATTATATAATCTTCTAAACCTCGGTTTCCTTATCCCTAAGGCAGAGGCGATAGCCAATGGGGAAGACAGAGCAGATCACATTACTGGGCTGGAATTAACGTAGTGCTGGAGTTAAACACAGTGTGGGAACCTATAGGGCCAGCATTTACCCCATTCTGGGGAGGATGCAGAGTATCTGAAGGTAGATACAACCTCTGGGCTTGAAGAATCAATGGGCAAAACCCAGACAAATGGGGGAAGGAAGACATGGTTCAGGTGGTTCAGATGTTGGAATAACTAGAGTAAGGCATTTATTTTAACAAATATTTATTGGGTACGCCCTTCTTCTAGGCACTGGGGATAGAGCAGTAAACAGAAGGTAAAAACTCACTGCCTCATGGTGCTTACGTATCAAAAGTACAGGAAAATATAACCTAGTATATATGTGAAACTACTAGCCATTTAGTATTTTTAAAAAGCTTCTGTGGTATAAGATACATGTGATAAAGTGTATGATGGGCGTTAATCTTAAGGTGACAGCTCAGTGAAATTTTACACATGTATGTGTCTTTAGCAGGATGGATGGAAGTAGATGGATGGATAGCCTATGTAGCAACCCACCAGATCAAGAAATAGACCATTTCCAGGGGTCATCGTCATCCCCAGTTAATAGTCCCCGTCCCCCAAGAAGGAACCAGGGTTCTTCTGGTACCACTGTTGATTATCTGTTAGTGTGTTTGTGAACTTTGTAGAAATGTGATCATACCATATACTCTCTGTCTGGCTTCTTTAACTTAAACAGAAGTTCTTTATGTTTCCTGTACCTATATTCTTTCCTATCAGTGTTTAACTCTTTTTTAAAAAGTGATGTCTGCTATTCCATTTTATGAACGTCACACAATTTATCCATTCTCCTTTTGAGAAACATGTGGATTGTTTTCAGTTTTTGGCTATGGTGAATACAGCTGCTCTGATCATTAGTGTACATGTCTTATAGAAGCTGTTTTGTACAGAGAGATGCAGGAAGTAGTCGGCAATAAGAAAGTAAAGATCCGTTCATGAGTCAACTTTTATACCATGTTAGTTGACCTCCTTGATAAGTGATGGGTGTGCATGTGTATTATGGTACTCTTTCCATATCCGTGTATTCATATGCGTGTATTCACACAGCCTTTTAGGAGTTTTCTGTATTAAATTAAAATAACAATGGTTATTAAACTGCTGTAACTGTCAAATTTAAACCCTTGCCTAAGATTGAAAGTTCTTTATTCTTGAAATTCTTCTCTTACCTTTTTCATTTTAAACCTCTGCTTTCAATAGAGGGAAAATGGTAATTTCCTATTGTGGAAATTAAGAAGGATCACATCATGTACAGAGGAAATTGGTTTACTTTTTGGAATAGCATTGTTTTTTAACATTTTAGCGTAATTCTACTAAAACCTTCAAGTTAATTCGTACTTTTCAAGTATAAATAGCATCTTCCCCTAAAAGGCAGTGGAAGTCCTACTGATTAGTGCTTCCTCATTGCACTCTTAAATATTATAAATTTTTAAAAAGCAACATCATGTCTTTCGCCTTCCTTTGTGAGATCCTAATGGAGAAAGAATATCTCAGCAGGATCTCAAGAACAACATTTTTATTAATAGAAAAAACAATCAACATTTGTTAAATCAACATTTATCAAACACTATTGCAGGCATTATGCTAAATGCTTCCTTTATGACATCCCTACATATGCATATTATTCCCATTTTAAAGACAGAATAGTTGAGGTACAGGGAGATCGTGAGATTGACAGGTGATGAAGCTAATAATGTGCAGAGGTGGGTTTGACCTGCAGTTCTGTCTGAGTTCGTTTTAGGTTCTTGATCTTACACTAAACTATCCCACAGTATAGAAGTGTTTTGCTTTTTAAAGTAATCCTCTAGCTAAAATTCTTTTTTTCTTTTTTTAAGACTTTATTTATTTGAGAGAGCAAGCGAGAGAGAGCATGAGCAGGGGAAGGGAGAGGGAGAAACAGACTCAATGCAGGGCTCAATCCCAGGACACTGGGACCATGACCGGAGCCGAAGGCAGATGCTTAACCGACTGAGCCACCCAGGTGCCCCATCCTCTAGCTAAAATTCTTAAGGTTTATTGTTTTATGTTGTTTCCTGTTTAAATTATAGTAGAAATAAAAATGTAAGTAGTCTTCTGAGATGTGGTACAGAGAAGCCACTTTTTTCCCCTTTAGAATAATTCTTAGTTGAAGAATATTTGCAGTACATATAATTTCTTAACAAGCTCTTAATCATTTTATTTTTTTATTAAGATTTCATTTATTTATTTGAGAAAGCGAGAGAGAACGAGCAGGGGGAGGGAGAAGCAGACTCTCCGCTGAGCAGAGAGCCCAATGCGGGACTAGATCCCAGGACTCTGGGATCATGACCTGAGCTGAAGGCTGATGCTTAACCGGTTGACTGAGCCATCCAGGTGCCTGGATTTTCATCATTTTAGAGCTGCATGTTGGAGCTGCCTTGCAACATGGGTAGCAAGTCATAATTGGGACTATTGAATATTGATAGTAAATGCACTGTGAACCAAACCTTCATACTCTTTTTTTTTTTTTCCTTTTAGGAGGCTCCTATTTTTACAGAATTAAGCAGGGAAAATGATGAAGAAAAAGGTGGCTTTACTTTTTTTCTTATTCTTCTTTTAATATGGATGATTTTATATTGGCTCTGCCAAAACCTAGCACCATGTTTAGGGGCAAGATGTATAATCTGTCTGGATTGCATTGTTTTTACCGATTTATGAAAAGGTAACAATAAATCAGGTAGGATGCTTTCAGCTGCAAGTAACAAAACCGACCAAAATTAGCCTAAATAATAAGGAAATACCTTGCCAGAACAAGAGTCCCAGAGGTAGGGCGGTTCTGGATGCCAGGCCATCCATCAGGAGCTGGACACAAGGTGGTGGTAGGCACTTTCAGCCATCGTATGCACACCCAACAATGTCCAAAGGATGACAGAGAGCATCTCTTCTGGAGTCCCCTGTGAGCAGGAAAACTTTTCCTAGGAGACACTCCTCCAGGCAGCAGACTTCCTTTTGAATATCACTGGCCAGTCCATATCAGCCTCCACCTCAAGAATAGGCACTGGGAAAGGAAGTGGCATCATTTTGATTGGTTTAGAGCAAAAGAACCTTACTATTTACCTCCCGAAGCCCCCCACCTCCTAATCCCATCACTTTGGGCATTAGGTTTTCAACATATCAGTTTTAGGGGGATGCAAACATTCAGACTCTATCATCCTCCAAGCCATGCGTGAGAGGTGTAAGACACAAAATTGGAGTCCTGTCCCCTTAGCACGGGGAGAGGGGGCCCGTGGAGATGGGGAGCGGCCAAGGCAGTCCCCTATAGCTTGATCATATGTAGATCTTTCCCAGCTCTGTGAGCATCCGTTCACTATTATCTGCGGGAATTCATCATCTCTGGATAGGAGCATTCCAGCTCTCATTTATTCAAAATGTCCGTGAGCTTTCTTTGTGGATACATTGTGGTGTCTTATCTGATAAGTTTTATAAGTTTCCTGAAATATATATACACACACACACACAATATATATATATAATACATATGATGAAATATACATGTAAAAAAATACATCATTTTTTTTCTTCCAGTTACATTTAATTTGAATAAAGGAGCATGTAGTTCAGCAGCAACGTCATCCAAATCAAGGTGAGCTCCATGAACATACATCTTAGAACCTGAGAATTTTTGTGAGATATTGATTACTACACTTTGAAAGCGCAGGATTGTGAATTACTTTTTTCTGGTTGTAATTTTCTTCTTTGTCTCATTTTTGTTTGACGGTGGTTTTCTTTTGTTAGCACCTGTCTTTTTCCTTACCTGCCCGTGATACGATGCTTCTGAGGAAAGGCACATTTTGATTAAATGCCTCACATGACAAGTGTTTGCTTTTCTCTGAGTCCTTCTCTGCTTAGTGGCTCCCCTAAGCTATTGCAGTGCTATGGATTTTTCTATCACAGCCCGCTCACCAAATTTAAATATTAGCTTGGGTATACAGTTTTTGTTCTGCCTACTGTGTTAAGATTTTGTGAGAACAGAAACTAGGTTATTCACCCGCCTTCTTAGGCCCTGGTAAAGTATAAATGCACCAGAAGGCACGTACTCGTAGTTGTGCTCCCGGCTGCCTGGTGTAAGTAGCCGAGCAGGGCCTGACCAAGCTTTTCTATAAAAGGCCACATAGTAAGTATTTCAGACATGATTGGCCGGTTGTCTTTGTCACAGCCACTTGACTGCCATTGGAGTGAGAAAGCAGCCACAGACAATGTGCCAACAAATGCACGTGGCTGTATTCCAATATGATCTTACTTATAAATACAGGCGGCAGGCTGCATTTGGCCCTCAGGTTGGAGTTTGCCAAACCCTGACATAGCATGTGGTCAGGTTGGTTCTGTTCCCTTTTCATGTTCTCTTCTCTTGCGGTTCTTATCTGTTTTTTCACCAAATATTTATTCACGATCTGTGATGCGCAACGTGTCCAGTTTGGTTATGGAGATTCAAAACAAAACAAAACAAAACGGTAAGATATTCAGGAAGATGCCTTCCCAGCGTCTACCAGAATTTCGTTTTGAGTTGGCCAATATTTATTTTACTTAGTATTTTATTTATTTATTTTTATTTTTATTTTTTAAAATATTTATTTATTTGAGAGAGACAGAGATAGAGAGACCCCGAGCAGGAAGGAGGGGGAGAAGCAGACACCCTGCAGAGCAGGAAGCCTGATGCGGAGCTTGATCCCAGGACCCCGGGACCATGACCTGAGCAGAAGGCAGACGCCCAACCATCTGAGCCACCCAGGCACCCCTTTACTTAGTATTTTACGTGTTGTTTATTTAAGACCTAACTCAGTTTTCTTGGTTAAGTTATAGGCTAGTGCTTCTTGGCACAGCTAGAAAAGTGGCCAGGAGAAGTGAAGGAAATAGAGGAGCAATGTATAACTGCTTCTCTGGGCTTGCCAGAGATCTTCACTTTGATCTAAATGCTTCAGAATTGATACGTACATTAGATACCATGAAGGACATGGTTAATTGGGTCCCACATACAGTACATTTGAAAAGAAAATTCTTTTCAAAATATTGGTAGGATATGACCTGGAAGACAGAGTCAAATATATCCAGTCACACACGCCTTATGGTTTTAGACCCGTACATGTTTCTCTCCGTTCTCCTTTATTATTTGTTATTCCTGAGTGTAGGTAAATGTTAAAATTGGTCCCAGTGGCCCCCAAATTGGTCTCCCTTGTATTAGTTTTCTATGGCTGCTGTAACAAATTACCATAAACCAAGTGTCTTTTTTTTTTTTTTTAAGATTTTATTTATTTATTTGAGAGAGAGCAAAGTGAGAGAGAGAGCGCGAGCAGGGGGAGGGGTGGAGGGGACGAAGGCTCCCCACCGAGCAGGGAGCCCAATGGGGGGCTCGATCCCAGGACCCTGGGATCATGACCTGAGCCAAAGGCAGATGCTTAACTGACTGAGCCATCCAGGCACCCCAAACCAAGTGTCCTGAAACAACAGAAATGTGTTCTGTCTCTGGAGGCCAGAAGTCTGAAGTCAGTATCCCTGAGCCAAAATCAGGCCACATGCAGGGCGGCACTTCCTCTGGAGGCTCTGGGGGGATTCCTGTCTTTGCCTTGCCCAGCTTCTGGTGGCTTCTGGAGTTCTTTAGCTTGTGGCTGCATCCTTCAGTTTCAGAAGCAGTGTCTTCACATTTCTCTTTGCTCCATCTTCACGTAAAAAGATGCATGTGGTTGCATAGAGAGCCCGCTCAGGCAACCCAGGATAATCTCATCTCAGAATCTATAACTTAATCTCATTTGCAGAGACCCTTTTCCAAATAAGGTAACATTTATTAACTCCAAGGATGAGGACCTGTTATCTCGGGTCTGCTAGTTAGCCTTCTATAGCCCGATGCCAGGCTCTGATGTTACTAGTAAAAATAGTTTTATTTGACTAAGTTCTGTGAGTTCAGTCTCGAGTATCTATAATAACTCATATATAGTGTCTCAAATAATACAATGGAAAGACTCATCTAAATTTTCTTTTTCTGAGATTATGGTCCATTTTTATAGAGTTTGAGATTTATTTTCCTGTTGATTTATATCTCTTGTATATCTGAAACTCAGAATGAACAAAAGGATCTAGATACAAAAAATTGATACTTTAGATTATATGGAGGCACAAAGATAAGCCCTGCTTCTCCAGTGTTTGAACAGAGGTTACTCAGTTTCCATTTCTCTTTTGGGGCTTCTCTTCTTTAATTGTGTTAGGACCCACTCCAGTTACTGAAAGCAGAAATCTAGGGCTGTTCTAGAAGCAAACGTTCCATTTCCAGTCTGTTCCCGTTCATTTCTTGCCTTGATTTGAGCCCCATCTTGCCCCGTCTCAATTTGTCAGCCTCCAATAGCGTCTTTGGGGAGGAGGGGTGTTACTGTTAGAGCAGGTAGTGTAAGATCAAATACAGTGCACAGCTGGGGCGCCTGGGCGGCTCGGTGGGCTAAGCGTCCGACTCTTGATTTTAGCTCAGCTCATGATCTCAGGGCCGTGAGACTGAGCCCCGCATCGGCCTCCCCACTTGGTCGGGAGTCTGCTTGAGATTCTCCCTCCCTCTCCCTCTGCCTCTCCCCCTCTGTGTGCTCATGCACTGGGGGGTGCTCGCTCTCTAAAAAAGTAAATTAATTAATTAATAATAATACACAGCTGAAAAAAATAGACTATTTTGTTTTGCATTTTACTTTAATGTTCATTATTGAGATTGTTATTTAAGTTTCTACTCTTAAAATGATTTGTATAGGTATTCTTTTTTGACTCTAGTGTTTTTAGGATAGGGATTATCACTTTGAAAGCTTGGTAAAATTTGGTAAAATATTGTGCTAGTATCTTTTACAGGTGAGGGAATACTTTTTTACTACTGATTCAGTTTCATTATGGTCATTAGTTTATTCAACTTCTCGATATAATCTTGATCATACAAATTTCAATAATTCGTATAATTTTGATTTTTCTACAATATTCTTTTTACCTAGGCTCTCAAATTTGCTATTTTATTAATCTTTTAGAATACCAACTTTTTGTTTTCTTGAAATTGTCATTTCTTTGGTTTCTGTGTTACTGACTTCTGTCCTTCATAATTTCTTCTGTCAACATTTCTTATATTCTTCCTTATTCATTTTAGCTCTAATAGAATCGTGATATTGCAAGCAGGAGGATCTTTCTAAATGTCTTTCTTTCACCTGCGGGATAATGTCATTTTTGTCCATGCTACTGATCCGGTGCCTCTCCCGCCCCTTGCCCTCCAGCTATGCTAAATTATTTGCCCCATCCTAAGTGAGCCACGGTGGCTCACCCTTTCTTGCCTTTACATGTTCTGTCCTTACTTCCCGGAATGCCCTTCCGGGTCTGTTCTCCCACCCTGTCGTGAGATCCTGATGGGCTGTTCTGTTTGTGTTTTTATCACCATTGCTTGTCACGCTGTAGACATTTAATAAGGCCAAATAAATGTTCTTGATAGGAAACTTTCTTTCTCTTCAGTTTAGTTTTTTTGTGCGGTGACATACATATAACATAAAGTTGACCATTTTCACCATTTCTAAGCATACAGTTCGGGCGATTCATGTCACGTTGTGCAGCCGTCACCGGTATCCATCTCCCGGACTTTCTCATCAGCCCAAACTGAAACTCTGTCCCCATTAAATGCTTACTTCCCCATTTCCCGGTAGCCCCCAGGCCCCAGTAGCCTCTATTCTGCTTTCTGTCTCTGTGGATTGGACTATTCTAGGCTCCTCATAGGAGGAGAAGTCTACAGCAATTGCCCTGTTGTGCCTGGCTTCTTTCACCCACTTTAATGTCTTCAGGGTTCATACATGATGCGGCACGTGTTGGAATTTCCTTCCTTTCTAAGGCTGAATAATATCCTTTTGTATGTATACACCACATTTGCTTCATCTCTTCATCAGTCATTGGACATTCGAGTCACTCCCACCTCTGGGCGTTCATGAACCATGCTATTGTGAACATTGGTGTTCAGATAACTGTTTGGGTCCCTGCTTTCAGTCCCTTTGGATGGAGACCCAGCAGCGGAGGTGCCGGGTTGTATGATAGTTCTGCCTCGCTATTTGCCACAGCAGCTGCCCCAGTTGACATCCCCACCACCAGAGCGCAAGGGTCCCAGAAACAGAATCAGAACTTAGAAGTCTATTCAGAGGATTGAATTATGGGACAAAACCCAGTAAGTGATTTTTCAAAAGGGTAAATGTAAAACGTTACAGTTCAGTGAACGAAGAATACCTGCCGTGATGACCGAGTGGGGGAATCCTGACCTGGGCCCCCTGTACAGAAAAGTAGTGGTTGGGGGGGTGCCTGGGTGGCTCAGTCGGTTAAGCAGCTGCCTTCAGCTCAGGTCATGATCCCAGGGTCCTGGGATCGAGCCCCGTATCGGGCTCCCTGCTCCGTGGGAAGCCTGCTTCTCCCTCTCCCTCTGCCTGCCACTCCCCCTGCTTCTGCTCCCTCTGTCTCTCTCCCTCTCTCTCTCTCCCTCTGTCCCTGCTCCACCCCCTCCACTCATGCTTTCTCCCCTGAAAAATAAAAGCCTGAATAATAATTCTGTTGTTTTTCTGTTAATCACACCTTTTTCCTTGGTTATCTTCATGGTAGCTTCGTGCATGTATTTATCCTTTGTTCGTCTTTTGCAAATATGACAAACTAAATGATTACACTGGTAAGATTAATTGAGATATTAACTGAGCATGTATTTTATGTGAGTCACAAGATAGCAACTCACTTTACAGGAAAAAAAATAAGTATATATAAATATATACCCATTATTATATGTACAAATCATATATGCAAATGTTTATAGTACAAGGTGGCGTATGATACATGCTAGAAAGTGCTATGGCAGTTCAAACCCTCATGAAGAATGGATCTTAAAGAATTGGAACAAATAGAGATAATTGGAGAGATTGCGCTAGGTATAAAAGAGGCAGTTTGCAAAGGCATGAAACATGGCATGGCTCAGTCAGTAACGAGTTATTCAGAATGGCTGGTGTATACAATAAGTCAGAGATAATATTCTTGGGCCAGTGGTGACAATTTTATACCACACTAAAAAAGTAGAATTTACACTGTCAATTCTAGGCAGTTAGGAACGATCAAAAATTAGGTGACATGTTCAGATTGCTTTCAAAAAATAGAACTGACAGTAATTGCTAGACTTCTTTGCCAACCTCTTATTTAATCCTTGCAATTGAGCTCTGAGTTGGCTCACACTGTTATCCTCATTAATAGATGAGAAACTGAAGCTTAGAAAAGTGAATCACCCAAGGTCAGAAGCAGAAGCCTCCTTAGCCCCTGATCTGCCTAACCCCGAAGCCGGCACCCCACTGGTCTGTGCTGATCATGGTTGGCACTAAGTGAAGGGGTGAGGAGAGGGAAGAGGGCGTTAAGGCAGGAATGGTTACATGTTCTCATGCTGCTTAGGTCCTAGGTCCTCTGTTGTTTTGACTAATCTGTTGTAAATTAATCGTGTAACAAATTTCTTCTGTACTGTTCTACACGTTAGAAAGCCTTCTTCTATGCATTGGTTTTGTTAACAAGCATGGCTTTTCTTTTTACCAGTTCCTTGGGACCAAGCGCATTGAATACCATCGGGAATGCAGCATCAGTTAAACGAAAAGAATCTTCCCGGAGCTCAGCTCAATCAAAAGAAAAGAAAAAAAAGAAATCTGCCCTCGACGAGATCATGGAGGTATAGTTTACGAGCTGCTTATTGATGTGTTAGCAGTTAGAGGAATGACATAATTCAAACTAAGGAAAGTTTAGTCTCACCAATTCTTGGATTAATATAAAGTCAGAAAATGTATGCAGACTAGGTTAGGGGAAGGTAGTCTGGATGCAGTTCCATCTGGGTAGAGTTGGAATCCCTCATCACAAGTTTATTTTCGTGCCTCAGGTGCTGTGTTCAGAACTCTCCATGTGTTCATGGTCAGTGGAATTCAATCAGAAGGACCTGGGCGGTCACTGCAGCTAAAAACAAAAGCTCTGTTTCCCTTCTGTGGCTCTGTAAAATTGTCATCCTCCGTGGATTCCTCCCACCAGCCTCTGTTCTCCTCTTGCCTCTGACTTCGCTTACCACCTCCTAGCCAGCAGCAGGAAGCGATGACGTAGTTTTCATTTGACTTTACCTAATGGCTAAGCCTATGTGACAAATCCTTGAAAACCCATGATTTAAGATTGAGGACCACACTTTGGCTCTAAATCTACTTGCACCTCTAGAGCTGTTCTGAATCTTCCTCTTTCCCTTTCCACACATAACCTTACCTTATCTTATCAATACATTTATGAAGTAAGTAGAAAGGAGAAGAAGGACAGGTGAAGAGAAAGAAGAAATGGATAGAAGAAGCTGACTTGTTTTTTCCTGTAATATCATTTCCTCTAATCTCCCCAACCTTCCTCTTTATTTGTGAAGGGATAGAGACAACTGTTTGGTCTTCCCCATTTCTGGGTGCTCTTATGATACAGGGCGGTCTAAACAGTTGAGAGTGTAATATAAAATGTGTACACTAAGAGATGTGGTTGCTCTGTCACTGAACATATACTGAGTTGCTGTTGTGTGCTGGGCATTGTGTGAGGTCCTGTGTCTGTGTAGTAGGGAGAAAAATACAGTCCCGCTGTGTCATGGGGCTTTTGCTCTAGTAGGAGAGACAGTTCATGAACAAGTGAATGAGTGAGTAAGTTATTACAAAACGCTAAGTGCTAAGGAGGTCTGAGGGCGGGCCATGGGGGGTAGCTTGTGAAAAGGTGCCAAGGCAGGAAAGACCTTGAATTCAGGTGCCTGAAGGAAAGGTCCATGTGGCTGGAGCATGGTGAGTGTGAGAGTGGTAGCATTTGCAGTTTGAGAGAGAAGTTGGAGCAACATCTTAGACGTCTCAATAGTCCATGACAGGAGGTTCCTGAATCTCATTCAAAGTAAAATGGGAAGCCAGACCTACCTGCCTTGTAAAACCTGCTAAATTTAGAATGTTCTTTGTTAATACTGGAAAGTTGGAGACATTAAAATGGAATTTATTATTAACCAAAGAATTGTAGCATCCTGTCCACTGAAAGTTGGGACTTCAGGTTCACTGACGGCCATCGAGAAAGAAAAAGGCGTGATGTGGCTCCTCAGCACTCTTTGTTTGGACACCCTTGTGCTTACATCTCTCGTGGTTATGTTTTTCTTGCCCTACATTCACAAGATTTATTATCCTTATCATACAGAGCAGCCCCTTTTGGCCATCACTGTAGGACTAACCGTGCTGTGCAAAATTGGTTTAAAGTGTTGTGTTTTTACCACATGAACATGTTGCTTGTTTCCCAGCTTGTGACAGGCACACAAGGGAAGTGGGGAAATGGCGATGTAGCGTTGGCATGTGGCCTTGCAGTCTTGACTAAGTAGAGGTCGCTTGTGTTTATTTTCTTGGCCAGTTGACGTGCTTTATCACATATTTTGGTACATCCAAGTATGTGTGTGTGTGGTTTTTTTTTAAAAGATTTTATCTTTAAGTAGTCTCAACACCCAATGTGGGGCTCGAACCCACAACCCCAAGATCAAGAATTGCATGCTCCACCAACTGAGCCAGCCAGGCGCCCCCCCCCACCAAGTGGGTTTTTTTTTTCTTTTAATAAAAAATTAATTGCAAAAAATGTTTATTTGTATTTGTCAGAGCTTGTAAATTACACGGATCGCCTTTGAGGCATATGTTTTATGGTGTTCATTTGCTACACAGAATGGTATTTGAAATAAATTGAGGATTTTAAAGAGAGAATTCTGTATCTTCTGTGTTCTACAGATAGAAGAGGAAAAGAAAAGAACTGCCCGGACAGACCACTGGCTACAGCCTGTACGTATTCAGTTGAAGCTTCTTATTTCCTGAATGCTTTTAAAAAAGTGAATCATGTAAAGAACATTTGGTATAAATGACTGAATTTCTCAAATATACTTAAATCATACGGATAGATCTATAACATTCATGACTTTTCTTTTTATCTGATCTTAAATGATCAGCTGCACCTGTATTGGAGAGTTACTTCACGTTTATAGGCTGGTAAGATTTCTTGAGTTTAATGCCAGATTCATTTGTGGACATCTTGAATTTAAGCCTGTAATTATTTCCAATTTTGCTATAAGACAAGGGTTGTGTTTTCAGAAACGGGACTGAAAGGTAGAATTGTGAATGCCGAAGCACTTGTTTTCAACTTACAGCTTATTGAACTTAGAATCTCCCTTTAGGTACTTTGTTGGAAAAAGCCGGTTTTCATTTTACAAACTCAAGTAGAGCTTTGTATTTTATTGTAGATTTATTATTGCTGTTATTTTAAGATAATAATTTTGAAACAGTTAAATAATTTTAAACGTTATTATTTATTGATGCTCTGTTTTGAACCTAGATGTAAAGTTTTCGCAAGACGCTCAGGGTGCGTTTGTTAAAGCTTCTAAAAGAAGCTGCTTTGATCAATAATAGGAGACTGAAAAGTAGTGAGAATATGTGTCATTTAGATAATTTTGATGCAAAAAGTAAGATTAACAATAACCTAGAAGGTCATGAAGTCCAGAGTTCTCATTCAGATCTTCAGAGTCCTGCTCCCTCTAAGCAGGAAAACAGTTTCGTTTCCATGTCTTAGTTTGTGGTTCTGCATGGGAGGCATTTCTACATGGTGCCCAAGTGAAGGCTCAGGAAGCAAGTTAGCTAACATGAAAATACTTGCTGCTTTACATCGCAAATGAGTCCTTTGTATGAACTACTTCCAACGAATTCTTCTATCAGCCCTATAAGGTAATTCCTGTTGTAATTCCCATTGTAGAGGTGAGAAAACTGAGGCATCAAGCATTTGAGTAATTTCCCCAAGGTCATAGAGTAAGCCCTGAGCCAGGATCTCCCTGGCAATCTGATTCAGTAGGTTGTGCTCTCAACTGGTCAACAGACCTGCGTCCTGGGGTGTCTCAGGTGCCTTGACTCCCCGTCTCTGAGTACAGGTTGAGTCAAGATCAGTAAAGGCTGGACCTGAAGGGAAGAAACCACCCCTGTATTGTTTCGTTTTCTCCATTCCAGTAGCTAGCGTAAATATTAATAGTTTGATTATTGTTTATGAAAATGTAATCAAGAATTTTGCTGAAAGCAGTCGTTCTTACCCAGAGAGTAATTCACAAATTTTTAGAGAAGTGTTTTTTCCAGATTATATATGTTTACTACTACCACCTTCCAGTCTCCTGCAGTGAAATGCACATTTTGACCAGCCTCCTAGGTGATTCTGATGTATGCCCTTCATTGGTTTAAAGGAAAAAGAAACCAAAAGAAAAAAAGAGAAAGCATTCCAAGTTTTAGTCCAAAAATTTTCTTCCCACTGGTAATACTTTCAGTTCAATTATATTTTCTGTTTGGTAATTCTCTCTTATAATAAATTATTCAAATGTTTTTCCTAGTTCCCTACTAACAGAGTATTACGTTAAAAGTGAGGATCATCCAACAGTGCTCTGATGACTCAGTGTGTCTCTTATGTTGAAATGGTCAATACGTTTGTTAAAATAACCAGCAGTCCACGCAGATAGACTGGAGAGCTTTATTTAAACTCAGAAAAGAAGTATTTTGAACCGTTCTATTGTGTGAGCAAGTGTCAGTAAGCCCAATGATGTAATGAGTTAGCTTCAAATTTCAAGTGTGTACCTATGAGGGCCTTTGAGAAATTTAGCCCAGAAATACTCTGGCTAAATCAGAGAAGCTGTTTTGGCATTACTTGGCTTCATTTAGAAAGTCTTAGATTCTTAGAATAGAGGCCTAAGAATAAGACCATTCACGTTTTCTCTTAAACATGTTTTCCTGCTATAATATATCCTCCCTACAAAGTCCTTATTGAATTTTGATTAATAAAATTTTTAGCCTGGCTTACTTGTGACCACCTAGTACCTCTGTTACATTCACGTGAAGTAGCAAATACAGAATCACTACAGTGACTATAGCATTAAGTCAGAAGAATGAATTTTCATGATCAGCCACTAGACAGCTAATCTAAATCAGGAAAATGACGATAAAGAAGCAAACTCAAAATGCGTTAATATGAAATAAGCCCCGATTTCTCTCCCATTTGAGAATTAGATGTTCAGAATAATGATACTTTTAGCTGGAGCTAATCTTGAAGAATCCTGTCTGTATCAAAAATTCACGGTAACCTAATGAGAAAAGAACACTGTGAAAAATGTCATGCATAAGCTCAAAGACTCAGTTCCTTGCAATTCCCAGTGAGACCTGTCATCTGAGGTTTTATCAGCAGTGAGCACCAACACTGTAATATCTTCGGCCCTTTTCGCTTCCTTGAATGGAGAGAGGGAAAGAAGCTATCTGTGAAAGACATGGATTAATAGGGTTGAGATTGACAGATAAAAGTCCTAGATTTCAAGAGACCTTCAGTGTGGAAATCAGTCTTGAGACAGGTATTTTTTTTACCTCTTGGTAACCATGTTGAGTAAAGGGAGAAAGAAGAAGTAAAAGATCACTAAGGGAATGTTTTGCATAATTGGGAAGGCTTAGAACTCCAAAATTTATTTAGCAGAGCAGTTACGTTTTGCTATGATTTTTGGTGAACATGGTTTAAAGCGAAGGAGTAAAACCAAAAAGCTAACTTACGTGTTCCCTTTCATCTTTATTTTTTTGTTGTTATTTTCTAGGAAATCATCGTGAAAATTATAACCAAAAAACTCGGAGAGAAATATCATAAGAAAAAGGGTGTTGTGAAGGTAAGGACGGGAGGCTGTGAATGGAATTTGTGGAAGGAGCTGGGCCTGGCCAAGTCAAGCCATTTTGATATTCCTGAAAAATCACGTCCTCGGGGCAGGAACATTGTGTCTCAGGATCTTGATGGTTCCATAAAAGGAAAGCTGAATTCATAATTTGTGAGAAAATGATTCCTTTGTGGCCATAGTTTCTATTTCACTTTGGTGTGCTTTCTTACTGGGGCAAATAGCATGTATGAAATCCCACTGGCACAGCTTAAACTCGCTCGCTCTGCGTGCCTTGCCAATCAGTGAGACACATCCTCTTTGTTAATGATGGGCAAGACAACTATGTCCCCAGAGTTCTAAGGAGGACTTCCTTGTTGTGTTTTGACCGAGAAACTTTTAGTTGTTCTAGGATTTTAAAAGTTAAAGGTCGACGCTCCAGTCCTTTTCTCTCTTTGCCATTGCTAAATAGTTTCATTCTGGAACCCAGCATTGTGCATGCAGAAATGCCCTTCTATTGTACTTGAAGCTAGGCATTCTTCCTCTCACTGTATTTGTTGAAGTCGTAGTCTAAGATCACCAACCAGTCCTTTCTTCTCTCCAGACGAAAACCTTCACTAAGCCTTGAATTGAATTCTTTATTAGGAAGCATAGAACCACTATATTGTACACGTGAAACTAACGTAACATCGTGTGTGAACTCTACTGGAATTAAAAACGTAATAAAATTTTTAAAAAATTAAAAAGAAGCCTAGAATGAATAGTCGTATATGGAATCTATAAAATAGTGTCATTTATAGAAGGAGTTACAGTACTTACCTTTTGACTGGAATTTCATTTGTTTTCATCTTGTCTATTTCTGTCCTTTGAAATTTGTGTGCACTTATTTCTGCTATTATAAAAGTGTTGATTTCACATGACAGGAAGTAATTGACAAATATACAGCTGTTGTAAAGATGATTGACTCAGGAGACAAGCTGAAACTTGACCAGACTCATTTAGAAACAGTAATTCCAGCACCAGGTAAATCTTTTTGCAGACCGTTTAATGTGTATGCTATCGAAATGAGTGATCCCAGCCTTAAAACCATAGTTTCTTGACATTACTTGATAGTTACAGACACAGATTTCCATTCTAGAAATATATAGCTGCCGGTGTAACTGATACGCTTCATTTCAGGTGACACGGTAGTTTGTTTACCAGTCCTCTGTGAAAGCTATTTTGTGGCTGAATCAATTTTCCCTTTCTGGGATTCTTTTTTTTTTTTTTTTTCCTGAAGCAAAACAAACTCAAGGAAAAAAAAATTAATCGTACTACAGTTATTATTAATATATTTCTCTAGCTACCTGAGATAGTAAAGTAAAAGTCTGTATTGTTTTGCTTTTTCTTTTCCTTAACTGTCCCTATCATTTGAGTACTTCCGAATATCTAGCATGAATGCTGCTATGCCTAAGTTGTTTGCCTCTGACCCAGACTTCACAGTACTATCCTTGCTAGCACAGCGATGTTAAACTCTAAAACTTCCGCTTATCGGATCCTTTATGCTTTCTCCCTAAAATAAAACTCACTTTATGGCTTAAAATTTTTTTTCAGCTTTAGTGAGATGTGATTGACACACAGTAAGCTGCACTCATATAAAGTATACAATTTGATCCATTTTAACCCATGAATACTGTCTTGAAACCATCCCTACAATCGAGATCCTGAATGTACCCATCACCCCCCAAAGTTTTATCACTTTCCTTTATAATTCTTCCCCACCACCCCTCCACTCCTGCTTCCCATGTACCCCGAGGCAACCACTTGTCTGCTTTCCATCACTATAGAAGAGTTCCTGTTTAGAAGTTTATATGAATGAAATCATACCACGTGTCCTGTTTTGTGGTCTGGCATCTCTCATTAAGCATAATTATTTGGGGTTCATGCATGTTATCAAGTGTATACATAGCTCACTTCTTTCTATTACTAAGTAGTGTTTGACTGTATGGATGTACCACTTTTTGTTTATTCGGTCACCTTTTGATAGACATTTCAGTTGGTCACAGTTTTTTGGTTGTTGCAAATAAAACTTCCAAGAACATTCATATGCAAGTCTTTATATGGACATATGGTTTCTTTTCTATTGGGAAAATACTTAGAAGTAGAATAGTTCACTCATAGTGGGATATGTTTAAATTTTTATGAAACTGCCAAACCATCCTATGATTTTTATTTATTTATTTATTTATTTATTTATTTTTAAAAGATGTTATTTATTTATTTGACAGAGAGAGCGATAGTGAGAGCAGGAACACAAGCAGGGGGAGTTGGAGAGGGAGAAGCAGGCTTCCCGAGCCGAAGGCAGACTCCCAATGACTGAGCCACCCAGGCACCCCAATTCTATGATTTTTAAAATGAGGCAAAATGGAGCACTTGGGTGGCTCAGTTGGTTAAGTGTCTGTCTCTTGATTTCAGCTCAGGTCATGATCTCAGGGTCCTGAGATCAAACCCTATGTCAGGCTCCGCACTGAGCATGGAGCCTGCTTAAGATTCTCTCTCTCTCCCTCTGCACCTGCCCCTCTGCTCACACACCCGCCATCTCTTAAAAAAAAAAAAAAAAGCCGAAGTAAGCTAAAATTTTTTCTGATTATTTCTGGACTGTAGACATTTCCCCTAAGTACCTTCTACTCCTTGCAATCTAAGTTAAAATGTATCCCTTTGACAAATAAGTGAAAAAAACCATGAGGATTCTTAGAATGTTAACAGTGATCAAGGCATCTATAAACTCTCCTTTAGAATATTACAGAGTTCTAAAATGATGAAGAACTTCTAAGAGGGGTTTTGGTTTTCGTTATGTTCATTCAGTGTAGCTGCACTTTGCTATAACAAAGTAGAAGAAAAAAGTGAACATTTCTTTGCATTCAGTGTGATACTCTTTTCTACTGTAGGAAAAAGAATTCTCGTTTTAAATGGAGGCTACAGAGGGAATGAAGGCATCTTAGAATCCATCAATGAGAAGACCTTCTCAGCTACTATAGTCATTGAAACTGTACGTACGTTGACACAAAGAAATTTCTAAATGCTTTAAAAATGTGCCAGAATTCTTTTTCATTGGGTTGGTCTTTGTTTTATTTTAGAGTCTGGGTTTTTTGTTTGGGTTTTTTGTTTGTCTTCTCTCCTATATGGAAATCTGTCAGCTTAGTTTCTGTAATGACTCTGCCATTGTAAAGTATTTTGTGTTCTGATTTCAAAAGAAATGCATATGTGTCTTAGTCCACTCAAGCTGCTGTAACAGCATGCCATAGACCGGGTAGCTTACAAGCAAATGTGCTTTTCATAGTTCTGATGGCTGGAAATGCAAGAACAAGGCACTGGCAGATTTAGCGTCTGGGGAGGGCCTGCTTCCTGGTTCATGTGTCCTCACCTGGTGGAAGGGACAAAGGAGCTCCCTGGGGTCTTATAAGGGCACCAGTCCATTCATGAGGGCCCCACCCCCACAACCTCATCACTCCCCAAAGGCCCTGCCACCAAATACGATCACATTGGGCATTAGGTCATAACTATGAATTCTGGATGGGACACATTCAGTCTATAGCAATACTCATTGTGTAAAACCTGAAAAGGACAATTGAATACAAATAGCTTTAAAAGTTACCCATAATCCCCCAGCCAGATAACTCCCTTTAATATTTTGATCTGTTCCTTTCCAGTCTTGGTATTTTATAAAGTTGTATGCCATGTGTACAGTTTCACATCCCGACTTTTTTTCCCTCACATCTAATATAAAACTCAATTTGACATGGTATAATTAGTGGGGAATATAGAGTCAGAAGTAATGGGGGAAAAGCCCCAGAGATCAATATTTTAAACAGTCCTCCCCTTCTTTCATAAAGGGCTAGAAGGTAGCAGAGATCAGTAAAGTAATTTCGGGAAATCTGATGTGCAATTCAAAGTGTTGATTGACAGAACGGATGGCTCACTGACAGGCCTGGGAGCACGGCCCTGTAAGGCCTGAGATGTCTCCTGGGGGAAGGAAGGGCCTAAAGCGGGCTTTTCCCCCCAGCCGCCTAATGCATTTTGGAACAGCAAACGACTGTGCTGTGCCTCCAAATGAAATCAGTTTTCACACCCAGTACCATAGCATTAGCATTTGGGGGGTTAATAGACCCCTTGGAGAGTCTGATGACCGTCCTGAGCACTCTCTAGAACTGACAGGTAACTGCCCAGTTTCATGCATTGCGTTAAGGGGTTGTAGGCACCTGAACCCAACACTGGACTGCGTTTGGAAAATGGTGTAGGTCCTTATATGAGGGAAACCACATTTAAGTAAATTGAGCATTTTTTTTTTCTGTCTCTGACAACATGAACTTAAAAACTGGCATTCACGAACATAAACCATAAGGGAAGGAAAGGAAAAGGCGTCTCTCCTGGTACTGAGAAATGTACCGATCTGACTAAATTCATAGATTGAGTTTTTTTTAAAAACTCGGTCAGTTTTTCTCTCAGCCAGCATAAGGTCATGGAACATCTCGTATTTCCTTGGCAAAATGATTCTCCTGCACTTTTTTAAATGCATAGTCCTATCCAAATTAGATCCTGCTTCAATTCATGCTTTCATCTCAGGGAAATGCAAAACAGCTAATCACTGCGGAGGGCATTCTAGGTTCCGTCCAGATCCCTTTGGGTCACAGTGTGTGGTTTTCATGGGCCTGTTCCTTTCCTCCCTCGCTGTGACCCGAGCGGCTCCTCCTTCCTGAGCTTGTGTGGCACACAGAACTTCAGGGAGGCAGGGCCTGGGAGGGCCCCGCATGGAAGGCCTTCTTGACTGCAAAGCAGCATGTACATTTCAAAGGAGAAATCCACCTACTACTTTTCTTTTCTTTTGCAGCTTGCCCCCATTTAAAAAATAATCTTTTGTGCCCGCTTCAGCATCGCATATGCTAAAATTGGGACGATACAGAGAAGATTAGCATGGCCCCTGCGCAAGGATGACATGCAAAAAATAATCTGTGTGAGCGTGTGTCCACTCGTCTGCGTCCCCATGGTTCCTTCACATCATTGCCATGAAACACACAAACTTTCTAAGGGATTTCTCCTGCTATTTTTTATCATTTCTGACATCTGAAATTGTAGATCAGTATCAAAATATTTGAAATTTACTCATTTATTAAGCAGATTTTTAAGTAGCTAACAAATCGTTCAAAAACTGTCTCAGCCTTTTAGCCTGTTTGCCTAATTAACTGAGGGACTGGCTCCCTTCCCATTCCCCAGCTTTGTAAAAAAAAAAAAAAGAGAAAAGCGAACTTGACCACAGGCCTTTGTACTTGATAATGAAGGATTCAGCCCTTTGTCATGCTTCATCTGGGAACTTACTTCCTTTAAATACAGTCATTGTTATATATTAAAGGAGTAGCATTTTAAAAAGGATTGTTAAGGGGAGGTATGATTCACAATGAAAAACACTGAAACCTCACTTCAAGGTTAGAGTCATCATCATCATCGTCATTTTATACTTTGCAAGAGAGAGGACCAGCTTTCAAATTTTAACCGAAAGATTTAATAAGAGCCAAGAATTATTGAGCTCATATTCCTATCATGTTCCAGATACTGTTTTAAGCACTTTATTGACTTGTTTCTATTTCCCAACAGCCCAGGAACCTAGGTCCTATTATTAATCCCCCCCTCGGGGATAGTGGGGCACCGAAGGCTCAAGTCACTTGTGCAGGTGGGATCTGAACTTGGTCAATCTGGGCTCAGGACCCACATTCGTGCCTCTCTGTTCCCAGGCTGTATCCACTTTTGTGACAGGTGTTCTTTCCCAGTATCTAGTTTAACCCTTTTCCTTTCTTTTGGATACGAACAGAAAAAGCAAATACATTTGAAGTTGGGCTCATTTTCGGTAATAAAGACCAGCCGAGCTGTCAGAGCTAAACTAGACAGACATGTTTGAGGATCTGAATTGCTTAACATACTATCTGCTCTTGAAAAAGAAACCCCCAAATGGCACAAACACGGTAGAATTTAACTTCTCCTTCTGAAAGTCCAGGATGGGTATTCTTGATCAGGAAGATCAAGATGGGAGCTTGATCAGCTCTTCTCGGAGGGGCGATGTGTGAGCCCAGGATTTTTACAGCTCGTGTCTCCACCACCTTCAACAAGTGGCTCTTACAGCTGCCGTGTGCTTCACACACTCCAAGGCTGAGCAAGGTGGGCCGCACGCGAGGACCGCGTGCGTCACTTCCGTTCCCCTCTGTGGCTGCATGCGAGGACCGCGTGCGTCACTTCCGTTCCCCTCTGTGGCCGCACGCCAGGACCGCGTGCGTCACTTCCGTTCCCCTCTGTGGCCGCACGCGAGGACCGCGCGCGTCACTTCCGTTCCCCTCTGTGGCCGGGGCTCCATCTTATGATCACACCTCCCCACGCGGGGAACCGGGGAAAAAGCATCCTGGGATCAGAGGACACACGGAGCAGCCAGCAGGTCCCTGCCACAGCATGTAGTGATGACACATTTCACATGTCATTGAAGAAGTCACTGCACTTCGTGATGAGGATGCCCTAGAAAAGTTTAAAATTCAGAGTCGCAGAGGAACGTTAGCTACCGTACTGGGGTTCTGGGGGTATGGAAAAGGCGCGTTTGGATCTGTAAGCGTAGTGTCATTTTCTTGTCTTAAGTCCCTGTGTGTTTTTAATCTTTTTTTTTTCCTATTGTTTTAACTTGTAGGGCCCTTTAAAAGGACGCAGAGTTGAAGGAATTCAATATGAAGACATTTCAAAACTTGCCTGAGTTTGAAAATTTGTTAACACATTAAAATCCTAAAGCATCAAATTGGTGTTCACCAAGACATTATGAGACTCTACTGTGTTAGGGTGTTTCTTTTGTATAAAGCAGATGGATTTATTTAAATACTACTGTATAGTTGTTCAGCTAAGCTTATAGAAAAATCAAATTATGTCTCACGAAGTATCAAAACAATGTAATTTTGTTCTTGTTGTTTTTGTTTCCTTTGTAATATTTCCTTAATGATTTTTTAATCTTCATTAAAAGAATGTTACTGTACAGTGTTTTATATAAGACTATTTAGAATCATACAGTTAGAGGAAATCCTTCATATACTGTATATTTTCTGTAGTAAAGTTGCAAACTATAAATATAATGACATTTTAAAAAGTCAGACTATAAATAGAGTCACTAGAGTCACAGCGTTATTATAGAGATAGAGCTCGCACACCATACAATTTTACCCATTTAAAGCGTACAATTCAGTGGTTTACCGTCTATCTACAGAGTCGCGCACCCATCCCCGCTATTTACTTTTAGAACATTGTCATCACCGCATGTGCCCATGGTCACTCCCTGTCCTCCCTCTCTCCCCAGCCCCTGGCCACCACCAGTCTACTTCCGGTCTCTGATTTGCCGTTCTGGACACTTCGTAATCACACAACATGTCTTTTTATGACGAGCTTCTTTGACGTAGCATCATGTTTTCAAGGTCTGTCCACGTCGGGCCACGTATCAATACTTCACTCCCGTTTTCTTGCTGAGCGATAGTCCACTGTATGGGTAGGCCACATTTTTAAAATCCATCGGTCAGTTGGTGGCCATTTTGGCTGTTTCTGCTTTGGGGCTATTCTGAGTAATGCTGCTACATGAACATTCAGGTACAAGATTTTCTGTGGACGTACGTTTTCAGCGCCCAGGAGTGGAGTCGCTGAGTCTCACTTTAACTCATGGGATACCGTGTTTAACATTTTGAGGAACTGCCAGACTGTTCCAAAGTGGCTGCACCATTTTACAATCCCATCAACAATGTTGAACTATACATTTTTAAGCAATAGAGCAGTGTATTACTTAGGGATGCAAAAGATAGGAAATCCACCTCCTAGTTGGGTTATGAAAAAAAAAATATTTTTTAATAAATGAATGTATAGGTCACAGGACAAAAGGAGCAGACCTTAGCTTCCAGTGGGGTTCAGAGTGTGAACAGCCTTATTGGGGCTTGGTCTCCGCGGCTCTTCCTTTCTCTGTGTTGGCTCCATTCTCAGCCCCTCACACCAGCAGGATGCCTGCTGGCATCTCCAGCTTCCCATCTTCCTTTCTCCCACAGTTCAAACAGAAGACTGGAATTGAGTTTTAACCAGTCCACATTGGGACAGATCACTCCAAGTGCAAGGGTTGGAATATACTGATTGGCCAGACTTGGGTTGTGTGCCAGCCCCTAGGCCAACTCTCTTGGATGTAGCATCAGGGAGAGGTGAGAAATTCTCGAGCCAGAAGCTGGGAGAATATATGCTGGTGAACAGAAACAGAAGACGCAGCGTAAGACATACTAATAGGATGATGGCAGTAGCTTTGCCAACACAATTCTTCCAGGAGGAATTCAAGTGTTTCTGAACTAACTTGACAGCATAGTCACACGAAAAGGAACTGAGTTTCGGAGTTGAGCAGACTTGAGATAGAATTTTGGCTGTTCTTTTCACCAGCTATGTAATCTTAGAAAATATCATGTTCTTGAATTTCAATGTTTTTAATATACGAATTGTCAAAAAAAAAAAAAAATGTGTCCCTCTAGGGTTGTTGTGAGAACTACAGAAAATAATAGAAAGTGTCAGATGTGGTGGTGGGCGTAGGTTCAGTAAATGGAGCCACACGTCTGTGGCCTGGCCTGGTATTAATCTGGCCCGAAGAATTTCAGGAGGGAGAAGGTTCTCCCCGATAATAAAATGGTAAATAAACCGCGACAGATTTCACATGCCTCCCCCAAATCTGTTTGGAATCACCTCCCTGGTTTTCTTCATAGGAAAAAATATTTCCTCTCTGCCTCCCACATTTTTATTCTTTTCCCCAACATCTTCCTGAAATTATCTTCAGAATGAAATAAAGTGGCATAATTGAGGTGACTTTTAACTTTTAAAAATCTGAAGCACAAAAATATGATTCTAGGTGACAGGACATTTTTTCCCATAAGTTCTTAGAGCCCAGTAGTGGTTATGTTACACAAAGTGACTGCAGACACCTAAAATCAAGTTTTATATGGACTCTTTGTTTCCTTTTTAAAGCATCACAAGCTACTTTTCTTTACATAGACTTTTTTTCCCCCCCACAGGAAAATTGAGCACAAGGTACAGAGATTTCACATCTATCCCCTGTCCCCACACATGCACAATCTCCCTCACTATCCACATCCCCCACCAAAGTGGCACATTTGTTAATAATGAACCATGATAATGATTGATGCCTCATCATCATCCAAAGTCTGTAGTTTATATTAGCATCACTCTTGGTATTGTACATTCTATGGGTTTGGACAAATTGATAATGAAATGTATTCACCATTATAGTATCATACAGAATACTTTCACCAGCCTAAAAATCCTGTGATTTGCCTATTCATCCCTCTCTCCCCACAGTTCAACCGCTTGGCAACCACTGAATTTTTTTTTTTTTTTTTTTTTGCTATCTCCCATAGTTTTGCCTTCTCCATAATGTCATATACTTGGAATCATACACTATGTAAACTTTTCAGATTGGCTTCCTTCACTTATATGCACGTAAGTTTTCTCCATGTCTCTTCATGGCTTGATAGCTCATTTCCTTTCAGCGCTGAATAATATTTCTTTTTCTGGACGAACCACGATCTACCCATTCCCCCACTGAAGGACATCTTGGTTGCTTCTAGATTTTGTCAATTATAAATAAAGCTGCTATAAACATCCATGCGTAGTTTTTATGTGGACATGTTTTCAACTCGGGGTAAGTGCCAAGGAGCGCAATTGCTGGATCATATGGTAAGAATATGTTTAGTTTTCTAAGAAACTGCCAAACTGTCTTCCACAGTGGCTGCACCATTTTGCATTCCCACCAGCGATGATTGAGCGTTCCTGTTGCTCCACATCCTCACCAGCATTTGGTGGTGTCAGTGTTTCGATTTTTGGCCATTCTGATAGGTGTGTAGTGGTATCTCATTGTTATTTTAATTTGCAATTCCCTAGTGACATATGACATTGAGCATCTTTTCATGTGCTTATCTGCCATCTGTGTTTCTTTGGTGAAGTGTCTAAGTCTTTTGCCCATTTTTTAATTGGGCTGTTCATTTTCTTATTGTTGAGTTTTAAGAGTTCTTTGTGTGTTTTGGAAAACAGTCCCTTATCAGATAATTCTTTTGCAAATATATTTTCTCCCAATACGTGGCTTGTCCTCTCATTTTTTAGAAAGCTATTTTTCATCATATCACTTGAGGTCATATCAAATTATTGGTAATAGTGTCTTGGGAAACCAGATTCCCTGAGTTTTCTTCATTGGGCATGCCATTGGATCTATTGCCTTCTTTGCTGCTTTTCCCCTTGTCTACTTCTGTCTATCCATTTTTGCTGTCATACTTGAGTAAATTCATTCAACAAACATTTACCTAGTGCCTCTGGTAAATAAGTCATTGCAGTAGGTGCTGGAGATTAAGATGTGAGAAGCGGGTATAGACCCAAGATGCGTGTTATGTAGGAATTGACAATGTTCAGTGAACTGATATTCAAATGAAATGATTGACGAGTAAAGAGGAACTTGATAATCTAGGGCAGCAACTTAAAAATCCACCCTAACTTTGCTGGGCCTCAGTAAGAGATTTCATTAACTAATATCAGCATACACCTCAGTTCCTACTTCACTAAAATAGAATCACAGGATTAGAATATGAATCAGCCTTGATTGTTAAATTGGTTATAGGATTGACTGAAGTGCCCCCCAGAAACATTAAGTGAATAACTGAATCATTATACCATTAAAAGGAGACATCCTTGATTTTTCTTTCTCCTACATGGATAGCCCAGAAAAAGTCACTCCTGTAAACTTGGCCAGTGTGGAAAAAGTGTTAAAAATAATACTACTAAATTCTTACCGCATTTTTATGTACCCAGCATACATGAGCATTACTTAAGCATTTTTATGTATTCCGGCAGCCAGGTAACTTTTACTTTGATCTTAGTGTCTTTGGAATGACATATCTCTTTCAATTGGGATAAGGCTGAAGTTAAAATGCCACTTTTTATGGTATTAAGTGATCCTATAAACATGTACAATGATTTGCATATCTCACACCAGTAGGTACTAAAATAACTCCTGATTCATAGTTCATTTTTACTATACATTGAGACAATCGTTAATTTCCTTTTCATCCCAGTTATTTCTTTGGATTGCCAATTTTCCAACTCTTAGAAAATTGATTTTCAGTAACTTAAAAACACAAGTAAACATATAAACTTACGACAGAGATGCAATCTGAGACCAGAGGCTGTTTTTTTCAAACATGGGCTCTAATTTCCCTGACAATAAGACATATTTGCTTGGTTTAATGGAAACCATTTAGATTGATACTTACAAAGTGCTTTGAAGCTAGGCTACAGAAGTCCTAAAGATGATTAATATATATGACAGATAGCAGCTCTGTGATACCCCAACTGAGATTTAAGTTGAATACCACTACTCTATACAAAATTAAATACTGATCAATTCCCAGTGGGTTACAAAGTGCTCCAAAGAATAAGAAAACATAATATAGGTAATTGTCAGGTTATTTTCCTTTATTGCTGAAAGCATAATACTTTCAGAAACTAATCAAGAGGTAGACAGTGGAAGAGTTTCCTCCTTTCCAACTATCCCTGTTAATTTGGTTCTTTCATTTGAAATTCAAAATTGATTATTCATTTGTAACTCTAATTATATAGAGAAGGCATATTACTGGTCTCAATGGGGACATGTGGACAGTATGAATACAAGTTTAGTTTTATTATTCAACACACCAGCTATTAATAAAGATTTTAATAATTTGAATAACATGGATTTGACTTTAAATCTAGTTTATTTGATAGAACCCTTGTTCAATATCCTGCATATAAATGCACAGCCCAAGATCATCATTATTATTTTTAAAACTACAGAGCACATATAAAATACTAGGAATCGATCTAAACTTATATATCTAAAGGTATAAAAGTCTTAAAGGCATAAAAGTCTTAAGGTCCAAATTGTTACCAAGTAACAGAATTAATTATAAGAACCCACTTTTGAAGTCTGTGTTAAATATTAGCATTTTAAGATCAGTATGTTTGAAACAGAAAATGGGAAAGATGTCATAGACTTTTTTAATGTATCATAGGTAACCATAGATGAAGCTAAAAACCAATGCCATTTGCCTCTTTAGCACTGGGGTCACCTTTGGATTCTAGAAATATCACATTTCTTTAATATTTTACAATTAGGTCAAAAGATAATCACTTGATTGTTCAAATAGAGGTTGGGTGTGTCCAAAAAGGGAGTTTTGTGTACTTTCTAAAATAAAAATGACTTTTACTAAATTATGGAGAGAAAGCTTCATAACAATATAACTTTAAACCTTTTTTTAAGTGCAATTTTACCACTTTGGCCTTTGGAAATATATCCTTATTCTAGGAATTGATTTTTAAAGGGCAGTTAGAAACAAAGGAAAGTACAGACTTAAAATGAATCCGACTGGCACCATATCACGAAGATCCACTAGATTAATGTGGACGTGATGAAGACATCCGATTAGTTGTTTATTTATTCTGCCTTATAAATGTCATTAGCCTTTTGTTAGGACATAACTTGCTAGTCAAATTTATTTTGAAACGAAGTCTAATCATACAAGGTTTAATAATGTAAATGGCATTACTCTCAGACAAAAAGTCTACAAGGAATACTCAGGAAGCCTCCGTGTTCAAGATCATTAAATCTGTGTGAAACATGTGGCTTCCAGAGAATCTGGAACTGTGATTGCCTACAGATTCATAGTAACATCAACAGCCATGTGAGGTAATGTCCGGAGCGATTTTACATATGTGAAGAATTTGGGAGCAACACCATCTCTGAGGTGACCTTGGGATAATGTCAGGGAGGCAGACCTGTTAGGAGAGATTGTAATTTAATAAGCAGACCCCTCCCATTTGTATCATATCTTATTTGGAGAATGGCTTTGCGAACAGAGAGAGATTGGTGAACTAAGGCCTTGTGACAGTGTATTTTATGTGTCAACGTGGCTGGGCCATGGGGTACCCACAGAGTTAGTCAAACATGCTTTTGGTGGTTTCTATGAAGGTGTTTTTGGATGACATTTACATTTAAATCATAGACTGAGTAGAAGAGATGGCCTTCCTGAAGTGGGCCTCATCCAATCAGTTGAAGGCCTGTGTGGAACAGAGAGGATGACCCTCCCCCCAGTGAGTGGGAACGCTCTCGCTGACTGCCTGTGGATTTCATCTGCAACATTGATTCTTCCTGCCTAATGGCCTTCAAACAAAAACATCGGCTTTCCCTGGTTCTCCTGCGCCATGCCATCAGTCAGCCCACCCTGCAGGTTTGAAACTACCAGCATTTGTAACAATGGGAACAAATTGTTGTAATAAATCTCTCTCTCTCCCTGTGTGTGTATTTAAATATACACACACACATATATGTGTTTCTCTTTCTCTGGAGCACCTGACTTACACAGGCTTCATGGACTAAAAAGGACTTCTAAGGCCAACGCTGTGGAGGGAATCCTTGCTAACCATATTGGGCCATCACAGGTACCTTGGCAAGTCTATCCCAACAGCTGGTGACAGGGCTTTAGTATTTATAGCCACAGAACAGTTAAGATCAAGGAACTTCCCTGTTCTTACTCGATGTTCGCCAAATCACCTTCTCAGAAATGAACATCCCATGTACCTGACAACGTAAAAATGTACTCAGCCTGCAAGGTTGAGGACCTGACACTCGAGAATAATGAAATCATCACAGTAAATGCCAAATGTAGGGCTCTGTCCGGAAGCCAGTCTGACTCGCCAAAGCAGCTCTCCTTTGCATGACCTTGATGAACACCTCTTAACATCGGAAAACTCAACAAAATCCTAACTCTTCTTTGCAAAGTGTTTATTTTTCTTCAGATGTATTAACAGGTTTTAAAAACCACCATGATGTCTGGTTAGTGTTTTAATTATTCAGACCAAAGAATGACTGCAGGGAAAAACTGTACCTACAGATAATTTCCAAAGCCATCAATCTTTAAGGCCTTTTGAGAAAGCTATAAAGCTGAGGCACGAAGTAATCCTTGTAATGCCCATCGATGAAACCTTTTCCACTGTTGTGCACAAACCAACAGGAGACCTCCGTTCCAAACACTCTATCTGTTCGGTAGTCTTTCTGCAGACCTCTGCAAGGAAAATGGTGCGTATGGTTAGGACACAGTCCAAGGCTTGGCCAGTCTGCATATCTGGAAAGGAGACACGCTCCGTCCCTTGCTGTTCTTTGTAGCACGTTCCTTCTAGGGCCATATCCGCTCGCCCCCACCCATCCGCACTCTCCAAGTCGTATGGAACATCATTATCTGGGGCTTGGTGTTGGAAGGACAGGGAATAAGCAGTGTATCCTTAGATAATTCAAATAACCCTTTGGAGATTGACCAATAGAGACTTTTCCAGCAAGGTGAGGAGTGCAAATTAACTTTCAGTTGGAAAGAAGGCGGGAACCCAACACTGGAGTGCTGTGGGCTAACCTCACATGTCACCTGCAGGATGAATCCAAGATGCCCCCCACCTCCCTGGGTGGGTGAGAGTGCTATGTAAGGGCGATGCCGGCTGTTTCTGAGAAATTCATGCCTTTCACTTAAAGGAAAAAGAAGCCAATGATTTAAAAAGTCATAGGGCCTATTGTCACTAGTGAGCTTTAGAATATATACAATAGTGCATGGCCCCAGGTCAGCTCAATTTCAGTTATGCGTCACTAGGTGCTTGCGGTAGATGAACTTGAGGCCTAACAGTTACTTTTGTTGTTAGAGGATAGCAGATGTGTGTTCACCAACCCCAGATAACTGTTCTTACTGTGATTACCTGTGCTCACCGTTGCTTTATCAAACACACTCACTGATGCCCATTGGTAACTCACTGGTCTCCAGTGCTCCGGAACCGGGTGAGTGGTATACTCACTAAGAGCTCATCTTTTGTTCTCTCTTGTTTTTTAAAGATTTTGACTTATTTATTTATTTGACAGAGAGAGAGAGAGCACAAGCAGGGGGAGTGGCAGGCAGAGGGAGAGGGAGAAACAGACTCCCTGCTGAGCAGGGAGCCCAAGGCAGGGCTCCATCCCAGGACCCTGGGATCATGACCTGAGCTGAAGGCAGACGCTTAACCATCTGAGCCACCCAGGCGCCCCAAGAGTTCATTGTTGTACTTCACAAAGCTACGTGTGGTGGTACGTATGGCTTAATTATGACTGCGATTTTATCGCTTACTTACATAGAAGCCAATGACATTTGTATGCAAAGAAAGTCATTTCTGGGGTGCCTGGGTGGCTCAGTCGTTAAGCGTTTGCCTTCAGCTCAGGTCATGATCCCAGGGTCCTGAGGTCGAGCCTCACATCGGGCTCCCTGCTCAGCGGGGGGGCCTGCTTCCCTCTCCCACTCCCCCTGCTTGTGTTCCCTCTCTCACTGTGTCTCTCTGTCAAATAAATGAATAAAATCTTTAAAAAAAAGTCATTTCTTATAAAGCAAAGTTGATTGCTTTGTAAAAACTCTTAAAAGGCAAAAAAAAAAACAAAACCCCACCTGCTTTAAGATGCTATCAGATAGCACAGGGGAGACTACTGTCGAGGACTGGGAGAAATTGAAAAGACTGATAAGAATGTTACACTCAGAATGCTTTGCGATATGGAATTCTCACTTCAAAACGAAGCATATGGATATGGTTTGCATGAGAAAAGCTACACAAAAATACATTGGGTAGATTCATGCTCAAGAAGAAGAAGAAGGCTCCAGTCTTAGGTAAACATATCCATTCATTCTCTAGCACTGTGGTTCACAGGTATTTTTTTTTAAAGATGTATTTTGAGAGAGAGTGAGTGGGGGGAGGGGCAGGGGGAGAGAGAGAGCATCTCAAGCAGACTCCGTGCTGAGTGAGGAGCCTGACTCAGGGCTTAGTCCCACGACTCTGAGATCATGACCTGAGCGGAAACCAAAAGTCGGACGCTCAACTGACTGAGCCACCCAGGCACCCTAGTTCACAGGTACTTTTACGATTTCCTCCTTTGATCAGCTTTTTCAGTAATCCAGCTTGTGTCCATAGGGCTAGTAATGCTTGACGGTGAGACCAACAGCTTAATTGTCCTCGGCCTTTTATGGTACCTATTTGTCTAGCTAGTCCTTATTTGCATTTAGCCTGGCCCACCTGTGGCGTCGTTATGCAAACGTTGTGTATGTGTCTCTTCCTGATGAACCGTTCAGTCTGACATAGGTAACTCTTGCAAGAGCTTTTCTTGCTTCTATGATACTGTGTGAGTTTAATCCCGGGAGGCGTGCTCTCCGTTACTGTTGTATGCCTCCAAGGCCTACCTGGTGACAGTCAGCGTGTATCCCTTCACTTCCATGCTCGCCTCTGGCTTCTCGGGGACCTTTCCCGGTCGTTCATTGAAGATACGGATCTTCGGCTCATGCATGAACTGGCCTAGTGAGACAAAGTCCAGATGCTGATTTACACAGAACCCGAGGGTAAATAAAAAACCAGTCTCATCATCATTTGGCCCAAGCTGCATTTCTGTCCACCCCTTCCCCAGAATTTCTGGGGTAGAAAGACATATTGAGAGGAGAAGGGCAGAGCGATGGAAGGGATGGGTCCTTCCCAAGAGCAAAGCTGGGCTGCTCGACCCACAGTCATCTCACATATGAGGCTGACCTACTGGACAAGAAGTGGATCGGAACGCCCACCCTGATGACGGGGTGAGCACCTGCCACATGGCTTAAATCGCAGGGACAAGGTTTGTGATGCCACATGCTTAAACTGGAACCATTCCTTAAAAAGTAGTAGGGAAAGTGAACCTAGATACCCTGCTTGTTATCACAGACTTCCAAAACCAGTTCACCTCTCTTCAGTTAGAAAAAAAACATCTTCCATGTAAAATTGAAAGTGTATATCGCTTCTCTAACCTTTCGCCCAGTTTGTGAGGATGAAATCCTGGTTCGAGGAAAACCTCACCTGCCACAGCAAATGGTCTTGGCTAGAGCATCACCGAGTCCCCCTGCCCTGCTCTGTCGGGTTGCATGAATCATGTTTGTTATCTTCTGTATATTATGAGCTGACATCAAAAACCCTGACCGGCTGGGGAGAGACTGCCCCTCCCAGGGCCAGCCAGTTCTGAAAGACAGTGGAGGACTCAGGAGCATGCTATGATCTGCATGTGAACCATCCCAGGGCCAGACCTCCCCTACCTGGCCTGTGCGACCCGGAAGCATTCCAGGGCCAGGGGCCAGGTAACTAGAGACCACCCAAGAGCCCAAAGCCTGCCGAAATGATTCAAGCTAGCCAACCCGGAACTACCCTGCTCTGCTTTGTCTTCCCACAGAAACTCAGGAGAGGCTCTGGCCTAAACCTGTTGCTTTGGGTCCCTGACTAAAACCTGGCCTTCTTCCGTGGCCCTGCATGGTGGGCCATGCCTCTTTGTTTCTAGGGGAACCTGAGTGACAATAAATGGTTCTGTCAATGGCATTGGCCCCTGTGTGTCCTCAGTCCCCTGTATAAATCAAGACCCAGGCACAGAGCATGGCCCCAACCTGTCCTTTGAGTCCAGACCCATCACTGTCCAAGTTCTAACCTCCAAAGTTGCTCGAGACCAAGACTCACTTGCCAGATGGGTGATAAACACCGTACCTATTAGTCCATGTGCTTTAGGTGAAAACTTGTTTGTGGGGGGAATGTAGATCCCCAAAAAGTCTACATTGATTGGATGCTTCTTCCAAACGCGATGGAGTAAAACAGAGAAGGACATGTCTTTATCCACGGTGATAGTCACAGTTTGCTCCTTCTTCACAGAGACAAGCACCCTGGGGCAAAAGGCAAAATGGAGTCAATGTTTCTAGAACACACTGTTTTTAGGAAGCCATTCCTCCCACCGTGAACCTGAGCTCGCCATCCCGCCCTGGACAATCCCACGAGTATTCTAGGCCCTCTACAGCACTTTTCATTACAGAATGTTGTTTTTGCTCCTGGCTCCGGAATTCTGTCAGTTTATATGTTTGTATAAAAGCAATGAACAGGTAATCATGGGAAAATATGACTCATAAGACACAATCGTAGTGTTTCCGGGCACACTCCGACATGGAGTTGGCTGGGGATTTTTGATGGATTCATTCACTTATCCGGCACGTCTTTATCGAGTCCTCACTACATGCCAGGCCGCAGGCTGGTGCTGAGACACACAGTGGTCAAAAGACATGGACTCAGCTGCCGGGGGGCAGGGGACAGAGGGCTGAGTAGGCAACAACAATCAATCTGAACCTCGACTTCTTCACAATTAAAATGATGACTGTAAGTTCTGCGTTTCGATTACGGATTTCTGGATCGATTTGTGTAGTCATGTGTGGAGGACAGACCCGCATCCGGACATGACAGTACTCGCCTCTGATTAATGACACGAGCTGTGTCAGACCAGGAAAGGACAGACACCCGAGAGCCCCGACTCAGGGTGATGGTCTTGGTGCTGATCTCTATTTTCATGTCTTCGCTTTGTAAATAAAATCCCAGTGTTCCAAAATAGGTGCTGAGTTTTCCATTCTTGGGTTTCTTAGCACCAATGAGCTGCCCATTGACCAAAATCCCTGGAGAAGAAAACACGCTTTTTTCTCTCTGTGCGCCATTTTTTGGCACATGCGGGCACCATTATTCAAATTTACAAAACTTGACAATATGGGAAAATTATTATTATTTTTTGCTTCAGGACTTACATAACATTTTTTTCCTATGCAACTTTCACTTTGTTACTATGTCTTATTATACTTTAAATGATTTATATCACAGCAAGATCTGCTAGTTCATACACAGTTTCTTAGCTATTCTAATTCCCCTTGGAATATATTTATAATTCATTTCTCACTAATTATCAGAGTTTGAAAAGTACAGGACTTCTTTTATGGGAAAGAAAGAAATCCCAAGTAGTGACAGTGAAACATGACAATGATCTAATTGCCTATTTCAAATATAGCATCTTTTTATTTTACCTGATTCTGGATCGGAAACAAGGTTGAAAATCTTTCCAGGTTCTGAGTCAATATTGAAACAAATATTCTTTTCATTTTTTGGTAGGTAAATGATGAAATGTGGGTCATTTTCAACTGGAAAATACACAGAGAAAATGAAATCAAACAAAATCATAGAAAGGAAGGTGACATTGAACAGTACTTTATTCCTGAACATCTTTAACTTAACAAGAACAAATATTTATGGTGCTTCTACTAGATGCTAGGTTCTGTTCTAGGCGTTGGGGACCCAGTGGTGCAGACCCATTGTCCCTTCCCTATGGAGTTTCCGTCAGAGTTTTATTATTTTACAAATATAGTGTATACTTATTCTGAAACTATCACATATGATCTAGGCTAGAGATAAAAAAATGAATAAGAAAGACACAAAAGGGGTGCCTGGGTGGCTCAGTCGTTAAGTGTCTGCCTTCGGCTCAGGTCATGATCCCAGGGTCCTAGGATCGAGCCCCACGTTGGGATCCCTGCTCAGCTGGAAGCCTGCTTCTCCCTCTCCCACTCCCCCTGCTTGTGTCCCCCCCCCTTGCTCTCTCTCTCTCTCTGTCAAATAAATAAATAAAATATTAAAAACAAAGAAAGACACAAAGAATAAGAAAAGCACACATACACATCATGTATACGTATATATACTATATGTGTGTATATACATACCGTGAGTGTTGTATAGATAGAGAAAAAGATGTGTGTTTTTTTAAGTAGCTATACACAAAACATAAAAATAAAGGAGACATAATATTATTTGTTGGCATACAGATGGATATTAATCAATTCCAAGAGCAATGAAGCATCAAGCTTCTCTCAAGAAAGAACTCCTTTGCTACTGGACGACCTTATTCTGACTGATCTTTCTTGTTTGTTTGTTTGTTTAATCATTCAACAAATAGTTGGTAAGAAAAAAACCCAACTATGTCCAAAGCACTGAATTAGGCAATGTTTGGTATAGCTACAAATAAGTCATGGTCTTATTTATAAGACCTTCAAGAAAGTCACAATTTAATGAAGGAGTGACCAAGATTCTCTCCTTGACCAAACTCCACTTAGGTTCCCCCGACCTTTTCAACAAGGCCTCAGCTTTTGGACTTACATGTTTGTCTCTGCATTGTCCAATTTTAGCAAGAATCCTAGCAGGCTGGCTTAGCTAGAATCCCCACCTGCCATACTGAGCACCCTTGATATCTAACTGGGTTCCTCATCCCCCACCGCCCTCCAGGTGACATCTGATCGCCTGGCTGCCTTCAGCAAGAACCCTGTTAGGTCGGTTTGGCCAGAATCCCCCTTAATCCTGATGTTTCCTCTGAGTGATTTTGCACCCACTGCCTCACCCTGTCCTTGTCTATAAACTCCAACTTTGCCATGCTGTATTTGGAGCTGAGTCCAATCTTCTCCACCCAACTGCAAGACCCCATTGAGGGGGGTCCCCATACCCATTGTAATGGCCCCCCTTGAATAAGGTCTTCCTGACCTTGCGTGCTCTAACGAATATCAGGAATAATTTTTTTCCTTCACAGTTTTTCTTCATTGAGACAGACACACCCACTGAGGGAAGAGAGAATAAAATAAATGACAAAAAAATGGCACAAGTGCAACGCTCTGAGGGTAAAGATGAAGGGTGACCAGCCCCGCCTGGCCAGTTGAGAAAGGCCTGGTGAAGGAGTTCACACAAAACCTTGAAGCTAGGAGAGGCAAAAGACACAGAAGAAACAGAGATTTTACTCTGAGTACACAGCATGGAGGTATAAAAGTGGGTGATTTGTTGGCAAAGTACCTCAATGTAACTAGGGGATGGGTTCTTGAAGAATGTAGAAAAAGACCAAAAATGGGGGTTGTGGAGATGGGTGGAGCACCACACCTAAGAATGAAGCTTTAAGTTGGGGAGCTATTTGTAGTTTTTGAGAAAAAAATGGGACATGATTTGACTTCAGGGAAATTACTTGTCACAGTATAAATTAAGTATTGGGAAGTGGACGTGGGAAGATCAGTTAGCAGCTAACGCAGCAGTAACCCAGGCAAGAGATGTTACATTGAATGGGAAACAGGACGGACGGGGGACGGAAGATTCCAGAGACCGGTGGGAGAATCCACAATGTCAGGTAACTGAGCGCAGAGGAACAATTCAGATCTGCCAGGCTTCCCGCCTGAGTCCCTCAAGGCCCCGGAGACAGGAAGGTCTGAGCTGTAAGAACCATAGTGGTCGTCTTTTCCAGATTAAAATGAAAGACCAGGCTTCCATTCATTGAGAGGCTATTGTCTTCTAGATGTTATCACAAAGTCCCATGCAAACATTAACTCAACTAATTCTCTTCGTATCCTCGCAGAGGACAGGTCACCTGCCCGAGGTCACATTACAGAGTTAGTGCATGGCAGAGCTATGAGCAAAGCCAAGCTGTCCGATGACAAGCCCATTCTCCCACCTGCTCTGATACGCTCGTTTACGTTCATGTGTGTGTTTTGGAACATGAAATGGAAGATAAGTGAATGCAGAACAGGAATACAATCTGGTACTTCTTTGCACCCCTCACATTACCAAACTCTCGTGGTGAGGTCAATAAATACTCGGTGAATTGATTTTGTGTTGAGCTGGGCACTAGAGGGCATTATTAAAACACAGAACAAAGGTTCTCATCTTTTTCAATTAAAAAAATTCATTTTGTGATGATAGCTTCTTCCTTTACACAAATAAGGTGTTTTGAAATATTTTTTGAAGGACATAGCTTTTATTAGAGATCATCATTGATTTTGCCATTTTAATTAACCAAAATCCCACTAATCACACCTGCTGGTAGGTAACCACGAATCAACTACTGAACTGGTATCACTCTAGACAGCAGAAACGTCATATTTAGGTGAGTCTGTGTAGCCTTACATTTAGATCAGGTTGAAGGTAGATTGAGGGCTCCCATGACTAACTTCATAGATTCCTGAGGACCTGGTGTTTATGAGCTTCCACAAGGAACTAAGGTTATAACCACCCTGCAATTTATCACCATCTCCATTTTACTGGTGGGCTCACTGAGACCTAGAGAGGTCCCAGAGTCTGGCCCACTGTCACAGGGGCAGAGTCTGACCCCGGAACTGTCTGACTCTCAAGACCTTGTCCCTTTAACTGCATCATACAGCAGACTATGTACACTCAGAGGAAGCACTGCATTCTTACTGGAAAGAATATAAAAAATGAGGTTAGCTTTATCTCTACATGTTTCTACAGAAGCTTCGTCTTGCAAAGCCACAGTGTGAGGGGCTCACGCACCTGTCCTTGCCCTTGTCTCTTGCTCTGAGAGCCACTCGGCACAGGAAAGATGGCAATTTTGCCAGCACTGTAACCTGACCTGTGGATGCCCTCCCCACACGTGCAGTGTGTAAAGTTAAATTACCACTGCTGGCCGGAAGCTCAGTTCAGAGCCCCTCATGAAGCTCTGTCCTCGGACGTGCCAGGTAGGACAGGGGAGGGACCTCCGGATAAAGCATTGCCGCAGATGAAAGAGCGAAAAAGCAAATCACTTTTGGCCCACAAAGAATACTTTTAGAGACAAGCCATAGGGGTGAGTTGCACTCGCTCTAAAAATTGAATCGAAGTCCTATGTTTTCTCTGTGCCAATTTGGTGCTCTGTAAGTGGTGGGTGTACAGTCTTGAGAAATCAGTTCTGACAGTCAGAAATGTTCTTGCTAGAAGATTCTGTGTTCCAGGCAGCCTAGAAAAGCTGCAAGCTTCTAGGAACATCAGGAGCTACTCTGCTATTGAAATTTCAGATAAAGGGCTGGTATCCAAGATCTAGAAAGAACTTCTCAAACTCAACACCCAAAAAACAAATAACCAAGTCAAAAAACAGGCAGAAGACATGAACAGACACTTCTCCAAAGACATACAAATGGCTACCAGACACATGAAAAAGTGTTCAAAATCACTTGTCATCAGGGAAATACAAATCAAAACCACAATGCAATACTACCTTACACCAGTTAGAATGGCAAAAATTAACAAGGCAGGAAACAACAAATGTTGGTGAGGATGTGGAGAAAGGGGAACCCTGTTGGTGGGAATGCAAGCTGGTGCAGCCACTCTGGAAGACAGTATGGAGGTTCCTCAAAAATCTGAAAATAGAGCTACCCTACGACCCAGCAATTACACTACTGGGTATTTACCCCAAAGATACAGATGTAGTGAAAAGAAGGGGCACATGCACCCCAATGTTCATAGCAGAAATGTCCACAATAGCCAAACTATGGAAAGAGCCAAGATGCCCTTCAACAGATGAATGAATAAAGAAGATGTGGTCCATATATACAATGGAATATTACTCAGCCATCAGAAAGGATGAATACCCACCATTTGCATTGACCTGGATGGAGCTGGAGGAGATTATGCTAAGTGAAATAAGTCAAGCAGAGAACGTCAATTATCATATGGTTTCACTTATTTGTGGAACATAAGGAATAGCACGGAGGACATTAGGAGAAGGAAGGGAAAAATGAAGGGGCGGAAATCGGAGGGGGAGACGAACCATGAGAGACTGTGGACTCCGGGAAACAAACGGAAGGTTTCAGAGGGAAAGGGGGGAGGGGGATGGGTTAGCCCGGTGATGGGTATTAAGGAGGGCACGTACTGCAAGGAGCACTGGGTGTTGTGTGCAAACGATGAATCATAGAACACTACATCAGGAACTAATGAAGTACTGTCTGGTGTCTGGCCCAAGCTGATTCATACACAAAACTCTCTTCTCTCAGTGGAGGGTCAACCATGCCTATAGAAGTCACCTGGTTTACCAGGACTTTTTAATTTTATTTATTTATTTATTTATTTATTTATTTATTTTACCAGGACGACTTTTAAATGTATATAAATAAATGCTCCACAGGATTGCGATCCAGGAAGCCAGGATGTGAAAGCAGTGGTAAAGGTCTCTTACCTCTCATCACATGTGGGGGAGGAGTTGCCTCGAGCACTTGAGCTCCCAGTACAGGCATTGGGATCTTCGGTGTTGGGGAAGGGTTGACCCAAGATGGGACTGAACTCGGAACAACCTTGTTTCCATAATACAGGGCACCTGTATAGAAAAACCCGTAGCCATTAGTTCCCATGGAGATTTCTTACAACTTCAAGTATCTGTGTTACGCAGACCCTAGAGGTTCTCGGCTATGGTTTTCTCCCATTAATTTTATTCCAGAACTTTCTCTGTTCCCGCTTTTCCTGTTTTTCCACTGTGGGGCCTGCTCGAGGGCTCTCTGCAGAGTCTGGGCCCCGGACTGTGGGATCTGCCCCACAGAGGCTGGAGAAGGGCCCCGCGTCTTCAGCCCAGGCCGGGGAGATGATGTCCAGGCCAGCCCCTGGAGAAGTCCTGGATTACAGCCGCCTCGGCCTGGGTCCCTTCCTATTGCCTCACCAAACAACAATCTAAACAATTCAGTTTCTCAGCCAGCTAGTTTCCCCTGCTGGTTATAGCAAGTTCATTTTGCTTTCTGATATACAGGCAGCCTTCCTGTCTTAGAGAAAACAAATGGCAGTTCACCTAGGCGTCTTACCTAGCTGATACAAAACCACTTATAAATGCCAGTTTATCTAGGGCGAGTTTCTGCCCAGAGAAATTTAGCTGTGGGGCCCCAGGCTCTTGTAACTGGGATGTCAGAAGTACGAGCTCCTTGAACCCTAGACTGCTGCGGTTACCTGGCATCTCACTTGGACAAAATGAAAAATGTGGAAAGTGATCCCTCCAGGGTGTGCAGGCCATTCTTAAGACTGTGTTTCAATAGGATTAGTTCCTAGGAAAGGGAGGGCAGGAAGAAGGTGATAAGCCAACGTCTTCTAAACTTAGCACACGTGCCCCTGAGCACAGCTTAGGACTTTTCCCCAGGACACAGAAATCACGGGTGGCTTGTGGCAATTTCAAGGTTCTCAGCTTCCACGTGTACTTTTCCTAAGAAAACCCCTTTCTCCCAGTTGAGAAGTGGAAGGCATGCTCTCTCACTAAAAACCTCCCGGGAAAATTGGTGTAGTGCCAAAAACTGGAATGACTCCAATCCGTTGCAAGGGACACAAATCCGTTTGCAAGTCAGACAGTTTCCAGTTCTTTGCTTTAAATAGAGTTGAAGTAGGACCCGAGCTGTCATGCGCTAGATCATTAAAAATAATTTTTGCATACTAGATCCTATGTGAGTTTGGCATGTAACTTTGAAGAAGCTGTAAGTGAGTGACAGTTGCTGGGACCAAATTCATTCCATTCCTATCTACTTAACCTATGTCAACAAGATTTATCAGGACTTAGGCCTATAAAAACATTTTTTTTAAGATTTAATTTTAAGGAATCTCTACATCCAACTTGGGGCTTGAACTCACAACCCCAAGATCAAGAGTCACACACTCCACTGACTGAGCCAGCCAAGCACCCCTAAAATTTTTTTAAAGAAGAAATGACACTGAATCTGAACTCTTTCAATCTATTAATAAATAACACTTACCCATAGGTACTTGAAAAAACACTCAGCCACATTTTTTTCTCATTAAGAGATGATTTTCAATAAAATTTTACTTTGGGATATCAAATTTATAATCCATGTATATTATTTTGACCAATTGCCTACTTGTAGTAATTTTAATAAAACTCAATCTAGAAAAAAAATTTGAACACTCAGAATCTAATGGTCACAAGAAATTGAAAAAAATTTAAATTTGTAAACATTTTTCTTGCATAGGAGCAGGATGATCAGTAAAAGTCTTTCCCACATAGCAGTGTATTACACTGAGACATGATTCTGCCAGGAATGGAAATACCAGTTCAACTAGAAAAAAGAACCATATAAAATTTCCAATAATAGAATTTGTTTATGTATTTTTTTTAATGGATGATGGAGAGTACCAAGTTAGGTATTCCATGTCGTTGGATACACTTAAAACAGTGATGTAACAGGTTTATTTATTTTAAACATTCACTATTGGGGCACCTGGGTGGCTCAGTCAGTTAGGCGTCTGCCTCCGGCTCAGGTCAGGATCCCAGGGTCCTGGGATCGAGTCCCGCATCGGGCTCCCTGCTCAGTGGGGAGCCTGCTTCTCCCTCTGCTTGCTTCTCTCTCTGCTTGCTGCTCCCTAAGCCTGTGCTCTCTCTCTCTCTCTCTCTCTGACAAATAAATAAATAAGAAATCTTTAAAAAAAATTCAATGTTTACAATACGCCCCAAATTAAATTCGCTGCAACTATTTAAGTGTGGTGAAAAATGGTTAAATGCTGATTTAAACAATGCGTGCCGGGGTATGTAGGTCTTCAAAATTCCTTTGGGAGCTAAGTGAGCAAAAGTTCTAAGACCATAACAATAAACTACCCCAAAGTAAATTGACAGGAAGAGCTTGGACACACGGGGACCCAGGGCTGGGAACAAGAGGCGGGCTGCAGGGGGAGAGGAGCTGAGGTTGGAGGACCCCAGTGCAGGCTAAGAAAGCTGACCCGTCCTATTTGTCCAGCAGATGGAAGCACTGACCTGAGCAACAGGAATGATCTTGAGGGGGAGAGTCGGCCAGCATGCGCTCATCCCCGGCCTCGTTCTCAATCACCATCGCGGTGAGTGGGGTCACTATGTGATGTTCCAGAGACATCTGCAGGATAGTTTTTGTAATTTTCCTTTTGGCAGCAGCTGTAGGAGCCAGGCTTCTATATTTGGGAAACAGAGGCATTCGAGAACATTACTGTGCTTACGTCCCACACCCCACCACCTCTGGGCTCAGCCGGGACCCTGGGATAAAAGAAGGCTAACTGGCTCCATGAAGCCAGGATTTTATTTAGCCATGCAGTCCTACAGGACTTTTTTTTTTTTTTTTTAAATAGACTTTATTTTTCAGATCAGTTTTCGGTTCACAGTAAAATTGAGGAGAAAGGACAGATTTCCCAGATACTCCCTGTGCCCACACACCATAGCCTCCCCCATTATCAACAACCCCCCACCAGAGTGGTGTATTTGTTACAACCTATGAACATACGCAGACATTTACTCATCACCAAAGTCCATGGTTTACATTAGGGTTTGTTCTTGGCGGTGCACATTCTGTGGGCTTTAACAACCGTGTGATGACATGTATTCACGATTGTACTATCGTACAGACACTTTCACTGCCCTAAAGATCCCCTGTGCTCCGCCCGGTCATCCTGCCCCTCAGCCCCCGGCAACCACTGATCTGTTTTCCAGGGACTGTTCCTGAAAAATCAGTATTGAACTTCAGCAAAGCGCTGTGTATCTGTAATTTTGCTGTGAATGCACCCAGCATGCTTCAGTAAAGGGGCAGGGATAGCCACAGAAAACTAATTGATGATGACCATGATTTCTACCACAGGTGTGTGTGTGGGGGGTGTTCTGTGGGAAGGAGAACAAAGGACCCTTCAGAGAGGACAGAAGTGTTCTATAACGATCCGGGTGGTGATTACATGGGTGACACACCTAAGAATTCATTAAACTGTATGCTTAAAATTCATGCACTTCACCCACTTTGTGTATGTTATACCTCGATAAAAAAGAAAATTGTGAACTCAGCTTTACTTAAAGTGCTTGGAACCAGTGGAAATTGACAATCCAAATCCCGAGTTAATTTGCCGCTTTTCTTGGTTCCAAATCCTTCTTGTGTATTACTTTCAAAATATTCAAGGCAAACCTCTTACTTTTGCAAATCCCTGTTATGTATACTCTTCTCTTCTTACCGCTCAGCTAGAAGTTGGTTGATTGTCAGATAGGCCCACAATTTCCTGGTGAAATCAGGATCTGCATGCTTATCTTTTGATAGAAAATCCTCCAAGTCGTCCATTTCGGCCAGAGTTTCTAAGACTAACTCCGTGTTAGCCTGGATGATGGAAGATTCAGTTGAAAGACATCGGGGGAGCAGAACTATAGTTAATCAATCCACATTTTTCCTACCTACTGTGAGTGAATCAGGGAGCTATGTAACTTCAAGGGAAGCGCAAAATAATTCAAAAGAATACAAAAGAGGAAGTAAGTGCACACATGCAAGGTTTGGGATTGGCTTTGGGATCAGAAGGGAAGGATTTACAGAATGGTTTGGGGACCATGGCAGAGATATTCTCATGCCTTCCCTTCCACTTTATCACTTTTATTCCACATGCAAGATTCTTGGAATGCAAAATATTAACCTGTTAATATACAAGATGGACTGTATCGAGGGGACCAGTTAGTCTTTTGAGAAATAAGGAGATAAGTAGAAGTACCGAAGTGGCAGTGATGATGCTCTGTAACTGCTCCAATTTATCAGGCTTATATTTTCCTGCCACCACAATCTCTGAGCCTCCAAAATAGTTGTGGAAACTGTTTTGAGTGACATCCGATACTGATAAGTGGGGATAGTTGAACTGAACATTCCGGAGCAATGGAGTAGAGACCTGGTTGTAGAATTTCTACAATTCATAAAAAACAGAGAAATCATTATTTTCATACTACTTCATCAGTCTAACACACTTTTTTAAAAGGGGGGAGGGGCAGAAGGAGAGAGAGAGCATCTTAAGCAGGACCCACGCCCAGCACGGAGCCCGACTCAGGGCTGGGTCTCACGACCCTGAGATCATGACGTGAGCTGAAATCAAGAGTCGGACGCTTAACCAACTGAGCTATCCAGGTGCCCCTAAAGCACTTTTTGCTGAGATTCCTCAAATGGTTAGCTGGTATCTCTTAATTTATTTTCACAGGATCTCTGTGGAAAGCTATGAGACAGGGAAAATTCTCACAATTATCAGATGAACTGAGAAATGGAGAAACAAAAAATTGTTAAGAATATTACCCTTGGGGGCGCCAGTCAGTTAAGCGTCTGCCTTCGGCTCAGGTCGTGATTCCAGGGTCCTGGATGGAGCCCCGCGTCAGGCTCCCTGCTCAAGTACATTTACAGGCTATCGTTTGATCTGTGTTGCATTATAAAA
This sequence comes from Phoca vitulina, assembly GCF_004348235.1. Lineage (NCBI taxonomy): Eukaryota > Metazoa > Chordata > Mammalia > Carnivora > Phocidae > Phoca > Phoca vitulina. The sequence goes on along the minus strand of NW_022589736.1, from coordinate 9,514,435 downwards.
AGCTGATACCAAGACGCCAATGCACTTTGAAGGGGAAACAATGGCCACGATGTTAAGAAGGACCAGTTGTTTAGTGGGACTGGAGAGCCCAGAAGCTTTGATGATGCATGGGAGGACTTGCTCAGGGAGTAGGGAGTGTGTGCCCATCCCCCTCCTGCCTTAAATCTCACTGTCAATGCAGAGCAGATACCCATGCAGGGTGGGGTGAGAAAGCAATCGAACACTTTCTGGTTGTCACGGCCGAACATAGCTGAAATGATGACAATTGTCACTTAAATTTGGCTAGTTGAATGACTTTGAGTGAAGGAGGAAGAAAGAACAGAAAAAAAGTGTTACTTTGAGCTGGGAGTATGTGTCCTGGTTTCCATAAATCCTTTGAGCAATTCCACGGTTTTCATTGGATAGTCTCTTCAAAAAATCGTAATCAACGTCAAATCCTATCCCCAAGCTGAACAAGGAGATATTGTCTCGGATGTTCTGCTTCACGTTTTTCTGAATTTTTGACAATTTCAGTTCACCTAAAGTTGATGACGACAGAGAGGAAGAGAATGAGGGGCAATGTTATAATGTTTTTGGAAAATCCACGGAGGGCAGTTTAGCAAAATTTGTCAAATTAAAAATTCACTTCCCCTTTTTAAAAAAAAATTTTTTTTAAAGCTTCTATTTATTTATTTGACAGAGAGAGACACAGCAAGAGAGGGAACACAAGCAGGGGGAGTGGGAGAGGGAGAAGCAGGCTTCCCGCGGAGCAGAGAGCCCAATGCAGGACTCGATCCCAGGACCCCGGGATCATGACTTGAGCCTAAGGCAGACGCTTAACCGACTGAGCCACCCAGGCACCCCTGCACTTCCCCTTTGACCCAGAGACTCAACTTCTAGGGGTTTTTCTTAAGCTGCACTCACACAAATGGAAATGACGTATGGGCAATCATACATAGCAACATTATTGGGAGTAGCAACAGATTGAAAACAAATGCACAGCAGTAAGGGAGGTTGGTTAAATGATGATACATTCAAACTGTGGGATACTATGCAACTATGCAGTTATTAAAAAGAGCAACGTAACTGTATGTATTTATATTGAATGATCTCAAAGATACATTTTTAAGGGGGAAAACAGTGTAAAAATTGGTATATGTAGGATGTATTTGCATATAGGCATGTGTGTATGTATGAGTGTGTATATATATTCACATATAAGTGTGTATATATGTATATGGAGTATACACATATGCACAGAATATATCTGGAAAGATACACAAGAAATTGCTAACCAAAGATTGCCTCCGGGGACAGGAACTGGATGGTTAAGGGACAGAAATAAGAAGCAGACTTAATTTTTTGCTATGTTTCCTTTTCTTCTTTATGATTTTATTCTCAAATTGAGTTTTTTATTTTTATTTTTTTCAAGATTTTATTTTTTTTAAAGTAATCTCTACACCAGTGTGGGGCTCAAACTCACAACCCCGAGATCAAGAGTCACATGCTCCACCAAGTGAGCCAGGCAGGTACCCCTGAAATGGAATTTAAAAAGTAATCTGATCTGAGAGGTAGAATTCAATCTCTACCACTGAATCTACCACAAAACCGTAATGACAAATGGTTGCTTTTCGTCTAAAACTCTAGTGGCCACTGTCATGATTGGTCCATTGGTCTTCCTTCCATTGAGCTGCGTCCGGCACAGGTCCTTATCTGCATGGCAGACTGCAACACAATCTAGCATGCACTTCTGTATTTGCCAGTAGTAAGACACAGATGAAGCAGATAAAAATAACAGCACATGATAGAAGCCAGGAGAAGTTGGGCCATTTTGTGGCGAAGAATGCATAATGTACAGGATATATCAGAAAGAAGTCATTTCTCCAGTTGCCGTGAGTGACTGGGGGAATGTGGAGAAGGATGGAATAGGATGGAGAAGGATGCAGACTCCAGAAGTGTTCTGGAGACTGGGGACGGACACACTCATCCCACCCACTCCCGTACGCCACCTCACATACCTTAAGTTGAGGGAATAAATGTAATAGCATATTATTACAATTCATACTCAAATTTCCCCACGTTGTGGAGGCAAAATGGGCGCTTTCAAGAGCATCACCAAGAAATGTCTGGGACTGGGTTTCAAGGGAATGAGTGCTCCAGGGTCAAAAGAAGTCTCCTGTTAGAAAGCATGGGGCTACAGTGGTTTAGAAACTTGCAAATGCCATCAGATTTCCCATTTGAAGCAAGAGTTAAATATTTGTCACTAGAAGATTGAAGTGCTACTTGCCTACTGTTGGGTCGCCGTCAGAAACCAAAATGATCAGAGAGACTGATTCAGGGTCCAGCATTCCCAAATTATTGGCTTCATTCAAAATAAAGATGGCACGCAGAAGGGCTTCGTTGATATTTGTGCCTGTTAAAGTAACATTATGTGCTGTTCCGTTATGTACTCTCTCTTTGCACAAAAACCATCACATCCTGGGTTCAGGTTCGTCTGTCTGGTGATTACTCATATGTCATTTTATTCAGTACCCAAATCCTTCGATTGTTTTCCAAGTGACACAGATTTCCCCCAGGCTGGTCAAGATTCCCCAGGGGAGTAAAATACTCACCTTGTAGTAAACTATTCCCTTAAAGATGAATTCATCCTTTCAAAGCACCCATCTGTCATTTTGTTAAACACCCAATAGAAGGTCCCTAAATCAGCCTTGCTGACATGCTGGGACATTGGTCTGTGGACAGTTGCATTTTATGCTGAGAGTAATAAGAAGGCTAGTGTCACTTGCTGATACCCTTTTCTGAGAAAGATTGGGATGGTCACAGACTTGTGTGAGATGGGTTATGCCTTGTACTTTCACAAGAAATTAGTATTCATCATGGAATAATGCATGCATTACTTAAGGCAGGCCATTGCAAGCTGGGCAAAGACCACTGTGGTAGGGAGTGATACTTGCTAAGTGAATGAAGATTTGAACCCTATGAATGTTTCTCACTGGGCTCTAGGGTAAAGTCACTCACCTCCACTAGGCTGGATTTTCTCAATATACTTCTTGGCATCTGCAATCTGTGTTTTAGTAGCTGAGACTAAATCATTTCTCCAGGTTCTAACATTGTGGTTGAAGTCAACCACAGAGAATTGGTCTTCAGCTCTTAGGTCATCCAATATGGTCTTCATTGCTTCCACTGTCTATTTCAAAAAAGAATGAAGAAGGGTCTCATTACATTAACTCTCAGCCCAAGAAGAAAGGAGGAAGACCAAGAATTAATCCTATCATCTTGCAAGTACCAACTCAAGCTGTCATTCTTCCAGAAAACCTCTTGGTCATAAGCCAGCAGATCTGTGGTACTTTGTCAGAGCAGCCCCAGCTGACCAAGATGAGGCCTGGGGGGAAGGTGCATTGAATGTCTGCCATGTTGGGAGGGAATCGAAGAAAGCGGGGAGCCCTGAGCACCCTTACCAACAAGGAGGTACTTACTTGTTTCATTTTTATTCCCCACATTGAGCCGCTAACATCAATGACAAAGAGGATGTTTTTGGGAATTGGGTCCAGGTTTTCAGGAGCAAAAAAGTGGACAAAATATCCATTAAATACCTGGAAAACAGAACACAATGTTTAGCATGTAGGAAGGCAGGGCCCTAGGGACTAAGAGAGAAGAGGCGAGCCACAGGGAACAAGAGGAATGCTGGTCATAAAGGGGAGGCTCGGTGTCCATCCGTGTCTCTCCCTCCTCCTTCCTGCTCTCCCCCACTCCTCTGCTGGGAAGGTCCAAGACTTCTGGGTAGTTTCATTCCCCAGGGCATTTCACTTTGCTCCGCTCCATCCACCCAGTCTTCATGGAGAGCCTGCCTTCCAGGCACCCTGCTAGCCAACAGCCAATCGGGCAGAATCTCTGCCCTCACCGGGCTCACAGGCCAACCCAGGATCCAGACAAGTAAAGAGACAGTTGTAGCAGAGTGTTACATGCTGTGATCAGGAAAATAAAGGACTCTGAGAACGCCCAGTGGACATGTATCTGACTCAGATGGGGGAGTCTTTCCCATGGAAATGGAATCTACACTGGACTTGAGCATGAGTTTGGGACTTGGGCAGGCTTGGGGGGTGCAGGTAGGAGTGGGGAGGAGAGTTCCAGACAAGGGTGAGAAAATATGGCACACTAGGGGCTCTGTAAGTGGTTCAGCACCACGAGGGCTATTGAATTCAAGAATTCAAGGAATTAGAGTGGAGAGTCAGCAGGACAGATCATGAAGGACCTTTATCAGCACTCTAGAGAGTTTAGATTGTTCTCGAAGTTACTAGAAGGTCGCTCCAGCTGGATTTGGGATCTCCGTCTTTGTCTTCTGCTCTAGGCTCTAACGCCTGGCTCCCCTAGTTCTCTTTCCACTGCCCTTGGTCGCTTCTACCAGGACAGTAGCAAACTTCTACCAAGACAGTAGCAAACTTCTACCAGGACAGCAGCTCCAAACTTTCTTTGATAGTTTAATTGCAAAGGGCCTTTGTAGGTTATCCAAAACTCCCATTTTGTGATTTTCCTATTGTACTTCATATAAGGCCTAGAAGTACCCTTCTGAGACAAGGACATGAAACTCAATGATGCTCTTTTTGGTTTTCTTGACATGAAAAGATGATGCTTAGTAACACTTAGGGAAATAGGATTCTATCCCTTCTCTGCAACTGGACACTTGCCTTGGCAGCTAGGAGCTACCCAGAAGCCAGGGGGGCTTGTTCCAAAAGACACCTTTGTTTGGCCTCAGCATGGCAGTCCTCTTGGAGACTGGTTTTACCCACCTCGAGTTCTCCGGCTTTCTCTTCTCTCTTCACGTCATACATCACCACCAGCTCTCCGTCTACTGCAGTCTCAGAGCAGTTGGAGCATTTTCTTTGCTGTACCACAGAGGGCTTGAAGGACACATGTGCCTGGAAAGAACAGTGACATCAGAGCCCAGTCTCTGCACCTCTCCCTCCCAAGATGGGGGGCTGACAGCTTCCTGTGCACACAGGTGAAGAGTATTGCCCGTGGCTTGATGGCCAGCCCCCACCCAGGCAGCATCAGAAGTCGCATTCCCAATGTAAGGGACAGTGGCCGGGCATGTGATGGGGCATCTGCCAGCCTGTGGTGCTGCTGCCCAGGTTTTAGGACTTCTTAAGATACTCAAAGAATTCCTCCCTTCCCCCATCAGAGAAATGGCAACCAGCTCGAGAAAGTCTGTGAAAGGTTCTTAGAGGAGTTTGACTCCACCACTGTTGGTTATTATTGGTCATGAAGTGAAGAGAATTAAGCTGAGCATCTCTTGCTGTGACTAACGAAAATCTACCACGTGATTTATGTGATTATGTGAAAGCTGTCTTTTAGCTACGGTCAAGCACATGACTTGAGGGAAATGGGGCCCCAAAAGGGACAGTCACTGGTCAAAATGTAATGAAACAATAGATTTTGCTCAGGGATCTCTGTTCCTTCACAGACTTCACTACCTGACCACTTTTCTGTTCCCCAGAGCACAGGAGGGGCAAAGAACCCATGAGCTAGTGGCCACTTAAAATAAGACTCTTTACAACAAGCAATACTTATGATACCTTCTGCCGTCCTTTAGATATGACAGGAACACCGTCAAAATGGCCATCAAATGTGTCAGGAACATGGAGAAATTTGATTCCCTGAGGTTCAATAACCCACACGTCTACCTAGAGTTGAGAAAGAAAATTACTCAAAGCATCAAGGTATCTTTTAAGGTTTTTTTTTTTTGAGCAAAAAGTACCACGACTACATCCTCTGCTGTTTTTCTCATCTTCAGGCTTTCCCCGAAGTGACCCAGTGTGGGTCCATGATCACTTCTGCACGTTCCTTAACTGCCGTGGATCTGATTCACCTCGCCACGGGGGCTGAAGACCCTTTGGGCAACTCAGTGCTCCACTCCTCTTGCTTCATTCCTCTGGGTTTCATTCCCCATCTCTATCCTAGTCTATTTTTATTGTTGTTGTTTATAAGAGTATTCATGTTGTCGAAGGAAACAAAGGAAGGAAAGCCATTGCGAAATGATTCTGCCCTTAGTCTGTGGATCTGTCAATGAAGGGCCAGGGCCCTTTCATTCCTTTTCTGTCTACGTGCTTTGAACAGAGCGAAGCAGAAGGAACTCCCTTTGGATGATCCTTGGAAAAACCATAACCACGGCTTTCATTTCTCTCTATAGACTCTAAGTGCTCTGCTAAGCACTTCACATGTATGAACTCATTTAACTCTTACCGATATTCTTATTATCTATTTTATTTGTTATTGCTTATTTTATGGATGAAGAAACAGACTCAGAATTACCCAGCTTGGAAGTGGCCGAGCCAGGCTTCAAACCCAGGACCCAAGCTCCTAATACATTTTACACTGCTTCTTGACTTCCAATAGCTTGTGCTCCATCTTTTCAGTTGACTTGGCCACACTATTCATTAGTCCCAGGCCACAATATCCTATTTGTTTTTCATGAGATTTCCCAGCTTTTGCATATACCCACTTAAATGTGAGGCCATCAGATGGAGCCCTATGCACATTGGTTTCCTTACTGCCTCTTACTCATTTAGGATCATTTATAACAGTGATGAGCTCACTCTCTTTTGGAAGTCCCTGCCTTTGGAATCATGCCAAATTTTTCTCTAATTTTTATTTTTATTTTTTTAAAGTAGGCTCCATGTCCAGCATGGAGCCCAGCACAGGGCTTGAACTCACGACCCTGAGATCAAGTCCTGAGCTGAGATCAAGAGTCGGACGCTTAACTGACTGAGCCACCCAGGTGTCCTGATTTTTTTTAATCTTCTTTCAAAAAGTCATGGACACTTGTCTAAGCAGAGCCAACATTTTCTTTCTTGGTTATTACAAATTCCAGCATAAGATGTGAGTTTAATTTGCCTCCAAGATTCCCATTAGCTCCAGGTTCTCCATGTCGGTAAGAACTAAATCTACACAGAATCAGGTGGATCAGACATCCCAGGACAGTTTGACCCAGACATTTTGGGTAGTTGATCGAGCAGTTCCTGGAGGAAAGGGAGAAAAGTCAGGGAATTGCAGAAAACTGGGTCCATTGCTTTCTCTCTTCCATAAGGTTCTACCTATAAATAAGTATAGGGCGCCTGGGTGGCTCAGATGGTTAAGCGTCTGCCTTCGGCTCAGGTCATGATCTCCAGGGTCCTGGGATCGAGTCCTGCATCGGGTTCCCTGCTCAGCGGAAAACCTGCTTCTCCCTCTCCCTCTCCCTCTGCCACTCCCTCTGCTTGTGCTCTTCTGTCTATCTCTCTGTCAAATAAATAAATAAAATCTTAAAAATAAATAAATAAATAAATAAATAAATAAATAAGTGTAGAGTACTCAGGACAAAGTTCAGTCTCTCCATAAGAGCATAAAAATGGCCGAGGGATCTTTTCCTGAGTGTCACGGAAGCTATTAGTAGTCCTGTGCTCAATTAGATGCAGACATGGCCCCCAAATCTAGGAGGAAACTGTGCTTTGGGGGTGTGTACCTAAGATCCCATCACTGGGTCATTGACAGGTTGGGACCAGTCCACGGTGGCCTTGAGTCACCCACCATATTTATTGGAACCAGCTATGGGAGTTGGAATAAGATCTTTTTCCAAGATTTGATACATCTGGAAGGTAGGGGTGGGGGTTAAAAAGAGATGTGTTCTCTGTGATTCCTGTGAGGGAAACGTATTTCCAGTTAGGTGGCCCTTCTGACGGTGATTAGAAACTTTTCTGGAATAAACACAAGGAGAAGGTCTAATTTTATGATTTCGCCTTAACTTATCTCTGGATAAGATCAAGCCTCTTTAGAAATGAATACATTTCATAGACGGTTACGGCTGGAAAGTACCTTAAGAACCACCTGGTCCAACCTTCTTTCACAGATGAGACACTAGTTAGGTTTCCGTAGTGTAGTGGTTATCACGTTCGCCTAACACAGATGAGACACTGAAGGCCAGGAAATGGGTTCGCCCAGAGCCCACAGCTGTAAGTGTTAATTCTGGACCAGAACTCGGGAAACTTGCCACTTTGTCTAACACTCTTGCTAATAAACTAAGACTCCATCTGTCTTATTTTAAAGACAAGGAATTCCTAAGAGCATGGAAAATTTAAGGATGAACAAAAATTTCAGAAATATAAGAAAGATTTATGTGCTACATAGTATGTGTGTTAAGAATCATTATCTTCATGGACTCAAACTCAAATTCTTGGATTAATAGCATAGAACATAGTCTGGAATCTTAATTGTTTCTTAGCTGTTTCCTTAGGCAAGTTATTTATATATCTCTCTAAATCAGGGTTAATGAGATCTACTTTATAACTTGTGGGGAGGAATCAATGACATATAATATAAGTATCTTATCCAAAATATTACAGAAGTATTCTCATAGCACTAACTCAGTCGCTATTAATATTATTAACAACCTGAGCATTTGCATCATTGTAGGCAAGATGCCAATCACATCTATTTACCGTGGGATTCATAGAATTGAGCAAGAGAATGGCACACATTCATCATCACTCCTAGAAAAATAGCCAGGGTCACGTGTTGAGTTGTGCAGAGCCTCCAGCCAGGGCTTCAAGAGGGTGCTGAGATCCTGCCCATAACCCAATGGTCAAGTCATTTGCCCTGACATGCGGCTGCATTTGCCAGGACGAAGGGCATCTTTTCTTAATTTTCACCAAGGCCCCAGATGTGCCAGCAGGGACACTGAAAAGAACTCAGTGGCATATATCCTGAGAGCAAGCTGATGCCACACAGTGGTCATGGGAAGAAGGTGGGTTCCATTGGTCAGATATGCACCTTTTCAAATTGGAATAAAAATTTCATCATGATCCATTTATCCCTTGGAGTCATCTCTGCCTGTGGACCCCACCTTCCTATCAGTCAAATGGAGAGGCAGACTGGATCATATACTCTCCTGGGCTGCTTCTTGCTCTGCTCTGCCTTTGACACAAAATGTTCATGTGATGTCACAAAGATTCAAGTCCCCAAAGAGTGTCTCAGTTCTTAGGGCAACAGGTGAAGATGATAGTAAAGGTGAGTTCGTATCGGTAGGGCCACGGGGTCGCAAAGGAAGACAGCTAGCATTCACTGAGTTCCTATTATTTGCCACCTATTTCCATAATTATATGGAAAATATGTTCTAGCACCCTTTCCTCACATGAAAAAAGGGACCATCAGGAGAATGTGTCCCATGTCAGAGAAGGCTAGTGTAAGGGTTGAACGGCACTCTCCCCCGCTACCCGTACCCCCGAAGACATGTCTACATGAAATCCCTGGAAACTGAATGATACCTCACTTGGAAAAAGTATCCTCATAGATGAAGTTAAAAGGTAAGGATCTTGAGATGAGATCATCATGTCAGTGGACCCTAAGTCCAGTGACGTTTTCATATAAGAAGAAGGCAGAGGGTGATTTGAGACACATGGAGGAGAACATGATGTGACCACCAAGGTCGAGATTGGAGTGCTGTAGCTATGAGACCATGGGTTAAGGAGTACCAGCAGTTGCCAGACACGAGGAGAAGCAAGGAGCAGATTCTCCCCCAAGATTTCAGCAGTAAGGCCCTGCTAACACCTGGATTTCAGGCTTTGGTTCTCCAAAACTGTGAGAAGATGAATTTCTACTGTTTTAAGCCACCCAGTCTGTAATCGCTTGTGGCGGCAAGCCTAGGAAACTAACACAGCTAATACAGAGCTGAGCCCTCATTGAAATCCCTAAGGAGTCCTGGTGGACTCCAAATCCATCACCGTCTTGCTGACTTGCATGTATCCAACGCCACAAAGAGCGGTGACCCTGGAAAGTATAAATCGGGGCTAGGAGCCATCAGTGGATGGGGTCCCTGCATGCCCTGCAAATTCCAACTCACCTCCAAGTGTTTGGCCAGTCGTCCCGGCTGCAGATGGAGCCTGTGTTCATAGGATCCCAGCTTCCTCCACTTTACTTCCTGGTAGTGAAGTTCAAACTGCACCTTTGCTCCAGGGAGGATGTTTACTTCGGTTTTGAAGTTTTCCATATCAAGAGCCCTGCTCCTAAAGGTTTAACACCCGCCCCGGGATGTAAGTCAGCACATGCATGATGGAGAGCAAGACCCCGCATCTATGCAGAGGGCACCTAGGTTTTTGTGGGCAATCAAGGCTGCTCAGGTGTTTATGAAAACAGACAGGAGGTACAATCCAGATCACTGAAATTCCTGGGTAGCTTTAATTCTACCAACAGTTTAGTCTCCTCTCCTACCTGATCTTTTTCTTCCAGAGCTTCTTAGAGATCTGAGTGTTATCTGCAAGAAGCTACCAGTTACTGATCCCTATTCCACGCCGGGACCTTGACACGTATCATTTCTGACATGGCAGCTCTGCAGGATGGGTATCATCAACCTTGTTTTCCAGATGATAACAAATGAGGCTGATAGATTATTAGTAACCAGCTCAAGATCACTTGGCTACTCAGTTGTGGGGCAGGGGCTCAAACCCAAACTGATAATTCGTGCATTGGAGGCTTATTCTAGAGATTCTTTACATCCTTGAAAGTCTTCAGGAAGAAGAAATCTATGATTGCATCAAGTGGAATATGTATTCCCAATGTAAGCCCTTATTTAAACACATATATATCAAGTTTACTGTGATCATTGCTTGAGGTGTTTAGTTTTAAAGAGGAAATGGCAGGATTATCAAATGAGGCTGATTTGGGCTTTGGGACTGAGTGGGAGCAGCTAGCGGATGAGACCACGATCTGCGCTGGCCCAGCCCTTACCTCACCAACCCCGCAGTCTTGCCTTTGGCTCTTGCCTGGGAGTAGAGAGCTCGACCCACAGTCTTCTCCTTAATGGAACTAGTGAATGTCGTGCCGTCTACAGTCCTAAAAAATGACAGGAGGCCCCCGAGTTGTTGAGTTTTCCCACGCAGTAGTCTCAACAAAACAAACTAACAACACATAACCCAACCAGTTGGATTTAGTGAATGCGGGCCATTACAATTTTGCACCTAGAAGAAATGAGAAGAGAGACATCTGCCTATCTCTTGGTCAGGAGTCCCTTTATCTGAGAGTGTGATTGAAGAGATAGGCACCCCGGGCGCCTGGGTGGCTCAGTCGTTAAGCGTCTGCCTTCGGCTCAGGTCATGATCCCAGGGTCCTGGGATCGAGCCCCGCATCAGGCTCCCTGCTCGGCGGGAAGCCTGCTTCTCCCTCTCCCACTCCCCCTGCTTGTGTTCCTGCTCTCGCTCTCTCTCTCTCTGTCAAATAAATAAATAAAATCTTTAAAAAAAAAAAAAGAGGCGCCCATCCTGAAAGCCTCCCCTCGGGTGCTGTTGTTTGTGTTTAAAATTGTTCCTCATTTTCAAGCTTTACCCTTCAGATAAGTGTTGTTCTCTTTGGGTAACCCTTTTGAATTACAAATATGCTGAGGAGAGGTGATTGATAAATCACTAGTTATCTGGCTTACATTTGTTTAGAAGAGAGGCTCATACTCTCTGGCAAGAGCATAAGAGAGTGAGGGAAGATGGAGGGAGGCATTGGGGAATCCCTTTGCAAATTTGTGTTTATCCCCCTAACATCTCCCTTAGGGATCTCTGACTTCCCTTTGCAACTCCATCTCAACACAGTCACTGTCATCTAATGCGTTCCAAGTAATGATTGGTCAGAGCCATCGAATTACAGAATTTCAGAAGTAAAATGGACTCCATGGCATTCAAATGGACAGGATCTCTCACCATGTGGAGAACGCTAGACATTTGGCAGCATAAGGGCCAATTTCTTGTCCCAAGTGCCAATGACATGCTTGGTGAGGCTCACTTGAGGGCCATCTCTTTAGATGAAAAGTCAGAGCCAGGAGACAGTGACTTGCTCAAGGTCACACAGTTGGTCAGAGACAGCTAGAACTAGACCCCATGTGTCCAGGTCTGCACTATTCCCATCAATCCATAGTCTGGTTCAAAGACCAAGAAGTCTTTAATACAAAACGAAATTATCTCTAATGGGAGAATATTTGGAACCTTGATTTAAAAAAGGCAGAAGAAATATTTTGACTAGAAGAAATATTTTGTGCAATTCATATGAAATTGCAGTGATCAAGTTGGCTACCTTCTCTGGTCTTCATAAATTCAGCCCTGAGTGGAGGGAGACCAAATAAATGTATATCTTGTAATTCTATCTTTTGTCACCTCAAATCTTCTATGACATGAGATGGAGAAGAAGAAGAGAATAAAGGAAAACAGAAAGAAGCAATATCTAGAATAAATTCTGGTTATGTGGCTTCAAAATAAAAATTTATTACAACAGTTCTAAATGTAATTTTTCAGACACAGTGTCAACTAATGCCACTACATGAAAGCTCTTCTTTCTACATTTCCCTTTTTAGAACTAAAAATTTTTTGAAAAATAAATTTCTAAGCCAATTCAAAGGATACCAATTCAAAGTCACCTAATGCTTTTTCCCCACCTACTTTGTTTTGTTTAAAAAATATAGTTAACATGCTCTGTAATTTTTAGAAGCCAAAGTGCATGGTATTTGAATGCTTTATCTATTCACAGTTATCTCTGGTTACCTTGGTGGTTGAAAGACCAAAGCCGATGAGAAGTAACTCAATCTAATGTCTTAGTAAAAAAAAAAAAAATAGCCAGATTGTATGCAGAGCCTTGTGCTCTGTTCTAGGCAACCGGGACAGGACACGGCCAGGCAGAGAACACTCTGGGGATGGCTGTGTAAATGGTCGGGGGTAGAAAGCCATCCAAATACTTGGAGGAACAGGGAATGTTTAGCCTTGATACATGAAGCCACCAGGTGGGAGAAGATAAGTGGCCTCACTTTTTAAAAAGCACTGGAGTGGCTGAAAAGTATTTTTAATTACAGAAATCTTCAAACAGACAAAAAATAGAATAATAGAAGAAACCTCCATGAAACCATCCCTGAGCCACACCATTATCAGTACTCAGCCAGTCTCAGTTCACTGCCACCCCCACCCTCTCCATCTCGATTATTTTGAAGCCAATCTCAGAGAGCATATCATTTCATCCTCGAACACTTCAGTATGTATTTTGCAGAGAATTAGAAAAAAATTTGTGAGTGGAACCAGAGTCACTGGGTAGAAACGGAACAGATTTCAATTAAGTATGAGAAATAATTCTAACAGACCTGTCAATCATTGAGTGGATTGCTCTGGGAAGTAGTGAGTTTATCATCAAGGAGATATTCAAGTCAAGCCTGGATAAGCCACTTGTCCTCGGTGTAATAGAGGAATTCAATCACTGGACAGATGATTGGATTTAATCAGTGGTTCTCATGTTTTTTCCCCATAGAGAAACATATGACAGGTGACACGGAACTGCTCTGCACTCATATATGGTTTCCTGTAAGCCATGGCAAATCCATAGATTTCTCCCCACCCCCCACACCCCTCCCCTGCAAGAAAACACATTAAAATGCAAGTAAGAGTTGTTACCAGGGAGATAGCTTGGTTGCTTTAATTTATTAGATATGAAAAGCAAATCCTTCACAAATCCTGATATTTTGAACAGAAACAAATTATGGGGACCCTTGACATCCAGTGGGTCCACAGATCTGAGAGTGAGAACCAGTGGAGCAGTTGACCATTAAGGTCTATTCTAACTACGAGAAATTTGGATTCTATGAGTAGAGCATATCCAATTTCTAGTCTACATAGGAGTTACTCACATGGAAAAGTTGGAGATGAAGGCTCCTTTGGGAATCTGAACATCAAACACGACATTCTGAGGCTCTGGGGAGTTGTTCACCACTTTGGTCTGGATGACAGTGCTGGCCATACGAGAAGTAATAGTGGACTGGACTTTATAGCTATAAAGAGTTACTTGATCAGCCTCTTCCTGTAATTGGCAAGAAAGCATAGGGGTACTCAGAGCAAAATTACATAGAACTTCACCACGTATTTGATGGTAAGAGCACCACATTTTATTATGAACAATTCTCAGGCATTGGTAAGCATATAACTCAGGTAGTATTAAGCATTCTCCTAACTTGGAATCCCCCCGCCAGGCAGAAGCCTGCCTTTGTTTTGAGATAGCTTGCGATGCCTTTCAGCTCTATGAGTCTATTCATAATGACGTTTAAAATGCTAATACAAGTAGAAAATGGTTGTGCGATGCAAGATTGGATTGAGAAAGTTCAAGAAATAACTTCAAAGGCAGGACCCTAGCAAGGGAAAGGATAAGGATGGTGGGGTTTTAGGGGACCCTGGCTGTATCTTCAGAGGGAGGTACAAACAAGGGTAGAGTGGGGTGGAAGTACACTGTGGTCCCCATATTGCTATCTGCCTTCTTCCATCTTTTTTTTTTTTTTTTTTTTTTTTTTTACGATTTTATTTATTTATTTGAGAGAGAGAATGAGAGAGACAGGGCACAAGCAGGGGGAGCCACCGAGGAAGAGGGAGAAGCAGACTCTCCCCTGAGCAGGGAGCATGATGCAGAGCTCCATCCCAGGAGCCTGGGATCATGACCTGAGCCAAAGGCAGATGCTGAACCAACTGAGCCAGCCAGGCGCCTTGCCTTCTTCCATCTTATCTGTTATGGTGCCATCTTCTCGTCCTTTTCTCCTTCCAATTAGAACAAAATATGACACACTGATGGGCGTGAGCAACAATTGGAATATGAAGAAAAAGTACCTTGTCGATGCCATGATTGGTCCAGCGCTCTGGACCTCCTTTGCTACTCCTTGTCTATTCATTTAAGGCAGCTCCGGTGTAACAAATTGCAGTCTACCACTGTGCTGAAAAGCACATGTCTTTCAGGAGATGCCTGAGAACCGCAAGCTCCTTCAGGGTTAGGGCAATTAGGTGACCCATTAGGTTTTGCTTTCTTCTCCAAAAGGATTTGCTTATTTCGATACTAGGTGTCATCCCCAAAACTTTGTCAGCCAAGATTAAGCCTTTCAACTCCGTAACAGCCAGCTCACCTCAAACTAAGACAGAAATCCAGGCTGAGTTACTTTTCCTTCTTACCCATTAAGTGTGTGCTTCTCACAGTTTCTGTCAGTTCAGAGCGGGAAGCCAATGGAAACCATTTCCTTTTGATGTTTTCTCGCCACAGGAAGGACTTTTTTGAACATCTCAGGAAATCAGACCATTTCATGTTTGGGAACTCCTTTCCCACACTGTCTTTTTCCTTCCTCCAAATCCGTTAGGTGTCATAGTTTAAATTAAAACGGCTAAATTGGAATGAATATGTATGCTTGGGTGAAACCTAGGTTTTTCGCAAAACTTAAGAGAATAGAGAGAAAGGACTTTTTCAGCTCCTGGTGACATCTCTCCTGGTGACATCTCTCCTACATATATCCTATACTCTTTCATGCTGAATTTTAGACATACTTCCAAACAGAATTGGGCAAGAGGGTATTTCGAAAGTCAGGTAAATGCTCTCAGGGCTAGAGACAAAGAGGAAACCGTATTGATCTCCTGATAATAGGTAACAGGAAAATCATTCGGTCATCAATTTTTAACAAAACCAAAGTAAACTCACCATCGTTTCTCCAGATTCTCCAGAAACGCTTCTCTGTGAAAGGAAGATAGATAATCATTCTTCCAAAAGTGTGTTACTTATTACCTAGAGGACAAAAACTGCTTTCTCTCAGTCAAAAAAAAATTTTTTTCCCCCCTTCAATACTGAGTTACAATTCATTCATTGGAGCAGACATAAATGTCAAATATTCTCGAAGACTATTTTCCCACTGGTGTTTTTCTTTGAACACATTTCTCAGCCACTTTGCAAGCACACCATTCTTTGATATAATGCTAGAACACATACTTTTAAATGAAAATATTCAACGGAACTCATGCTGAGTGGCCTATCTCCCCTTTATCCCGTTTGAGTTATTTTCTTATTTAGCTGAATGGTAATCTGGATGCCCCAGGCTACCACGGGGCTCTGGACATGACATTTGCAAGATCTGTAGTGCTTTCATCCCCCAGCCCCCACTCATCCTTCAGATCTCAGCTCAGGGGGATTTTCTCAGTCAAGCTCTCTCATGCCCACCCCCAAACTAGGTAAGCTTCTCTTACTAAGTTTTCATGGCAGCTAAGCTCTTCCTCCCAAGCAAGACGGTGGGAGTGCTGTCTGTTTCCTCCATTGGACTCAGCTACATGAGGCTCGGGATTTCGAGGCATTTCTTCTTTGGGGTGGCCCTGGAGCCAGGCCTAGTGACTGGCGTGTGGAAAATCCTGCACTTTCACTGTTATGCTAGAGAATTATCCACATGAAGGACTGTCCTCTAGGCATGGAAAGCTGAATTGGGTTTAAAGCTGAACTGGGTTTAACGATGGGTGAACATCTAATGTCTGTGGGACTTTAACAGAATAAGTCAGGTATTGGATATAAGGCTAGCTAGCCTGATTTGGAGTGAACTGGGGTTTTAAGGAGTGTTATATGACCTTTTGAGGTCAACAGTTGACTTCTTTTCAACTTTTTGAATGCAATTCTCAATGATGAAGTTTCCTCTTTTGTGGCTAGATGACACGAGAACTTGCCCATTGGGTTTTTATATTATTGGTCTACAAGAAACCTGGACTCCTAAGAAGTCCAAAATTCACACCCATACAAAATAAGTCATTGGTCAGCTTAGCGTTGCTTCAATAAACACCCTCTTTCTCAGCACGTGGGCTCCATGTGGGAGAAGCCACACCCTTCCTGGCCTCTTGGAGAACTCACCCCTATGAATTAGAGGATGCTTCTGCGCTATTGCGGGCCTCCAGGATGCAGCCTGGGACCTGGCTGGTCCCTATGCTCTCTGAGCTTCTCCCCAAGGCAGCAGTGACCACCCCGAGGAGGATGTGTTGCTCAGTGGGCAGCATCTGCCACCCCTGGGAGAGGCAATGCCCTCCTAAGAGGAAATCTTTCCTGATAAGGCAGTAAAATCATCCTACCATCTTAGAATTTGAAGAAAACGCATAGCCATCCATCCTTTAAGGAACTAAGGTGACCACTATGATAAAAAAGAAGCTCTGAGAAAATCTAGCAAAAAGCACCTTAATCCTTCCCCTCCCTCATCAATCATGATCTCTTTCACTAATTTCCCCTTCGAGACTAAGGCTTACTGTACCTGAGACCTCCGGTTCTCCGGCACAAACTGAAATTTTCCTGGGGCCAGTTCAACAAGATCTTCATATTCTGCAAACTTAAAAAAGAATTTAGGATATTTATTTCTATTAATAAAAAAGATCCAGAGCAAAGGAAGCAGATGGGGACAGGCATAAAGGCATTCATCCTGTTTTTCTCTCTTGTTTCCTATACCTTTGGGAAATCACTTTTTTTTTTAAATACAATTACTTCTTTAATGTGTTTATATTTGCTAGCTATGTCTCAGAGGTGAATCCATGGAAGCTATTCTCTTCAAATTTGTTGGATGAAGGAATGCATTTTTTAGTTTGCTGGAAGATGATGGGGCATACAGGTCGGGGTCACAGTAACCCAACGATCAGGTGGGTACCTGGGGAGCTATTGGGTACACACTGGCATCAGCAAGTGTGTGAGTGGATAAATGTGCCCATACGTCTCCTCCAATTAAAAATGTTGGGAAAAAAATGTCAATAGGAAAGGAATACCAGTAAGAAGTGACTGAGAAAGCACAAACATGTTTGGATGTCTTGGCTTCGATCCCCGGCTCTGTCAATCAGATTTCCAACACACTCTGGCGGTTCTTAAGGTGTTGGAAAATAAGATCGTTTCTTAAGCAGACAGAGTGATTTTTTTTTTCTTTCCTGCAAATATGCAATCCTGTTCTTTGGCATTTCTGTGGGTAATCCACTCTGCAAGTATTACAAAGCTTCTGCATCTCCTAGGATATTCCCATAACACACATTCCTTTTGACTCAGTCCAAGACTTAACTTTCCTTATGTTGGGGATGGCCAAGGATCCAAAGTGGAAACCTTGAGCTCCCTGGAAATAATCCCTGCACTCTGCCAGCCCATTTGCCATCTCCCCCACTTAACAGCAATATTTAAACTGCCCTCATGACAGGACTCATTGTTCACGTAGGTAGGAAAGACAATGGTGCTTTGATAATGACTTTTCTTACACTCTTAGTGCAAGAGTGATAATGATGTGTCATCCTCATCACAGCTAATAATTATTAAGTGCTTCCTAGTGCTTGCATTGTGCTCCGTAGTTTACATATGTCATTTAATTCCCCTAACCCCCTTTGGGTTAGATCAATTATCCCCATTGTTTAGATAAGGAGTAGGCAGCTGTGTTCCATAAATGTTGCTCTGTGGGGCCAGTCCACTGAATTTGACTGAATTCTCATGCAAATCCCATTAACGCTTTAAGAGGTAAATACACGTTCCAGTAATTAGAACAGTGAACACTCCTGCTCACAAGAATTTTATCATAAATTTCATTTCGCCACAGAGCACAGTCCTTGAATAGCAATAGCCACAGGCTATTTACTGAGCCTGTGTATAGGCCCACAGCAAGGAGTTTTCTGGGAGTACTTACTTCTGGAAGTCCATTGGTGGGGATTTCGAAGCCTTGTGTTTCAGAAACAAAGACGCAGATGAGAAAGCACGTGAGTCGATTCATTTTGCCGGCTGGCTTTGCCAAGCTCTCCGTGCAGGGTCCCGGGAGAATGCCACTCCTCGCTGAACCCAGTTCAAAGGAACAGCAGAAGAGTTCGTGTTTTAAAAGAAGAAAAAAAAAGAAGAAGAAAGCTCTCAAACTTTGTTCAAAAACAGGACAAATATTTGTTCTGGAGTTCAAACTTGAGCTGTGGGGGTGGATCGGACACCCAGAGGTTATTCAAACAGCAGAGCCCGGGGTAGTCACGGGGCTGTGAGGACAAATCAGGGTCAGGAGGATGTGCTTTCTTTGGCTTTGCTGATTTCTGTTCATCTCAGAATCAGAGACCTGAAGATCAGCCTCATCCTCTTTGAAGGACCAGGTGGAAAACTAGACGGGGAAATAGAATCTGAGAGAAAAGGGCAAAAGTGTAAAGCTTCTGGAAATGAAATCCCTTTGTTTAAATGAAAGCAGGAGAAGTTTAGCAAAAGTGGAAAAAGAGACACAATGGTGTTCTGAGCAAAGCATTCACTGCTAGTGTTTTTCCCTCTCTCTTTGCAAACTAGGTACCTAGTGCAGTAAAGAACTGGGCATGCAGCTGCGCCGGATACAAAGACACGCTGAAGAGTGTGGGGCCGTTTCACGAATGTCTTTGACTAAGAGAGCAGTGTCTGTCTCTGCTGCTGCCCCTGATCAGCCTCGCTCAGGTCAGTGGAGAATCGATCTCCTCAGTTCCAGAATCAGAGAAAACCCAGCCTGGAAGCCCTGTGCAGTATGCATCCCATGTGTGGTCTGGATGTAATAATAATGTTAACTAAGATGTCTTGAGCCTCCTGGTGTCAGGTACCTTCACTTGTATTATCTTTAACTCTTTTATTTTTTTTTAAAGATTTTATTTATTTATTTGACAGAGAGAGACACAGCGAGAGAGGGAACACAAGCAGGGGGAGTGGGAGAGGGAGAAGCAGGCTTCCCGCCGAGCAGGTAGCCTGATGTGGGGCTCGATCCCAGGACCCCGGGATCATGACCTGAGCCGAAGGCAGACACCTAATGACTGAGCCACCCAGGCGCCCCAACTCTTTTATTTTTTAATCTACAAAAGAACCATGTGAGGTATGCACTCTATTTGTCCTCCTTTATAATTGAAGAAAGTAAGGCTAAGTCATTTATTCCACCTCAAGGTTAGTAAGTGAAGACGCAGATCCAGCAAGTCTGGCCTGACCCCAAAGCCTTTGCTGCTCATGACCCCATAGGCTTAGGAGGGGCAACCTGCCATCCATCACTGGGATCCAGGGTTCCAGGTGTGAATCTAAGCTAGAATTCACCTGTAATTCCCCACCTGGGTGGCAGGTCTATTTAGTGGGTCTTTTTCTTGAACCTCTATTGCAGACATCTGCTTGAACATGGGTCATGCTGCCGATCCCAGTTTGGTCAGCAGGGGACCTGTGCCCTCACTTTATTTCTGGCTTTCCTTCTCAGAATGGAATGCATGGCTTCCTGCCTAATGTTCTGTGATCTAGCTCCTGGCCATGCACCTGCTTGCTGGAAAGGCCCACTCTCTAAACGTCCACTCCCATGGGGAACTCACACCCATATAGCCATAGGAAGTCTGCTGTGGTCCCTGAAACATGATGCTCTAGGGCTCTTTTCAGCAGCTCCCATTCTGACCACAACGGGCAGCTTCCCTTGAGCCTCCAAGACCCACTGTGAGAGTTACATTGAACCCCGGGCCATTGTCTGAGACGGCCTTTGGATTTTGTTTAAAGGGAAATGGTTTAAAAGATTTCAGAAACAATGCAAGTGAAAAAAAAGAAAGTCAAAAATAATACCAAAAAGGTAAACTTATAAATTGAAATGTGTAGGATGGTACTTAAAAACTTATAATTTTATTTATAATACCCAAGCACATGCCAAAAATAATTCAAAGTGTAGGTGCAAGTAGAATATAAAATGCACACAGATAAAATTTATCTGTAAGATTAGGAAGGGTTACTGACAATTTTTTTTTTTTTTTAAGTTTCAACCCTATGCTGTCTCCATGAGACACTTTATCTCGGCGAGATAAAAATAGACTAAAACTTGATATCATGTTAAAAATCTTTATTTCAGAGACTTGAAAACAGGTGTTACAAAGATGGTATCAGGTTAAAATAGATGTCATAGCAAATAGTAACAAAAAGAAAGTCAGAAGAAAGAGTTAAATCTAAGAGTAGAAATCAACAATTTGGAGAAAAATGATAAAATAGATTTTTAAATTAGAAGACATTGATCCATCTGTCCAATTAATAAATGCAGAATATATGAGAATAAATTAAAAATTTATTTTTAAGGTAATTTTTAAAAACTTTAAATTTTAAATTAAAATTTAATTTAAAATTTAAAATAAAATTTAAAATTTAATTTAAAAATTTAAAATTTAAGTTAAATTTTAAATTAATTTAATTTAAAAATTTAAAATTTGAAATTCGAATTTAAATTGAATTTAAAATTTAATTTAAAAAATTAAATTAAATTAAAAAATAAAAATAAATTTAAAAAGTGAGATGTACAATAGTAACATGAATTGACCAGTGTGTCAAATTTATAAGACATCTTACACGAAATGTAAAATATTTAAAATAATCCATAATATAGAGGTAAACAGACCAAAAAATGGAGAGAGAAATAGAAAAAGGTGCATAAAAAATTCATTGAGCCTGACAATTTTTTTGGAACTTCATAGGATGTACAATATCTGAACAATATGCAGAAAGTGACACTGTGGTTTTTAATTCATTTAATGAGGTGGATTCTGTTTTTATCCACAAATCTGAAGTACACACTTAAAAAATTTTAGGACCGATTTACCTTTTTTTTTTTAAACATCTTATTTATTTATTAAACATTTTATTTATTTATTATTTGAGAGAGAGCGAGAGCAAGCATGAGGTAGAGAGACAGAAGCAGACTCCCTGATGAGCAGAGAGCCCAATGCGGGACTCGATCCCAGGACCCTGAGATCACGACCTGAGCTAAAGGCAGATGCTTAACTGACTGAGCCACCCAGGTGCCCTGGGGCCAATTTACCTTATTAAAAACAGTAGATATTATCCTGGACAACATTTTTGTACCAAGAAAGAATAATCCACAATAGTGGAAAGTGGATTAACCTAGGAAATTGAGGCTGATATTACACAAGAAAATTTGTCCAATTAAAACTTCAGCAACAAAAATACTAAATTTTTCACTATTTCAATAACTATTAAGAAGCCATTCAGTAAATTCCACAATCTGTTTCAGATGAAAGTGCTTAAAATATTAGTCTCAGGAGGCAATTTTTTTTAACTTGATGGGAAGTGTGTGTGTGTGTATGTGTATACATGTATATAAAACCAAGAGTCAAGTCGGAAAAAATTAAGAAACACATGTAGAAAAGTCACTTCTCTTAAAAAGAGAAACCAAGAGATTAGTTTTTGTCGAGGGTGAGAGTCCTAATCTAGAAAATTTGAGAGTCTCATAAAAAAAATTACTAGAAGTAGCAAAATTATTTAGCCAAACAACAAGGTACAAGGTGAACCCACAAAATCAGTTACATTTCTCTTTATTAGTGGTTGCACCAGAAATAGAACAAAAGAAGTCCTTTTTTACCAGTTGTTTCAAAAGCACATAGGAATTTAGGTCAGGACAGAGATTTATAACAAGAAACATCTTAAACTCTGGTAAAAAGAAGGAAGCCATGAATAAATGGAGCACTGTATTCTTAAAAATACTAATTGTTAATGCTAGTAGTTAAAGTAGCTAATAATTAAATCATTAGCTAAATTTATATATACATTTTATAAAATATTGATGTTAGTGTCCCACAGAAGAGTTTATGGAACTGGAAAACTCCATAGGATGAAAAGACAAAAGCCAAAGAAATGTGGTTTTTAAACAGTAAGAATTATGCCCAGTGTTTAAGGTTTTAAAATACATTACAAAGCACAAGTTTTAAAAAAAATATGGTTTAGTGCTTAAAAATATAGATACTTCCTTCCCTTCCTTCTCCTAATGTCCTCCGTGCTATTCCTTATGTTCCACAAATAAGTGCAACCATATGATGGAGCACAGGGTGTTTGTTATATGAAAACAATGAATCGTGGATCACTACATCAAAAACTAATGATGTATTGTATGGTGACTAACATAACATAATAAAATTAAATTAAAAAAATATAGATACTGATCAATGGAATAAAATAGTGAGTCCAGAAATGCATGTCATATAGAATATGCTATATAGAAACCTATAGCAACAAAACAATAGGGAATGAATTCAGTCCTTAATAAATGCTCCTGGGACAATTAGATAATGGTATGAAAAGGAATTAACTTTAATCCATAGCTCATATCATATATAACAAAAATTTAAATGGTTTGAAGAATTTCATGCCAAAAAGAGTAATGAAAACTGGGTAGGCTACTATGTGCTGGGTCTTCTTTTAGGCACTTAGAAAAGAAAACAATAGAATGAGTAAAATATACATGATAAGCAAAACTAGTTAAGATTTACTAGGACTGGGCGCCTGGGTGGCTCAGTCAGTTAAGCGTCTGCCTTCGGCTCAGGTCATGATCTCAGGGTCCTGGGACTCAGCCCCACATTGGGCTCCCTGCTCCTCGGGGAGCCTGCTTCTCTCTCTTCCTCTGCCTCTATCTCTCATGAATAAATAAATAAAATCTTAAAAAAAAAAAAAAAGATTTACTAGGACTGGTGAAAGCAGCAATCTCCTTACTCCTCCTTTATAGGTGAAATCACAGAGGCTCAGAGAGGTTAAGTAACTGGGTCTAGATGGTTGGCAGGATCTGAACATAGACCTGCGGCTGGCAAGCCTGCATTCTGCCCATCACCTGCCAAGAGGATGGCCTGGGGGAACCTAGGTGGCTCAGTCGGTTGAGCGTCAGACTCTTGATTTCAGCTGGCCTCATGATCTGGGGGTGAAGGGGGGTTGGGGGAGTTGAGGGGTGTCATGGGATCAAGCCCTGAGGCGGGTTCCATGCTCAGCGGGAGTCTGTTTCTCTCCCTGCCCCACCCCCCCCACCCCCACACGCGGGCACATGCACACTCTCTCTCAAATAAATAAATAATAAATAAATCTTAAAAAAAAAAAAGATGATGGTCTGGCTCCTACCCACACTGGGGGACGCGGATGAGCAGAGAGATGACATATAATGAAATGCATACATTATATTACACAGGTAAAAAAAATGCTCATATGGAATGAAAGCAGTTTTAATTTACTATCAAACATGTACCTTAATCCTCCCATTATCCGTGGGGACGAGTTCTAAGATCCCCAGTGGATGCTTGAAACTGCAGATAGTCTTGAACCCTAAACACACTGTTTGATCCTATATATACGTACCTACGATAAAGTTTAATTTATAAATTAGGCACAGGAAAAGATTAATAACAACAGCTAATAATAAAATAGAGACAATTATAACAATATAGTAAGAAAAGTTCCCTAAATGTGGTCTCTCTGTTCTCTCTCTCCAAATACCTTCTTGTCGGGCACTGACCCTTCTTGCAATGACGTGAGATGACAAAATGCCTACATGATGAGATGAAGGGGAGGTGATGTATGCGTCGGCGCGTAGCGCGGGGCTGCTGTGGACCCTCTGACACGCGTCAGAGGAGGATCCTCTTCTTCTAGATCATGGCTAGCCCCGAGGGAAGACTGAAACCAGGACACTGGAACTCTGGATAAGGGAGGGGGGACTAGTGAATTCCACCAAAAAATAATTAAGAGTCTTACAAACTGTACTGGAAGTTATTGAGAAACAGATGATCACAAATTGCTTGGCGGCACAGTGAGTTGCTCCAGTCTCTCCCATGAGTAATATGGTAAAAGTATAAATGACAAACTATAAAACCGTTGCCACATGCTCTCTGCTCGGGAAAGAAATTCCCAGGAAATAATACAAAGGGAAAAATTGTATAGAAAACTTGATGCCACTGAAATATGGACAAGAAGCAAACTGACAAATAATGGGGGGATGGCTAAGAGAATGGTTCATTTGTTCATGAATGAGTTCATGTACCATAAACACCAATGGAGACTTGATCAGTTGTACTGGGTACTGAATACTAAAAGCGCATCACAGGGAGTTCTGATTTTCAAGTGGCTCAGTGTGGTGGTGCAGAAGGACGTGTGAAGGGCAGACAGCGCTCAGCAACCTGTGACAAACTGGAGAAAGGATATGGATGCACGTTGCACAGAGGAGACATTGCTTCCATTGGGTCTAGAAGGAAGGGCAGCGTTTGTCCAGGCTGACAGCGAGAGAATGCCACTTGGGAAGTGAGCTTAGAGTGTGCAGAGGCGGCTGGGCATTCGGAGCACTGGCTGCACCTCAGTCTGGCAGGAGATGGCCACGGGGACAGGTGCAGGAGAGCCTGACACACTGCGTCAAGGGACTCTCAACTTCGTGCTGTAGGCAGCGGGGGTCCAGTGGAGGATTTGTAGAAGGACAGAGGCATGACGAAATCCACATTCTATAAAGATCACTTTGGGTGCAGCCAGGATGATGGAAACGAAAGACAAAACCCAGGGAGCTCCTGAGGAGGCTGACGGTGCCCACACAGTGGAGTGGCATGAGGGTCTAAACCAAAGCAGCCGCAGTGGGGACCGACCAGAAGATGCTCCCATAAAATGCTATATATTTGTGTCAGTTGGCAAGTATGTGCTTTTGATATATAGAATTGTATGTGCCAGGGGCAGCGGGGTGGCTCAGTCAGTTAAGCATCCGACTGTTGATCTCAGTTGAGGTTGTGATCTCAGGGTTGTGGGATAGAGCCCCATGTCGGGCTCCATGCTGGGTGTGGAGCCTGCTTAAGATTCTCTCTTTCCTTCTGCCCCTCCCACCCCCACTCTCTGTCTGTCTCTCTCTCAAAAAAAAAAAAACAAAAACGAACTATGTGCTGATTATTGCTGATTAATGTTTAACAGCACACAGATTAGTAAGGACTTACATTTATAGCTATAAAAAAATGTGTAAGTTGGCAAACAGTCAAGAAATCTTGGTGACTGGGCGCCTGGGTGGCTCAGTTGGTTGGGCGACTGCCTTCGGCTCAGGTCACGATCCTGGAGTCCCTGGATTGAGTCCCGCATCGGGCTCCCTGCTCGGCAGGGAGTCTGCTTCTCCCTCTGACCCTCCCCCCTCTCATGCTCTCTCTCTCATTCTCTCTCTCTCAAATAAATAAATAAAATCTTTAAAAAAAAAAAAGAAATCTTGGTGACTAAAATGTCATGTCTAGGTGGAAGGTTTATGGACAATTCTTTCTTCTTTAGGGTAAGTGGTTAAGAGCATCAGGCTTTCGGGTGCCTGGGTGGCTCAGATGGTTAAGCGTCTGCCTTCGGCTCAGGTCATGATCCCAGGGT
Source organism: Phoca vitulina (assembly GCF_004348235.1). NCBI lineage: Eukaryota > Metazoa > Chordata > Mammalia > Carnivora > Phocidae > Phoca > Phoca vitulina. Next base: position 9,488,539 of record NW_022589736.1, on the reverse strand, counting down.
CCTGGGATCGAGTCCCGCATTGGGCTCTCTGCTCCTTGGGAGCCTGCTTCTCCCTCTGCCTCTCTCTCTGTCTCTCTCTGTCTCTCATGAATAAATAAATAAAATCTTAAAAAAAAAAAAAGAGCATCGGGCTTTGGAGTCTGTCTTCCTGTGTTCATAATTCTGGTTCTTTCACTTACTAGTTGTGAGACCTTAAGTGGCCCCCTAATTGGAGTCTTGTTAGTAAAATGAGAATGAGCTCCCACTGCTATGGACTGAATTAAATGCCCTCCAAATTCCTTTGTTGAAGCCCTAACCCCTCTCCCCGCCCCCCATGTGGCTGTATTTGGAGATGGGGCCTGTAAGAAGATAATTAAGTTTAACAAGGGTCATAAAGCTAGGGCCCTGATCCTACATGATTAGTGTCTTTCTAAGAAGAGACACCAAAGAGTTCTCTGCCTCCCTCTCTACCCCTCACTCCCCACCAGGTGAATACACTGTCCGTAGTGAGAAGGTGACTATCTGCAAGGTTAGAGGGCACCACTCACCATGAGCCCAGTTGGCTGATTCAGTGTTGGTCCTAAACTTCCCAGCCTCCAAAACCGTGAGAAATAGATGTGTGTTGCTAAGCCACCCCAGTATAAGGCTTTGCTATAGCAGCCCTAGCCGACCGAGGCACTCAGGTGAATTCTTACAGAGTTCTCGTGAGCGTTAAGTACAATAACGCATATGCAATACTGGGCATATACTAAATGCTCAATAAACAGTAGCTATAGTTATGAACTACTTTTATCATTAGAGTGTCGATTTCTATGTAAGGAAATTTAGGGCACACACACACACACAGATTTTAATACTTATGGAAACATTTTTATCCATAAATTTACCTCTCCTCTTTTTCCAGATTTGGGACAGTGAATCTTAATTCTGCACCTACCAGTGCACCTTGTTGCCCACTGTAGATGGTAAATGATATTTGCTAAATGCTTTTGGAAGTTCTTCATAGACTATTTCGAGCTGCTGCCGCCTTTTGGTTTTTGTTTTTGTTTCTTCTGAACAGGTCAACTGTCATATACCTTAGATTTTATGCTTTGTTTATCATCAACTTTCCCTATCAGATTAGCACATAAAGCTGTTCCCACGTTGCAGACCGATGCAGTGGAGAGATTTTATGTATTAGCCAATCCTGGGAGGATTTTATTTTCCTCGCCACAAACGAGAAATTCGGCCTCTCTGGAGGAGAGGAACTCTGCAGTTCCAGCCCCGGGAAGAATTAGGTGATGGGGAAGCGTGTCTCAGCCCAGGGCCAGCTTCGGGGGGCCTGGAGCTTCCTGCTACATTTGGTGCCGTCCCCACTCTAGCAAAGCAGCAGATTGGAAGAAGGGATTTGACCCGGTGGCCTCTGTTACGTCTCTATATCCATTGGAAATTTTGATGGCAGGAATTTTAGAAGGAAAGCAAAGAAGTCTGTATTTGGGCACCTCTTGGGTTTCAAGCAGAGTTAAGAGAGGGGAAAAGCGTGTCCAGCATGGGGGGGAGGGGGCAAGATGGCTACAGGCTCTGGTGATGGATCTTTGTTCTCAGGATGATCGAGTGGTGGCCTCCGTGGACACAGGATCCGAGAATGTGGGAGCCAGTGAGATTCACAGCTGGGAACCCACAGAGTTAAAAGTGGGGCCTCAAACTCCCCTGGCTTGAAAACGGGAATTTGGGGGACATTTATTCCAATGCCCAGGGAGTATAGATGCAGGTGACACATGGACGTCAGGTTTAAGTGGGGGCGGGAAGCCCCTTAAGGGACATTAGAGGGGGGTCACCAAGCCACGCTTTGTGGCTGCCACATATCTACCAGAAGGGCCAACTCTGGGAAGGGGGCTTCTTCAGCCATCATTCATAGCATCCCATCACGGACTTTTTGAAGGGCCTTGGAGGGAGAGGTACCGCAAAAATTAAAAGTATAATTTTTAAACACACAAAACAATAGTATCGAATTGCTCAGTAATGTATACCCATGCAGGAAAACTATGAAAACATGCATCGGGATAATCCATACTAATGTTCAGTGATGGTTTCCCAGCAGAGGGAGGGAGAAAGGGAAGGAGGAGACGTTGGTAGTAGCCAGCTTTATTTCTTAGAGAAAAGAACTTGAAGCAAATATGAAAAATATTTGGAAATGTTTACTGTTTCATATACATATATACTTACGTATGCATATTTTTAAATTGTGATAAAACACGTAGCATAAATTTACCCCCTTAACCATTTTTTAAAAGATTTTATTTATTTGACAGAGAGAGAGAGAGAGAGCCCATATATTGTACTTTTCAAAATACTTTCACATTTTACCATTATGCTGTTTGACTCCCAAGAGCCTACCTCTTACTAGGTGTGTGACTCTCGCAGGTTATTTTATCTGTCAAACAGTTTCCTCATCTGTAGAATGGGGATATAACATCTGCGGGACAGGGGGGCTGTGACGAAGAGTGACCGAGGAGCAGGTTAAGCGAATGGTGCCTGGCACAAAGCGAATGGCTACTCCAGGGCCTGTGTCATCACCGTCATTGTTCTAGAAGGCAAAAGAAAACCAGCTGGGAATGTGAAGTATAATCACAGGGCCTAGACCTGAGAGTTGTCTCTACTTTTCTGCCTAGGTTTTCCCTCGGCCTCGGGAATGGCACAGAGGTGTATCTTCTGGGAAAATGTACTTCTGGAACAACGGAAGGGAGAAAACCAACCCTCCCCTTCCTTGTGTAGGACAGGCTGACTGAGCTCTCAGCCAAGTGGGTGCCTCAGCCCATTCCTCACGGGAAAATGCTGTCACAGCTTTGCATTCTCTGCTGAGATAATGCCTCTGAGCAACTGAGACCCCATGGCATGTTTTTCAGAAATAATTGTGATTTCCAACCTTATGGCCCTTTCCATTGATCATTTCATCTCCTGATTGTAATCGGATATTCAGAATGACCTCAGCACAAACCACACTTTGGGCAACCTGGGAACTCTTCTCTCTTTATGCTGATAGCTTCTGTCCTAATCCCAAGGTCTTGAGAAAAAAAACACCATGTTTGATCTCTCTTGATGTTCAGAGGCACCATGGGTCCCTATCAGGGTAATGTGTATTCAGGTCACTGGGTCCTGAACCTGGGGCTTTCCCAGCCTGCCTCGCGCCTGGGCCGCTGCGAGTGGTGAATTGAATGTATCTACTGTTCCTTAAGTTTTCCTGATTTGTAGGAGGGAAATCACTCCTGCAAATGCCACAAGAATATTCACTTGTATATCTGTGAAAATCAATAGGAAATACAAAGAAGAAAATGTCACTACACTATGATGTTTAAACCACATAATAACTCATGTAGTACTCAGTGAGAATTCTAAGGAATATCCATAAACTTGAGATTCATGACTCTGAATGTAAGTCATCGTAGCTTAGCTAACAACATGGCAAATCTAGCACACATTCATAAAACTCAGTTCGAGTTTCACCATTGGGAAAGAGTATATTTTTTAAAGTCCAAAGTCAAAAGTGAACTAACTTACAAATAGCTCTCTGACCCTTATTTGCTTGTTCATTGGTTCAGATGAGGCATAATGTGGAAAAAGTCTGCTTATTACACATATTTGAAGTCTGATGCCTTCCTACTCAAAAGGAAGTTAAGTCATTTTGTTTTAGGTTCTTCAAGGATTATTTATTTTATTTCTCTAGATAATATTCTATTATTCTGTCACATCTTTTTTTTTTTTTTCCCACACTGAATACAGGTGTGGGTTAGTGTAATTTGGGGCCAGAATATAAAGAAGTTTTGCAAGAGACATGTTAGAAATTGGATAGAGGTACCACAAGCCAAAAATATGAAATTAGAGAGTATGAGGCTGATTTCGTCCTTGTTCTTGGGCCATGGAAACTTGGCTTTGCTGCTGTGTCATCTCAATTTTTGTGTTCCTTCAGAAGTTCACAGTCAAACCCACTGCCCAGGTAGAGACAGTGGGGCCGAGGGGTGTCCAGTGGCCAGCCGTTACACGTCAATTCAGTGTAGCAGCTTCCAGAATTCCTCCCAGGGCATCGGGGTGTTTCTGGTGGAGAAGGACCTCACTGGAAGCTGCTTTCACCGTAACACTGTGATCTCGTATTGATGTCCAGGCTGGGAAGTACCTTCATATGAGTTATTGTGGCTGGCTCTCAGGTATAAATAGGGCGAGGAGTATCTTTGGATATCTGAGCCACAGGGATGTTAGAGGCCATCTAGCCTGATCCCTTAATTTAAAAGATGATAGAAGAGAGGCTCAGAGTTGTCCAAGCTGGTAATGGATAGAGAAGGGGTGTTGGGCAGGGATAAGGGGACAGACTGGTAGTGGCAATGGGTTCAGAGTTGGGCCATCTGGTTCCAGAGCCTCACTACCAACCACGGCCCTAACCTGCCTCTCTTGCTCACTAACTGGCTTCATGACTTTGGGCATATCTCTGCGTGCCTTGCTGTCCTCATCTGAAAAGGGGGGGATAATAAATAGTACTCACATACGAGCACATGTAAAGGACTTAGAACAGTGCCTGGAACACATTAAGTGCTCAGTTATTATTATTATTGTTATTATTATTATTGTTATCATTAGCAACAGCAGCATTAAAGCAGATCCAATCTAGGGAATTCTGATCTTTAGATAGGTACAACACATTTTTTCACTTCATGTTACTTCTCCTGTCTTCTCAGGGGGTCTTAAAGGTATTTTAATAGAATGAACATAGCTAAGGAGAAAGCCTGCCCTTATTACCTTTTCATCAAGGGCTGTCCACCTTTATCCTCTCCTTCACTCCCACTCCTCTCTCCTTCTACTGAGATGAAAGTTGAGAGGGACATGGGATAAGAAGTGGAGTGAAGAAATCATAATCAAGAGGGGCACTCCCTCGTAAGAGCAGTGCTGGGAAGCCTAAAAGAGGGAAGAAGTTGAGACTCGGGAGAGATAAGCACACCTAAACTCACTTTCCAAACCACATTTGGAACAAGCGGGAAAAATTAAGAAAAGCACTAGGTTTACAATCAGGAAGAGAAGCGGTCATGTTAATGAGTAGTTCTTTTAGCTTGGTTTTTCCTTGGAATATGACCACCAACCTGGAAAGAGTAGCATAAGCAATGGATCAGGGGATAATAAACCCAAGAGAAATGTGGATAATAAGACTGCACCAGAGTAATTCAAATGAATCATTTCTAGGCCCAGACTAATGACACTCCAGGGAACTAAAAAAAGTTCTAGGTTAAAAGAGCTTGTAAATTAATACTATTAGGTTGCTTCAATTTTCTTCCAAAAAGGAAAAATTTCTATTCTAGAAATTAGGGGTTGGGGAGCTTGAAGTTGACTTTATTTGAAATGGAAAAAAAATATTACATCTATGTGGAAGGGCTTTGACAACTAAGGCTCATTAGATGTGGGACAGGAATACAGTGGGAGGTTCACTGGGTGATGAGGAATCTGTATGGAATTGAAGGGTCAACGGACCACAGAGGGCAGGGAACAGCCTGGGCACTGAAATCCTAGGGGGGGGGTGAGTACACAGGAAGCAGGAGAGAAGTTTGAAAACCAAGGTAAGTTGAAGGAATACTGTGAAGACACGCTGAAGGGTCAGGAAGCAGGAGAAACGAATCCATCTTCAGGTGCATGCTGATGTTGGCTTGAGTCCAAGGTCAGGTGTTGAGAGGCAAACTAATCTGTCAGAAGAGTCAGGAACTGGTGACACACGTAATTCATAAACACTGCCCAGATGTCATAGCCAAGTTCTTCCCCTGGATTTTTGAGCTTGTGAATGGCAAAGAGCCATTTACTGCCTAAAATATCAGAGATTATATAGTGCTTGATTAATGTCAAGTTGAACGCATTTTACTTCTTTTTACCATGGTGTTTTCAAACTGGAGACCCAGATTTGTTACAAGCACAGATGGATTTTAATGTGCTTATCATGGGTGAAGTGGAAAATGAAAATAGAATGATTTTTCAACTGGTTAATTATAGAACCAGTTGTTTGAATGAATCCAAGCACAAGAGCTTTGATGAACAGATTGATGTTAACTTGAAGGAATGAATTTAATGGTGAGAAACAGGGTCCTAAAATCCACGGAACCTGTTCAAAATAAAATATACTCGAAATAAACTTGAATTAAATGCTGAACAAAATTTCAGATGACAGGTAGTTGGAAAGGATGCCTAATGTTTTGGAAGACAGATTGAACATTCAAAGGCATCTTTATAAGCAAAAATAAATTCTAAAAGCATTCCTTGTATTGCCTGAGCGCATTCTCCAATATAGACTACACCTGGAATCCTGCATCCAATTCTTTTTTTTTTTTTTTTAAAGATTTTATTTATTTATTTGAGAGAGAGAATGAGATAGAGAGAGCATGAGAGTGGGGAGGGTCAGAGGGAGAAGCAGACTCCCCGATGAACAGGGAGCCCGATGTGGGACTCGATCCCGGGACTCCAGGATCATGACCTGAGCTGAAGGCAGTCACTTAAACAACTGAGCCACCCAGGCACCCCCCTGCATCCAATTCTAAATGAAGTATCATGAAGGACTTTAATAAATTAGAGGTAAACCATGGAGGGTATTTAGGAGAGAGGGATTTGAAAACAACCATATAAGGACATAATGTTAATACACAGCTCAAGAAAAAGGCCATCCGACAATGAGAACACGGGATGTATATGAAAACTATCCAAGTATGAGACCTCTTGGCTAAAGAGGAGGTTAATTATGAGGTGATCATTCTGTGGAGACTCCATGCCAGAATGGACAAAAGAACTTAGAATCCAGGAAATCACAAGCTGGAAGAAGCTGGGCAGGTAGCCGATCTCTGTGGCAGAAGAATGAGCAAGATCAACACTGTATGAGGAGGTTGTGAACAGGGGGTATTTCAACTGGGTAAAACCAGACCATTCTGGAGCTAACACCATGAATGCTGAGAGCCTGCCAGCACATTTCTTTGAGGTGCAATTTGGCAGGATTCATTAGGCCAGGACGAGGTTCCATTGGTGGTAAACTGGGTCAAACTGTCCTGTGGAGATGGACTAAATCACCACATTTCCAGAGAACAGCATCTGGAATGTTCCAGCTTTTTTTTTTTTAAGATTTTATTTAAATCTTAAATAAGAGAGAGAGAGAGAGATGATGAGTGGGGGGAGAGGCAGAGGCAGAGGAGAGAGAAATTCTCAAGCAGACTCTGAGCTGAGTGCAGAGCCCAACATGGGGCTCATGATGTGAGGTCATGACCTGAGCCGAAACCAAGAGTTGGACAAAACCAACTGAGCCATGCAGGCGCCCCATGGAATGTTTTAAAACAGCAGTTTAATATCTCTCCTGAATCTGTGGGTTGACTGAGTTCAGATGGGTGGTTCTTCTGCTCCGTGTGGTGTTGCCCACGGTCGGCTGGAGGCTTAGCTGGATTATGACATCCAACACAGCTCGTTACACAGCTCGTGTTGGTGCCGGCTGTTGGCTGGAAGTTCAGCCTAGGCTGTTGACCAGAACGTCTCAGTTTTCCCCTATGTGGCCTCCCCATATGAGTTGGGCTTCTCCCTGCCTAGCAGCTGGGTTCCCAGAGGAGCATTCCCAGAGGAGCATTCCAAGTGTGCCAAAATGAAGCTGTAGATCTCATAAGGACCATCCTTGGAAGTTACACAGTGACACTCTGTTACATTCTACTGGGTAAATCAAATCTCTTGTCTCTCCAGATTCAAAGGGAGGGCAAATACATTTCATCTCTGATTAAAAGAGTGGTGAAGCATTTGGGACCATCTTTAATCCATTACAAGGAATAATGGGAGATAGAAGATGATATAAGGGAAGGGAGTTTCAGAGATTCCAAATAACAAATGGAAATGACTGCCTAATGGAGGTTATTATGAAGATTAACTGAAATGCACATATGGAGATCTTTATAATAACTGGTACAGAGCAAGTTCTTATTAAATAGTAACTGCTATAATAATAATCATTATTTAAAAATTATTATTATTACTATTATTAATGCTATGTCTGTCATAGTGATCTGTTCATGTGTAGGCATCTTACTCCTTCATAACATCTCATGTTGTTACACCTGAGCAGGTAACTATTGAAAATCAGATTTTATTATAGATTATTTTCTCCTTTATATGGTTAAGAGCTTATATTGAAGTTTAAAAATTAGGTGTGTAGGTAGGCTAATTATCTATGAATTTTATTTCAAGGTAGTAAAGGGAATGTTAAAATGTTTATTATAAGAAACAGGATATTGGATCTGACAGAGTTGAGAACAAGGGGTTTAGAAGGAGACAAGACAAAGGAACTGCTAACATGCTTTGTGTGTACCAGGAGTTGGAGGGGAGAAGAGAGAAAGGAGCATGATGAGAATGTGGGCAAAGAATCTTTAAGATCAAGAATGTATAATGCTTAATCTAAAAATGTTTCCTATCTTCATGGAAGGTTTCAAAAGTGGTATTTTGGAGAATTAAAAAAAAGAGGAGGCATAGTCCATGGATAGATCAGTGCATAAGAGAAAGAGGGTGAGGGGGTGGAGAGAGAGAGAGAGAGCATGTGAGCGAGAGCAAGAGAATTACTTTGGGAAGTACATTAGTCAGTACTAGGCTATGTTTAGGTAACAAACATTCTCCAAATCCCAGTGGCTTAAAACAACAAACTTTGAACATATTTACTATCTGTCCATTGTAGGTGGGCAGAGGGTTCTGCACCCTTTTGCCCTCACTCAGAGGCTCAGGCTGAGAAAGCCATGGTAGGGAGGATGGAAAAATGGGGAGGAGTACCTTGTTTATATGTTTCTACCTGGAGGTGACATATGTCATTTCCATTCATAATTCACTGGCCAGAGCAAGGCACATACATGGCCATGCTTAATTTCAAGGGGCAGGGAATTACTATCTTTCACTATGCTTGGAAGTAGAAGGAAGCTAGGTTTTCGTGTAGAATAATGTCTGCTACCAGAGGTTAGGAGCTCGGTGGTAATAAAAGTAGATGTCACCATAGGAATTAGCTCCAGAATTTGTGGAAATCTTGGTGGGGGGGAGGGGCTTGAACTCCCCATCAAAGAGGGAATAGCACATTCAAATGACATTTACCTAGATAGCAAAGGTGACCAGCTGACAAAGGGTTACTGAAATCACAAATTTGCACCTTCCCCCAGATCCTGCACCCATCTCCTCTAGGCACCAGACACAATAGCGACTTTCCCAGGAGAGCTTTCATCATATTGTGAAGAAAATATATCTTTGGGGTCAACTGATAGGGAGAATGGTCCCTTCTAGGAAACACTGGAGTGTTTTTAGTAGGTGGTTGCTAGGCAGAATCGGGAAAAGGGGAAAAGGGGGGAGGGCAATCTGGAAGAGTCTGGGAGAATGACTTTACAGCTGCTGCTAATTGGAGCAAAGATTCCAGTTTTATTCGAAGTTTCTGTTTTTATCGTGATTTGTAAGTGTATCTATGGCTTTTGGACGTTAACAGCACGCCATTCTTATAGCAAAGTAACTCACTGGAAATATTTTTTCAAAATGTGTCCCCACTAGATGGCGTAAAGTGCTCACCTATTTTGCGCTGATCCACAGGACCTTGTACGAAGTAGGCGACGAACTTGAACATAATATTGACCAGGCAGTTGGTGGATATGAACTACTATCCTTCTAGAATAACATAATACGGAGCTGTAGTGTAGTGTCATTAATAAGCATACACCTAGTATCACTAGAGCCAATTATGTAGTGTTTCTTTCCAAAAACATATTTAAGTAGTCATATAGTAAAACTATTGATCTGACATACATGTGCATAATGAATATACAGTAGTGATTCACTTACAAGTATTATTCAGAAACTTTGCTTACAAAACAAAAGGTGTGGGTAATTATTTATAGTAAACTAATCAGCCAGTCAACCAACAAGTATTCACGGAATACTTTCTGTATAGTCATGTTGTTAGACTTTTTTTTTTTTAAGATTTTATTTTATTTATTTATTTATTTGAGAGAGAGAGAGAGAGAGAAAGTGAAACAGCATGAGAGGGGAGAGGGTCAGAGGGAGAAGCAGGCTCCCTGATGAGCAGGGAGCCTGAAGTGGGGCTCGACCCCAAGACTCCGGGATCATGACCTGAGCCGAAGGCAGTCACTTAACCAACTGAGCCACCCAGGTGCCCATGTTGTTAGACTTTTTATGGCACTATACAAGAGTGATTAAGAGCATAAACTTTAGGGCCAAACAGCCCAAATTTATACCCTTAGTTTCTATCACTTATTAGCTATAACCTTGGGAAGGTTACTTAACTTATCTTTGCCTTGGTTTCTTTATCTGTAAAATGGGAATAATACTATCTACCTCACAGAGTATTGTGAAGGGTCAGTCTTTGTAAAGCATTTCAGATATTGCCTGGAATATAGTGCTATGTAAGTGCTGGTCTGCATTATAATTATTATAACCTCATTCTCCAGTTTACGAAGGAACTCACTGTAGGGTTCAACTGAACAAAAAAGTATTAGGTACTTATTATGTATAAGACACGGTGCTGGTCACTGTGGGTGAATCAGAAGGCTATGAGAATGTGGAAGGCATGGTTTCTGCCTTGCAGAATCTAGGAATTTCATAGAAGAGGTGAGATCACTCAAATAACTAAACCATGAAGAAACACAAATGATGCTAGTGACTATGATAATCTGGAAGGGGAAAGTAGCTTTTAAGTAGAGCTTCCCCAAATGGCAAGGGATTCAGTGGGTGGGAACATGCGGGAAGCATTCTCAGCCAACTATCAGCCTGAACAAAGACTCAAAAACAGGGCCACATGGACATGTCCATGGGATCTAGAGAAGGCTGGAGTGAATTAAGCATGGAAACTGCAGTAAAGCATGTCTGGGAAGAGAATATGAACCTAGATGATCTTGCAGGCCTGTGACGCCCTGCTAGTTTATTCAATAGGCAACAGGCAGCTAGGCAGACCTACTTGGTTCCTTACTCAACAGTCATTTCTCCTTCTTCCTGGCCAACAAGACCCGGCCAAGAAGGTGATGAATCATGATTGGTTAATATGTATTATGACAATTGGACACTGCTTTACCATCTATTGGACTTCCCATCTCGTTTGCAGCTGGGAATGGCCCTGTGATCCAGTTCTAACAGATTAGACGTAAGAAGTTGGCTGGGTGGCTTCTGAGAAAGTATTTGCTTTCCCGACAAAAAGGACTGACACAGTTGGAGATTGTCTCTTCTCTTTCCTGTCTTAAGCATGTTATAGCACCTTCAGTTACAGCAATCTTCTTGAGACCCTGAGGTGACAAGGAAGAGGATGAAAAGTCAACACAAAGCAGGAAGATAAAAAGAATGTGGGTATTGGGGGTGCCTGGGTGGCTCAGTGGGTTAAGCATCTGACTCTTGATTTTGGCTCAAGGTCATGATATCAGGGTTGTGAGATGGAGCCCCATGTTGGGTTCCACACTCAGGAGGGAGTCTGCTTGGGATTCTCTCTTTCCCTCTCCCTCTGCACTGCCCCTCAGCCCCTGCTTTTGTGCTCTCTCTCTCTCTCAAAAAAAAAAAAAAAAAAAAAAAGGAATGTGGGTATTGGATGGGAGAGTTGAATCAATGGTGACAACTTTTTGTTTGGAATTCCTGTGATGTGAAAAATAAATATCATAATGAAGTTGGCCACTGTTCACTAGGTATTCTGTTACATGCGGCCAAAAATATCCTGTCTGGTAGAGTCAAGGTTGTCTTTTAAAAAAATTCTCATTATGGAAAACCGGACAGCTACATGCAAAAGAATAAAACTGGTCCACTTCCTAACACTATACACAAAAATAAACTCAAACTGGATGAAAGACGTAAACGTGAGACTTGAAACCATAAAAATCCTAGAAAAGAACACAGGCAGTGATTTCTCTGACATTGGCCATAGCAGCATCTTTCTAGATATGGCTCCTGAGGCATGGGAAACAAAAACAAAAATAAACAATTGGGACTACATCAAAATAAAAAAGCTTCTGCACAGGGGCCCCTGGGTGGCTCAGTCCTTAAGCGTCTGCCTGCGGCTCACGTCACGATCCCAGGGTCCTGGGATTGAGCCCCACATCGGGCTCCCTGCTCTGTGGGAAGCCTGCTTCTCTCTCTCCCACTCCCCCTACTTTTGCTCCTGCTCTCACTATCTCTTTCTCTGTCAGATAAATAAACAAAAACTTAAAAAAAAATAAAAAAAAGAAAGCTTCTGTACAGCAAAAGAAACAATCAACACAATTAAAAGACAACCTACTGAAGGGAAAAGATATTTACAAATGACATATCTGATAAAGGGTTAGTATCCAAAATATATAAAGAACTTAACTCAACACCATAAAAACCAAATAGTCTAAGTAAAAAATAGGCAGAAGACATGAACAGACATTTCTCCAAAAAAGACATCCAGGTGGCCAACAGACACATGAAAAGATGCTCAACATCACTCATCATCAGGGAAATACAAATCAAAACTACCATGAGATACTACCTCACACCTGTCAGAATGGCTAAAATAAAAAACATAAGAAACAACAGATGTTAGTAAGAATGTGGAAAAAGGGAACCTTATGGACTTGGTGGGAATGCAAACTGGTGTAGCCACTGTGGAAAACAGTATGGGGTTTCCTCAAAAAGTTAAAAATAGAACTACCCTATGATCCAGTAATCGCACTACTGGGTATTTACCCAAAGAATATGAAAACACTGATTCAAAAGGATACATGCACCCCATGTTTATTTTGCAGCATTATTTACATTAGCTAAATTATGGAAGCAGCCCAAGTGTCCATCGACTGATGAATGGATAAAGAAGATGTGGTATATATTATTCAGCCATAAAAAAGAATGAAATCTTGCCATTTGCAACGACATGATGGAGCTAGAGAGTATTATGCTAAGCAAATTAAGTCAGTCAGAGAAAGACAAATACCATATGATTTCACTCACATGCGGAATTTAAGAAACAAAACAAATGAACAAAGGAGGAAGAGAGAGAGACACACACAAACCAGGAAACAGGCTCTTAACTATAGAAAACAAACTAATGGTTACCAGAGGGAAGGTGGGTGGGGGGATGGGTGAAATAAGTGATGGGGATCAAGAGTGCACTTAGCATACACTTATCAAGAGGACACTTACTTATGATGAGCACTGAGTAATGTATAGAGTTGCTGAATCATTATATTGCACACTTAAAACTAATATAATACTGCATGTTAACTATACTGGAATTAAAATTAAAAACTTAATAACTATAAAAAGATAACGTTAAAATACACTATTATGGTTACAAAAAATTCTTATGGAAAATTTCAAAACAGAAGTAAAAGAAAGACTAGCATGAGTGCCCATGATGACCACTTTTCACAGAAAAAACACATTTCCGTTATTTCCTTATTTTCTCTACATTTTCACCCCAGCATACTTGTACTTGTTGCAAATTTGTAGTTCCAAGTTCCCCTAAATGTCAGTTCACCGTATTAGCACTATCGGAGTATGTGAAAGCTGGGTTTTGTTTTTGTTTTTATAAATGTAATTTGTTTTAAATTCAGGTGAAATTCACATAACATAAAATTAAGCATTTTAACGTGAATGATTTGGTGGCATTTAGCACATTCACAGTGTGCTACAACCATCACTTCTAGTGAGGGTGAAGAAGTTGAACACAAAATTCATAAGTAAGCGTTGGGAGCTCTCAAAGTCCCTGGTTTATTGCTTGGTCTTGCATTAGGCTCGAAGCCCTCCATGGGAGTGGATGGCTCTCCTCTCTTTCCCTAAATTGGTCCTTATCCTCTCATCAGGCATGTCCTCTAGGATACACAGGGAGGGAGATGAGAGGTAAGGGCCAGGAAAGACACAGCTATGACCCAACATAGGTGCTGTGATGGTTAACCTTATGTGTCAACTTGGCTGGGCCATGGTGCCCAGATATTTGGTCAAACATTATTCTGGACGTTTCTGTGAGGATGTTTTTTGGATGAGATTAACGTTTAAATAGGTGGACTTTGGATAAAACTGACTGCTCTTACAACTGTGGCCGAGGAATGTTCCAGTGAGTGTGTGTGTGTGTGTGTGTGTGTGTGTGTGTGTAGTACATCTACTTTATTTGTCTCTCAGTGGACACTTGGGCTGCTCCTATATCTTGGTTATCGTAAATAACACTACAATAAACATGGGGTGCTTATATCTTTTTGAATTTGTATTTTCATTTTCTTTGGGCAGCCATATAGCCGTTTTGAAGTTCAGATAGTTATGGATTTATTAAATCCCAGCTCTACCATTTTCAACACCTGAAGAAGTTACTTCACCTTCATGAAATCATATTTTTATCTGTGTTGGAGATTGTCCTGAGGAGAAAATAAGATAGGTCATACACAACACTTAGCATAATGTTGGCATATGGCTGTATTAAGAGAAGCAAGTTGGATTTCCCTCTTGTGTTTATAAAGTTATCTTAGCAGGACTCCTGATAGAAGGGGGCATGTACTGGCATTTTCACTTAAATGGTGGTAAAGCCATGGCAATATTTTTTTTAAAAGATACTCTATATAACCAGTGGCAGAGATGAGAAATGAATGTGTACAGTAGGATTTCATTGGTCAACAGTTTCCTCTACTAGGTATGTCACGTCTAGTTGATAGAATAAACCAAGATATGATGACATTCTTTTCTATTTTTCATTACACAGATCAAAATAAAAGTAACTATGGTATAGAGAAGGTAGAAGAAGACCACACATGTGCACGTGTGCACTCACACACACACAGAGTTACTGGAAAAATAGCAGGAAAAGGCCCTTCCCTCCTCTCCCTGCCCCTTTCTCCACCAAGAGCCCCATTTTTCACAAGAACATGGAGTATAATAAACTTTATTTTCTAACTTTTATTTTGAGACGACCATAGATACACAGGAAGTTGTAAAAATAATACATTCTATCCATGTACCCTTCATTTAGTTTCCTCACTTGTAAGATCTCGTATAACTATAGCACAATATCAAAATCAAGGACGTTGTCATTGGTACTCCACAGATTTAACACAGATTTCACCAGTCTCACGTGCATATGTGTGTGTGCTCAATTGTCTGCAGTTTATCACACATGTAGATTCGTGTAACCACCACCACAGCCAGGATGCAGAAGTGTTCTATCACCACAAAGATGTGCCTCAAACTCTTACCCTTGTGTAATTATACCCGGTCCCTCCCTCCTCCAGCCCCTCCTCACATCCCTAAACCCTGGCAGACATTAATTTCTTCTTTATTTCTGTAAGTTTATTATTATTTTTTAAAGATTTTATTTATTTATTTGTCAGAGAGAGAGAGGGAGAGAGAGAGACCACAAGCAGGGGGGACGGAAGGAAGAGGGAGAAGCAGGCTCCCTGCTGAGCAAGGAGCCTGATGTGGAACTCGATCCCAGGACCCGGGGATCATGACCTGAGCTGAAGGCAGACGCTTAACTGACTGAGCCACCCAGGCATCCCTCTGTAAGTTTATTATTTCAAGAACATCATATAAATGGGATCATACGGTAAGCAACCTTTTGGGACTGGCTTTTTCACTCAGCATAATGTCCTTGAGATCCATTCAAGATGCTGGATGTATCAGTACTTTGTTCCTTTTTATTGCCAAAGTAGTATTCCATGAGGGTGAATGTACCATAGCTTGTTTCATCATTTACCCTTGGAAGAACATTTGGATTATCTCCATTTTTTTTGGTCTTCTTTACAAATAAAGCTGCTATGAATATTCATGCACAGGTTTTGTGTTTTTATTTCTCTGGGATAAATGTGTAAGAGTGGGATTCCTGGGTTGTATGGTAAATGTATGTTTTGTTTGTTTGTTTTAAAGACATTTCCACACTATTTTCCAAAGTGGTTGTATCATTCTACATTTCCACCCTCAATTCTGAGAGATCCAGTTTTTTTTGCATCTTTGCCAGCATTTGGTATTGTCAGTTTTTAAAAAAAATTATTGTAGTGCTTCTGATAGGTGTGTAGTGATATTTTGTTGTGGTTTTAATTTGCATTTCCCTGATAGCTGAAGATATTGAACATCTTTTCATGTCTTTATCTGCAATCCATATATGCTCTTTGTGAATGTCTGTTCATGTCTTTTGTCAATTTTCTAATAGGATTGTTTGTTTACAGTTGAGTTTGGAGAGTTCTTTATATAGTCTAGGTATGAGATAAGTCAGACAAGTGGTTTGTTAGATAAGTGATTTGCAAATATTTTCTTCCAGTCTATAGCTTGTCTTTTTATCCTTTTAGTGAGGTATTTTTATAAGCAAAAGTTTTGAGTTTGGTGAAGTATAATTTAATGATTTTTTGCTTGTATGGATTGTGCTTTGGGGGTCACGTCTAAGAACTCTTCAATAAGTCCAGTGGAGGTCCTAATGGAGAGAGGAAGAGTCTAGGTTTCCCTAGGTGACTGATGATGGCAGGCATGTGATGCTGAAAGTCAGCAGACCTGGAAGGGCCTTGTGAATGGAAGGAGGGGACTTGGGTGGGTGGAGATAAACCTTATAACCAGAGGCTATATGGGCACTTGAGTCACTGAGTGGAGTCCAGCACAGAGGTAGACATATGGTCCTAAACCAGATGGGATGATGCATGTCAACATGGATAGGTTGGATTAGTCAGCAGCAGGCTGCTATAACAAAATACTACATACTGGGTGGCTGAAACAACATTATTTCTTATAGTTCTAAAGGCTGGAAGTCTAAGATCAAGGTGCTAGCCAATTCAGTTCCTGGTGAGAATTTTCTTCTTAGTTTGTTAATGGTGGCTTTCTCACTGGGTCCTTACACAGCTCTTCTTATAAGGACGTGAATCCCATCATGGGAACCCCACCCTCATGACCTCATCTAACCCTAATTACCTCCCGAAGGCTCCACCTCCAAATACCATCACACTGGGGATTAAGGCTTCAACATAATTAATTTGGAGGGGGGATACGAACATTCAGTCCATAACACAGATGGTGACCAAGGACCAGAGGCTCCTCCTTTACACCTCCACTCCATTACCTGATGACTTAATGGAATTTAGAAGCAATCCAATGGATAGGTAAGAAGGCAAAGAACCCTAAATTGACTAAGAAACAATAATAATTTAATTTAATTATTAAATTATTTAAATAATTTAATTTAAAAAGAAACCCATATTGATGGCTTATCATGAATTGGCAAGAGAATGGGAACTCAGTATGGGAAAACCTTGAGATGTAAGGAAGAAAGGATTACATATTTTTGTTCAGCAAGTCCGCACCTGTGAGATCCAAACCTGGTGCATATGTTACATAGACAGGAGGCTTTCTTGCTTGCCAGCAGGCAACAACCCCATGAGCACCGCTGAAAGAACTTGATGACAGCTCTGTTTTTAGATCTGATTCATGGAGTACAATATATCTCTCAGCATCAACCACAAAACCAACACTGTTTTGTTTTAGCCAAGAGCCTTCCAAAGACACACCTGTGGCTTTCAGTGAAAGTTCTCTGGACATCTCCCAACATCTGTCTGGAAAGGATCTGGCAAGTCTTCAGGGAGGAACCACACCCTGTAGATCAACTGCAGTTTCGCTGGCTTCTGTCTTCATGCCCTGGAGTCAGAGACAGTAGCAGGATGGGGCATTAATATCGGGCACCGAGACAGGTTGAACTGAATGTCCATCTCCGTGATGGCATCAGTGGATCCTCTGTGCTATTCCAAGTCTCCTGTGGTCCCACGTTAAAGCCCAGAAAATTAGGATACCACTTGTTTCTCTAGGAATCCTTCCAAAAGAAAATAAAAATGATTCTTAACTTTGCACTGAGATTGTTCACTGTTTAACAAGCATCTCTACAGGGACAAAGCATTGTTCAGCTGACAAATATTTCTCTAGAATTGTTTGCTGGCTTTGAATCACACATTAATGCAGATATAGAAGATAAAGATAAAGATAAAGACCCCACCTACAGCTAATACCAAACAGTGAAGAACTGGCAAGAGGAAATAAGGCAAAATTAGTGCTGATTGTGCCTTCTGAGGACCTAGGGAATATTAAAATTATATTACTACATATAGACCTTAAAATTTTTGAAGGGAGGGAGATGCTTCTTATGTGTGTGTTTGGAGACAGATTGTAGCAGTCTCTGAAAGCAGATTTTTTGATGGGAGATCCTTGAAGGAGCAAGGGTGTCTGGGATAGAAAAATAGAGGTAATCGCTTCTCGGCCTTTTGGCTAAGATCAAGTGTGAAAAATAGAGGTAAGAGTGGGGAATTGTTGGATTAGAACTTGCTTCCCTCACCATGTAGAATTCAAGTCTATCAGGAATTCAATAGTCTGAGAGAAGATTGAGCATCCCATAGAGTATTATATTGAGGGTCTAAAATTCACTTGTTTTCCCTCAGTTCTTGTAATAACTCTTACAAAGATAGATAATTATGGGCTAAAATGTTTTTGGCAATTGAGGAGTCAATATTATGTTTTTCTTTGAAAATATTTACCTCCAGAGAGGTCAGTACTCTGGTCTTGCGGCCAGTCACTGGCCACGCAGGCTGGTGTTATACAAATTTTCAGTGAAATGCACAATATGGAAAGCATATCATTCTGAGTTTTCCTTATTTATTCATTAAATATTTCTCAAGCTTGGATGACATACTGGATGCTAACAAAGCATCTAAAGATGAATAAAACACGCAGCCTGTCCTTCATTGGGTCTTGGTTTAGTGAGAAAGACATGTAAACACAGAGATGAGGGCTCCATCAGAGGTATGAATAGCACTTACCTACTTGACCAGGACCATGGAGGAAGTGACATTTGCAGGATTGGGTGGGGAGCCAATGGGAGGCATTCCAGAAAGGAGAGGAATCCATGAAGAGCAAGGGTCAAGAGAGAGCAAGAGGCTGTTTAGGAAACCATATTAAAATAAAATATGATGTGTTACACTTTGTGATTAGTTGATAACTTCAGCAAATCATTATCAGAAGAAATTAGAAAACTGCATTCTCTATTTCTACTTCTGCAAATCTTCTCCCTGGATAAAAATCAGTGGTTGGTAAAATAGGTAAAAAGTGGGTGTAACTAGACTCCCAAGATATCCCGGGCTCCTGAGAAATATGGAGCCGAAGTCCATTTCCTCCTTAGGCCTTTTGATTGAGGGGGAAAAAAAAAAAAAAAGCCAAGGTTGTAAGAAACTGTAGCAATTATGCAAAGTTGTCAGGGGTCCCAGAGAACCACAAGGCCATATAAGTAGATAAAAATGTGAGACCAGGGAAGGAAGAAGTAGCTGGCCCACATTAGAACAATGGCCTCATAGACACTCAAAAAGGAGAATGGGGTAAAGGAGGGACCGAAGGGGGAGCCCAGAGGACTTGGGGAGGGCTTGAATCTCAGAACAGCTAGACAGAGGAACCTGGGGCTTCAGGGTACAAATTCAAGGGAGAGAAAAAGAAAATAAATGGACAACAACCCACCTTTTCCTCTTCAGTCTCTGCCTTGCCTAGCTTAGCCATCGGTTGGCAGTCTCAAGTAGAAGAGCAGGATAAAGCCCCTAACTCTAATGAGTCTGACGCTAAAATTTTGGGACGCTTGGCCCACCCTTCAGTTACTTGGGGAGCCATTTCCTACCAAGAGCTGGCACAGAGGGCCTCTCTGACCTGGGTGAAGCAGCTCTTCTTCGTCCTTCTCCCTGAAGCCCTTGCTGCTGAACCCCACACTAGATTCTGTTGTGAACACCTGGGGCCTTGCCAGAGATTTGTCTCTAACGGACTGAGGTCCTGGGCAAGTCCTATGAGGTGTCTTGATGGAAAAATCCGGAGTGGGCTAGATGTCCTTTAGGGTCTTTTGAGGTGTGAGCTTTGAGCTCTGAGGGTCTAAGAGCTCAGTTGTCTCAAACTGGAAAACCAGCTCCTCTGGAGGTGAAATGAGAAACATCGCATCAAAAGACAAATGTGTGTGGGGACACCTCAGCCCTTTTTTCGGGGGACAGTTAATTTTTTTCATATTTATTTATAAGGCCAATATACATCATGGCCTATGCTTGTGAACAGTTTTGGAAAACTTTCACTGGGTCTTATTTTTATTACACCTACCTAGTTTTTAAAGACCATCCCTATTCAGTCCTACAGATGCTCAGAAGTCACAAAGAAACCTAGGCTATTATCGTTTGCCAATACTGGGAATTTCAGAAACTCTCCCAAATCATGTAGCTAGATAGTGACCAGGTTGGGACTACAGCCCAGGCCTCCTTGTCCTCAGCACAGCCAGCTCAGGCTCCCACCCCCAGGCCTCCTGTCTCCTAATTCCCTTCATCAGATGTTCGTTAAGTGCTAACCATATATTTAGCACAGTGCTAGAAGTTGTGGGAGATGCTTTTGCTCAAGGAATTGCTGATCCAATTGGTAAAGATGTCCTCAAAATGAACATCATAAGCCCCAGCCCCATGGCCTACAGTAGAATTGCAGAGTCCTACAAGATGAAGAAAGGAGAATTCCTTTTTCTTGACCTTGGACCCCTGCAGAAACCAGTTGGGACAGATTTGGGAAAAGAGCAGACTGAAGGCCAAAAAGAGTTGAGACGTAGAGGGGAAACAGTAGGAAGGGGAAGACAAAGACATGATCCCAGTTCTGTGGTCCCCTTTCAAAAAACCCAGCTTTGTTCCAATTCAACTTTCAGTTCACAAGTGGGTATTTCCTTTAAGGGGGGTGGGGGGGAACAGGCATGCTTTGATTCCAGAAGATTGGGGACTATCCTCCTTAGTTAGAAATGAGGAGAGGGTGTGTACATGATTCGTATGCCGCCAAGTTTCAGAGTCAGCCTGGGTACGGGGTACATTGGCAACCTCATGGTTAGATTATGCCGAAGAACTGAAAATAAAAATCCTTTGACCTGCTTCAGAGTTCTCCTTTACTGGTGGTTTTGTTGTAAAACCTCGCTGGACCAGCTACTGTTGCTTCTTGTTGGTTGAGTGTATTTCAGTTAGTGGTTAGGCTTGGAAATGATTAACTGCTAATGACAATGATTTTCTTTCCTTTCTTTTACAATGGCAACCTGTTTCTCCCTCCTTTCTTAATGTCTTTGTTGAACAAACAGCATTTCAATAAGAGTAAATAAAATATTTTAAGAAGAGATATCACCGTAAACTAACCATCCATTCTTTTCATTTTTCATGTTTTTTTCCCTAGTTCTTATGTCCATGTGTCTGTATTTTTACCTTATAATCATACTGTTGATATGGTTATGTAATCTGATTTTTTCCTCTAGATTACACTGTAAACCTTTCTCATGTTTCCAGGCCTTGTGATTCTTATCTAACGGCTGCCTAATATTCCAGAGGATGGATGTTCCATCATTTGAGTTAGCCACTTCCCTGTTCTTGGCCATCAAGGTTGTTGCCAGTCTCTCACTATCATTCAGCTCATGGATTTAGATGCAGTTTTTATAGAGACAGAGAAAACATCTTTGACAAAGCGACTGGCTTTTGAAAGTTGAAATAAACAAGTGGCTCTAGCTACACTGTGTGTCTAGCAGATAAAAAGATGACACAAGGTGTGAAAGCCCGCGTGTGGAGAATTGGCAGATAATAATTCTTATGGCAGAACAGAAATCACCACCAATAGTTTGTAACTAACACACACAGTGATATTCACTTAGAAATACCCTACGCAGTTCCATTCTAGCCTCTCCTTTTCTGCCCCCTTAAGCCAGAACTGCATAAAAGGGGACAACTTTGCTGGTACTTTCTGCATTAAACCACTAATTAGCGTCCCTTGATTTGGCTTCTAAGCTTCAATGCAGGATGCCAAGAAGCATGTGCTGCTCCCTGGGCAGAAGTAAGAAGGTTTCATGTTGGCTTTATGCTGGCAGGTGGGGAGTGGTGGTGGTAGTATATATAGCAGGTGAGGGCAGGGGGTGGCATACACAGCAGGTGGAGTGGTATATAGAACAGTTGGGGGGTGGTATATATAGCAGGTGAGGGCAGGGGGTATATATAGCGGGTTGGGAGTTGTATATAGAACAGATGGGGGGTATTGGTATATACAGCAGGCAAGGGGTAGTATTAATAGCAGGTGAGGGGATGTGGTGGTATACACAGCAGGTGGGGGAGTGGTATATAGAGCAGGTGAGGGGGTGGTGGGCTACTCCCGTATCCTCCTGCCACAGGAACTTAAGCTAGTCCGGGAAGAAGCATTTCACACCTTACAGGAGAGAAAGATTTGGGGGTCGGGTGGCAGGTGTCCCAAGCCCTGAAGGTGGCGGCAGAAGGCGACTGAGGGAAATGGGGCGAGGAAGGCGGAGCTGAAGGGCGGGCCGCGGAGGAGACCCGGGGGCGAGCTGGGCTCGCGGTGAGGCTGGCCTGCGGGGCCTCTCCCTGGGGCAGGAGGGCCCCAACTGGGCCCCGGGTGGACGCGGGGCGGGCCGGGGGCGGGGCGCGCGGGGGCGGGGCCCGGAGGGGGGCGGAGCACGTCTGCAGCCACGGCGCCCCGGAGCTGTCCCCTGCGCGCGACCCGCCTCGTCCCAGTGCCACCGACGCGCTCTCGCCCCCGCCATGCTCCTGCTGCTAGGGCTGTGCTTGGGGCTGCCGCTCTGCGCGGGGTCTCTGGAAGACGCGAGAACCCGGGATGACACTTCGGAACAAGTAAGTAGATTTGGGAGGACCTAGAGATGGCCCGGGGCGCAGGCTGCCATCCCTTCCCGCCCCCTTCTTCCGGCGCGTGGCTGTTGGACAGACTCCCTTGAATGGCTCCTGGACGCAGGGAAGGGAGGGATCACCCCCACCTCCTGTCACATCGTCCCCCCTTCTCCTCTCCGATCCCCAATCTTCTGCTCGCAAGCTTCTCCATCTGTTGGTCACTCTTGGCGAGAGTTTGGATGGTGAACTTTCCTGCAGAATTGTGTCTGGGACTTGAAAGCTCTGCAGAACCAAATATTGGCTCCTGTTGTTGACGGTGTTCAGTTTTGAGAGAGAGAGAGAGCCCCAAGCCAATTACCAAGTTTCTTCTTTAAGATGCAAGTATGGGGTGGTGTGTTGTTACTGTTGTTCCTAGCTGTTCAGAGAAAAAAGCACAATCTAGAACTTGCAAACTCTCCTCCACTTTCCCCATCTGAAAACCAGGGGAACTCGACTTTCCCATCAGGTTCTTATCAATGGGTTAGCAGTTCAAAGGTGGCCTGATGGTCGGGGAGGACCAAAAACCGAGGGCTCACTTACTGGAGTTAATATTCTGTGCATCTGCCAGAGTTTGTTTTGAAAGGCTCAACCTCACAGGTGGATAAAAACTTGCAAGTATGAAATCTCATTGCCATGTCTGAGGAACAGAAAAGCTTTTTGAAAAATATAAAACGAATTGACAAAAATACCAATGTAAAGACCTTATGGGGGAAATGGCTGTGTCCCAATTAAAGTAGGCAGTGCTTATCTACATCTCCTGGTGCTGTTTCCACATGTATCATTTAAATTGTTTTAAAATTGTTTAGCTTAAAGCATGTTTCACAGGATGGGAACAAGAGATCAGTAGACATACTTTTCTAGCAGCTTGCTCTGAAGAGCAGATCTGGAAGACAGTTACTCTCTTGTTGACTCTGCCCATGGATGTGCTTTCTGCACAATGAAAGAAATGGTACTTCTCTTATAGGGTCGTCAGGAGGAATAACCAGGACAGAGTCCAGGAAGCTGAGAGGTGGAGGGGGGAAAGTGCCCGCTTTGGATCCAGAAAGAAAGACTAGTCTTTACTTTGCCCTTTACAGTTGTGTGGCCCAGACAGGCTATTTAATTTCTCTTCGCCTTCCTTTCTGGTTGGTCATGGCAGGGGGAATACAGCTCCTTTTGAGCATACTTTAAGGAGCCAGCTGCTAGTTTGTGTCAAGGACCTGGTATACAGTGGGCGCTCAATAAATGCTAGATGTGTTCGTCAGTGGCTAAGGGCATGGGGTTGGCGTCAGGCGGCCGGGGTTTGATTCCTGGTTCTGTCCAGCTCTGGGATGCTGGGCAAGTCACTGGTAGCTTCAATTTCCAAATCTGTAAACTGTGGGAAATAATAGGGTATTAAGGATTGAAGAGTTAATACTCCTAAAGTGCTTGGTACAGTGTCCGCACTTACTGTTAGCTCTTGCCATCAGGCTTGGGCTGCTGCAGCGCAGGGGGAAGGAATTTGGGGTAAAGAGCTTGAAAGTTTTGGGGGGGGGCGGAGGGAGGAAAGTGTGGGAGGAACCAAAACAAGGATTCTGTTTATGAGCTAGGAGGAGGGATTAAAGCTCCAACATCTGCCAGTGCAAGTAGGCTTAACACTAAACTTTTCCTGCATAGAATAACATGCATTTGGCCCATTTTAGGGATTTCATGCTGCCTTCAAACCACAGCACTACTTATACATCTTGAAAATGACTCAGACAGAAATTCCCAAGATATGAAATTCTATGAAAATTTGCAAATTTTACCTTTTTATCTCTATTAAAAAAAAAAGAAGTAACAACGTGTGTGTGTGTGTGTGTGTGTGTGTGTGTGTGTGTGTGTGATGTAGGATTTAAGAACACAGGCTCCAGAACCAGACTTCCTGGGTCCAAATCCTGGCCCTGCACTCCCTGGAGAGTTACTTATTATCTGTGAGTCTCTGTTCACTCATCTCTAGAATGGGGATGGTGAAATTACTTAATTAAAAGGATCTTGAAGATTGAAACTTCAAACAGTACCTAGCAATGGAGTTAGTGCTTATTCTCCATAATTTTGGTCTTCAAAATTATATGTAAACTTAATTTATAAATGTAAATGAGTATGTCAATTTTATGTAAATTTTAATGTCCAAGAACATGCCTATTAGCTTACATTGCAATTGTTATTTGTTGCTTACCTTCAATTGGCAATATTACTAGTAACACCTTAAATTCAAGTTCCTTCATTCCCTCTGGCCCTCCACCCCATTTGTAAACATTACCCAGAGGAAGGGACTGCTCTCAGCAGCGGTCTTCAAACTTTGGTATGCAAAAGGACACTCAGGGCGCTCATCAAATATGCGGACTCGGAGCCCTGGGTGGCTCAGTCAGTTAAGCGTCTGCCTTCAGCTTGGGTTATGATCCCAGGGTCCTGGGATCGAGCCCGCATCGGGCTCCCTGCTCAGTGGGGAGTCTGCTTCTCCCTCTGCCCCTCCCCCTGCTTGTGCTTGTGCGCGCGCTCTCTCTCTCTCTCAAATAAATAAAATCTTAAAAAAAATGCATATCTCCTGGGGCGCCTGGGTGGCTCAGTCGTTAAGCGTCTGCCTTCAGCTTGGGTTATGATCCCGGGGTCCTGGGATGGAGCCCGCATCGGGCTCCCTGCTCCGCGGGAAGCCTGCTTCTCCCTCTCTGCCTGCCGCTCCCCCTGCTTGTGTTCTCTCTCCCTCTGTCAGATAAATAAATAAAATCTTAAAAAAAAATGCAGACTCCTGAGCCCCCACCCCACTCCCTTCAGTTTAGATCCATTAGGTTTGGGGTGGGGCCCAGGTGATTCTGATACAGATGATCCACCAACCACATGTAGAATATTATTACTTTAAAAGAATCTTTCAGGAAATTAATATTAAAAAGGAAGTCTCGTGTATAAAATCAGCCTGTTACAGATTTATCTGTTTCCTAAATTTCAAATTGATATTGTTTCCTTAAATCAGGATAGGGCTGTATTCCTATTACTACGAAAGCAGTTTCTAATTTACAAAATAACGATAGCCACTAATTATTGAGTGTTCCTAATGTCCCACAGAGTTTGCTAGTGGCTCTATGTAAAAATAATAAGAAGCAATAAAGGATATGGTGAAGAGCACTCCAAGTGGAGCCAGACTGTCTAGGTTCAAATCTGCATCCCAGCACTAATTGGCTGTGTGTACCTGGGCAAGTAACTTAACCTCTCTGGGTCTCAGTTTCATCATCTGCAAGATAGAACTGTTACTCTCATTGGCAGGGGTGGATCTAGGTTCTTAGAGGCAAGTCAAGTTTATGTAATTGGCAGGGCCCTCTTGAAGAAAAAGAATATCAAATTATGACCACAAAAATTAGGTGCTAAAGTGAACATTTGTTTAAGATGATAAACAGTTCACAACAAATGCCACCTTTTTAAAGGCTGACAAACACCACAGACATCAGCCACTGTTGAGGGACTGTGCAAGTGAGGGATCCTGAAGCTTACATTTTATTAGCTTCTAAATAATAATAATAAACCCACTTCTTCTCTTACAGTTGCTGTGAAGAGTAAGTGGGTTAATTCACACAGAGTACATGCATTCAGTAAGCACCAAAGTAATATTAGCTGTTTTTATTGTTTATGGACCGCCTGGTTAAATCTCTGACTACCGCTGCAAGGAAAGTCTTAGTGTGCTTACTTTCCAGGAGAACCACAGAATTCCCCCTAGGGGAAGTGACAGACCCTAGTGACACGTGCAGAGCCTGGATTAGAACCCAGGTGTGCTGAATGCCAAGGCTGGGCTTTACGGACTCCTCCAAAGACCAAGCCACTTTCATATTTATAACGTAATAGAATTTGTTTCAATGTCACTTTTATTTGCGACTTCTGGCATATGGATAGTGTTCAGTATATGCTTGTAGTACCACATCGATTGTGGGGATACATTTCTGATTCCCTGAATTGAGAATTTCTGGAGTTTTCGTTTTTTATAATCTGCCGCTCAGAACCAAACCTCTGCATTTGGAAACACAAATCAAGAATCAAGACAAGTTTTTGTCTTTGTTTTTGTTCTTAACTCTTTAAAAAGTAAAGTTACTAAAAGATTTTGTGAGCTCCAAACCACTCCGGACTGTCTCCTTTAGAGGCATGGGTGTGATTGTTAAAAAGGAGTCGTCAAATGAATGGGAAGGAGGATACTGTGGGAGAGAGTCCAGAGATTTACTCACTCCCAAACGAGCCGTCTCTTGTTTCATCGAGTGGAAGGGGGAGGGAGGAGAGGGACGTATTGAGAACCGGATCCATGAATTGTATTTGACTTCATTTTCCTACCCAGCAATCTCCCCCACACCTCGGATGCTCATCGAAAGCAGTCTTGCCTCCAGTGCTGTCAGGGTTTCAGTCGGAGACCCCGGCTATCTCCCTGTAGCTAACGACCAGCTGGCTGGCTCCATTTAGGAAGATGGGGCCATGGGAAGAAGACCTAAGTATTTCCGGGGGAGGGGGTGGGATTCCTGAATCTCCTTATTTTCCTAGAGGCAAAGTCCATTTCCCTTGTTTTTCACAGGTGAAGAAAAGAAACAGTGACTTGCCTAAGGCCAGTTGCCTTTCTTTTTTTTTTTAAACTACCTGGAAATTGTTTGGAATTGTAGCCCAAAAGTGAAGTTTCTTCTTCTTCCATGGCTGAGATTATGGGTGCCCCTGAATTGCAAACTAATCATAGCTGAACATCCTGCAGCAACATTACTCTGAAGGAATAAAACTTTTGTGCAAAGCATGTCATTACCCAAACAGGAAGGAATCTTCCCAGATGAATTGTTCTCAGCCCAGGTGACGGACTGCGACTCTAGTGCTTTTCCAACCTGTGGCCATAGGTCTTGTCAGGCCCTCTAGCACATCTCTGTGGCCCAGACTCCTGAGTTCCTGGCTCTTGCTTTCAGGATCAGAACACCCCCAGCGGACAGGGACCAAATGATAAGTAGGTTCCTAGTACAGAGCCCTGTAGGAACTCTCCCCTTCTGTCCCTTGATGAGGGTGTGGCTGAGGTTGGCCCAAATGCAGCATCCCTTGGATCTGTTATGGAACCCAGACATTTCTGTTCAGTCAACCTGGGTCATTACAGCATCCATGCCAAGAGGGAATGTCTGTGTTCTGCATATTCTGAATATCTTTCACCCAGGTTAGAATTAGGTTTCGCTGTTTTCCTCTCTTCCCATGCTCTTTCCCCATTTATGGACCTTTTGGAAAGCTCTAAGGGTATTTCTCTTTCTTCTAATACTGATCCAACACTGTGATAAATCTGGGGGGGAAATACAGTCCGTATTACTCAAATTATGAATATTTAAGCAATCCCTGCTGTCTTTTACCTGTAGCTGGACTAAATGATAATGTAGATGGGGGATTCTAGACTCCACAGCCCCGACAGTGTTATTGCTACATTTTTTGTGCAAAGGAAATCTTCACTAACCCTCTCACTCCTGGTAGTGAGTGCTGCTTGGTCCATACAAGTTTGAGAAGCGGTGGTAGGTCTCTGAAGCTATTTCTCAGCATAGTTCCTGTATTGAACCTGATGCTCCATCAGTTTCTCCTGCCCTTTCGTCCCACTCCAGCAAATGCCTGCACAACTGGTTCAACCACACCTCTAGTGTAGAGCCTCTCATGGTCACTCAGGGGCATAGCAAACTCTACTTTTTTCCATTTCCTTTGTAACTTACAAAAAGCACCCTCTCTATTAAGCTTTCATGAGTACTTTTCTTTCTTTCAAGTTATATAGTATGGTCCTTGATGGCAAGGATCCTGGCTTATGTTTCTCAATAAATATTGTGGCCTGGACATCTTCTGTTCCAATGCTGAATAAGCCCAGCTCAGGAAGAATAAAGAATCTTATTTGGGCCGTCTCCTAAGTCTATGATTTGGAACTCCAAGCTCTTGAGATCACTACTCATGGCACCCTTGACAGTGAGCTGGAGTCAGTTACATATCTGTCCTGAAACCCCACTCCCAAATTCTTATGAGGCTTTGGGAAACACTCGAACCATAAAAGGGATCAGGAATTCCTAACTAAAAACAATGATGACGACATTGGTGTCATTTCCAGTTCCAATCCTCACTGGCACCAGGAGTCTGTCTCCACCGGGAAGCTTTGATTCTGGTTCAATCTCCTTTAAACTTGGACTGAAGCGTTGCCATAGCGATCCCCTGAGACATCAGATAGTCATCTCAAAAATGAAAAACAAACTTCTCTTGTTCTCCTGAAAGCTTGTTTATTTTCTTGGAAAACCTATTTTACAGAGGACGAAACTTCAAAGAAAATACTTGAGATCAATCACAGATAATAATACCTGAGAGAGGTTGGGCTTTCCTTCTGACCATTGAGACGTTAAGTGGTCCCCAGCCTATTCCACAATTTGAGGAAGAGAAAGACCTGACGTGAACCTGCAGAGCTGGTGAAGACCTTGCCCAGAATGCTTATTCTGGCTTTCCATGGACAGTGTCTCAGATATAAAACCTCATTTTAGAGAGAGAAACCAGTATCATCCTACTAATTGTTTGGTTCTCATTTGGACTCAGGGTGGTGGGTGTCAACCTAAATCCTATACTGTTTCTCCTGTTCCATGTTCTATAGAATAGGAGGCTCTGTAATGGCTTATAATGATAATTTACAATGGCTTATAATGATAATTTACAATTTACAATATCTATATTTTTTTTTCAGGGGAGATCAAAGGAGGATAGGGATTAAAACATTACTGTTATGACTTTAGTTTACCAAACAGAAATATCTTTATTGTTTTTTTCTGTTACGGAAGTAAAGCATGTTAATTTGTGAAAAACTGAGATAATACAGGGAAGTTTAAAGAAAAATAATTCAACCACCCAAAGGTAGCAGCCCTTAGCACTGTGGTGCACATTCTACACATAGAAACATTTACACTTATGAAAATTAGATCATGTTAAATACAATTTTTTTAAATTTTATTTTATTATGTTAGTCACCATACATTACATCATTAGTTTTTGATGTAGTGTTCCATGATTCATTGTTTGTGCATAACACCCAGTGCTCCATGCAGAACGTGCCCTCTTTAATACCCATCACCAGGCTAACCCATCCCCCCACCCCCCTCCCCTCTAGAACCCTCAGTTTGTTTCTCAGAGTCCATAGTCTCTTATGGTTCATCTCCCCCTCCAATTTCCCCCCCTTCATTTTTCCCTTCTATAATGTTTTATTACCAGATTTAGTCACTTAAAATGTGCCATGGATATATTAATCAGGCTAGGCTAGGTTATTCTGTGGTAACAATGTCTTAAAAATCTCAGTGTCTTAAATACCACACATTTATGTCTTGCTTACACAACCTGTCCATCGTGGATTGGTGGTGGTCACTTGGGAAGTTGGGCTTGATGAGCAGCTACCAGTTCAAACATTGCTAATTACTGTACCAGAAAGCAAAAGCAATTCTGTAGGATCATACGTCTGTAATTAAATCACTTGACCTGGAAGTGACGAATGCTACTCACATCCCTAAGTTATTGGCTGGAGCTAGTTGCATGGCCCCCTGCCTTTGCAATGGTCCCAGAAAATGCAACCCTTCTGGCAGACAGCTAGAGAAATGTTTGGTGGACAGCACTGAAGTCCAGTAAAGTGAACATTTATTGATGCCAGTAAATATAGATACACGCCATTCTTTTCTTTTTAAAAAAGATTTATTTATTTATTTGAGAGAGAGAGAGCTCGAGCAGGAGGGGCAGAGGGTGAGGGAGAGAGAATCCCAAGCAGACTCTGGGCTGAGCGAGGAGCCTGATGTGGGGCTCGATGTCATGACCATGAAATCATGACCTGAGCCAAAACCAAGAGCCGCTTGACTGACTGAGCCACCCAGGCACCCCACACATCATTATTTTCTATAGCCGTGTCATTAATCCATGTATCATAATATGCTGAATATACTGAATAATATACTGAACCAGACCTTTTTTTAAGATATTTTAGGCTATTTCTAATTATTAACAATTGTTTTATTTTATTTTATTATTTTTTTAAAGATTTTATTTATTTATTTGACAGAGAGAAACACAGCGAGAGAGGGAACACAAGCAGGGGGAGTGGGAGAGGGAGAAGCAGGCTTCCTGCCGGGCAGGGAGCACGATGTGGGGCTCAATCCCAGGACCTGGGATCATGACCTGAGCCGAAGACAGACGCTTAATGACTGAGCCACCCAGGCACCCCACACATCATTATTTTCTATAGCCATGTAATTAATCCATGTATCATAATATACTGAATATACTGAATAATATACTGAACCAGACCTTTTTTTAAAGATATTTTAGGCTATTTCTAATTATTAACAATTGTTTTAAAAGTTGCAAACTTTAACACTTTATTTGAACAGTGATTTGCCATGAATAATGTTCAACAACCAGCTAGGACTTTTAAATTAGTCCAGAGTGGCTGATTAATTAATACAAGTTTTCTTTTTTTTTTTTTAATTTTTTATTGTTATGTTAATCTGCTCCATGCAGAACGTGCCCTCTTTAATACCCATCACCAGGCTAACCCATCCTCCCATAATACAAGTTTTCTTTAAATGAGGATTTTTATCACCTTCCCATGCCCCTCCTCCCCGTGTGGGAAAGTATGGTTAAATAACCAGAAAAAACACAGTGAGAAAATTCAAGGTAAGTTCAGTTTTGCTTGCAGTTTCCTAAAGTTTTGAGTTGAATAATTGAGCCCCTCAGAGAAGAACTGAATACATTTACTCATTGTAATAGACACAATAGCAAAGAGCTTCTTTTGAAGCCAGAAATAGGATAAAATGGAGGGCAGATATTCTGATGAATTCTTTGCTCTTGTCATTTCATACTCCTCTAACAGACAGAAGGACACGCAGGTGATGAGGTAATGCCATCACGGCTGAAGCAGTCAACCCGGGCTGAGGGCGGTGGGTTCTCGCGCTGGCCCAGCAGCTCCTTCATCGAAGGTCCAATCTACTCTTCAGGATGGACCGTCTCTTCTGTGAATTTGAATCGATTTTAACCCCCCTCATGTAATGCGTTTCAGAATGACCTCACAATCATAGTTCATGACTCTTTTCTTCTTGTAGGTTGGACGCAGGTTGCCAAGGCAAGCCCGACTGCTGCAAAGGCTGGTATGTATGTTCCGGGGGCGTCTTCAACGTCGGTTCCCTCACTGCTCTGCGTATTTTGCATCAGGCCCTAGCTTTGCTTGCAGCTCCTCCAAAGCTTGTAAAGTTGCTTGCGGAAGAATGCTGACATTAAACAGTGTAGCTTTTACAAGGCTTTCTTGAAGTGGACTTTTCTGTCTGGAAAGAGACCTGATTATTTCCGTAGGGCTCTAAGGACAAAGGATGGAGTTTCACAGCATTTCAAAAAAATAAAAAACTTAAATTAACCTGTACTTTTTATGGCATTCTTACACAAGACATAAAGGCCTTGTAGTGAAGTAAACAACTAAAGCAAGCAAAGAATTCACATTGGTAGCTTACAGACAGCTTCATGGAATGGAGTTGAGCGAGGCTCTTGGTGCATGTTGGAGGCTATCGGATTGGAATTTGGGCAAGTGTTCAGGAACTTGAAGAGCTTATTTGAACCAATCTCCGTTCCGAGATATGGATTCGGCAGCAGTTCTTTAGGAGGTAGGCGTCCCTCCAGGGCCTCTCTACACCGGGGCGGTGTCTGAGTCAGTTCTAGCTTCAGCATGACCCATGGCACGATCATTACCATCTTTTTCGGGCTGGGATGTTGTGTTCTTGTTATTCCCTGCTCGGCTTCCCCCTCCCCCTTCCTTCTCCTGATCCTCCCAAGTTTGTTAACCTCATAATCATTCTTTCACGTTTTTCTCCACATTCACATAGTTGTAGACAGACGTAGACAAACATAAACATGTCAAGAATTGTGAAGAGTCTGGATTTTCCCCAGCTTGCAAGCCAAGGATTGTGGGTTTGTTGCCATTGCATGCATGCCAGCAGACTGCAGGAGACTCCTGGGTCAGAGACAGAGGGCGATTATTGCTCACAGAATAGCAGTGCCAGAGTGTCAGTGTTTGTACCATTCCTGGGCCCCGTCCTGTTCCCATATGGTCATACGGAGAGCGCCTGGCGACACCGACACAGGAGAGGAGCTCTGCGTGGAGGGAACCTGACTCTTATGAGGACCAAGCCTGCTTGATCTTTGTCCCTGGACGGGCACGTTCTCTTTATTATTCTAGATATTAAACCAGCTTCCCCTTTGCTCTGGAGGGAGATCCCACCTCACTCTTCCAGAGCTGTTCACCATCCAAACATCCTTGAAAAGACAATTCAGAACAAAGGGAGCTAGTGCCTCTGCTCGAAAAATGTGCAGAAATACCAGGGACTCCTGGAGAATAGTCTCCCGGCAAGACCTGTACACATATTCATTCACTCATGCATGCATCTATTCCAACTGATCTTTCTTTTTTTGAATGCTTACTATTTACCCTGCATCGTAGGCATTGGGAATACAGCAATGAACAAGACAGACCAAAGACCCTGTCTTTCATAGACCTTGAATTTTAAAGTGGGGCAGAGATAGGCAAAGAAGACAAAGTGAATAAACAAATGATAAGTGTATTAGTAAGGGAGGAGATGACAGGTACCACTGAGAAAAAGAACACGCCGCAAGAAGATGGCGGAAACAGAGACATTTGCATATATGAGATTTCTGATCCTCGCTTTCAAACAGGGGGATCATATAATGACAGCTAAGGCTGGCTGAGGGCTCGCTGTGGGCCTGGCATTATTCTAAGTGTGTCACGTTGTACAATTCTTTGAGGCATTACAGAGGAAAAAGCAGAGGCTCAGAGGGATTGACTAACTCACCCGAGACTACATGTTTGGGAAGAGGTGACAGAACCAGGATTTGAGCCCCACATCTGGCTTCTGTGTGCACTCTTTACACACGCACTGCCTTGTCAAATACTGGTCTCTTTTCCCATTTCTTATTATTTTCAATCAACAGTATGTCCTTTGGCCTAACTGTGTATCCATTCTTTTAGATGGTGAAAAAAATTCCACGTTGTTGGCACACCGTAATTTATTAAGCATTGTGCTTAATAAATTGGATGAGCTTTCAATTTGTCTCCAGTTTTTTGGCCTCTGTAAAAAATGCTGCAAAAAATTTTTTCTGATCATTCTGTTATGTGGGTGCTTTTTAGTCTATGGCCTAGATTTTCAATAGAAAGATTGCTGGATCAAAGTGCATGGACATTTTACATTTTGATAGATGTCAGACTGCTTTTGAATACTATTGCTCTTAATACTATCTGTATTAATTCCATTTCTATGAGCAATGGTAAATATGCACATTTCTGCCAGCAAACATATAATCACTCTTTTTGGCTTGTCAGTCTCTTAGATATAAAGTGCCATCTCATTGTTCCTTTAACTAGCATTTGCCTGACTACTTATGAATTTAGACCTTTTTCCCCATACATTTATTGGCCATTTAGAGTGGTTCTTCTGTGAATTGTGTGTGTGCGCGCGTGCGCATGTGTGTGTCCTGTACCCATCTTTCTATTATGTCTTTTATCCCCCAGTGGTCAGTATGTTAGAGATCTTTGTAATTATAATAGAGATCTCTGTCTTCCAAATTGGAAGAATTCCCCCCTCAAATGTGTCATTTGTCGATTAACTTTGTTTATGGTATGTTTTCCATGTAGAAGTTTTAAGTGCCTTAGTAATAAATAAGTTTGTCTTTTCTTTATAGCCTTTGAGTTTTCATTTTTGGTTTCAAAGATTTTCTTGACCCTTAGACTTTCAATATTTATATAATCGCTGAGATTTTCTTAGAAATCTCTAAGAATTTTAAAAGTCTTACTTTAACACGCATTATGCCTTTTTACCATGAACTTTAGTACATCCAATGGGTACCAGAATGCTCTTCCCAGCAGTAGACCTGATGCATCATTCTCTTTTGCAAATGTCTGTGGTGACTCCACGTTACCTATAGGATAAACTGCAAGGACACCTGAGGCCCTGTGTGATCTGACTGTGGTCAGCTTCTGTAGCCTCAGTTTATCCTGTGAGTCTCCTTATAGTTTATGCTCTAGTTGGCCATGCTAATTTGAAGGTGTCTGGATGTTCTCTAAGTAACGAATAGAATGTGGACGGCAACAGCTGTTCCTTTCGTATCACTGCCAGCTCATGAACCACAGGGATTTGCCTGATTTTCTTTTGAATTAGATACCCTTTTTATGACACTCTCTGGCAAACACATACACAAAGAAAATTTGTATTTTAAAAATCAGGGGGTATCTTTGTATCTGAGTATCCATGGTCCTTAACAGATAGTGGCCTGATTTTCACTGTCATCATTTAACCTCTCAGTGGCAGGAGCATGTCTTGGCATCTTCTTTTTTTTTTTTTTTAAAGATTTTCTTTATTTATTTGAGAGAGAGAGTGAGAGAGAGAGAGAGCACAAGACGGGGGAGCGGGAGAGGGAGAAGCAGACTCCCTGCCGAGCAGGGAGCCCGATGCGGGACTCGATCCCGGGACTCCAGGATCATGACCTGAGCCGAAGGCAGTCGCTTAACCAACTGAGCCACCCAGGCACCCCGCATGTCTTGGCATCTTCTTCATAGCAGGTAGTCTAAAATTTGTACCTGGGGTTTGTTATAAGCAGATATGGTGAGACATGGAGACCTGGAACTGATCATCACGAAGAAAGGAGTTTATACTCACAGGTCCCTAGGAACAGGAGGCCCCGTGCTGGTCTCTGGTTGTCTGGGATCTGGCCCTGGGGTGACTTGGGGAAAGGGGAATCTTGGCTTGGTGTATGAGAGCTTGACAAAGGAGGTGGCTGGGAGTGTGGGCTCTGGACAGGTGGGCTGTGTGTCAAAGGTGGGCTCACGCAGGAGTAGTTTGCTGTCTCTAGGAATTAGCTTGCCCTGGGAGGGACAGTCTCTCCAGGAGCAAGGCCCCAAATGCCAGAGCATCAAGAACGTAGAAAATATAGTCAACCAGCATGGTGCTGAGCGTTGTTACCTCACTGAGGGCTAGTTACGTATGTGTCTGTCTCCTTTGTCCCGACTCTAGCCATTGTGGTTTATTTTTTGTTAGGAGGTATATAGAGTAGGGTTTTTTGTTTTGTTTTGTTTTTTTAGTTTTACAATCTTTTCTTTTTTTAAATTTTTCTTTTTTTTTTAAATTTTATTTTATTATGTTAGTCACCATACAATACATCATTAGATTTTGATGTAGTGATCCACAATTCACTGTTTTCGTATAACATAGAATAGGGTTTTTTTCTTAACATAGAAGTGATAATTGCATTTTATGTTTCCTCTCCTCTAATCGTAATGAAACGTTGCTCAGTAGAATGTATTACCACAAACAGGCAATTCAGAGCTGATGCCACCCTCTGTCTACAGAGGCGTAAAACTGTGTCACCCAGGTGGCAAATACAGTCCCCAGGGAGGTGCCTTGTCTAAAAGTCTTCTGCTTCATGTAACAGCAACATGGGCTGGTTGTTTTTCTCAAAAAGGGGAGACATGAAGGTGCCATGAAGGTCTCTGGACCCAGAGTCCACCAAGTGCCCAGTGCCAACCTTCTTCTTTATAAAGTGAGGGGATGCTGAGTTACGTGATTTCTATGGTTCTCTACCATCTCCAAAATTATTTCTTCTAATGGTCACTAGGGAACCGTTAGACCAGAATAAAACAACAAAAGGTTAATCTTCTGGGAAGAGTCCTGGTTCTGACCAAACATTGCTCAGTTAATTTCCAGATGGCATCTTGGGTAATTCAGGACATCCTCTGGGTGGCTTGATTTTAAGTGACTCACATGAGTCACACAGAAGGTTTTGGTCCCTTGAGCAGCTAATTAAGACACTCCCTGCTTCAAACTGCTTTTCCATCTGTTTAGCCTTTGTGGGAAAAATAATAAAGAAGCTGTTTTGTCACAGGAAGACTTGACTTTGCGTCCGATTTTCCAGTTGACATCCCCAAATGAAATAATGAATTAACTATAAATATGGAAAGCATGTTGGATTTTTAAGAACCGTGCATTGGGAAAGACTGAAGCAACTATTTTATATCCTTCCTTTAATGACAAATTTTCATGAACCTCTGCCATTCCAAGTTCTGTCCTTGGCTTTGGGCATCTCGGTTTCCTGACAGTCTTGTGTACCTGTCCAGTGTTCTTCTCACAACGCACCCCCTTTCTAATTAAACTGCTTGATTCTTTGTTCCAGGAATGTGCAAAGGCTCATTCCTGCTTCTATGCCTTTTGTGTTTTTAGAATGTTCTTTTTGTTCTCCTTCACCACATACAAATTCTACTTTTATTTTAAAACCTTTTCTTACTTTTACAGACCTCACTGATTTCTCTTTCTTATGAATTCTGGAAGGTCTTCAGGCAATGAGTGAATATGTCCATCTCTATATATCTTCCTATGTTGCTTTCTATTTTTTGCCCTTTCATCCCAATGTGATCATAGGTGCCTTGAGAGAAGGATCCATGTGTAGTGGTTCTTCTCAGTCCTTCATGGAATTTAATCTAGAGGAGTGGTTAATAAATTCGAGTTAATTACCATTTCTTTTGGGGGGGATGTGTGTTTTTCTTTCATTGTTCAAGGTTCAAAAATTCAATTCCATTAATGTTCTTGAGTTTTACTCTATGCTGACAGCTATGGGTAAAAAATAAATAAATAAAAGGAAGAAGTCATGGTTCCTGTTCTGTGTATGGTCTCATAGGGACAGGGGAAGGGATGAGCAGCTTCGGGGTGGGGGTGGATAATGCGCATAAGTGGCTTTAGTAGATTGTAGGCTGAGGGTGCTGTCCAGTAGGGCAAGGGCCACGAGGCATAAGTAACAGTGGGGACTCCTGTGGGAAAATAGTAACTGGGCAGAAGCAATAAAACTAAAATAGTTTCTTGAAACTTTTCTCAATCTGTCTCTTGGGCCCATAAACTGTGTGTCCTATTTTTGATGTAGTACTGTGGAGAATGTCTACCATATCCTTAATCTTAATTTGAGGCCAAAAAAAAAAAAAAAAAATACCATAATGGTTCAGCTTAGTGTTTTGTCAGATGTCTTCTAATTTCACATTTGAATTTTAAGTTTAATGAAATGATAATTGACAATTATCTCATGAATAAGGACAAATTAACATGACATTACAAACAGTCTCAAGGGTACCAAGTGAAGAAAATTTCATATTATTGTCAGAACAGTCCTGGGCAAGGATTACCTACTGAAGGAGCTAGATTTCACTTGCAATGGTCTGCAGCTGGGGCTGTGTACTGTGTTCCTCTAAGTTGGGAACTTACTAAGTTCTTTTCCCAATTATTACTCTACTTTTATGTAAAAGAAGTAAGCGGTGGGTCACTGTGGCCCAGATTCAAAGATTAAATGAATTCAACTCCACCTCTCAGTGGCAAGAAAAAGAATTTGTGGTCATCAAAAAATTTTGTTCAATTTTTTCATTACTGTATTAAAATACATATAACACAAAAGTTACCTTTTAAGCCATTGTAAAGTGTACAGTTCAGTGGTATTAAGTACATTCACACAGTCATACAAACATCACCACCATCAATCTCCAATCACCCATTAAACACTAACTCCTCATTCCTCCCTACTCCCAGCCCCTGGCAACCACCATTTTCCTTTCTGTCTCAATGAATTTGATTACTCTAGGTATTTCATGCAAGTGGAACCATACAGTATTTGTCCTTTGGTGACTGATTTATTTCACTTAGCATAATGTCTTCAAAATTCATCCATGTTGGGGCACCTGGGTTGTTCAGTCAGTTAAGCATCTGACTCGTGGTTTCAGCTCAGGTCATGATCTCATGGTTGTGGGACTGAGCCCCGCATTGGGCTCTGCACTCAGCTTGGAGTCTGCTTGAGATTCTCTCTCTCCCTCTCCCTCTGCCTCTCCCCCTGCTTACGCCCTCTCTCTCTAAAATAAATAAATCTTTAAAAAAAATTCATCCAGGGGCACCTGGGTGGCTCAGTCATTAAGCGTCTGCCTTCAGCTCGGATCATGATCCCAGGGTCCTGGGATCGAGCCCCGCGTCGGGCTCCCTGCTCAGCGGGAAACCTGCTTCTCCCTCTCTTACTCCCGCTGCTTGTGTTCCCTCTCTCGCTGTCTTTCCCTCTGTCAAATAAATAAAAATCTTTAAAAATTTTTTTTTAAAAATTCATCCGTTTTGTAGCATGGGTCAGAATTTCCTTCCTTTTTTTGAGTAATAGTCCATTATATGTATAAACCACATTTTGTTTATCCCTCCATCTGTCAATGGACACGGGTTGCTTCCACATTTTAGCTACTGTGAATAATGCGGCGCTGAACATAGGTGTAGAGATGGTGGTCACTTTTAATCTAGTAGAACAGAGGACATGAATGAGCAGAATAAGCTTGGAATAAGGAAAAATCTAGTAAAAACACAGTGAAATGGCTGCTCACTCTCAGCCTTAGGGTCTGTGAGATAGTTGGGATTGGTAGGCGTGGGGAGCTGTGCGTATAGGACTTGGGTCTGATCTAGAGCATCAGCCACCATTAATTAATTCCAGCAGCTTATGGTCATGTGGCAATGTGCATCCAGAGTTGCCCCCACTATCTGTTCCAAGAGAAATGGGCATTATGGATTTTGATGCGAACTTTCCAATTTTTAAATGTTGTCCCCCTAAATGAAAAATTTTAAAAGACTGTGCAAGTCAAATAAAAGTGCCTGTGGTCTATGTAATTTGAGATTTCTTCCTAAAACACACCAATCAGTAAAGGTATGCAAATGACTGATATCAGGGTTTTATCTCTTTAAATAGTGCAGACCAGGGATCAGCAAACTTTTACTTAAAGGCGTAGATAGTAAGTACTTCAGGCTTTGCAAGACTATGTAGTCTGTCACAATTACAGAGCTACTCAACCATTCTACCCTGTAACATGAAAGTAGGTAGCCACAGATAATATGCAGATGAATGGATGTAAATGAATTCTGTTCCAATAAAACTTTATTTCCAAAATCCTGTGGGCCTGCCTGCTATAGTTTGCCGACGCCTGGTGTAGACGAGTCAGAAGGCTGGGACATCTGAAGGAAGTTTCACACGATCAGGAAAAATAATTATAAAGGGTTGATGGGGGTTAGAGGACTCATTAATTAAAATATAGTGCATCTATGAAAAGAAAGTGCTGTGCATCTATTAAAAGAAGAATGAGAGGGATTGGTTTGTACGGTGGCAGATTGCATTTTTTCAAAGATAGTGGCACTTTGATATTCCACTCCTCCCATTGAGATCTGCCTTTGAAATCAAATGTGCTTTTGCGACTCTTTCGCCCGGTAGAGTATGTTAGGGCATAAAAGGGGATATAGCTTCCACCTCAATGTTGGGAAATGTGCACTCATGAAGCCTCTGGCTTCCACATCATCAGTTGGACTAATGTGTGTGTAGTCCATGCTGTGAGTTAGCCTGAACTTGACCATGTGGAAGGACCATGTAGAGGGGCCCTGGGACAACATGAGATAGAGAGATGCCAGTCAGCCCTGAGCCGCTTCAGGAGCTCACTCTTCCAGCTCCAGCCACCTTCTGACTGGCCCCCCCTCCCCGGCCAAGCCTTTCTAGAATTCCTGACCACAGAAACCACAAGAGAAAAATGCCATGATTGCTACTGTTAAACCACTAAGTTTTAGAGTGGTTTGTTATGCAGCATGAGATAATTGGAACATGTACAGATATAGAAAGATGAACACACTGTATTATTAGGTGAAATTAAAGCAAATCAATACAGCATGTATTTATGGAAGGATATACCAAAAACTGTTAATTTAAGTATTGCTTCTGGGAAACAGAACTTAGATCTAGGGCGGGAGGGAGACAATTGTGTTTCCTTTTATTTTCTGTGTAATTTGAAAGTTTTACCATGTACATCTGTTACTTGATATTTTTTAAAAAACTGGTTTCCATTTTAAATAAAGTGGAAAATGATAACTAGAATTTTCTGAGTTCACGGGATTTTTCTCTCTTTCTTTTTTTTAAGCATGGGCTCCTTTTTACCCAATGTATGTATAGAAATTAGAGTTGTGTGCAGTGGTATTGAGATGCTTCACAAATTCACATTATAAGAATATAAGGATATTGGAGATAAAAGAATATGTTGAAACATGGATAATTTAGGAAGAAAACCTATCTCCAGGGAAACCCTAAGTAAAAGTAAAACGCTGCATCTCAATTTATGCTTTAATTTATCTCAGGGTTCCATTTTGGAAAGATGAGGAGATACAAATTTTAATTTTAAAAAAACCAACGGGTTATTGTGCTCTTAAGATCATTACCATTACCACCTTCCCCAGCCTTATTCTCATTGTCCTTACTGAAATATGGTGTGTGTGTGTGTGTGTGTGTGTGTGTGTGTGTATTTTTAAAGATTTATTTATTTAATTTAGAGAGACCATTAGCACATGCACAAATGGGGGGGGGCAGAGGGAGAGAGAGAATCTCAGGCAGGCTCCACATTCAGCACAGAGCCATATGCGGGGCTTGATCCCACAGACCTGATTGAGATCATGACCTGAGCAGAAATCAAGAGTCAGATGCTTAACCAACTGAGCTACCCAGACGCCCTGAATTGTGGTATATATATATTTTTCTTTTTTTCTTTTCTTTTATTATGTTATGTTAATCACCATACATTACATCATTAGTTTTTGATGTAGTCTTCCATGATTCATTGTTAGCGTATAACACCCAGTGCTCCATTCAATACGTGCCCTCTTTAATACCCATCAGCAGGCTAACCCATCCCCCCACCCCACCCCTAGAACCCTCAGTTTGTTTGTCAGAGTCCATAGTCTCTCATGGTTCGTCTTCCCCTCTGATTTCCCCCCCTTCATTTTTCCCTTCCTACTATTGTCTTCTTTTTTTTAACATATAATGTATTATTTGTTTCAGGGGTACAGGTCTGTGATTCAAAGAGTCTTAACACAATTCACAGCACTCACCATAGCACATACCCTCCCCAATGTCTATCACCCAGCCACCCCATCCCTCCCACCCCACCACTCCAGCAACCCTCAGTTTGTTTCCTGAGATTAAGAATTCCTCATATCAGTGAGATCATATGACACATGTCTTTCTCTGATTGACTTATTTTGCTCAGCATAATACCCTCCAGTTCCATCCATGTCATTGCAAATGGCAAGATTTCATTCCTTTTGATGGTTGCATAATATTCCATTGTATATATATACATCTTCTTTATCCATTCATCTGTCGATGGACATCTTGGCTCTGTCCATAGTTTGGCTATTGTGGACATTGCTGCTATAAACATCAGGGTGCACGTACCCCTTCAGATCCCTACATTTGTATCTTGGGGTAATACCCAGTAGTGCAATTGCTGGGTTGTATGGTAGCTCTATTTTCAACTTTTTGAGGAACCTCCATACTGTTTTCCAGAGTGGCTGCACCAGCTTGCATTCCCATCGACACTGTAGGAGGGTTCCCCTTTCTCCGCATCCTCGCCAACATCTGTTGTTTCCTGACTTGTTAATTTTAGCCATTCTGACTGGTGTGAGGTGGTAGCTCATTGAGGTTTTGATTTGGATTTCCCTGATGCTGAGCGATGTTGAGCACATTTTCATGTGTCTGTTGGCCATTTGGATGTCTTCTTTGGAAAAATGTCTGTTCATGTCTTCTGCCCATTTCTTGATTGGATTCTTTGTTCTTTGGGTGTTGAGTTTGATAAGTTCTTTATAGATTTTGGATACTAGCCCTTTATCTGATATGTCATTTGCAAATATCTTCTCCCGTTCTGTCAGTTGTCTTTTGGTTTTGTTGACTGTTTTTTTTGCTGTGAAAAAGCTTTTTATTTTGATGAAGTCCCAAGAGTTCATTTTTGCCCTTGCTTCCCTTGCCTTTGGCGATGTTTCTAGGAAGAAGTTGCTGCGGCTGAGGTCGAAGAGGTTGCTGCCTGTGTTCTCCTTTAGGATTTTGATGGACTCCTGTCTCACATTTAGGTCTTTCAACCATTTGGAGTCTATTTTTGTGTGTGGTGTAAGGAAATGATCCAGTTTCATTCTTTTGCATGTGGCTGTTCAATTTTCCCAACACCATTGGTTGAAGAGATTGTCTTTTTTCCATTGGACATTCTTTCCTGATTTGTGTGTGGTGTAAGGAAGTGGTCCAGTTTCATTCT
This sequence comes from Phoca vitulina, assembly GCF_004348235.1. Classification (NCBI taxonomy): domain Eukaryota; kingdom Metazoa; phylum Chordata; class Mammalia; order Carnivora; family Phocidae; genus Phoca; species Phoca vitulina. The sequence continues at coordinate 9,445,750 of NW_022589736.1, read as the reverse complement.
TCTGCATGTGGCTGTCCAATTTTCCCAACACCATGTGTTGAAGAGACTGTCTTTTTTCTACTGGACATTCTTTCCTGCTTTGTCGAAGATTAGTTGACCATAGAGTTGAGGGTCCATTTCTGGGCTCTCTATTCTGTTCCATTGATCTATGTGTCTGTTTTTGTGCCAGTACCATACTGTCTTGATGATGACAGCTTTGTAATAGAGCTGGAAGTCCGGAATTGTGATCCCGCCAGCTTTGCTTTTCTTTTTCAAATTCCTCTGGCTATTCGGGGTCTTTTCTGGTTCCATACAAATTTTAAGATTATTTGTTCCATTTCTTTGAAAAAAGTGGATGGTATTTTGATAGGGTTTGCATTAAATGTGTAGATTGCTCTAGGTAGCATTGATATCTTCACAATATTTGTTCTTCCAATCCATGAGCTTGGAACGTTTTTCCATTTCTTTGTGTCTTCCTCAATTTCTTTCATTAGTATTCTATAGTTTTCTGAGTACAAATTCTTTGCCTCTTTGGTTAGATTTATTCCTAGGTATCTTATGGTTTTGTGTGCAATTGTAAATGGGATTGACTCCTTAATTTCTCTTTCTTCTGTCTTGTTGTTGGTGTATAGGAATGCCACTGATTTCTGTGCAATTGATTTTATATCCTGCTACTTTCCTGAATTCCTGTATGAGTTCTAGCAGTTTTGGGGTGGAGTCTTTTGGGTTTTCCATATAAAGTATCGTATCATCTGCAAAGAGTGAGAGTTTGACTTCTTCTTTGCCTTTTATTTCTTTTTGTTGTCTGATTGCTGTGGCTAGGACTTCTAATACTATGTTGAATAGAAGTAGTGATAGTGGACATCCCTGTCGTGTTCCTGACCTTAGGGGGAAAGCTCTCAGTTTTTCCCCATTGAGAATGATATTCACTGTGGGTTTTTCATAGATGGCTTTTATGATATTGAGGTATGTACCCTCTATCCCTATACTCTGAAGAGCTTTGATCAAGAAAGGATGCTGTACTTTGTCAAATGCTTTTTCTGCATCTATTGAGAGGATCATATGGTTCTTGTTCTTTCTTTTATTAATGTATTGTATCACATTGATTGATTTGCGGATGTTGAACCAAACTTGCAGCCCAGGGATAAATCCCACTCGGTTGTGGTGAATAATCCTTTTAATGTACTGTTGGATCCTACTGGCTAGTATTTTGGCGAGAATTTTTGCATCCATGTTCATCAAGGATATTGGTCTGTAATTCTCCTTTTTGATGGGGTCTTTCTCTGGTTTGGGGATCAAGGTAATGGCCTCATAAAACGAGTTTGGAAGTTTTCCTTCCATTTCTATTTTTTGGAACAGTTTCAGAAGAATAGATATTAATTCTTCTTTAAATGTTTGGTAGAATTCCCCTGGGAAGCCATCTGGCCCTGGGCTTTTGTTTGTTGGGAGATTTTTGATGACTGCTTCAATTTCCTTAGTGGTTATAGATCTGTCCAGGTTTTCTATTTCTTCCTGGTTCAGTTTTGGTAGTTGATACATCTCTAGGAATGCATCCATTTCTTCCAGATTATCTAATTTGCTGGCATAGAGTTGCTCATAATATGTTCTTATACTTGTTTGTATTTCTTTGGTGTTGGTTGTGATCTCTCCTCTTTTATTCATGATTTTATTTATTTGGATCGTTTCTCTTTTCTTTTTGATAAGTCTGGCCAGGGGTTTATCAATCTTGTTAATTCTTTCAAAGAACAAGCTCCTAGTTTCGTTGATCTGTTCTACTGTTCTTTTGGTTTCTATTTCATTGATTTCTGTTTGATCTTTATTATTTCTCTTCTCTTGCTGGGTTTAGGCTTTATTTGCTGTTCTCTCTCCAGCTCCTTTAGGTGTAGGGTTAGGTTGTGTATTTGAGACCTTTCTTGTTTCTTGAGAAAGGCATGTATTGCTATATACTTTCCTCTTAGGACTGCCTTTCCTGCATCCCAAAGATTTTGAACAGTTGTGTTTTCATTTTTATTTGTTTCCATGCATTTTTTTAATTCTTTAATTTCCTGGTTGACCCATTCATTATTCAGTAGGATGTTCTTTAGCCTCCATGTATTTGAGTTCTTTCTGACTTTCCTCTTGTGACTGAGTTCTAGTTTCAAAGCAGTGTGGTCTGAAAATATGCAGGGAATGATCCCAGTGTTTTGGTACTGGTTGAGACCTGATTTGTGACCTAGGATGTGATCTATTCTGGAGAATGTTCCATGGGCACTAGAGAAGAATGTGTATTCTGTTGCTTTGGGATGGAATGTTCTGAATATATCTGTGAAGTCCATTTGGTCCACTGTGTCATTTAAAGTCTTTATTTCCTTCTTGATCTTTTGCTTAGATGATCTGTCCATTTCAGTGAGGGAGGTGTTAAAATCCCCCACTATTATTGTATTGTTGTCAATGTGTTTCTTTGCTTTTGTTATTAATTGGCTTATATAATTGGCTGTTCCCATCTTAGGGGCATAGGTATTTACAATTGTTAGATCTTCTTGTTGAATAGACCCTTTAAGTATGATATAGTGTCCTTCCTCATCTCTTATTATAGTCTTTGGTTTAAAATCTAATTTGTCTGATATAAGGATTGCCACCCCAGCTTTCTTTATCCATTAGCATGGTAAATGGTTTTCCACCCCTTCGCTTTCAATCTGGGGGTGTCTTTGGGTGTAAAATGAGTCTCTTGCAGACAGCATATTGATGGGTCTTGTTTTTTTACCCAATCTGATAGCCTGTGTCTTTTGATTGGGGCATTTGGCCCATTTACATTCAGAGTAACTATTGAAAGATATGAATTTAGTGCCATTGTATTGCCTGTAAGGTGACTGTTACTGTATATTGTCTGTGTTCCTTTCTGGTCTATGTTACTTTTAGGCTCTTTCTTTGCTTAGAGGACCCCTTTCAATATTTCTTGTAGGGCTCATTTCGTGTTTGCAAATTCCTTTAGTTTTTGTTTGTCCTGGAAGTTTTTAATCTCTCCTTCTATTTTCAATGACAGCCTAGCTGGATATAGTATTCTTGGCTGCATATTTTTCTCATTTCATGCTCTGAATATATCATGCCAGTCCTTATTGGCCTGCCAGGTCTCTGTGGATAGGTCTGTTGCCAATCTAATGTTTATACCATTGTAGGTTACAGATCTCTTGTCCCGAGCTGCTTTCAGGATTTTCTCTTTGTCTCTGAGACTTGTAAGTTTTACTATTACATGTCGGGGTGTTGACCTATTTTTATTGATTTTGAGGGGGGTTCTCTGTGCCTCCTGGATTTTGATGCCTGTTTCCTACCCCAAATTAGGGAAGTTCTCTGCTATAATTTGGTCCAATATACCTTCTGCTCCTCTCTCTCTTTCTTCTTCTGGGATCCCAATTATTCTAATATTGTTTCGTCTTATGGTATCACTTATTTCTCGAATTCTGCCCTCGTGATCCAGTAGTTGTTTATCTCTCTTTTTCTCAGCTTCTTTATTTTCCATCATTTGGTCTTCTATATCACTAATTCTCTCTTCTGCCTCATTTATCCTAGCAGTTAGAGCCTCTATTTTTTATTGCACCTCATTAATAGCCTTTTTGATTTTAACTTGGTTAGATTTTAGTTCTTTTATTTCTCCAGAAAGGGTTTCTCTAATATCTTCCATGCTTTTTTCAAGCCCAGCTAATATCTTTATAATCATCATTTTGAACTTTAGTTCTGACATCTTACTAATGTCCGTATTGATTAGGTCCCTGGCGTCAGTACTGCCTCTTGTTCTTTTTTTTGAGGTGATTTTTTCCGTCTTGTCATTTTGTCCAGAGGAGAATAAATGAATGAGAGAACAAAATGCTAACAGGGTAAAAACGATCCCAGAAAAATATACACTAAACAGATAAGAAGAGACCTGAAACCAGGGGGAAAGGAAGGGAAAGAAAAAAAAAAGGAAAAGAAAAAGATGGAAAAAAAAAGAATATGATCAAATATGATCAGCCTGGTGAACAGATCAGTGCCACACACGATTTTGGGCGTATTTTCGTCTGTTAGAAGAAACTGTCTCCCAAGATTTTAAAGAAAGAAAAGCTTATATATGTACAAAAATAAGGGTAAATACGATGAAGGGATGGAATATGACTGTAAAGAGAAAATTATAAAAGATTTTATAAAAGGAATTCATAAGAAGTTGGTTGAAAAGAGAAAGAAGAGAAATTAAAAAAAGAAAAAAAAGGGAGAGAATGTGATCAGGCAGGAGACTAGAACAAAGCCGTACACTAGAGATTTAGAGTATATTTTGAGATGTTAGAAGAAACTGTATCTCAAAATTTTAAAAGAACAACTTATATATGTATACCAAAAATAAGGGTAACTAGTATGAAGGGATAGAATATGACTCTAAAAATGAAAAATAAAAATGTTTTTTAGAACAGGGATTGATAAAATGTTGGTTGAAAAAGGGAAAAAGAAAAAAAAAGACAGTTAATAAAAAATTAACTGTGAAAGACTAAAGAATCATGGTAAAAAAGCCATGTATTCTATGTGCAGTATTCCCCTAGCGCTGGAGTTCTGCCGTTCTCATTGATTGGTAAACTTGGTCTTGGCTGGCTGTTCTCACTGATCTTCTGGGGGAGGGGCCTGTTGCCGTGGTTCCCAAATGTCTTTGCTGGAGGTGAATTGCCCCGCCTCTGCTGGGCCAGGCTAAGTAATCTGCTCGAGTTTGCTCTCCGGAGCTTTTGTTCCCTGCAAGCTTTCCGTGCAGCTTTGGAGGACGAGAGTGAAAATGGGGGCCTCCCAATCTCCGCCCCGGAGGAGCCGAGAACTTGGGGCCCCGCTCCTCAGTGCGCCCCCAGAGAAAAGCAGCCAATCACTCCCGTCTCCCCAGTCTCCAGCTGTACTCCGTGCTCACCCGGCCTGTGACCCAGCGTTTCTATCTCTGGCACCCGACGCCATGTGGAGTCTCCAAATCCAGCAGATCCCTGCGGTGCACTCCCGCACCTCTCCTCCCGGGGGAGGAAGGGGAGTCTCCCCGGATCTGCCGCTTGTTGTGTCCCTGCTGGAGGAGCAGTGGCCCAACTGTGCCGTGGATCACAGTTTATGGCAACCCCGAGCCGAGAGCCCGCGCCTCGGCTCTGTCCCTGCAGCCGGCTTCCCCGCTCCGATACCTGGGAGCTCTGCCGCACTCAGGCACCCCCGGTCTTTCTGTGACCCTGAGGGTCCTGAGACCACACTGTCCTGCGAGGGTTTCACCCCCCGCTTAGCCACTGGAGCGACGTCCCTCAGCAGAGCTGACTTCTAAACATTCCGATTTTGTGCTCCGCTGCTTTGTCACTTGCCGGTAGGGGCTGGTGGAGGCCCCCTCCCCCGCCATCTATCCTCCTGAATATTGCCTCAGATTCGCTTCTCCACACATCCTACCTTCCAGAAAGTGGTCGCTTTTCTGTTCAGAGAGTTGTTGCCATTCTTTTCTTCCATCTCCTGTTGAGTTCATAGGTGTTCAGAATGGTTTGATCCCTATCCAGCTGAATTCCTGGGACCAGACGAAATTTAGGTCTCCTACTCCTCTGCCATCTTGCTCAGGGTCTGTGGTATATATATATATATATATATATATATATATATATATTTTTTTTTTTTTTTTAAAGATTTTATTTATTCATTTGAGACAGAGAGATACAGAGAGAGAGCGAGCATGAGCAGGGGAGAGGCAGAGGGAGAGGGAGAAGCAGGCTCCCCGCTGAGCAGGGAGCCCGATGTGGGGCTGGATCCCAGGACCCTGGGATCATGACCTGAGCCGAAGGCAGACGCTTAACCATCTGAGCCACCCAGGCGCCCCCGGTCTGTGGTATATATTTTAACAGAAGCATTTGGTTAAACCACATCTAGAATCTCTCTCTTTTTTTTAAAGATTTTATTTATTTTTGACAGAGAGAGAGTGTGTACAAGCAGGGAAGGCAGCAGGAAGAGGGAGAGGGAGAAGCAGGCTCCCCGCTCAGCAGGGATCCCAATGTGGAGCTTGATCCCAGGACCCTGGGATCATGACCTGAGCCGGAGGCAGACGCTTAACCTTCTGAGCCACCCAGGCGCCCCTAGAATCTCTTTTTAATCCAAGTCACTTCTGGAGAGTCAGATATTGTCCTAAGGAGACTAGATTTTCATGGAGACTATTCACAATCAAGTATTTCTAAATTCCGGAATAGTTTCCTAAAACCCAGTTTTATTCCTTACTTTTGGCTTTGCCTTAGGTTCTTGGATCTCGACGTGGACATAATTTTAGTGATTTATTCAAGCTCTCTTAACTTAGAGATGAAGAAATATAAAGAGGGCCACCTCTTTGTGTTACTTTAAAATGTATTGCATGGAGCACTGGGTGTTATATACAAACATGAATCATGGAACACTACATCAAAAACTAATGATGTACTATATGGTGACTAACATAACATAATAATAAAAAAAATCTATCCACAGTTAACTAAAAAACAAAAACAAAAACAAAAAAACAGTGGTTCTCAAACTTGAGCATCAGGATCCCTTGGAAGTCTTGTTAAAATACAGATTTCTGGCCCTATCTCCTGTGTTTCTAATTCTGTAAGTCTGGGATGGAGTTTGAGATTCTGCATGTTTAACAAGTTTCCAGGTGATGCTCATATTGCTAGTCCTGGGACCACACTTGAGAACCATTGCTTTGACCTAATTCCTTCTCAGACCAAATCAGAGAACTTCTTTTCCTCTTGCTGGTGAAAAAAATCTTTCAAATATGTTTAGATTTTTTTTCTACTTGATCATCGTTTCACTGAACCTATGTGCTTATATTTTTCCAACTTTCCAAGAAAGGTACATATTCTCTTAACATTTTTCCTGAAACTGTTGCCATTTGTCTTTATCCCTTGAGTCACCAAGACCAGAAATTCAGCCACAAAGATGAATAATCCCTTGACCTCTGTGCCCAGCACTCGTGCATTCTGGCCTTGCTCCTATGCAGCTCCCCATCTTGCAGCTGTTCCTGTGTGTTCTCAGATGTAGGGGGCTGAGGAGGGCTCAGTCTTACTTCTCTAACATGTCATATAAAGTATCTGTCAGCTTTTGGTAGTTTGTTATAAAAGGTATGATTTGACTCCCAACATTTAAATATGCTTAAATAGAGCAACGCACTGTGAAACTCTCCTGAAATGGGGTTTAAGTTTCCCTCTGTATATCACAGGAGCTAAATATGCCTTGATTTCAGCAGGTCATTATCTTATGGTTATTTTGAAAACTAGCTTAGGCCTGGAAAGAAGTTTAGAGAGCAGACACAAGTTGAGATAAACATTGACTAGGTTGGTCAATTCCCATAGGAGAAAGTAGAATCCTATCAGAGTGACCTGGTTCCGTCCAGCATTTATTGAGGGCCTGCAGCATGCTGAAGACCATGCTGGGGTTTGAGTACACAGAGATAGAAAGACGTATCCGCAGAGGCAGCCTAGCATCATGGTGGTGAGTGTGGACTCTGGAGCAGGTAGGATTGAATTCAAGTCTCATCTCCATTAATGATGGGCCAATATGTAAACTTGCAAGGTTGACTTCTTCTCATGCATGAAATGGGAATAAAAAACACCTACTTTGAATGTGTGTCCAAGTCCATAATGAGATAATGCCTCGTCTTGGTCTGCTTGGGCTGCCATAACAAAATACCATAAACAACAGAAATTTATATTCTTGCTATTCTGGAAACTGGAAAGTCCAAAATCAGTATCTGGCAGGGTTCATTTTCTGGTGCAGACTCTTGCTAGCTTGTAGATGGCCACATTCTCACTCACACAGCCTTTTCTCCAGGTCCTCATGGAGAGCAAGAACAAGCTCTCTCATGTCTCCTCTGTGGGGCACTCACCCCATCATGAAGGCCCTCGTGACCTCATTTAACCCTACTCACCTCCAAAGGCCCATCCCCAAGTACCATCACATGGGGGGGGTGTGGTTTAGGGCTTTACCATGTGAATTTGGTGGTGGTGGTGGGGTGGGGGGGAGACGGGGGGCACAAACATTCAGTCCGTGCCTGTAAGTTGTTCAGCCAGTTCTTGGAGTTAGAGAACCACTCTGCTAACTTTCCTCATGAATGCTTCCTTCCTTCTCCAGCGTCTGCTGCCATCGCATGGAGGGCTGTTGTGAAGGCTAGAAATACACTGAAAAGTTTTAACCAGCTTTTAAATTTGTTCCATGTAGCAACTTCTCTTATCAGAGCCTTTGGGGATAAATTTAATTAGCAGACACTTTCCTTTTTCTGGGTTCTAATTGCCCAAATACTGTCTTGAGCTCAGTATCGATTCCCACTTTCCAGTAATGTGATTGTAGTCTCCATGGGAAAGCTCTGGAATCTAGTTTCTCTAAGTGGATATTGAATTTAATTTGAAAATATGAGAATTTCTTTGGGTGTGCCTTGATGTGTTCATCAATTCATGATCCTGTAAATGTGATCTAAGAGTTTATAACAGAAAAGCATTATCTACTTCTCATACTTCACTTCTAAAATTCTGATACTTCATTAAACTACTTCAGCACTGTGTATTCTCTGTTAAATAGGAAATCTTAACTGTGTCCATTTGTTAAGGTTAAGTTAAAAGATGTGCTTCTGTCTCATGAGCTGGTTGTCCAACCACAGTTGTTTTATGAGTGGAGAGAGTGGTAGATGGGAAAGCCAGGACAAGACAGAGAAGAAAGGAATCACATGCCGAAGGCTCCCCAGTTGAAGATTATTTCTCTGAAGAAAACAGAGCCTCACACCTTCCCCAGAATGGTTGATTCCCACTTTCACACGTCACTGAAAATACCATGTGTTTTAATTCCAACAGAAAACCAAACCCTTGATGACGGAATTCTCGGTGAAGTCTACCATTATTTCTCGTTACGCCTTCACTACGGTTTCCTGTAGAATGCTGAATAGAGCTTCCGAGGACCAGGAAATTGAGTTTCAGATGCAGATTCCAGCTGCAGCTTTCATCACCAACTTCACTTTGTAAGCGACAGTCTGGTCAGAGACCTTGGAATGGAGATGTCTGTGTGGGGTGGCCAGGGTGACCCTGAGAGGATGTGAGCTCCACAGCCTTCAGGTGTGAGAATTTCTCCCAGCGAATGGTTGGGAGAAGGATGACTCCCTCCTTCCTGCTCTCCTTCCTTCTCTACCTTCCTTCTTCCTTTTCTCTCTCCCTTCCATCCCTTCTTCTTCCTTCCCTCCTTTTCACGATCTCTTCTTTCATTCTGTTCCTGTCTTCTTCCTGCCTTCGATTCCCCTTCTTTTCCTCTGTCTTTCTCTCCTTCCCTCCACAAACAAGTGCCCACTCCGGGCCAGGAGCTCTTCAAAGTGAAGTGTGTACTTCTATGAAACAGACAGTGTTGCTCGGCTGCAGAAATTGCAGTGGGAGAAATAATAAGTAAGTAAACAAATCAATAGGTGAGATAATTTCAGACCATAGCGAGTGCTTAAAGATGGCAAATAGGACCGAGAGGGGCTTGTCTAGGCAGGGAGAAATCAGGGAGGTGGCTCAGAAGAGGCCATGTTTAAGTCGAGATCTGAATGATGAGATGGCGTGATCCCTATGATATACGAGGTAAATTATTTCATCTTTTCTTCTGAACTAGGAGGTAAAGACATGCAAAATAGGGTGGATCTTGCCCTTTTGGGTCTGGGCAAGATTCAAGCTGGTGAATCTTCATGGAAATTTGAGCAGATCTGATTTCCTCCTGGAGAATCCCAGAGGCACCATGGGTCAGGCCTGACTATTTGGACCTGTTGAAAATTGCCCTAGAATGAAATGAATGATTCAAGGATAGTGCCTTGGTCTGGAATGCATTCTTTCTGGATATCCAAGAGTCACATAAAAATATTTTCTAGGGTTGTCATGGTTATGAGATCCATGTTTGAATTTGTCTTGGAACTGCAAGGTGGTAACACAGCTCTCTCTTGTATTTCAGGCTCATTGGAGACAAGGTATATCAGGGAGAAATTACAGGGAGAGAAAAGAAAAATGGTGATAAGGTAAAAGAGAAAAGGAATAAAACCTCAGAAGATAATGGGTAAGTGCCATGGAGTTAAGTAATTAAAATCCACTTCAGCAAAGGGCCACATTTCCTACTCCTTTGCCTACCCATCTTTTTCTCTTCCCTTCCTTCAAGGATTTATCTGCTTTTTATTGTTATCATATAGTAAGTAATTAAATATATATAGTTAACAGTATAGCAGGAAAGGGTTTATCATAAAAAGGAATATTTTACCACTCCCACTCCCCAGGTCTCACTTCCGAGAGACACCCACTTCTAATATTTCTGTAGTTTCTTTTTGTAGTGACCTCCCGAACTCTAAAAACTTACAGTACTCTCTTGTTTTTTAAAAATTTCTTGATAAACATCAGACATTATCTGTTGATTCTCTGCTGTGAAGGAAGACGATTTAGCATATGTACAACACTCCCACTTTCCCTCTGCATTCCACATTTTCACATTCTTATCTCTTCTTCCATCAATGTAAGCCATGTTACACCATCTTAGAATAGCCCTACTATCTTAAATGATAATTCCTTCACTGAATCTCTACCTTTCCTTTCCCATTTCCAGTGCCCATCTTTTTCTACATGATCATTTACTTTTGTGCTGTCAGAGTTACCAACATTTAAATTCCGATCTGTAATGATATGTATTTTCTTTGTTTTGTCTATAACTTGAATCTAAACATTGAAAACCATTAACTAGTATTTGAGTTTTAATGATTACATAAATGGCATTAACTGCAGAGCCACTTGGTATACTAAGATTCTATTTCCCTCTCTACCCATTTGAAGAAAAGTGATCTGTTCCCTTTGAAGAAAAATGATCTTGGTATCCAGATAAGTTGGTGTGAACATGTGACCCTGTTTTTGTTCGTTAATAAAAGGATGCAGTTTTGAGAAAGCTTGTTCTTTAAAATCATAGACTGTCAGAAACTTTGCTGTTGGAAATCCTATTAGCGAGAATGGAACATCTCACTCTTGCCTGGAAGATGTGAGTCATGGGTTTACTTTGATACAAAAAGCAGCCAAGGTCCACAGCTTCAGATAAGGCATTGTTGGACACAAAAGTCCACATTTATCTTAACTTTGTAGTTCCTAAGGACAGAGAACCTCAAGTTTGCTTCTCCCTCCAGGCTGAGAAGGAAGACTCCCTCCACTAACCACTTTACACACAGCCCTGCTTTTTTTCGAGCCTCCAAACACTGTTTCATTTAACCTTATCTACACTCCACTTTTCTCCCAATCCTATGATATAACCCTATGTCCTCCTTTGTTTGGCAAGATTCTCCATGATGCCTTTGGTATGTAGTCTCCCCTCCTGCAGCAGTTTATTAAAATCTAATTTTGTTGGACTGCAGGTGGATCCCGAGTGGTCTTTATTAGATGAGTGTTATGAAGATTATTTTTCATTACAATTCATAAGTTGTTCATAATTATGCCACAGTTTAGTTCAGTTGGATCACAATATATGCATTTGTTTTTCCTGGAGTTTTTAATTGTCTCTCTTTTTTCTTATGAGATAAAACATAGTTTGTTACTATTAACATCCAGCAAGACACATAACTCTTTTGAAATGGTGACTAAATGAACAGCTATGACCTAGTTCTGCAAGCGACGACAATGCTGCAGATGCTGTCATTGCAGATGCAAATTCTGCAATGCTGTTGTTGCCAACAGCAGTTGGAAGGCATCACTGATCGGGAGGCACATCATGATTTCAGAGCTGTCCATCATGGAAGAATGGTGTCTCTAGGTCCATGGAATACTGTCATTACTTTGCAGCCTTGTCATCAATGTTTACCCTGGGATTTCTTTTCATTTTCTTTTGGGTTGCTTTTATTACTCCTTATATTCCATAACTTCCTCTTTCTTTTTCACTTTCACTTTGCTGGAGTATATTCTAAAGTAACTCCCCCAGAATAGATGTATGAGAGACACACTTTCTGATACCTTGATTAATATTTTGACTGTATATGGAGTTTAAGATTGAGAATAATTTATCATCCCAACTTTGAAGACATTGCTCCCAGTGTTTTATAACAGCTGGCATTGCTGATGATGCATCTAATGTGGTCTAATACTACTCCTTTTCTGTGTTTCCTCTACCTGATGTTTTGGGAGTTTACAATAATGGGTTTAAGTGTCAGTCTTTTTTCAGTCATTCTTCCTAGCTTTTTAGCTCTGGGAAAGAGGAGTGTAGAAAGCCTGTCATCTTGGTCATTCATTCATATATGGACTTGGAGGTCTCCTTCCTGTATTTGGTGCCCTTCCCACTCACATCTTATGCTGAGCCAGAGCCTGCCATCTCTCTGATGTTCTGTAGATGGTTTGCATCTTGATCCTTTGCTGCAGCCCCTGCCTACATAGTCTGAGCTGTAGAGTTCTTGCTCTACTGAATTCCCCATCTTCCAGAAATGTTTTGAAGTGCCATACCCACTGATGGTTGCCCCTACCGCTCATTCCTTTGGTTTAATCCTTTACTATCCCTTTTATGGTCAGTCTGCCGTCTTGAATCAGAGAACCTTCACTCCAAGCACTGAAAACATTTGGAATGGCTTGTATTTTTATATGCTTTGCAATCCTTTATTCTTTATCCTTACCCCTAGCCACAACCACCAAACTTTGCAAAGTGTAAAAACCTAATATATTAGCTATTTTAAAGTGACCTCAGATGTCAGGCTCGTTTGGCCATTCCAGTAAAGAGAAAAATGCAATTCACATCTTGACTCCAAAACTCTCTTTTCCAGCAGTTCACCGGTTTCAATATTCCCTTTCCCCTTTGCCCCCTCAAGCCTGACTCAGGGAGAGGTAGGAAAGTTCAGCAGTCTTTGAATTCTGTACTCTTCAGTATTCCTTGAAACTTTGTAACCTTCCTCTAGTTCAGGTCTTTGCTTCTCTTCCCAATACTAATATGTAGTTTTTCTTCTAAGGACTCTCTTGAGAGAGTGGCCAGTGCCCTGAAGGGATTTGAGGGAACCTGGCTTTCTCTGACCGACCCTGTGTTCCCTTTTCTCTTCCTTACAGGGAGAAGGGGACTGATATGTTCAGAGCCTCTGTCGTGATTCCCAGCAAGGACAAAGCTGCCTTCCTCCTCAGTTATGAAGAGCTCTTACAGAGGCGGCTGGGGAAGTATGAGCACGTTATCAGCGTGCGGCCCCAGCAGTTGGTGGGGAGGCTGATGGTGGAAGTGAACATTCTGGAGAGGTCCGGCGTCGAGTCCCTGGAGGTGCTACCCTTACAGCACAGCCGGCAGAAGGACAGTGGGAAAGGGGAAGGTGAGTGTGATCGCCGGGTCTCCTGTGCTAACTCAGAGCAGGGCGTGGGCTTCAGAGAAATCTATGACAGAGGGCACCCCTTCAACAAAGGCTCCGAAAGTTGGCAAGAATCTGAAAGATAGCAACACAACAAAGGCAGAGCCCTGTACAGTTTTGTTTTGTTTTTTTAAAGCTGTTTCTATCCGGAGATTTAAAGATGTTTAAATCATTTGACACAGTAATCTTACTTCTGGGCATCTAATCCAGGTGAAGCATCTAAAATATTGGGAATGTTATACACGCAGTTCTGTTTGGTAACATTTGTAGTAGCAAAAACATTCTGTCATCCTAAATATTCAGCCATACAAACGTGATTAGTAAAATAGGGTTATGACAACAATGCAGCGTGTGATGGGGAGGAAAAAGACACACTTGTACGCACTTTGTAATGTTAAATACGTTAAGTTTGTTAAATGTGAAGTTGACAAAAGACTAGAAAGTTCTATAAAATAATCCTTTTATTCTAGGGGGTGAGGGATTACAGGGTTATTTTTCTAAAAATCCATTTTTGAAACACTAAACATTTAACACTAACATACACATTTCAATGATGTATGAGACTGTTTCTAAAATTAAATAGTGAAAACTGTGTACTGTACATTTGATTGAGTGCAGGGACGTTTTGGTTCATTACCAGGACCACCGTGAGGTTTTTCTTAAATTCTGATTTTTAAAATCGCACTCTATTTGTTGAAATGATAATGATAAATTCAATACAATCTAGTCTTATTTACTATATTAATTTCAGCTGATAGTTTATATGAAATGTTCACAGGTGTTGGGCCTTACCCTAAGTAGACCAGTCAGGCTTCATGTCAAATCCGATAACGAGACAGATGTGTCAGAAAGTTGCACCAGGATTGGACTCTCTCGATTTCGGGTATCTGTATCTGAGTCTGGAGGATCCCAAGAAGGCTGCTTTGGCAGGAATATTTAGGAATGAGATTGAGAAGAGAGTAGAGACATGACTTGACAAGGGGGAAAGGAGAACATTGTTATTTAACATAATGTGAAAATAGGACCCAGGGCTGGTGTGCAGAAGAGTGAACCATGCGGAAGATGCTCTTTCCTCTCGCCAGCACACAGTTCTGTTCATTACTGTCCACGGGACAAGGAGTTTCATCTCAGAGACTGGAGTGTGTCTTGGTTCTGTGGGAAACTCAGGTCTTTTGTTATGTGGCCATTCCCAACACTGAGTTTGATACTCTCAATCTAGATTGCATTAAAAAATTAAAAATATTGTCAAGGTATCTGACTTTCAGAAATGGTGTGAGATATAATACACCATTCTTATGTCCTAGAGGCCCCCTGTGTGTGGTTAATGGATTTTAGTTCAGCTGTTAACTAGAACCCTGAAAAAAATTACCTAGGCCTTGGAAGACTCAGCTTGCACTGTAAAGCAGGGACAACTCTTTCATAGGGTCATTGGGAAGTGTGTGTGCGTGTGAAGTGCCCTGTCCAGAGTAAGGGCTTAATAACAAAGTATTATATTATTATTACCATTATTACCTTATATTGACTTTTTCTGTGCAAATCTTCTCTCCCCTAGTAGAGCATAAGTGATTGGGAAGGCAGTTCTGTGTCCGATTACTTTGTCTCCTTCCGGTATTTAACACAATGCCTTTTAAACAGTGGATAGCTAATTACGTGCTTGCAAATTAAGAAAGAGAAAGAAATACACACCCAAACTAATAATGAGGGATGTTTTAAAATTTCATTTCTTCCTAATCATAATCTCTAGGAAATTCTCCTATGTTTAGCCATGTGAAGGAGGGATATTTTCAGGAGGAAGAAGATTCTCTATGAGTTGCTGGAATCTCCGAGGGGGCAGGGCCGCTGTGGCCCATGTGTATGGGACGGGGCCTAGGGCTCAGCCACGTGTGGAGGCACTCAGCTGTGGGGGACTACGCAGGTGGTCCTGCTGCAGTAATGAAATGTGTGCGCTTTGCCTCATTTTCAGAACCACCTCAACTCTTCAGGGATGTGTATGAGTTGTGGTGTGTGTGTGTGTGTTATATTTGGAGGCCCTACAAATTAACGGTTGTTAGTCAAAAAGTTGCTTACTGTTTTTATTCTGGGCCTGTGAGAATCTCGGAGGAATTTTTCCAGACCATTGATCTCTTGGGATCTATTTATTTTTAAGAAAGTTGTTTTCCTAGCTTTTTGTACCAAAGCGGATATATAGCCTTCCAAAGCATACAGATTTCACAAGTATGTACCCAAGCCAGGTGCAGTGGACTGATTCCCTTTTGGCTGCTCATTCCTATCCTTCAGCACTCAGCTGTTACTGTCCCTGCAAAATGGCAGCCCCAGCATGGAGAGGCACAGGGTGTTGTGATTTTTGTCTGGACACTGTTGCGTGCTACCAAAAGAAATCCAGGGTAGAGATCAAACCAGAATCAGGCTTGCACCAGAACATGAGCTGTAATTGTGTGAATGTGGACCCATGCCAGTACATTCCTTTCCTAGATCTCCCTGCCACTAAGAGATCGGACTTCTGGAATTTCTCAAAGCAAATCTCTGACCACTGGACCCATTCACATCCTTAGGGATGCGCTTCTGGATTAGGACTACTGTGTGCTTGGTACTAGACTCAGCACTTGCTCTATTGTATCTCATTCAGTCTTTATAACAGCCTTCTTGGGTTGTACTCTTTGTCCCCATTGTATTTGTGAAGAAGCTAAGGTTTGCAGAGTTCAAGTAATAGGAACAAGGACTCATATTTAATTATTGTTAGAAACAGAATCTGAGCATAGAGCTAACTGACTCCAACTTCATGCCCTTACCCACTGAACTGAGTACATAGAAGATTGTAAAATCCTGAGGATGTGAGTTCACGTTCCTCATCTTTCCCTAGTTGTGTAAGAATGAAAAGAAAGGCTCAAAGCAATAGAACCTGTCTTTGATCAGTTTAGTCATCTGGTATATTGGGATCGGGCCCAGAGCCATTACACCATAAATTCATGGGCTCCATCTCAGTGTAAAACTACTTCCGTGAGATCTAATTTGGAAGCCAAAGTTTTATACTTACTGGATTACTAAAATATTTAACTCATGTACATGGTTCAAAATCTAAAAGATTATAAATTGGTTTCCAGTGAAACACAAGACTCTTTCTCTTATGCCCCCCACCCCCAGTTCCTCTCCCCCCTAAAATATTTTGGTGATTTATGAGCTCAGTGGGACAGAGTCTCTGAAACTAAGACTTTTCCTGGAACATCATGGGATGTGTGAGTCTCTGAAGGTGTATGCCAAGATAGATATTTCATGTATGTGGTTGGTTCAAGGCTGGTTATTTCACTTTCTCTGTTAAAATCTTGAACTTCCTAATGTTCCAGGGTGCCTAAATTACTGCCCTTTCCATGATTCCAAATTGCTTTTGGCAGAAAATTCTTATTTATGATAAGATCCCTGATAGCTGAGAATAAAATAGATGAGATAAAGTAAGAAATAAGGTGTCTTGCCTGTTTTATTCCCTTTTGCTTTAAATCAATGACACTCAAACCTGGCTATACCCTTTAGTCACCTGGAGAGGTTAAAAAAAAAGATACAGATGCCTGAGTCCCACCTCAAACACTTGAATGAGAATTTCTCAGGGTAAGGCTTAGGTAGCTGTATTTTTGGGTGTGATACTTTTATGAATTTATACAAGAAACCAAAAAATATATGAGTGCTTTTGACATGTTTATTTAGTTGTAAAGCTAAAGAATAATGCTTATTTTTCTACCACTAAATAGGTATGGTTCTATGACTTTCATAGAGTTTCCCCTTTATATTCTTTGCTTTTTAAAAAAGCAGTTTTACTGAGGTTTAATTTACATAGCATAAAATTTGCTCATTTTAAGTATATAATTCATTGATTTTTAGTAAATTTGCAGAGTTGTGCAACCATCTCCACAATCCAGTTTTAGAGCATTTCTATCACTCCAAAAGATCCTTGTATCTCTTTGCAGTCACTCCCTATTCCCACCCAGCCCCAGGCAGCCACTAATCCATGTGCTGTGTCTCTTCAGATAGCTGTATTTTTAAAAGCACCCCAGGTGATTCTGATGCTCTATAAATGTTGGGAACCTTTACTTTGAACTTACTAGCAGACTTTAGGGACATTAACTATGTCAAAATCTGAACCTACAGAAACACCTTTTAAAATAAGTAAGATTGTTCTTTTACTTTCACGGGACCCTCAGAATACTTTTGATCCTTATTAAAATGTATATCGTTCCTCTTTTCCACCAACATGTTTTTACTACTGGATACAGCCAACATAGGATTACTCACACAGTTGGTGGAAAATAACCTCTTCCTGTATGCAGCGTCTTCTGTTCATCAACATAGATGGAACTTGAAATGGAAAAGTACCAACAGGCCATCCCAGTGGGGTTGGTGCAATCTTTTTAGTATAGTCTTGAGCTCCTTAAACTAGGTATCCCATCTTCTCTTGGAAAAGATAAATATGATCATTCAGTGCGTTTTTGGGGTCAAAAGAGCTTCTCTCTTTTCCTTCATTCCCACTGTGACTTTCTGACCTCTCCTGCTCTTCCCCACTCTTCCCCACACCACAGTGAGAGCAGAGGCTCCTACCTTTTGAAGCCCAGCTTACTGTCCCGCCTTCATCCTGCCTGTTTCACACAGCTCCTTTGCCTAGCTCAGTGGGTCCCGAACATTGGTGCACATTAGTACCAACCAGGGAGCTTTTGGAGATCGATTAGCCATGCCAATTAAATTAGAATCATCAGGGATGGAAATCAGAGGATTGCCTTCTTGTTTTCAAGTGTTATTTGGCTTCATTCCTACCTCTTTGTTCCCTAAAACTCTAGTCCTGGGCTGCTGACTCTGTTTCCAAGCTTCCCAGCTGGAGTTCCTGAGTAAATCTCAACTCCTCATCTTTGTCAAAACCAATGGACTCATGTGAAGTCACCCTAATCTGACAATAAAAGGAAATTTTAGTTTCAGGAGCTAGAAGACCATCTTCATTTTCTCCCAGTGTATGGTTCATCTTTGATGCGGGCCCATACTCAAGAACACAGAAGAAAGCTAGAGTATCAGTTTGTGCTCTTAAAATACGTTCTAAAAAGACAACCTACAGAATGGGGAAAATATTTGCAAATCATATGTCTAAGCATCTGGTGTCCAGAATATATAAAGAATTCTTACAACTCAACCAAAAAAAGATAAACAACCCAATTAAGATATGGGCAGAAGACTTAAAAAAAAAAAAAAAAAAGGATGCAACTAGGTTTTCAACACTCTCCTGGTTTAAGTTGGTTAATTTTTCCAGATCTTGGGCATAGCTCTTATTTTGTTGTGAAGGGGGGATTAGGAGGCAGAATATGGTTCCAGAAGACTGGTTACAAATACATAGATCTCCTTTTCCTGGGTTGCCAGATAAAATATAGGATGCTCAGTTAAATTTGAATTTCAGATAGACAGTTATATCCATGCAATCTCTGGGACATACTTACAGTAAAAAAAAAATCTCTTCTTGTTTATCTGAAATTCAGATTTAACTGGGCATCCTGTGTTTTTATTTGCTAAATCTGGCAGCTCTGCTCTATTAAGGGACTGCATTGTGACTGATGGTTCACCCCTGGTTCCAACTCCCTGCTGCTCTGTATTCTTCCCCCAGATTCAGTCTCCACTCTACAGCTGGAAGGGAATGGCCCTGTTTGGCCTCTGTACATTTGCCAGGAAATAATAATCTGGTTGTTATGTGAGGGTTTCCAGCATTGTTCAGTGCAGAAATTATTCAGGTATGAATCATTTGGCTCCAGAGTTGGTTTTGTTTTGTTTTGTTTTTAATGCTGATATGAGAACCATGTTATCTTGTTTGTTCTGCCATGGGCTGTAGTTCAGTCAGGGCCAGCTGTGAGCAGGATGGCTCTGAGAGACCCAGGAGGGTGGTCTTCTCTCTTGAACTTGACATTGGTGAGCAACCTACTCTTCTCGAGGAGACCACACTCTATCTATTCCTTTTTCCTGCTGTCTGTTTGGTGTATGAGGTGGAATGTTGTCTGGGCATGTGGCACTGTCCACCATAGCTGTGGCTGAAGCCAGAGATGTGTCCATGGCACGTGACATGGGTTACTGAGAGCATCTGCCATGCCCACCAAAACACTCTCAAGATGGATTCTCTTGAAAGGCTCCCCTCTTCATCTGCCCAACTATGTGCCAATATGTTGAGTCACCTCCATGTTAAGTGTTCAACAAGCTTGTCTTGAGTTCTCACCACATTCCTGGCAGGTGTGCTAGATGCCTGGAACCTCAATGTGTCTAAGACATTGTCACTGTCCTTGAAGAATTTATAGTCAGCAATTCTTAAAAATTAAAAAAGTTTTTAATTATGGTAAAAAACACACAATGTTAAATTAACCATCTAAACCAGTTCTAAGTACAGTTGAACAGTGTTGAGTTTATTTACTTTGTTGTGCAACCAATCTCCAGAACTTTTTCATCCTCCCAGACTGAAACTCTGTATCCATTTAACAACAGCTCCCTGTTGCCCACCCCCCCTCCAGCCCCACCCCCAGCCCCTGGCAACTACCAATTCCCTTTCTGTCTCTGTGAGTCTGACTACTCTAGGTACCTCATGTAAGTAGAACCACACAGTATTTGTCTTTCTGTGACTGGCTTATTTCACTTAGTGTAATGCCCTCCGGGGTCAGCCATACTGTGGCATAGAGCAGGATTTCCTTCCTTTCCATGGCTGAAAAATAGTCCATTGTATGCATAGACCACGTTTTGTTGAAGAACACTTGGGTTGTTCCCACTCTTTGCTACTGTGAATAGTGCTGCTTATATAAACATGGTGTATATGATCTTTGAGATCCTGCTTTTAATTTTATTGAGCATATACCCCAAAGTGGAATTACTGGATCATCTGGTAGTTCTATTTTTAATTTTGGGGGGAGCCTCCATACTGTCTTCTGTAGTGCTGTGCCATTTTACAATCCCACTCACAGTGCACAAGGGTTCCGGTTTTCCCACATCCTCTCCGACACTAGTTATGTTCTGTCTTTTTGATAGCAGTCATCCTGGTGGATGTGTAGAGTTGGCAGTTTTGAATAATAACAAAAGAAAACCTGGCAGGTTGAATCTGTGAAATGCCATGAAGGTTTTCCCAGTGATTGGGCTATGTTCCACCTTCGTGCAGGAGGGCAATGTAGAGGCATTTAACAGAAATCTCTCGATCTTAGAGTCCTCTGCTTCTCTGGCACCGTTTTTGGTAGTCTTCCATTTGTTTTAGTTTCAGATGCTTAGAGCAGCTAGTATTTAAGGTCTTCCATGGACACAAAATGGTATCATGAAGTGATATAACACATGATTTTAGGGGGTAGCTGTGGATAGAATATGTGAGAGTTGACTTGGTTCATGTGTAGTTTCTCAGGGAAAGTCAGTCACATAGGGAAAACTGAAGCTCAGGAATGTATGATTTTAGGAAGAAAAAGCATTGAGTAACTAGTGAAGAAGGCAAATTTTCTAAGAAATTTGGGCAAGTGCCACTTAATTATAAAGTGATAGAGTTGAATTGGAACTCTTTCAGCTATCAATTTGCATTAGTATTTTATGCTACATGTTGCCATCATGTCTATATGATGCTATTTTCCAAAAGGATTTAAAATACCTATTATCAACCTAGGGGACAAAAAGGGTTCCCATAAGAAAAAACGATACTATGGGGCTTATGAAGGTATTTAACCAAATTCCTTCTCATCTTTATTGCCCAACTTTACCGCTTTTTCCCCTGAGACCTCGCCAATATATATTTTTCATTGAAGTGTGATTCACACACATTATATTAGTTTCAACATGATGATTCTATATTTGTATACGTTGCAAAAGGATCACCGCACTAAATCTAGTTAACATCCATCACCACACAGTTATGGAAATTTTTTTCTTGTGATGAGAACTTTTAAGACTTACTCTCTCTCTCTTTTTTTAAAGATTTTATTTATTTATTTGAGAGAGAGAGCGAAAGAGCACACAAGCAGGGGGAGCAGCAGAGGGAGAAGTGAACTCCCCCACTGAGTGTGGAGCCCCACATGGGACTCGATCCCAGAACCCTGGGATCATGACCTGAGCCGAAGGCAGATGCTTAACTGACTGAGCCTCCCAGGAGCCCTAATATTTACTTTCTTAGCATCTGTCACATGTACAATTCAGCATTATTAACTGTAGTCACCATGCTGTACATTGCTTCCTCATCACTTTTTCTTTTAATACTCTGCCAATGTGCTTGAATTTTTTCTGTATTGCTACCATCAAAGGGTAGTTGCCCAGTTATTTGCAATACTTTTGACTGCTCT
This sequence comes from Phoca vitulina, assembly GCF_004348235.1. Taxonomy (NCBI): domain Eukaryota; kingdom Metazoa; phylum Chordata; class Mammalia; order Carnivora; family Phocidae; genus Phoca; species Phoca vitulina. The sequence continues at coordinate 9,424,147 of NW_022589736.1, read as the reverse complement.
ATATTGAAGTAATCTCTCCACTGGGGTCCAGGTGAGCAGGTTACATAAACAAACATAGACAATTTAGCCCCTTTTCCAAGGGAAATGAGCAGGCAGTGTTTGTTTGGAAATCCTTTTTGTAAAAGCACCAGGTGTTGGCCGCTTTCCTCTGACAATCAGCAAACCCAGGGTCCACAGGAAGGAAGCAGGAAACCCCTCTGTCAGTTGACCCCAAAGGGCATAGCTTCCAGCTGATATCCTTGACTGTGGTTCTTTGCTCCTAAATCTTTTCACCTTTAGACACGTTACATAGCAATTGACTTCCTTTTGTCCCCATGTGGTTGTCTAGGAGGAGAATGTTTATTTGTGAATAACATCCACATTCCAGGACAAAACTAAAGACATACGTGTTCTCTAAAATATATGAAGTGCTTTGTCATTACAAGACAGAATCAGTGGGAAGAATATTTAATAGAATTTGTATACTTGCTTCTTAACCTTATGTAGACTCCTTGGAGAGTCTAGGGAAAGCTACGGGCCCTCTGTCCAGAAAAAATACACACATGTATACTTTTATGCAAAATTCTGTATATAATTTCAGGGGCCTCTTGGGAAGCTACCCACTCCATTATACTTCATAAAGATTGTTATCTCTATAAATATTCTTGAACTCCCTGTTATGAATGTTTATTATGATTTATCTTTTTTCCTCCAAATAATGATTATTTTGTTTTTACTAAGCTCTCAGTTGTATGGAGACACCTATTATGGCAAAAATGTGAACTGTATGTTATCAAAGAGTATTTTTTTTTTCCTCATGAGTTGCCTTTCATCCTATACAAAGAGTATAAGAAGCTACTTCAGAAGGGGCAGAGGCTGGGGGCTAATGTGTATTGAGCACCTACTATGTGCCAGGCACCATGCTTGGTGCCTTACATATGTGATCTCATTTAACTCCGACGGCGATTCTATGATGTGGATTTACTTCAGGTGAATGGATGTGGAACTGAGGCTCAGAGATATTAAGTCAGTCATTTTGAGTGTGTCAAAACTTAGACCCCACTTTCTTTGGTATTATGCAGCTTCTAAAATAACATGTATCTTCTTGTTCAAAAAGACTGGGCTCTAGACAGGAAGAGCGCATCCTGGGGATGCTGGTGACCTGAGGAGCGGGGAAGAGTGGGTGGAGAAGGAGTGGTTAGCGAACCTTCCCGAGGACGCGCTTGATTCCGTGGTGGGCCATAGAAGGTCATCTTGCACAAGAGCACAGACGCTTGCATCGAAACGGGAAGATGACATGAGGAGACTTGGCTTTCTCCAATCCAGAGCAATCACGGCACTGCACTCCTTCCCCTTACAAAGTGGGCACTGAGGAGAGAAAGCCAAGAGCAGGAAGAGACGTGTGGGCTCTCATTAGAAAAGTAGGTCAGAGTCTCACTCTTTTGGTCTGCTCCCCTCTTCCCTTGCACTCTTCATTATGTTACGAGCACATGTGACTGTGGAGGGCCTGCAAATCAAGTTCATTGTGCTCATGAGCTGTTTTGTGGCCATCAGCAAGACGAGCCACGATTCACACAAGGAAAAGCTAAACAGTATTATTCTGGTTTGAGATGTTGGTCAGTAACTCTGGGGCAGCCTAGATTAACGTCGTTGATGAAAAGGTTTTTTCCTTCTCTGGTAAAAAGATGATTTTATTTTCTAGAGTTATTGCTCTGGAATTTTTCCCAGCAAATTTTTTTGGTTTTTTTTGGTAGTTAATGGAAAATTCACTGGGTCACATTGACTGTCTGATACTTAATGGGTGGAAGTCAGCCCCAGCAGTTAGGCTTCTTGGTATTTAACCAAAGTGGGAATCAACCCACTCTTTGGGCATAGAAAATAAGCCCATTTAGAGGAATCTCATGAATTTTCATCATGAACTAGCAAACATCAGAGGTCAATAGGAAACCAAAATAATAATACGCTATCTTTCTCATGGCTTATATCAAAGACCCCAGTCAAATGAATTATGAAGAGAGAAATTATACTTTTTAATCCTCAGTGCTTTCACTCAACCATGAATGGTATTAATTCAGGGGAGTTGTAAAGAGCATTTCAATGAGAGAGATTTGAAACAAGGAAGAGCAGGTACATGCTGATAGTATAAAGAGGGTCGAATCTAACGTAGAATTTTAAAGTTGGAGATAATCTAGTGCCGCCTAATTACATACACCAAGGGCACGTGACCATTGTCTCTGCAAGAACCAGACTCACCCGCAAGCCTTAATCAAATACGGCTTTCTGGGTCCCCCCTCCAGAGTTTCGGATTCAGAGTTTCTGGGTGGGCCCAAGAATTTGTGTTTCTAGCAAGTACGCAGGTGATGCCGCTGCTGCTGGTCCCAGACCACGTCACGAGAGGCGCTCGGCACCATCCCCGCCGGTGGGTTTGTTTGAACACTTCCAGTGAGATGGGCTGTGACTGCTGCCTCTGCCCTCAGGGGACATCTTTCCTAGAGCTTTTTGAGGCTGCACAAAGAGTGCTTCCCAGTAACCCTACCCCGGTCCTAATTCTGCCAGCTGGAATTACTCTGAATACACCTAATCCCCATATAAATGCCTACACAACAGACTTATCCTAAGGAAAAGAGCAGATAGCTCTGTTTGGCAAATAACGTTGATCTGTTCCATTCTAGGGAATGCCTGTTCATTCTGTTCTGCCATCCAACTCCCAACGAGTTCCGATTTTCAAAAAATTGGGGTACACGTAGAATAAAGTGTATAAATCTCATGTGTACAGCTTGATGAATTTTCACATGTGTATACAGCCAGACAGCTACTTCCAGGTCAAGACTTAGAGTATTTTCACCACCCCCAAAGGACTCCCGCACCCTTTCCCAGTAGGTACTCACCCCCCAAAGGTGGCTACCGTTCTTCACCATCATTCTGCGTCCCGTGGACAAAGTCATGCTTGCTCTTTTTTTTTTTTTTTTTAAAGATTTTATTTATTTATTTGACAGAGAGATACAGCGAGAAAGGGACACAAGCAGGGGTAGGGTCAGAGGGAGAAGCAGGCTTCCCTGCCAAGCAGGGAGCCCGATGCGGGGCTCGATCCCAGGACCCTGGGACCATGACCTGAGCTGAAGGCAGACGCTTAACGACTGAGCCACCCAGGTGCCCCAAGTCGTGCTTGCTCTTGAGCTGTATGTAAATGGAAGTCTAGAGAGTATTCTTTTCTGTATCTATGTTCAAAATGACTACAAGATGCTGCATAGACAGCAGTAGTTCTTTCCTTTTTGCTGCATGTACTATCCCAAGTTTCATCTGTTGAATTGTCTTACATTTAATTCCCTGGCCCTTTTCCTACTTTGTATATTGTTAAGGTTTATAATAACATTAGCTGGTGTGAATCAGAATGGCCCAAGTACAGTCGTTCCCCCTTACTCGTGGTTTTGTGTCCCTCAGTCACCGTTTTCCCCGGTCACCCACGGTCCTGGAAGCAGATGGTCCTCGTTCTGACCTGTGGTCGGAAGGCAGTAGGAGCTTCATGCTGTGTCACAGCACCTACGTTCCTCACCTCGCTTCATTCAGCACGTAGGCACTTTATCCTCTCACGTCATCCTAAGAAGGATGATATTTTGAGAAAGAGACCACATACACATAAGTCCTGTTGCAGTATGTTCTAATAATTGTATTTTATTTTTTTATTTTTTATTTTTTATTTTTAAAGATTTTATTTATTTATTTGCGAGAGAGAGAATGAGGGACAGAGAGCACGAGAGGGAGGAGGGCCAGAGGGAGAAGCAGACTCCCCGCTGAGCAGGGAGCCCGATGCGGGACTTGATCCCGGGACTCCAGGATCATGACCTGAGCCGAAGGCAGTCGCTTAACCGACTGAGCCACCCAGGCGCCCCTAATAATTGTATTTTATTATTAGCTGTTATTGTTAATCACTTACTGTGCCTAACTTATAAATTAAACTTTGAATACATATGTATGTATTCAAAAAAGCATTGTATATACAGGGATAAGGGTGGGGATAAGGAGGGACTACGGTCCATGACATCACTTGATCTTTTCAATAGTGTGAGTTTGGTAGACCATTAACCCATTTTGCAGATGAGGTAACCAAAGCTCAGTAACTTGACCAAAGTCTCACAGGTAAAGAGAGGTTGAGCCAGTATCGAATGCAGGTCCTTCTGTCTCATTCATGATTCCGAGTTCTCAGCTGTGTTATCATGCCTCTCACTCTGTACTTTACCAGTAATCACCACATGAGAGACTGACTTGGAAGAACATGCAGGTTCCTTCTCTTTCAAAAACGTTTCCATTTTCAGCCTTTCTTCCTTTCGTCTCTGTAGTGGTTCTCAGGTGTCGTCACCCATGCTGGTGAGCTGGAGGCCGGCACTTGTCAACGTGCCATTGAGATTTTCCCAGCTCCTTCTTCAGATGGGCAGATCTGTTGGAAGCATGTTATCTTTCATACAACTGTCTTCAATAAGAAGAAAATCTCCTAATTGCTGGCTTTCTGGTCGCTCCTGAAACCTCTGCCCTCAATGGGTGCAAATAATAGAAGAATCAGTTCTGCCCTGTGGTTCCTGTTAAGGTTACACCTAAATTGTCTCTGAAAAATAATTGTCTGTTCTGTTGAAGGAAATGTTTAAACTTCCTTTGATTTTAATGTCTAATAAACCCTTAGCAAGAGGAAGTTTATTCTTACGTACAAATTACCATGGGCAAATTATGCCTTGTTTCCTATTTTATTTTGCTAATTAGGGATGGAAGATTGCTGATCAGCTCACTCTATGCATGGCATCAACTTGATTAGATTTAAAAAAATGATCAGATGCTTTGCAGCAGTTTTAAGCCTGGCTTTGATTCAGTATCTGGATAAAGTCTCCACATATACTGATATTTATGTATCCTCCATTTTATTTTTATATTCCTCTTGGCACATGCAGAGCTAAAAAATTTGAATTTCTGTTGTTAAGTATATAGACTTGGTGATGTTTGGATTTATAAAGGTGTGTAGTCTGCAAAGTAATTCCCTGTTGGTCGGGAAGTTCAGGAGTAAAAAACGGGCTGTGCTGTACTTAATCTTTCATCCCACTAATTTTTCTTAAATCATATAAAATCCATTTATGGGTTTTTTTTTCTGTAAGTCTAATTTATATTTGAAGATTTATGCTAGGGGAAACTTCGGGAGTTATTTTTGTTTTTGTTTTTTGTTTTTAAAGAGCCATAAACTTTCTGGACAAACAGTATGTTAGGGCAACCAAATGATTGGTGGGGGAAGGTGTTTCTTCTGGAAGACTTCCATATAGAAGGAGTGATAGAATTAGACCCCACCCTTTTATAACTCTAATGGAATAGGGGATCCAGACAGACATTGACAGTGTCTGGTAAAACTATGTAGTGAAAGATCGATGAGGAGCTTTATAATGGGTGATCAGATTGACAATATGGGAGCCCACCATCTTTCTCACTACAGCTGAGAGCAGACAGGTAGATACTGTGTGCTTCTGATGTGAAAAAATGGTAAGCACTCAGCCTCACCTCATCACCGGTGAAGTGTTCTTGTCAGTGGTACTGACCTGCGTCTAAGCAAGCCTCTAACTTTCCTACCAGAACACAGGGAAGCAGAGAAGATGGATCTGGGGTTCTCAACATCGACTGCACAGTAGACTCACATTGGGGATTTTTAAATTTCTGATACCCAGGTTATGCCCCAGACCAATTAAATGAGCTCTTGGCCTGGATATCGGTATTTTTTTCTAGTTCCCCCAGATGTTACAGCACAAACCAAGGATGGAAACCAGGGGAATCGAGGCGCAAGTTAAAAGATAAGACAAAACAATCATGAAAATGTGAGAATGTGAGAAATTCCACAGGACAAATAACCAGGGTTTTACAACACGTTTATGTAGCATTAGAAGAAACACTTGTAAATTAAAAGAGATTTAAGAAACATAAACCTGATGTGGTGTGTGGTCTTTTTTTGATCCAGATTCGAAGGAATCAGCCATATCAAGACACATTTTAAAGAATCAGGAGAATTTCAATACAGACTGGGTATATTCGGGATAATATGACATTGAGCATTGGTTTTGTAATTTGTGATGATGGTTTTGTGGTTATGTGGAAAAAAGTCCTTATAGTTAGAGATATATACTGAAGTATCTACAGATGAAATATGATGTCTGGGATTTGTTTTAAAATACTCTAGCAAGAGATGGTGAGGGGATTCATAAAAACAGATACGAAAGATTGATAAGAGGTTGATAATTGTTAAAGTTGGGTGAAACGTACATGGGGGTTCATTTTACTATTCTCTCTACTTTTGTGTGTTTAAAAAATTCACATAAAAGATGAAAAAGAAGGCATAAAGGTGAAATCTCTAACATCTCTTGCACTGTGATGGATTATCAGTATGAAGTCTGTGAAATTCATATGGAATATAAACCTGCAATAAAATAAAGTCTAGCCCTCTGTGTCCATGCAAAACAGCCCTGCTTCTTTTCCAAAAAAAAATTGATATGTGCAGTTATGAATTATGTTTATATCTTGTTTGCAGATAATTCTGGGCTGCCTCCTTCTACTGTTATCAACCAAAATGACACTTTCGCCAAAATCACTTTTAAGCCTAGTGTGGTCCAACAAGCCAGGATTGCTCAGAATGGCATTTTGGGAGATTTCATCATTAGATATGATGTCAACAGGGAACAGAGCATTGGGGACATCCAGGTAATGGGCTCATTGTTGCCATTTTGTGTTAGTTGCTTGATACTTTTAGTTAGAACGAGGATTCCAGTTCTTATCTAAGGGAGGGAGAACTTTCTGGTTCTTAGAAATTTGTTTTAACCTAAAATATGTCTCCAAGGGGACTAGGGTGTTCCCTTCCTATTTCCTGCTTCAGTAATCTGGAGAGCAAATGAAATCTGTAATGTAATTTTCCCTGCGGTGTTTTAGATGAAGTTAGAATTTTAGTTCATCTTCAATTTTAATTAAGAGAGCCTGGTCCATGGCTCATTTCCCTTTAGGTTTTATGGCTCCAGAGACAGGGTGGGAATATTAAGATGCATTAGCATGCATCCAGAATGTAGACAACTTTGACATCTCAACTTGTAAAAACCACATATTAGGAAGCAGGAATTCCAAGTGGCAAGGGCCATAGGGGGTGGATAATTAAAATTGAATTAGTCAACATAGGCGGTAAGTTTTAAAGGGATGATTTTATCTTTATAAAATCTGTTTCATGTGTTTCATTCATTGTAGAAGTTATATAGACTCTCCATTTTAGGTAGTTTTCCTGCCTATTCCAGGCACATTTTTACTTTCTCTTCCTCCACCAGGTTCTAGATGGCTATTTTGTGCACTACTTTGCCCCCAAAGACCTCCCTCCTTTGCCCAAGAACGTGGTATTTGTGCTCGACAGCAGTGCCTCCATGGTAGGAACCAAGCTCCGGCAGGTGAGTGAGGCCAACTGCCAATTTTATTCTTTCTCACTTTTGCCTGGAACCTTGATACACTCTGTGAATAAAGTTCAGTTGATGCCAAATGTCTGCTTTACCAGCCAGCTATTCCTGCCTACACAGGACCTTTCTGAACTGATGATCCAATTCAGCCATTGACATAAACTATCATTTAGGATGGTGTTTAAAAAAAAAAGAGAGAGAGAGAGAGCAGAGGGGCATGTATAGAGACACTTTGAAAAAAAGGGGGCTGGAAAACTAGATAATGTGAGACAGGAATACGCTGAGAGGGACACTCAACAGCACTATTGTTGATGGAATAATTCTGTGTGGTAATCATGTCCTTTCAGAGCAATGGAATAGAGTCGTTGGCAGCCCTGTTGGCCTACCCTTAGAACAAAGAACTTCCATCTCAATAATTCAGGAGTGAAATTCTTATAGCATTTAGGATAAATGTTAAAATTCTAGGGATAGGAGGGACATTAAGGGACATGTAGTCTATGCTGAAATATTAAACTATATTGAAAATATAAGTATTAAAAATTTTTTAAAAAGCCACTGGAAAGGGCTATTCCTTATCTTACTCTGGTATCATAAAATATCACAAATTTGCTTTTATAATATAGTTTCAACTCACATAACAGAAAACAAAAAAAGCTACTGGCTGCCAGGCCAAATTATAATTCTACATTCATCAAACACTTAGTTCTCTTAGTTTTTCTGTCTTAACTCATTATCTATTTTTATCAATTAATAATAAATATGTGGTTTAATAGTACCTCATACCTCAAAAGAACCCTCTACCCTACCTCCTTCCACCCCTATATCCCATTCCACATGTAGTTGAACCTGATCTTAGCTGATAAACTCTTGTAAATATTTTCTCTCAGTTACTACTTTGTAAGTTCTTTCCTTGGCTGTTTATATTTAAAAAATCATGTAGAATCTGTTGATTTTTCTCTTCATGGCATCTTATTTTTCTCCAACCCAAAATAGTAAAAAATACATTCTATGCAAAAATAGGGTTTAACTCTTTTCTTTCAGAAGATTGCCAGATATAATTTCTAACTGGTATAGGAGCAAGATAACTTCGCCCTGTCAGCCAGTTCCGTGTAGTTCTTCCACATCACATCCTTGTACAGAATTCAACCTGCTAACTTCTCCACTTTGATTGCTTTTCCTTCCTTTTGCATCTCTGACCTTCCATCTGGGATTACTTTTCTTTTGCCTGAAGAATACTCATCAGGGTCTTCTTAAATGTGGGTCTGCCAGTAAAGAATTCTCTTAGTTTTTGCTTGTCTGAAAATCATTTATTTCATTCTCATTCTTGATGGATATTTTTATTGGGAATGGAATTCTGCGTTGATAGTGATTTTCTTTCCATTGAAGATAGATCCCATTGTCTCCGGGCTTCCATTGTTACTGTTGATAAGTCAGTAATCATATTAACTGTTGTTCCTCTAAACGTAATCTTTTATTGTTGACTGTTTTTAAGATTTTCCTCTTTATCTTAAATTTTCTGTACTTATAATATGATGATTTCAGAGGTGGATTTATTTCCTTTTATTTTTTCTGCCTGAGGTTGCTAGGACTTCATGAATTTGTGGATTCATGGGAACATCCTCAGCCATTATTTTTGAAATCCCATTGGCTCACTTCTTCTGGGATTCCAGTGTTAGAAAAGTATCCTGTTTCCCTTGCTCTCTTCTATTTATTCCTACTTTTGCCTTTCCATACTTCATTCCAAACCTATCTTACAGTTCACAGATTCTCTTTTCAGGTATGTCCAGTCTGCTCTCAAACTCATCCATTGGGTTATTTCAGTTATTGCATTTTTTAATTCTAGAATTTCCATTTGGTTCTTCTCAAATTTGTTCTGTCACTTTTTAGAATGTTTAGTTATTTCACAAAGTTTTTAATAACATTTTTTATTTTCTCGAGCATCATAAACATAGTTATTTTAAAGTCCATATCTGATCATTCCAAACTTGAGCCCCTTGGGAGCTGTTTTTATTATTTTTCTTCTCTCCTTGTGTGACTGGTCATTTATGATTGCATGATGAACATTATATTCAAACATTTGTTTTTAGAAATAGTTGAAGGCTTAGGATGATGATCTTTTCTGCTAGAGAAAGTTAGGGATGTTTTTGTCAGGTACCTGGAGGATTATAATTTGGGATCATTTTTTTTAAAGATTTCTTTACTTATTTTAGAGAGTTCGTGCAAGTGGGGAGAGGGGGCAGAGCCCGCATGAGTGCAGAGCCTGATGCAGGGCTTGATCCAACAACCCTGAGATTATGACCTGAGCTGAAATCAAGAATTGGCCACTTAACCAACTGAGCCACCCAGGCGTCTCAATCTGGGATCATTTTAGTCCATTTTCAGGGCTTGGGATTTTTCTGGGCAGCCCAGATGGCTCAAAGCTGGATTGCAGTCCTTTCAAGACTGGTTTATTTCTGTATAGCACAAAATGTAGAGGTTTACCAGAGCACCCATCCCTGGTGGGCTCTGGACTTCAACTTTTGACCCCCTAAGCTACTAAAGTGATGCTCAGCTTCTCAGATACTTCTTTGGCCTTGACAAACATCCTTTAGATAAAAGTGATCCCAAATGCTGAGACTGCCTCTTTAAATTTTCATCTTTCCCAGCAGCTTGAGTGACTCATATCTTCAGCCGTCTGAGTCACATCAGGCTTTAACCTCAAACCCAATCTGTTCTAGTGCCCAGGATCTTCCACTTCCAGTGGGAGAACAATCAAGAATCTTCTTACTAAACTCCCAGAAAGGTAAATCCTGCCCCAAATTGTTCAGAGAAAACCAGTGAACTAAATCAGGATCTCTTAGACTCACCATTAATGATAAAATAAAATCAGGCACTTCTTAAAAATATAGCATGGAACATTTTCACCACGGGAGGCATCATGCTAAAGGTATTACATGAATTATTGGATAAAAGAATATTTAATCTTTGTAACAATTTGGCTGTCATCCCCATTTTAATGATGGGGAAACCGAGGCTTTACACTGGTGGATAACTCAGCTAGTCAGTGGCAGGGCTGGCTCCAAAGCCCGGTCTGACTCTGAGGCCCATGAATCAAACCACAATGGCGCAGCATCTTGGTGCAGGTTAGCGGTGTGATGGGACAGTGCTCTCTTGTACAATGGTAGAAGATGCCCGCAGATCCAAGGTGAGTGCAGTTTGACATTTCAAGAGCCAGTGAAGACAGATGCATTTCGGGAGGGATTTCCATGCACTGTGCAAGAGCAGTGTAACGGTAGACGTCACTCCAGTTGCTATTCTCCCCTCCTCCCTCATTCCTGAATATTAAAATTCCATTACTTGCTGGGCACTGAAAGTCTGGCATGCAGTCTGCTGGCTTCTAAGCGACAGCATGGCCTCTTTCCAGGAGAACCACCCTGGACCAGCCAAACACATGTCAGAAGCCTCAAGGCAGTTTCTAAAGCCCGTTGCTGCCTTGGAGTGTTTGGAAAACTGCTGATTGTTGTAGCAGCTCTCAGCTCCTCCAAGGCCACAGCACTGAGTGAAAAGCTTGGTTGACGGTGGAACCTTATACACAATGTCATGCCCACTGGTGAAGAGGAAGATGGCTCCAAGCACAGGGCTTTCGCGGTGTGTCAACAGGCTTGGCAACATCAGACATTTGTCACAAGTCCCCTCGGCTCCTGTGAAGAATCATTCACTGTCACACGGGGTGGTGGGGGGTGGTTCTTGGCTCCCCTCATCGTTGATGGGTCCGAACTACTTCACTTTGCTCATCACAGTGAAGGGCACAGAGTTGGTATTTAATAATTCGAACAACTGACTTATAAAGAATTGTAAGATTTTTTTAACCTTAAAATGTATTCTCCCTAAAGGGTACGTCAGTACCTGGGCACTTTCTGGTTCTGGTCCTAATCCCAGTGGGAATGAGAGCCTGGAAGCCAGGACTCAACCGGCTTAGGAACAGCGACAGAGCCTCCCGCAGGTTGCTGGTGCATGACTTCGCTTTGCTTTCTATCCCGCAAGCCTCTGTTGGCGAATCTGCTGCGAGAGAGGCCTCATGCTAGGTCAGGCAAGATTTCTGCCTCCCGATTTCAGCTTATAAAACCTCTCAGTGGGAGGAGGGGCTGAGAAGAGCCACAGAAGATGTGATCAGCGTAGCCCTTTCTTTCCTGATTACTTTCAGGTGTAAAGCCCTGGCACTAGCAAATACACGTCCTTGGGAACAGAAGGAGAATATATGTCTGTGAAATACGTTATTCCTTGACCAAGGTTTACATGTTCTTCTCTTCCCTTTCCCTAATCTATGTAACTAGATCTACTTTCGCTTTCGTATTAAGGAACTTGGTTGAGGGACTCTCTCTGGCAACCAAGCAGAGGCTAATGGATCGTTTACCAGATGCTTTTCATGCTACAACTTTCTACAGACTCATTCCCATCATCTGTGCCATTCTGGGCTAATCCTAGATTCCCAGGAGCTTTTGGAAGTTTGTCTTCCTTTCTCCATTGAATTTAGTCATCAGTTTTGGAGGGTAGAGAACAAGCATGATGTTTCTTATCTGTAATTGCCAGATTAAAGTGAGGGGAAACATGAACGTTGCTTGTGCTCATTCATTGGCTTACTTCATGCTCTAGGTCATCAGTTTCATCTTCATGTCCAAAATTCAGCTTCCAAGAGGCATTTGGGCATTTTATGTGCAATCCTATAGGCAAATAGCCTGTCTGTAAGCTGCATAGATTTGGGAAGCATCTTGTTTTTGGTCATTAGCGTACATATTCCCAGTGCCCAGCACTGGGCCTGACACTTAGTAGGTAATGATTTTTCCTGAAATACATACCAGCGCATAAACATTAAATGCGGCGCACACTTTTGAGTCAGAGTACGTACCATGGAGTGGCCAGTATGTACCAAGCACTTGAAACATTTTACATACATTTTTTCATTGAATCTTTCAGTAATCCAGTGAAATAGACATTGTTATCCCCTTCTTATAAACGAGAAGGTGAGGGGCAGGGAGGTGACATCGCTATGCTAAATACAGAACGCCTTAAGTAGGGAAGTTCAGCATCAAGCGCAGTCTCCCCCAGCTCTTCCCTATACCATTCTTCACTGTACCATTAGACATAGACCCTAACATCAGACCACCTCTCAAGAGGACAGGCTCTACCTGTCCTCAGGGCCAAGTGATGTGATGGGGGTGAGTGCACACAGATGTCAGTTGCCCTGAGAGGCTAAGAGGCTTCAACCAGCAGCTGGTGTCATGAATCAGCTGCTCTGATGCATAGAATTAACTATTAGAGATTTATTATTTAACTTTAAGCACACTGTGGGCATGGACAGGGATGCAGACATCTTTCCTTTCATGATTTGGGTTGGACAGGCTGAGTGCCGGCCTGGAGACAGCGGGGGTGGGGAGAGAAGGACAACGTTGGTGACTATGAGGCCCGTGTGGCCATGACCTTCATTCCAGCTGTCTTCTTCAAGAACGTGTGGATCTGCCACAGTTTGAAAGGGAAGATGTTGGAAAAACATTAGGTTGTCAAGAAAGTAGCTTTCATGTGATGGGGATCAAAGGAAGGGCAGCCTGAGCGTCAGTGAGCGGCCAGGAAGACTGCCAGACAAGGCCAGCGAGCCCAGAGGGCATCAGGCGAGTAGTGACCTGGTTAGAGGAGACAGCTACCTGAACAAGTGAAGGAGCTCAGGAAAGGAGGATGCAGGAAGGCCGAATGAGATCGTGTCTCGGAAATTTGGAGGGTCTCAGAGATAGGCACTATATGGCTCTTGAATGAATAAAAATGGATGGTGGAAGGTTTGGGTTCTCCTGCTTACCCTTTCAGGCTATAGGCCTTGTTGTAAACATCTGAAAGCATGGCTTCAGCTAATAATAAGAATGTCTAGCTTCCCCCGTCCGGTTTTCTAGAACAAGGGTCATCAAACTTTTTCAGTGGCGACAGATAGTGAATATCTTCAGCTTTGCAGACTACATGGTCTCTGTCCTGCTCAGGTGCGCTGCCTAGCACAGAGACAGACACAGGCAGCCACAGGCCATCTGCACAGAAGAAACAACGGGCAGCAGGCTGGATTTGGCCCGCAGGCCATCGTTTGCTGACCCCTGGTCCGCAGGGATGACTAATGGGCAGGGCTAGAGATAATTCCAGTTGGTACTATTTATTCTCGTCTACCGAGCTGCTCTTGTCCAAACATGGCCACCAGCAGATGCGTGGGTCAGAAATACATTGCAAAACAGAGATCTGGGGCTTCGGGCAGGGGACAGAAGGCAGTGGGGAAAATGTGTTTTTGACTCTGACTCAGAATATGAGGAAATAATTGATAGACAGAGGGCACAGTATTCTTTCCCCTAGGTCACAACTGAAAATTTGGATTTTTTATTTCAGAAAGATTCGCCCCTCCACAAAGATGATATCATTTTAAATAGGTTGGAGGTACCCATTTAAAAAACTTTTTGTTGAGGCAGTTAAGATTTACCCAAACGAGGCCACATTTAAAAAGTTCTGAGGCTCTCTGAATGAAGGCGCTGTGTAGCTCCCATACAAAGAAAAAGTGAACAAGCTAGAGCTCTGAGTTGTCCCCCACGATCCGTTCAGGGGGTAGTCCTCCTAGTCAGCATCTGATGGCACAGTCCTGGTGTCACCAAAAAGCCTAGCTTCTCCTTTCTGGCGTCCTAATTTTGTACTCAAGTCTCTCAGATCAGCAGACTTTCTCTGTAAAGGGCTGGGGAGGGCCCAAAAGGAAACTTGCTACAAGTAACAAGGAGATAAATTGCACAAGATAACACATGTGGGAGTCGTAACAGGGATCGCCCGCCCCCGGCTGGTGGAATGCCTCAGCACTGCCCCTGCCCCATAGTGCGGCAGCCCCCTTCCCTCCTGCAGGACTCCCGACTCGGCCTCCCAATCCCATCTTGGCTTTGGCTGCACACTCCAGATTCTCAAGGAATGAGACAAATATTGATTATATGCCATGGGAGAGGTATTGGCAGAGGGGATACAAAGATAAATATGACAGAACGTTTTCTCTTGAGGCACCCGGGGGAGAAGCGAAGTCATGCGACGGTTGTATGCAGAGCGCTCCCTGTGGTAGAGATGTGTGTATGGTCTGGTCATGGCACAGAGCGGGCGCGCCCATCAGTCCTTTGTAGGAGTGGAGAAGGGGATTGTGGACTTCTCAGAGCAAGGGTAGTGGAGTCTTTTTTTTTTTTTTTTTTTAAAACCTGTTTTTTTTTTTTTTTTAAGATTTTATTTATTTATCTGACAGAGAGAGAGACAGCGAGAGCAGGAACACAAGCAGGGAGAGTGGGAGAGGGAGAAGCAGGCTTCCTGCCGAGCAGGGAGCCCGATGTGGGACTCGATCCCAGGACCCTGGGATCATGACCTGAGCCGAAGGCAGACGCTTAACAACTGAGCCACCCAGGCGCCCCAAGGGTAGTGGAGTCTTAAAGGTCTTTTAGAAGTTAGTCAAGTTGGTGGGGTGGGAACGGATAGAGGAGCCAAACAGAGGGGGATGGATAGCATGTGCAAAGCATGGAAGCAAGAGAAAACGTGTGTACCAGAGAAGGCTACTTAAGTCACTCTAATTAAGGACCTCAGAAAAAAGAAAATGAAAACAGAGGGGGAGGCAAACCATTAAGACACTCCTAGCTGTAGAAACAAACTGAGGGTTGCTGTAGGTGGGGTGATGGGCATGAAGGAGGGCACGTGATGGAATGAGCACTGGGTGTTCTATGCAACTGATGAATCACTGACCTCTACCTCTGAAACTAATGATATACTATATGTTGATTAAATTGAATTTAAATTTAAAAAAAAATTTTTAAAAGGACCTTAGACTTTTGCTGGAGAAAAGAAATATGCAACAATCACATGTTCATCAAACCAACATGTCACATAGACAGTGGAAAGAATTTTAGGGACAATAAAGAGCTTGAAGTAGTCAACAAAAGATTAATGACAGAGGTGACATAGAAACTAGTCCTTAGGGCGCCTGGGTGGCTCAGTTGGTTAAGCGACTGCCTTCAGCTCAGGTCATGATCCTGGAGTCCCGGGATCGAGTCCTGCATCGGGCTCCCTGCTCAGCGGGGAGTCTGCTTCTCCGAGCTCTGACCCTCCCCCCTCTCATGCTCTCTCTCTCTATCTCATTCTCTCTCTCAAATAAATAAATAAAATCTTAAAAAAAAAAAAAAAAGAAACTAGTCCTTAAAGATGCAACACAGTTTTCTTTTTTTTTTTTAAGATTTTATTTATTTATTTGAGAGAGAGAGAGAGAGTGCATGAGTGGGGGGGAGGGGTAGAGGGAGAGGGAGCAGGAGACTCCCTGCTGAGCAGGGACTTGATCCCAGGACCCCAGGATCATGACCTGAGCCAAAGGCAGACGCTTAACCAACTGAGCCATCCGGGCGCCCCTAGGACACAGTTTTCTTGACAGGAAAGGAGGGAGTGAATTCTTGGCTGAGGAAAAACATGAAAAAAGTCATGAAGCAAGACTGAATATGCCATTGCGGAAAGTGGGGCTTAGAGCCTGAGACCCTTGCATAAAGCTGGTTCCTTTGAAGGACAGCCCTGTTGGTGGAACAGTGGGCAGAGGAAAACTCCTCTAGCTCTCCAGAATGAGTCCCCTTCTGCAAATAAGGATAAGTGTTACCAAACTCAGAAGAAAAAGTAACCAACCCCCAAGAATGAAATTCACCTGGTTTTAGAATCTCTTCCCTCCTGCAACCAGAATCTCACTTTCCAGTCTCACAGTGTTAAGAGTATGGGAAGATGGAAGAGACACAGGGATGTCATCGCTCTCCCTGCCTGGTGGGGGATGACTCCCCTTCCTGTAAATAATTTCTTGTGGATACCATGTAGGTGTGCTGATATGCCGTGTTTACTTGCTAACTGTTCCACTGTTTGATATCTAGCATGGCTTTTTCTCAGCCTCCCCAATCTTTCTGTTATGTTCTCAATGTTTGTCAAGGCACATCCCCGGAGATTTATAGCAAGGGCATAAGGTGGACCCACGCCAGGGAAATGGGAATCATGAGAACTCACATGTAGGAGAAAGTTGAATGAGTCAAAGGGCAGTCAAAGAGTCAGACGCCAAAAAAAAATCTGTAGAATGAAACAGGCAGGGCTCCAGAATCCAAACATGCAGTTGGGCAATATAAACTTAACAATTTAGACCAGGCACGGGGGGACTGAGGATTCAATCATGTCAATCAGTAAGTGTGTCAGAACATGGATGAAGGACACCAGTTACAAAGGAGACGTGTAAACGTAGGTGAGAATCTCTTGGTCAGCATCCTCTTATTTACTTCCTGTCAGAGCAGAAAGCCACACCTGCGGATGGCCACGGGGAGCCTACAGATAGAAGTGGTAGGGCTGCATCCTTGGCCAGGGTGAGAAATGTGGGATCAACACTGACAGTAAATCCTGAGGAGTATTAACCTGACCTATGAAGAGAAGTGAAAAAATAATCTGTTTTGAGTCTTGAGTTATTTACACATAAAGCATGAAAAATGGATGTGCTTAATCTCTAAAAAATCAAAGATGTTAATGTTATTGGCAGAGAGCCTTTTAGAAAAATGTACAACGACATTATTAGGCAAATGTTTCATACATTTGTCAAAAAAAAGTCCAAACATTAGGTAATGAATCTTTTTTTTTTTTAATTTTTTTATTGTTATGTTAATCCCCATACATTACATCATTAGTTTTAGATATAGTGTTCCATGATTCATTGTTTGTGCATAACACCCAGTGCTCCATGCAGAACGTGCCCTCCTCAATACCCATCACCAGGCTAACCCATCCTCCCACCCCCCTCCCCTCTAGAACCCTCAGTTTGTTTTTCAGAGTCCATCGTCTCTCATGGTTCTTCTCCCCCTCCGATTTCCCCCCCTTCATTCTTCCCCTCCTGCTACATTCTTCTTCTTCTTTTTTTCTTTCTTAACATATATTGCATTATTTGTTTCAGAGGTACAGATCTGAGATTCAACAGTC
>NW_022589736.1:9398522-9406318 GCF_004348235.1 Phoca vitulina | reverse complement strand
TTTATTTATTTGACAGAGAGAGAGATAGCGAGAGCAGGAACACAAGCAGGGGGAGTGGGAGAGGGAGAAGCAGGCTTCCCGCCGAGCAGGGAGCCCGATGTGGGACTCGATCCCAGGACCCTGGGATCATGACCTGAGCCGAAGGCAGACGCTTAACGACTGAGCCACCCAGGCGCCCCATATATACCACATCTTCTTTATCCATTCATCTGTTGATGGACATCTTGGCTCTTTCCACAGTTTGGCTATTGTGGACATTGCTGCTATAAACATCGGGGTGCACATAGCCTTTCGGGTCCCTACTTTTGTATCTTTGGAGTAAATACGCAGTAGTGCAATTCAAACATTAGGTAATGAATCTTAACATTAGCCAGAGCATTAACATGAGAGATCATTTGCTTCTCAAGTTAGATTAAGGTTATTCAAACACAAAGACTCGTGAAATGTGGTTATGTTTATATTGCAAAGGATATGCTAATATCTAAACCTATTCAGACCTTTTTTTTTTTTTTTTTTTTTGATTTAGCCAGAATTTAGTGTTTAACAAACATTTTCTTTTAGATCCAGTCCTGAAGTAATACCTATATTTAGGCTAAGAAGGTGTTTTTCTCTATGAAATAACCACCACTTTATATACATCAGCTCTGTTCTGATACCTAATTACTTACGCTTTTGCCAGATCTGTATAAAACTATAACCTCGCACACTACTGCACTGAAAGAGCATTTGAAATTAGAGTCCAAACAGTAAAGAAAATTACAGCGTAAAATCATACACTTTTAAATACAGGAATCGTACAATTTTGCTTAATTTAATATTCCCTTCTTACTAGTATGAGCATTAAAATGTAGAGACCAAAGAAATAGTGTTTTCTACATTTACTCCTGGGTGAAATTTCAAGTTACTATTTAGCATCTACTAAACTTTGAAAGCATTAGAAGATGTGATGACTTCTATTCCAAATTTTCCATTTATATAAAGCCAACTTCTAGGTTCTACTCTTTTTGTAAAGAACATATTGGCCACTAGAAAAAGAGTTTTAGCTTCTTCCAACAAGATTCCTCAAATCTGACTGAGACACTTTTTCTCGATACTTTGTTTCTTATATTATAGTTTGGAATTTTTATTTTTAATGTAAATTATATAATGAGGTTGGTTTTAGGGAATATTTGTGGCAGAGAGGTGACAAGAGGCATTGTGTGATCACTGATTTCCTTTGTGAGTGAACAGAACCTCCTGAGGGGTCCTTATATTGTAATCAGTGGAGTAACATTATTTTTCAATGTTTTGGTTTCTTCTCTGAAACCAGTCTGTGGCTAGGTTTTTTTTTGGTTGTTGTTGTTGTTTTAAGTGTAACAATGATATAGACTTGAATATGTTATGGAGAAACAGTTTTTCTTACTCAATTTGCCTTGCTCCTAAAGTTGGGATTAAAAACAAAAAAATCTGATAATTTCATGGGTCAGTCACAGTAAGATTTCAGAAAACTTTCCTTCGAATCATTGAAAGACTTGTAGTGTATAAATATAATGTTTTCTTGCCTCTTACGGATTTTTGGTGATCTTGAAATACCATGGCCTTAAAATAGTCCCCCTGCAGCATAACTGATACCCGTGGACTGCAACTGCTGCTGGCACCTCATGGTTACTGTGATCTTGACCATGATCCTGACTCCAGGGAGACTTGGGACAGCACCATGAGTGGAAGCCTGTGGAGTGTGCAGACAGATGCTGGGATGGCCGATGCATCGAGTCTCCTGCTCCAGGCTTATGCACCTTAAGGTTGCTGTGAGGATCTGATGTTGCCAACTTTCATGGAGTCACAGACTCTTTTTTTTTTTTTTTTTAAGAGGGGGGCAGAAGGAGAGGGATAGAATCCCAAACAGAATCCCTGCTGATCATGGAGCCTGTCTCGGGGCTTGATCCCATGGCCCTGAGATTATGACCTGAGCTGAAACCAAGAGTCGGATGCTTAACCCACTGAGCCACACAGGCGCCCCTGAGTCAGACTTTTTTAATTGTGTCTGTCCCTTTGCATAGAAGGACTACAAGGACATACTGCCACCCAGGTAGTGAGGGCTTCCCCCTGCGGGCTAACAGGAGGACTGTATAAATATGCTTCCCCCTTCTCCCCATTACCCATACCCACCTAGGGAAGGGAGAAGGCTGACCCATAGCCAGACGTAGTCCATTTCCTGGTGTTCTCTCTCCGAAATTTAGGGCTGTTTTCATGGTGTGTATCTGTTGATCACAATTCTCGTTTGTGGCCCAAGGAGACGTGAGAAGGACTTAGGTTTCTTTGTGGGATTTTTTAAAGCTGTTTATCATAGGCGTCTTTTCTCTTGGGTTCATTCAAAGGACCATGTGGAAAAATGAAAGGGAAAATGTGCACTTCTTGGTAAACATTTTAAAATGAGGCAAGTGATAGCAGTGCTTAGGAGAACAGCATGACCATTCTGCTGAGAACATAGAATGGCTAATATCTACTACCCTTGAACTTGGATTTCATCTATGATGTCATGGCTCCCCTTGTAAGATGCCCAAGAACCCAGACTTTGTGGTACAAAAGGCCTTTTGTGTCAGAGTTATTTCCTGTCGAGTGTGATTTGGTGCAGACACAGAAATATTTGAGAAAAGCTGCGTCATCGGGAACCCTGATGGAAGTGGTCCCAAGGGTGGGCAGGCAGCTGGGTTTGTCACGGGCTCCGTTGACATTTCACTCGGAGGGTCTTATTGTACAGTGCCTCCCTGCTTGTGAAATGTTGAATGGTCATTCACGACCAGTGGAATGCTCACCCCCTTGCGGGGCTGTGCCAAGAGCCTGCAGCTGCGAGGGTTCTGTTTTGTAGGGAAGGGGGAGAGGAAGTGTCCATCCCTTGCCCTAGTTTACTGCAGGGACCCCAAGTGCACGGGCCAGAGCTGCCTCCTGGACACTCCCCTCCCTGGTCGTGGTGCTGCCGAGGGGTGGCATGCATTAATCCCAGGGACCCAGCTCTGCCCTTTCAATGGACACCATCAGAAGACACCATACACGTCTCGTTCCTGAAGCTCCACAACAGGGGACCGTAGCCAACCACACTGAATGAATGGAGATTCTAAAACAGAGAGTTTATTTGTAGTTATTTATATCTACCTTGTTCCTGAAGGTACTTCAATTTAAGGACAGAGATGAAAAGACTTACTTAAGAATAACCCCAAGGCAGAGCTGAAATTAACTTCTAAGGCATTGTTTTCAAAGGAAATGCTTCCTTCTTCTCACCTAAGGAAAGTAGACATGAAATTGTTTTAAGCAGAGAACGGTCCCCATTCTTCGCTGTTCTTGATAGCTAGGACTAAAAGGCATCTTTAATGATCTGGCAGGCCAAGGTGCTTCCTCATGACCTGGATAGTAAGAAATATGTCCTTTTATGTTATTAATTGTATTTGTGTACCTTCCATCTTTCTTCAGGCCAGACACCATCTGGAATGTTCTGGTCTGTACGCGGACCGGTGTCTGCCCTGTCTGATCAGCAGGGAGCGTGTGGGAGCCCGTGTCTGTGGAGGGGCGCCTCCAGGAACTGCCCCCCCCCCCCCCCCACAGAGGAGATGCATGGCTCTGAGGCTGGCCGATCTCTAAGAATTCTCTCCTCCTCCTCAGCCAAGTCCCCCTGTGCTCCTTACTTTTCTCTCCCTCTGCACAGGGGATGGTCTTCCTGCCTCTTCCCGATCGCCCTCTCTCCCCAAGACTCATTGATTCCTCCCCAACAGGCTGACCACCTGGTAGTTGCATACGGTACCCCAAACCTCTCTTCCCAAGAAAGCCCCGTCATCGTCCCCGACAATAAACATGAATGGTGGTGACACGCTGGAAGTACTCTGATGACCGCAAAGACTGAGGGTAGCTTGTCAATGCCAGACATCCAGCCGCCCTCACTAATCACACACAACCACCAATTGTATTCATCTCCACAGAAACTCTGTACAAAGTACATAATCATACATTGTATGTGCCTATTTTAAAAGGTCTCCAAGGAGGACATTTGCACAGTCTCCGGTGGTCACCTAGTAACAATTTCAGGGCATCCTCACTCCAGGTGGCGTGTCTTGGGGTTTACCTGTCTCTAGCGGGCAGGCTTCTTCCTAGTGTGCAAGGGCAGCAAGTGGGGCTTTGGGGGCGGGGAAGAAGGCCAAGGAACATGGCTTGCTGGGACATCCAGGGTCTTTCCCTTTAGGTCACATTCATTGGAAGAGGGCCCTGGGGGAGAGGTGGTAACTATCGTTGTCCATCCGCATGCACTGGAAGAGTCGACTGGTCTTCTCCGTTGTCATCCTCCAGGCCCTTAAGGGTTTAGACCAGCCCCTCTCCTGTGACACCTCTTTGCCTCCAGGGTAGTTCAGGCCTTCAGACTGCACATTCTCTGCCTTTCCGGGCTTCCTCTGATCTTTCTGGAATGTGCTTACCCTGTTCTCTGGATTGTACTCTTGGGAAGTCTGGCGAGGTTGGTGTTCATCTTCAGCATGTAAACACAGTTCGCAGAAACATCAGCTGAAGTCCACTCGCATTTACTCTCCTATCTGGACCTTCTGCTTGCCTTGTAAGCCTTCCAAGAATGCGGAGCGCCCAGGGCTGTCAGCCCATCTAAGGGGAGAGCAGGAGCCCACAGAGCACTCAAGGATGGTGCTGGCTGCAGGCAGCGGTAGCCGCTTCTCCCCAGGCCCCTGGGGGGGGGGAGGGGGGAGGCCATCCAGAAGGTCCCGATGCAACTGGAAACGGAGCCGTGTGAGCCCACTGGCCTGCCTGCCCTCGGTGCATGTGAGGATACGCTGCAGCTGTGGCCTTACAAGGTCCTAAGAAACCTGTAGTTGCCGAGTGGAGGGGAGGAGGGTGGAGAGGCTAGAACTCTTCCTAAAGCAGAGCATCCATCACAACGGGAGGAAAATAGCCGCCGAGAAGCCAGGCGGGCCCCTCTCGAGGTCATTGGCGCACGTTATAAGGATCCCTAAGGATGTCAGCAGCTGAACAAAGCCCCGCCTCCCAACAAGCTGCCCCTCGTCCAAGCCCGAAGCCAGCCGGTGGTGCCTGGCCAGCTCCGAGCTCCCGCGGAGAGCAGCGCGAGCATTTCCCAGTGCCTGCCTTGGGCCTGGGCTCCCAGTGGGGCCGTCTCAGGGACGGCTGTCAGCTGTGGTCCTGTCCCCTCACAGCTGCAGGCCTTCAGGCCTCCCAGAGGTCTAGGCTGCGGGGCCGGGATGAGGCTGGGCCCGGCCGATGCTCACGCCGGGCTTGTGTGGGCTCCGAGTGGAAGGAAGGGCGAGGAGTCGGAGTCCTGCCAGCTTTCTGGCTAACACCGGGTCAACGCTTAGGGCACTCCCCCCACATCTGTTTAATGTAGTTATCTGATGGATTTTTACTCCAACATGATCTAGCAGTCAGTTCTGATTCCTACGCATCGTCCTTCTCAGGATTATCTTTCCGAGGTTCTCAAGGGTGGGGGCTGGTGTCTCTGACTTCCTTTGTATTCGGGAAGTATTTGGCATTCCACACACCTCTCTCTCCCTCTCCTTCCCTCCCTCCCTCTCTCTCTCTCTCATTTACTCATTCAACTCACTTGTCTTCGCTGCCTTCCACAATGCCCTTCCTAGTCTTCCAAGCTATCCGGTTCCTTTTACCCTCCTATTCCTGCTTCCCTGTGAAGTCTTCTCATACCGCTGCAGCAGCCCCCGCCCCGTGTTCTCATTCTCTTTTAAATTCTTGGGGTGTTTATTATTTATACCTCTAGTCTTACAATTCGTAAAATGTGTATGCATTCATTCGTTCACTGAACCGTCTACGCCCCCCGTGTGTCGGGCACTCTCCTGCGCACAGGGCGATATGAAGATGACTGGAAGCTGCTGGCCAAGAACTTGCAGTACGGTCAGGGACAAAGATAAAAGGCAAATAATCACGACTGGGTCATTATGCACTTTATAACACGAGCATTTTGAGGGCAGTGCTAGCCTAGAGGAGAGAGGATCAGCTCTTTTTGGAGGAGTTAGGAAACGTTTCAGATGGAGGCCATAGCACATCAGCTGGGTTTTGAAGAGTGAGTAGGAGCTTGTCAGGTGACAAATGGGCGTCAGGCAGAGGAAAAGAACCTTCCATCACCGCTGTGACGGTACGGAGGCCTGAGAGAGCAAGACTTGCAGAGCCTGTGACACTTCAGATGTTAAAGCCCCCATTCGTGATTGTAACATGTTCACGCCAGTGTTTTTCCAGCTAGGTGACAGAGCTCCTTGGACATTTATCCAAGTCCCTTTACATCTCAGGCACTTAATATTAACCCCAGCATTGCTCCCCGCGTGCAGTTTCCAAGCCAGGAGACGTGAGGATGAGGGTGATCAGCTGTGACCCGTTTTGCTTCTGTGTTGGTTTAGACCAAGGATGCCCTGTTCAGGATTCTCCACGACCTCCGACCCCAGGATCATTTCAATATCATTGGATTTTCCAACCGCATCAAAGTGTGGAAGGACCATTTGGTGTCGGTGACTCCGGACAATGTGAGAGACGGCAAAGTCTATATTCACCACATGTCGCCCACTGGAGGTAAATACGAGACCTTGTTTTCTTGTTGCCTTTGACGTGATAATAAGCGAGTAGCTAATTTTCTGCCAGGAGACGAGGATTTGAAAGTTGAAGCCGATCACAGGAAAGGAGATAAAGGTGAGAGCTTTCCCAGAAGCTTATGTTTCTCTGAACACCAAGTCTGGAAATTCTCGTCTTCCAGGCCCCGAACTGATGGTCAAGTAAGTTAGGGGGGAAAATACTTGATAGGTTTTGGAGCCTTTCGTGGTTTATCTCATGGATCCGAACAATGAAGCTGTTTTTGGAAATTGCTCTTGGGTGAGGAATCAAAGCCAGAGATGGTTCGGTGTTTTGTGTGTTTGAATGTTTGCACCTTGGGGGGCAGCAGGTGGGATGGCGCTGCTGAACCATCAGCCTCTCGGCAGGGCTGCGCCAGCACGTAGAGCATGCATCCCCGGTGGCCAGGGAGATGCTGTGCTTGGAGAAGTGTGATGGGCTCTGAGTCTTTGCACACTTGGCTTGGGTATGGTCCCCGGGGGAGAGTGCGGAGGATGGAAAAGGTCCCCCAGGGTTCTAGGGAGAGGAGAGAATCAGAACAGAATGTTACCTAGCCGTGCTGGAGGCAGGTTCCTTCAGCGCAGGACATGGGGCTTACTCTCGCTACTCTCTGTTTCCAGTACAGTGGACCCATGACAGGTGCGCAGTGCGGGAGCGTGTATGGAAGCTCATCTAGACTCCCTCTGCCCCTTCTACAAGGGCCTTTACAGAGATGCTGTCTTCTGGGGCTATTGTCTCGGTTAATTCTAATTTGGTTATTGGGGAACATATAAAACATCCAGTTCAGTTTTCTTCTGGCATTTTTCGTCTTTCGTCCATGTATTATTTTCTTTTCAAGATGAAGCTCTGATTTCCCAAATGAACTTCATTTAGAACTTGATCTTGCTTGGATGGAACTCTGACATGGGATTTCCTACGGGTCTCCACAACAGTGTGGTCTAGGGACTGATTTACTGGTTAATGAGAGAGATAAAAGATTGGATATAATAATATGGGAGAAAGTTGACAAGATCGTCAAGTCCTTGAGGGAGGAAACTCTTCTTCATCTTTGTATGACCCCTGGTTCTCAGCACAGGTCCTGATGTGTAGAGCTCGTGCTCAACGAGTATTTGTTCAATTAAACGTATTTCAGTGGCATTACTCATTACTAGAACAGTGTGTGTGTGTGTGTGTGTGTGTGTGTGTGTGTGTGTGTGTGTGTG
>NW_022589736.1:9264830-9398512 GCF_004348235.1 Phoca vitulina | reverse complement strand
GTGTGTGTGTGTGTGTGTGTGTGTGTGTGTGTGTGTGTGTGTGTGTGTGTGTTGGCAGAGGGTGTGGGGATAGAGCTTTAGGAAACAGCTGATGTGTATTATGTTCTTTTGGAATCTACACCTTAGAAACCTAATTAGTTTCCTTTACTTTTCTCTCAGCATTTCATCACCCCAAGCTCTGCAGTGAACAGAAGGTCAGTCTGTTCCTCTCAGAGAAGGGGAATGGTAGGGTTGGGAGCATAGGTTCTGAAGCCAGACTGTCTGGATCTGAAGCCAGCCCCACCATCTACGAGCCATTGACTGTGTCTGTACCCGAGTTTACTCATCTCACACGTGGACGATAACGTTGTTGTGATGAGGATGAAACCAGTTAAAATATCTGAAGTGCTTAGAACAGTGGCCGCCACATGGGAAGTCCTCTTTCAGAGTCAGACATAGCCATTTTCACCCACGTAGTCCCTCTTGCTGGTGCACTTGGGTCCTCTGTTGACCTGGGGGGGCTCTCGGCAGGATGGCTGGGGCAGCTCTGTGGGGGTCTCCCTGTGGAGCGCGCCCCCCCTGTTCTTAAGAGCATGGGACATGCCCTGGCCTCGCACAGGCTTGATTCCATGCCCTGCTGTGCCTTGGTGCCTGGTACTAGGAAAGCTAAGTCTGTCCCTTCGCCTGGGCTCCCCTTGGCCTTAAAGTGGAATAAAAAATTTGGCACCATTGCCAACTTCTCGATTAAAGGGAAAATAAACATCTGCCTTTTTGTCCAGGCTCATACATCCAGAGGTCAGCTGAAACTAGGCTGGGCATTCAGAAAGGCAAATTAATGAGCCCAAAGAAATGGTAAATACTGTTTCAGCTGTAACTTTCCCTTATGTTCAGACTCTGTGCATCTCCGAATTATCAGTGTGTTTGCACAGACCTAGACATGTATTTTTTTTTTTTTTTTTAGCCAAAATTCTGGAGAATGTGAAACAATGGGGAGAAATCACCTGGTTCGCTCAAACATGGTACATTTTGCGGGTAGATAAAAATCACTCCGGACTGGGTGATGGATTGTGGTGATGGGTATACAACTTTATAAATTTACTAAAAGTAATTAAGTGTGTACCTAAAGTGAGTGCCCTTTCTTTCCCTCTGGGACTCGCCCTCCCTCCAGATTCCTGTACCTAACCCCCTCCTGCCCTTTGCACAGCTAGTCCCAGGAAAGGAGTAGGAGCAATTGATGCTAAGGTACTGAAGATTTCTAAGCCAGGGTGCCGTCAGATGCATTCAGGAGAAGGGCCATACAGTGGGATAATTCCGGGCCTTTCCCATTCATTTAGCAAACCCTTCCCAAGTGTCTAGATAGGCTGGCATCACCCCGTAGGTCCAGGTGACTTCTTTCCCCATGCACGTCCTCCTGCTACCGCTCGAACGGTGGTGGGTAAAGCACCACCCTGACCGTGCGCCCAGGTGAAGGAGGCGGGCACACAGGCTTGAGCTGGGGTGCGTTTTGGTGTTCCCCAGGCACAGACATCAACGGGGCCCTGCAGAGGGGCATCAAGCTGCTCAACGACTATGTGGCCCACAACGACATCGAAGACCACAGCGTGTCCCTCATCATCTTCCTGACCGATGGGAAGCCCACCGTTGGGGAGACCCACACCCTCAAGATTCTCAACAACACCAAGGAGGCTGCCCGAGGCCAAATCTGCATCTTCACCATCGGCATCGGGAACGACGTGGACTTCATGTTGCTGGAGAAACTGTCGCTGGAGAACTGTGGCCTCACACGGCGAGTTCTTGAGGAGGACGACGCGGGCTCGCAGCTCATTGGGTCCGTACATCTGTCCTCTCGAGACAGGGAGACTGGGGCTCTCAGAAGGGGGTGGAGGGTGGTGGGGTCATAACTCAGTACACTGGGAGACGTCCTAAGGGGTGTTTAACCCAGGTCGATCTGGGTTCAGATGCTGGGCCTTGCTTTGTGACTTTAGGCAAAACTGAAGCCAGTGTTACTCACTTTCCTCATCTGTAAAATGAGGATTATGGTCGGTCGACAACTGAATGACAAAACCAGTGTCAAGTATTGTCAGGATGGCTGTTACATGTTAGGTGTTCAGTTAGCTTGTCGTCTTCTCGACACTTCTAGCATAGTTGCCAGTACACTGTCTAGTGTGTTTGCGTTAATTCAGCTGGGGCGTACGTAGGAGACGTAGTGCTGTCTCCATTTTGTGTCCTGGTTAAAACCGGCCACTGATCCTCTTACTGTTTTGAGGTGGAGAAGAAACTAGCTCTTAGGTTTTCTAACTCCGTTTGGAGCCTTCCCACAGCTGTCATGTTGCCAAACACAGAGTATGACTTCGCTGTTGATTCGAGGAAGTGCTGACTCTCCGTTCGACATGATGTGCTTGGTTCTTCTTTACAGCATGTATAGTAGATTCTTCAAAGGAAAAGTGAGGTTTGGGTAGATTCGCAGCTGTTTAATAGCCATATTCAAGGAATATGCATTCTAATTGGAGGTCTCTAAAGGTGGCTCCTTGGTATGAGGATAGCCACCGTTCTCCCAGCCCCCAGGATTTCGGTCAAAGATTTAAATAAAAAGACAGATTTGCTTCCCACATTTTCAAAATTATTCAAAACTATATTCAAAGAGGCAGAATCTAGTGCACTGTATATTAAGATTTAATAACGCTCTCAAAAACAAAAGCAATGACATTGAAACAAACCAACCACTGTCATATTACCAAAACCATCATCCATACCCAACATTTATCGAGAACTTATGATGCGCCAGGCTTTCCTGCATCTGTTGTCTCTGGCGAGCTTCACAGAAAGCCTAGGAGCAGGTGTAGTAGGATCCAAGCAAAGCTGCCATGCAGATGACCCTCTCCCGTAATGTCTGGACACACTAGATTCTGCTCCATGAAGTCGCTCAGAGACTCCCGTTCCTGCCCTTTGGTTGCTCTGCACCCCTCAGGTGTCATCTTTAGCTGCAAGGTTGAAATTAGGTCACTATCACATCTATATTCTGGCCCCAAAAAGGGGGAAAGAAAAGAAAACCAGAGTAAGAAGCCATTTTATTTCAAGCAAGCATTGCAGAGGTTGTGCTTATCATTTCAACTCATATTCTGTTGGTGAGAACATGGCCATATTCAGAGCAGAGGCTAAGAAATGTGGTTGATACCCGGATGGGTAGAACTCAGTTAGGAAAGAAGGGGAGACTGAGCTTGAGGGGACAGCTGGTAATCTACCAGAGCAGTTACTTCAACATTCCAACTTTACAGAGGAAGAAACCCAAGTTCAGAGAGGCTACCTCACATGTCCCAAGACACACAGCCAGGAAGTGGCTGAGCTGGCTTCCGCAGCCGTGCTGTCTAGCTCTTTGGAAGGGGGATTTTGATTGTCCCCCTACTCAGCAAAAAGCAACCTTGTAACAACCAGGAGAAAAGCTAAAGCAAGGAAATGAGGCATTACCCACAAGCTTAATATCAGAGTCAAGATGAGATTTCTCAAGGATAACGGGCTACTTAAAGTGCACCTGGAATATGTGTTTCGTTCTAAGAACGTTTTAAGAGGCTCTTTGAGAAACGGAGGTGTGTACAAAGGAAAGTTACCGAGAGGCCAGTCAGTTCGGGCTGTTTGAATTAGTATCATCGACTCTCCGTCTCTGTGCTTCCACCGCAGGTTCTACGATGAGATCAGGACCCCGCTGCTCTCGGACATCCGCGTCGATTATCCGCCGGCCTCGGTGGAGCACGCCACCAGGACCGTGTTCCCCAACTACTTCAACGGCTCGGAGATCGTCACCGCGGGGAAGCTGGCCGACAGCCAGGCGGGGCGGCTGCACGTGGAGGTCACGGCCAGCAACGGCCAGAGGTTCGTCCTCTTGAAGACCGACGTGCCCCTGGAGCCCCAGCAGGCGGGCAGGGGCGGGGGCGCCGAGGGCCGCAACCACGTGGAGCGGCTCTGG
Source organism: Phoca vitulina (assembly GCF_004348235.1). Taxonomy (NCBI): domain Eukaryota; kingdom Metazoa; phylum Chordata; class Mammalia; order Carnivora; family Phocidae; genus Phoca; species Phoca vitulina. The sequence goes on along the minus strand of NW_022589736.1, from coordinate 9,394,572 downwards.
AGCTACCTGACCCTGAAGGAGCTGCTGAGCTCCTGGCGCCACAGCGGCGACGAGCGGGAGAAGCAGCGCCTGGGGCAGAGCGCGCGGACTCTGGCCGTGGCCCGCGGCTTCCTCACGCCGCTCACCGCGCTGCACCTGAGGCGGCGGGCGCTGCAGACGCCCCAGCTGGAGGACGCGCGCGGCGCGGCGGCCGCCCTGGGCCCCGAGCCGGTGCTGCAGCGCCTGCGGGGCGCCGGCGGGCGGCCAGGTGAGCAGGCGGGGCCCGCTGTCCCGCGCGCCTTACCGCGCCACGTGCGTCGCGCCGGCCTCAGAGGGGGTGTTGCACCGTCGGCGGCGGGTGCTTGCAAAGGGGGGATCTCTGTAGAGAAATTAGGAAACGGGGCATTTGTCCCAGAGATGTTGTCCGGTAAAGTCAGTCTACCGGCAAATCGGCGGCGTCGGGCGCGTGCCCCGTGCGCCGCGGGGTCGGAGGCACCAGGATGAGCAGAGACCAGTGTTTTCGTGTCCCCTCTGCCTCTGTGAGTCCCTCGGAGCTATGCCGCTTACCTGCGGGGGCGCAGCGTCCCAAAGCCTGGCATCTAGCGATGAGCCCCCCGCCCCCAAGGGGGGACCCTAGCTCCTGCCCACACACACCTGCTTTGGGCAACGAGAACACCTTCCTCTCGGGTGCTTGATTTGCGTTGTCCTGACGAGGTATGTGAAGGATCAAGTTGTGGATTCTCGAGAGAAGTCATCCTTTACATGCTTCTCACTCAGAGTCTAAACAGAAACGGTCACGTCCGGTCTCCTGTCATTTTGTTGGGGGAAATCAGTAGCCACAAGCAGAGGAAAGGTAGTTCTGCTGAAGCAGGGCATGATAATCTCAGCAATCACGGCTTGTGGGAAACAGCATGTTTTTTATGTTTTAACATTTTTATTGAATTGCTGCCAAGTTCACATCTCCTAAAGAGAGGGAACGGACAGGAACCCAGGGCGTACAAATGCTGTCTCGTGTATTCCTCACACTCTAAACTCTGAGAAGCACCTGGGTGTGGTAGAGCGTAAGGGTAGGACCCAGGCACAGCTGGGTCCTGTTTCTGCTGTGTGGCTCGCCGCAGGTGTCTGAACCTCTCTGGGCTTCTGTTCCCTGGTCTGTAAAACGTAGATACTAATGATTTCTCTGAAGGGCCGTTACAAGGATTAGATGTGTTAAAATCTTTGGTACAAAGCCAGTGTTCTGCAAATGTTAGATCCCTCTGCCTTGAGGGGTGTAGCACCAGACATTTATTAAAAGGTTCAGATTATAACTATATATGGATTATAACTGTCTTTTTTTTTTTTTTTACATTTTTGTAGTTTTTAAATTGTAAAAAATAACATAAAATTTACCATCTTAATCACTTTTAAGTGTACAGCTCGGTAGTATGAAGTATATTCACAGGTCTCCCAGAACTTTTTTCATCTTGCATACCTGAAACTCCATACCCATTAAACAACTCTACCCCCCCCCAACTCCATAACTATACATTACGTATGATAGAACGTTTTCCCTTCTTGTACAGGCAGAAGTCTTAGACAGGAAGAATATGTTCTAATTTATAAAAGAATAAAATAAGTCTTCACACGATACGTGTGTGCTGTGAGGCCAAGCTCCTTCTTTACAACAGGTGATGTTTTTAAATGACCACAACTGCATTTGAAAGCTTTATGTTTACTCATCCCAAACCTCTTGTTGGTGCCTCTCACCTCATCCTCCTTAATGTATAACAATGGGGGTTCTCTTCTTTCTAGGACCTGCTCTCAAGAAACCATACAGCCCAAGAATTAAAGTCTCCAAAACCTCAGGTAAAGAAAAGAACATGGTTCTGTGTCACTTGAGGGGTGAGATGTTTCCAGGCGGAGGGCCCGGAGTTCCCTGACGCCCACGAAAATACCAGCTCCTAGAACTTGGCACGAGGACCCACGGTCGTTCAGCAACGGCGGGAGGCAGTTCTGAGAACCAGGGCGGTCGGTAAACCCTAAACACCGCGGCTGCCGCCCCGAGGAGGCTGGCAAGCCTGACAGCAGGACAGACGGACAGCAGAGGCCCATTTGCATCATGACTGAGTTTAAATGTTACTTGTTTCAGAGACGTGACATATACGTGCTTCCAGCTCCCAGTGGTACGAATATCTGTGATGGGCAGAGTTTATTATTATTATTATTATTATTATTATTATTATTATTATTTTAGTCTTTGGCTTTAGAAGGGAAAGACAAAAATACCATAGAGTTTCCTTTGGCCAGCTTCCTGGGATTATAATAAGCCTCCAGATGGAACAGCAACACGAAGGCAGGGTTTTAGTCTTGGAATGTACACGTCTTCCTTTGTAAATCTGTGAATTGCTGTGCTGCTGACGCACTCAACATGCCAGGAAAGTTCTAGAGATTAGCCAAGGAGAGGATGCACTCGGTCTCTGATGGGGAAGGTACAACTCTTCTGAGCACACACGTGCTTTGTGGAATGCGAGGAAACTTTCCTCTCGGGTGCTGCGTGGAGTAATGGCTTTCAGACATCTCTCCTCCTTTTTCAAACCGCAACTGCTTTCCTGGTAACAGGATTTGGATGATTCGAGTAGAAATGAAGTGGTGTGAGTACAAGAAGCTCTCAAAGAACCGTCACGTAGTTACATTCATACCTAAAGAGTGCCAAATATATGGACCAGGACTTTTGTCTCCTATGGGTGCCTTTTCTTTTTTTTCCTCATCTACAAAAGACCAGTACCTTGTATTTCTTTATATATCATAGGGTGCTAGACGCACGTCACAGTGAGACCAGCCAGGTTCTTTCCTGGGCCTTTCTGGGTCATGCTAGGGACAGAAAGCGTTTTTTGTTTTTGTTTTTGTTTTGTTTTTTTAAATAGTTAACCGAGAACATTAATTTGCTGCGACTTGAGAAGACTGACCGTATCCACGTGTGTGTACATGCGTGTGCACATAACATAGAGAGGCATTCAGAAACACGTTGTGTTTGGCATAAAAATTAGAAAGAAACTAACTCTCCAGTCTTGTGAGGGGAGAGAATTGATGTAGACGGTTGGGAATTATTTTGTCTGTACAATAAGAGGCAAGGCTGTTCATGTTGACCAGAGGCGAAAATGCGCAAGCAACAGGGGCCGGCCACACGCTGGGGTCTTCTCTGTGGACAGAACTTTGAGAGCATTTAAGTCCGCGTGCCCCTGAGGAGGGACTTCCACGGCCACCGCTGACCATCCTTCCTAACCCCCAGTGACTCTGAACCCCTCGTGGTTACCACATTCAGTTGGGCTTGCTCATGGCCACTGTCACGCAGGGACTGTGGGCGTCCGGCGCCGTGTCTCTGGGGCCGTGGCGCTCCAGTCCCAGGAGAGGGAGGGTTCGCATCCACGTCTCTTCCCTTGGGTGGTCGGAGGAGACAGGAAATGATTTTCTGTTGCTGAATTGTGGTGGAAGGAGCATCATGTCTGGATGGAGGGGACCTGAGTTCACAGACGCACCTCACACACTGACGCATAACACTGATGTGTCCGTTCACCCCCAGGCACCTTCCTCGCTTCAAAGTCGAGGATCAGTGACAGGCTAAACAAATAATGCCTGAGCCAGGAGAGTATACGCATGGGAGACACCCAGTAAATGTCTTGTCTCTCTTGCTCTCTCCTGTTTTTCCTGGTCTGGCAGTGGATGGAGATCCCCATTTTGTCGTGGATTTCCCCCTGAGGAAGCTCACCGTCTGCTTCAACATCGATGGGCAGCCGGGGGACATCCTAAGGCTCGTCTCCGATCACGCAGACTCTGGTAGGTTCTGTGACCTCTGGGCAAGGGTAAGGTAGGTAGGACCACCCCCTCTGTTCTTGAGACAGACGTCCACGTAGATAAGGAGGCACATCACAGACATTCACTGAGGGTTGTTGGTGCTTCTTTATTTTATTTTATTTTTTTTTAAAGATTTTATTTATTTATTTGGGAGAGAGAGAATGAGAGACAGAGAGCATGAGAGGGAGGAGGGTCAGAGGGAGAAGCAGACTCCCTGCCAAGCAGGGAGCCCGATGCGGGACTCGATCCTGGGACTCCAGGATCATGACCTGAGCCGAAGGCAGTCGCTTAACCAACTGAGCCACCCAGGCGCCCGTTGGTGCTTCTTTAAAGGAGGTCAACTGTGTGTGGGGCTTGGAGTCAAGAAGACAAACGTTGGAAGCCTGCTCCGACTTTAGCCCTGGGCACACGTCTCCCTTGTAACCTGGAGACAGTGGTCCTTGCTCTGCCAGGCTCATCAGACCATTGCAAAGACCAGATTCAGTAATGGATATGAAGTGGTTTTGTAAATGCACAGGTGCTATAGAGATTGAGGATCTATTATTGTTTTCATGTCTCTCCATTCCCAAACCGTAATGGTGGGAAGGCCGGAGTCCTAAAGCCATCGCTCTCGGTTCCTCCGCAATGCCGCTGTTCAGCCCCCAGCTCTGTGTGCCTTGAACACGGAGGTAAACAGGGCTCTGACCCCCTTGAGTCTGTAGAGGGGCTGGGGGAAAGAGGTCAGTACACGTATAGCTCCAGAACCACACGCAGGATGGCCACGGGGCAGTTCTCGGTTCGGAGAGGATGTGTTTCTTGAAGGCCAGGTGACACGTGTGATGTAATTATGTAATGTGTGATCCTGGGGCTCCTTTCCCACCTTGTTCTCTTGCAAGGCTTCCTGGCCTTTGAGCTAAATCTCAGTTTGTCCTAACTCAGGCTCAGCAGGGAGTGGGGGCCTGACTGTACCCCTCCCTGGAGGCACCCACCTTCCTAGGGGCGTTCCTGGCGTTTCTGTGATCAGCATGGCGTGCCTGATGGGAAACAGCCGGAGATGCCTGGAGCCTTGAGGCAGCCGTACCTGGTCTCTGCTCAGGCTGGGATTTCTCTTTCCCCCCTTCCCCTTGCCCCAGGGAGGGCAAGCCTACATCTTGCTTCCCCTGCTCCAACGTGTTGATAACCTGGGGACGGCTTCTTTCACGCCATCCCGCACGCGTGCCTTCACTCATTCCGTGGGACTGAGGGGCCCCTTCCCGCAGGCCAGATACAGCGCTGGGGCCCGAGGAGGAAGGAAACTGTATTAGAAGCCTTGAACGTGAAGGTGGGATGGTGCGCTAACCACTGCCCTTCCCCTCGGCCTTCCAGGCGTGACGGTGAACGGGGAGCTGATTGGGGCCCCGGCGCCCCCAAGCGGCCACAAGAAGCAGCGCACCTACTTCGGCACCATCACCATCCTCGTCAATAAGCCCAAGAGATCTTATCTGGAGATCACACCCAACAGAGTCATCTGGGACGGTGGGGATAGGCTGGTCCTGCCCTGCAACCAGAGCACGGCGGTGGGGAGTCGGGGGCTGGAGGTGTCCGTGTCCGCCAATGCCAACGTCACCGTTACCATCCGGAGCACCGTTGCCTTCGTCATCCTCATTCACCTGTACAAAAAGCCGGCCCCCTACCAGCGCAACCACCTGGGTTTCTACATCTCCAACAGCGAGGGCCTCTCTGGCAACTGCCACGGACTGTTAGGTAGGCCGCTGCTCTTCACGCTGGTTCCGAGCCCAGGATTCAGTTTCCCGAAGTGAGGCTGATGTTGCCAATACGGTCAGCTTGACTGAGAAACGCAGTCACGAAATCGCATGCCTTGCCCCCTGGCGACTCTCGGGAGTGGGAACGGGCTGCACACAGTGATTCTCACTGGCCTTCTGGGAAAGTGAGCAAAGACTTTGGGAGGCATCTTCTCAAGGTCTGGCTCCTGACTCCAGGCAAGAAGATGCCGGTAAAGGGCAGTGCACAGCCCCCAGGCCCCAGGCGTGGGTCCCCCACCCTGCCCTGGGCAGCAGGCAGTCCTCTCTGGCTGCTTTTGACAAGTGAAGGGTGAACTGCCGCCAGGGCCCAGTTTAGAAAGCAGGATTTCCTGGCACTTGAGCTGGACGTGTTTCTGTCCTGCTCGACTGCCAAGCATGAGTCGCCTTGCCCAGACACAGCCTGGGATTCCTGCGGCCTTAGCAGTGCCCTCACTTGACCTGCAGAATTCTGGTGATGTGGATCAGGAACGGGCTGAACCGACCGCTTTCCACCCCCTCAGCCGTACCCACTGGATGCACGGTCTGGGAGGGGAGCTGGGGCCTGGAGGAGAGGGAAGACCCCAGCCTCCTTCCCTATTGGTCTGGCCCGTCTTGCTCTCCCAGCTCACGAGGAGACGGTGGTTAACTGTCTGTATGAGTCTAGGCGGCTTTCCCGTGTTAGCAGCCGGGCGGCTTCCAGAAGAGGAGGCCACTGCAAACCCCACCTAGGACTCCCCGTCTGCACCCAGCAAACACATGTTTGTCCCTGACACAGGACAGGTGTGAGTCTTCTGGGAGAGTCCAGCCTAGGACTGCAGTCAGTTAACCCCCCGCTCTGAGAGCACCCATCCCCCCCCGCCTCTGGGTAACACCATGCACTGACTGGTCACCAGTGGCGGAAACTGACATGAGATCTTTCAACCCATGGTTGCCTGCGCTTGACTTAGACCCGATGCTTTTTTGTGTCCTCCCAGGTCAGTTCCTGAACAAGGACGCCAGCCTCACAGAGGAGCCTACTCACCCTGCGTTCCCGAAGGCAGGCGAGCAGTCTGAGACCTTCCTAAAGGTGAAAGGACACCAGGTCCCGGTGGTCTGGAAACAGCGGAAAATCTACAATGGGGAAGAGCAGGTGGACTGCTGGTTTGCCAGGAACAACGCAGCCAAACTGATCGACGGGGAGTACAAAGATTACCTGGCAACCCATCCTTTTGACTCAGAGACGACGTTTGGCCTGGGACTCTCCAGGGGACTCTGACACCAGCAGCCTGAACGCACGAGAGCGTGACAGGGAAGTGGTCTCTGGGGTCCCCGTGGTGCGCTTCCTGTCGCTCGCGCATGCCTGGTGTCTTGGCAGTTAGCTGCCTCCAGTGACCTTCCCTCGGTGGCGTGTAGGCCCGGGGTCTGCTTGAGTGAAGGGTAGAGTCAGGACTCGGAAGCAGAAATGTTATTTCCTTCTACTTCCTCCTCCTACCTCCCCCCCTCCCTCTGTCCGGTAGAGAAAGATGGTGGCCCCAAGGGGGAAAGGTCATACTTAAAAGCAAGACATCTGCGTCTCGTTCCAACTGGCTTGTCTGTCTCCTAGCCTGTCATAAGGTAACTGATGAAGGAACATTGCCACAAAGCTCCCTTTCTCTGGAAATGACCAAGTTTGGGCACTCTGCTTTCCACCTTATTCTAATGCTTAGCAATCTCTCCTCTTAGAACTACCGTCTTCTCCAGATGTGTGGCCAACCTCTGCCTCAGGGGGACCTCTCCTTGGGCCCCGGCCATGGGTCAGGCAAATAGCTCATAGATTTGATCATTGTAAACAATTAAGTCTTTTCTTGGGAGAGGATTTTCTTCCACTGTGATATCTTGCCCTTGAAAGTGAGTTTGCATTAAAAAAAAAATTGGTTGAAAATAGAAAATCCTCATCCCAGCTACCGATGTCTAATGGGCTTTGTAAACCACTTGACTGTGCTGATGGGTATTCTCCTATTTATTCCAGTAAAGCTAATAAACAGGACTACCCCACGTGGCTGTTTTTACTCGCCTCTCTTGGTTGGAGAGCTGACCCACCTTTGACTTGGCACTCTCCTCCGCTTGTCATAATTGCGGCCTTACTTGCTGGCGGTCCTCGGGGAGGTGACAGATTAGGCCCTTGCAGCCCTGGAATGGGATGTAGAGCCAGCACGGAGTGCATCATCAGCCTCCTCCAGGGATCGGCTTGCACGTTCTCAGCGGAAGGTGCGGGCGTGCTTACACAGCTGAGAAGCCTGTCCGCATCTCAGAGAGGCAAAGCCAGCGAATTGGGCGTGAGGGGGGGTACTTTGGTTCCAGAACTTGGACAAGCAATCTGCTGCCACGAGGCAAAGGTTAAAATCAGTGGCCAGGGCTGCGGAGGTCAGGGAGCACCACTCTTCTCCTAGCGGACCCCCCGTGCGAAGCCCGTCACCCTACCCGGGGGAAGCCAGGCCGAGGGAGGCATCCTCCTTCCCTGCCCTCCTTGCTAGTTCTTGCTTTTGCCTTGTTTGGTCTTCTCGAAGCCACAGAAGTTCAGCAGAGCCTGGTCCTCACTGGGTGAGGAGCGCAGTCGGGACGCACATGGACGCAGGCCCCCCTCGAGCCACACGGCAGAGAAAGATCGGGGACAGAGAAATGGAATATTTTAATGTGAGGCTGAATTAAATAAAAGCTTTTGTGCTGGCCTCACAGGAGGTTTCTTCCAGTCGGGAGTGACTCCAGAGCATGCTTTCATGAGATGTGGAAGCATACTTAGCACTGGAGAGAAATCAGAGCTAAGAATATTGTTTATCATATTTGCCCTCCCATGGGGAACATTCGAGCAACAAAATGACATCCACATGTTCCTGTTGGACCAGGCGGCTTCGGGAGGTTGTGAGTGGGCGGGGGGGAGGCATTTTCAGTTCCCAGAGACTCGGTCTCTCCCCACTTTGCGCCCCCACCAGGCCACGCCCGGCCAACTCTGGGTTTTTGGACTCCCATCTTCCCAGACTCGACTGCCTGTTTTCCTGCCGGTGGTGCCAAGACACCAGCCCAGACGGCTGGCAGAAACGGCCACATGTCAGAGCTCAGAGGAAGCGGAGGAGTGTGCACCGGGGTGGGCCAGTGCCTGTCAGGCTCCCGGGGGACCCCCCTGTTACATAACTTCAGCCCCAGATGTCCCTCGAGCCTAGGGACCCAGCCCGCCCGTCAGCATCGGACATGATCCACAGTCCAGGGTAGGCCTCAGGGCTTCTGGGAGAGCGGCGCCCGGCTGGCTCAGTCGGTAGAAGAGCGATGCTTGATCTCGGGGTTGTGAGTTCAAGCCCCACGTTGGGCATGGAGTTTGCTCAAAAAGAAAGACTTCAGGGAGGGCTGTTACTGCACATTACCAGTTACTGCTGCTTTCTAAGAGCAGAGAGGAATATTCCAGCAAGTTACCCCCACACCCTCCTCCTCTGGAAAAAAAATGTTTTTTGAGTATCAAGGTTGAGCTTTTATTTTAATGTTTTTACTTTAGACAAATCCCACTTTTCTTTTTCCTCCTCTTCATTGTCTCTTTTTTTTGAAAAACTTATTTACCATTAAATGATCTATATTAGCCTGAGGCTGTGATATCTCCAAAAAACTCTGCAGCCATGTTATACTTAGGACCTTGTAATTCAATTGGAAAACATAGTATTTTCTGTTGGTCATGTGTGTTGTGGGTAGCAAGCTTTTTTAAAAGTAAATACAGGGGCGCCTGGGTAGCGCAGTCAGCTGAGCGGCCGACTCTTGATTTCAGCTCAGGTCGTGATCTCAGGGTCATAGGATCGAGCCCCATGTCGGGCTCCATGCTGGGCATGGAAACTGCTTGGGTTTTCTCGCTCTCCCTCTACCCCTTCCCCAACTTGTGCACACATTCCCTCTCTCTCTCTCTTTCTCTCTCTGTAAAAAAAATAAAATTAAAAAATAAATTTAAAACTGCTTAAAAGTAACAGAGGAAAGGAGGAATTCCCTTCTCTGGTGGGGAAACTGAGGCAGAGTCCAGTTGAGTGATTTTTCCCACGTTATGGGAAAGATGGTAGAACAGGGCCAGGCTGAACCCCCAGAATTCATTCTGTTAGCTTGGCCACGATTTCACCATGTGGGCCATCATTTCTCTCCCTTGAGCACCTATAAATGGGGGGCAGGGTACTAAGTGAGCAGTTAAAGGAGACTGACCACTGTGTTGCAGTCAGAGGAGATAAATCTCATGTTCTCACCACAACCGAAAAGTTGACTGACCGGGGTCTTAGCAGGTCCCCTCCTGGGTCCCTATGCCCTCCCTCATCTGAAAAAGAGAAACATCTGAATGGGGGTCCTCTCTAAGGGTTTCCTAATTTAAAGCATCCCATTCCCCAAATAAAATGGATGGGATGTTCTCTACCCACCCATGCTGGGTGCTTTATCTTCTTCATTCTGACTTTTCAAGGATTTACCACTTCCAGCCAGAGGGAGTGGGACCTGGAGGATAAACCACAGGGTGATGCTCTGGCGCTGGGAGCTGGATAGAACCCCTCCTTGATTCTGTCAGACATGACATGAAGTCTTTCATGGAATCCTCATAGGGGGATGAGGGACAGGATTCATTTCTTTACATGTATTTCTTGGCTAAACTGGATGGAATGAATGTTTGGGCCCTCCTAAAATTCATAGGCTGCAGCCTAAACCCCCAGTGTGATGGTATTTGGAGGCAGGGCCTTTGGAAGGGGATGAGGTCCTGAGGGTGGGGCCCCTGATAGGATTAGTGCCCTTCCAGGAGGAGACGCAGGAGAGAGGATCTTTCTGCTCTCCACCATGTGAGGATGCAAGAAGTCGGCCGTCTGTGAAGGAGGAAGAAGGCTCTCACCAGACACCGAATCTTCAGGCTCCCTGATCCCGGACTTCCAGCCTCCAGAGCTGTGAGCGAGAAACATGCGTTAAGTCCCCCGATCTATGGTATTCTGGGAATAGCAGCCTGAGCTGACTAAGACACTGAGGCCAAGGTATGCATTCTGTCCCCTTGGTTAAGCTCCCCAGAATGTATACAGTGCTGTTATTTAATCGGGAGGGCTCCTGGAACCCTGAGAACATGGTCCAGCTAAAATAAACAGCAAATAAAGTTACATAGCTAAGCAAAGACTTAGAAACATAACCTTAAATATTTATTTTAGTCAGTTTAAGAAGGAGGGTATGAGATAGTTCTCATTCAAGAGCCTTTTTTTTTTAAACAAAGAGATTGATGTCTAAAGACAAACAGCATATCGGTACGCTTCTGTTTTGAGGGAAAATGGAGTTAGGGCTGCAGAGAATAAAGCTGGATGATTCTAACTGTGCTGCTCGCTTATAGCAATTTCTGAATGACATGAAGATATATGTAAATGGAGGAGTAAGTGACATCGGAAGTATAACGGTAAAACAACACAAGCTATAGAACTGCAGCAAACAGTCCTGACCGGATTTATGTGACTGTCAAACACAGAGAGAAGCGCCTTAAACCTCTCTGTCCCTTATCTTCTGGGGCTCTGACATCCCAGAACTTCTGCCACCTCATCGGGTCCCTCATTTGCACACCCCGACCCCCACCGTCTTGTTGCTGTTTCTTCCATTTGCCTCTGGGGCGTCTTCCCTCCTCAAGCAGTCTTTCTAGCCCGTGGTTGTGGCATTGTCCCTCAGGGGCTGAGGGGTCCTGCCAGGGCTCATGGAGATCCCCGCTGAGCTCCGTTAAATTCTGAATGGAGCACCCCCAGGGTCAGGGCCAGCTCAGGCACAGAACGTGAGCAAAGGCACTGGAAGGCCACGTGAAAGAGAAAACCAGAGGACGCCGAGAGCCGGGGCGTCAAGTCAGCCCCTCTGGGCTTTGGCTTCTTCATCTGTAACACGAAGGGGCTGCACTAAGACCCCAGGATCTTTTTCAGCTGCTGGCAGATGAAGATACTTCCCGGACTTCCAAGTAACCAATGCAGAATGATTCACTTGATGACTCCAGTGGATTTTGAGATCCAGTGTTCCAGACCCAGGGATTTAGAGGAAAACAAAGCCCGTGCTTCCAGGGAGGTGACAGTTCCGAGCGGGAGGGAGAATGAATGCAAGGATGAAAACAGCACCAGAAATGCTGTGCGTGGACTTGGCCATGGGCTGCGCCCCGCGCAGAGGAAGCTCAGCTGTGAAGGCAGGAAGGCGGTGGGGAAACCAGTCCAGAGATGGAGGGTGTTGCACCAGAAGCAGGAAGAGCATGTGCAGAGGCAACCAGAGAAGCTCGTCTTCTATAATGTTAGGCGGCTGGGAGCATCTTCCAAATGGCAGGGGCCTTCTTACTCTACCCACTTTGCGCCGGATTTGGGGACCGCTTCCGTCCCCAGCCCAGGGACAGTCGCCGCTCCCCGTGGCTCATCCCCTCCCCAGGGCTCCCACTGGCATTGAGCAAACTCAGGTCCCTCTTTTCTGCAACATGCCCTGCCCTCAGCAGCCTCTCTGTTCTGCTCCAGCTCTCTGGACCACCTCGCCCCACGGCCCCCCGTCACTGGCCTCCTGTGTGGGAGAATACTGTGGAAGGAGCTCCCTCCTTCACTCGCGCTCGTATCGAAGTGGCTCTGTCATCTTCACACCCCTTCCTTCCAAGTATCACTGGCCACCTCCATTCTCACGGCCGGGGAGTCGGTGATTTTCTTTCTAAAATCTCCAGACTCTTGTTTCCCACCAGGTTATGGCCTCTTGTTTCCAAATATCACTCCGGAAGTCTCCTCTGGTCTGAAACTCTTGTCCCCAACGCGGTTCCCTCGAGCTTCCATCTTTCGTGTCTGCGTCAGGCTTGCTATAGAGGTTGGTATTTGAAACCTCTTTTTTCTTTCTTTCTTTCTTTTTTTTTTCTTTTTACCTTTTAGGTGCTTAACTCATCAGATTTAGCTTCTGTCCTCACCACGTTAATGGAAGTGTATCTCAGACAGCACGCTCCCTGTCCTGACCCCCACTTCTAGCCATCAGGCTCTTCAGCCTCTTCTACCTGACTATGTCAGCCTCTTCTTCTCTTTGGAATTCTGGACCGCTTTGCTTCTTTTGTGTGATTAAAAATTTTTTTTTCTTAGTCTCTTTTGCTGAATTTCTTTCCTCCTCCCAACCTATAGACTTACCCTCAGGTTCCCCCTCGGTCTTCTCTATGCTCTTCCATAGGGATCTCATTCACTTCTTGCTTCAGCATCTGGCTCTGCATAGATGGCCCCCGAAAATAGATTTATGGGCTTGACTGCTTGTTTGGGGACACTTCCTTTTTGTTAGTCTGGCATCAGCTCAAACTCAGGAATAGAAGCAAACTTTCTATCTTCAAAGTGTCTATGTTTTTATTATAAGTATTTGGGATCTGGGAAGAAAGGAAGAAGTTCTAGCAATAGTCCTTTCTATTTCAGTTGTTGCAAATGAAGGTAGAAGTGTGTGTGTGTGTGTGTGTGTGTGTGTGTGTGTGTTGGATACATTTCATAGGAGTCCAATTTAAAATTAATTTTTATTGACACAATATTCTTCCTGAAAATTCTCTGTTAATTATATTATTTTCTCAAAACAACAGCTGTGTTTGTGTAAGAGAAAACCCAATGTCCTGATTGCTCACTGGGAATTTCTGGTTATATAAGATGAAAATCACACGTGCAAAGTTTATTGATATGTCAATTAAATAATTTCATTGCATTGCCAGTACCAAATTCATTATAAATACATTTTCATATACTCTTTAAAAATAAATGTTACTGGAAATGTATAAGGGCAATGTAGAAGAGACAATAGTCCCGATACTTGAGTGGAATGAATGTATGCGTGGTATACATGTCTGTTTTATCCTATTAAATTTCCAACTAGAAGTCTGCCTCACATTGCTAGAATTTTCCAGCTCTATAAATGTCATAAAATGCTGAAAGCCAGCTTCTAGTCTGCATGTTCATATGGACGCTATGAAAAAAAACAGACCTTTCCACGGGGAAGGCGGAACCAGTTCAAAGTCTGAAGGCTCAGCTCAGAAGCAAAGTGACCAGGAATATTCTAGAAACTGAAAGTTCTCCTCTGCAATCAGGAGGCAACTCTTTATTTTTTCAACCTCTTCAGCCTTTTCAGCCTGCCTGGAAGACTAAAATCGAGCACTCTGAGAACTTGTGATGAAAACATAATATAAAACTGTGTGTATTAAAGATGAGCCATAACATTTTTTTTATTGTTCATGCAACCTTCCCAGAAGACAAAATATTTCAAAACTAACATGTTCACCTATTCTTTCATTTAACCAGTATTTAGGGGCACTAACTATGTGGAGGGGATAGAGTGCATCCCTGGAGATAACATTTCATGCAATTAGTTGTAAAAGATGGACAGCCGTGTGCCCACACGAAGGTTCAGATAAAATGTATGCAAGTTTGAAAAGGAAGGGCCTGTTTTCGGCCTGTCGGGGGAAGGGGCACTTGCATTGGGTCTAGTCTTACAGAACTGGGGAAGCTTGAGGGGAAAACTAGGAGTATTTTATGTAAGAACTTATGTTTTTGTTTGTTTGTTTGTTTGTTTTAAGATTTATCCATCTGTTTTAGAGAGAGAGAGTCTGAGCAGGGGGCAGGGGCAGAGGGAGAGGGAGAAGCAGACTCCCCCCTGAGCATGGAGCTGGGTGCAACGTGGGGCTCTATCCCCTGAGATCACAACCTGCGCTGAATCAAGTGTTGGATGCTTAGCCGGCTGCACCAGCCAGGTGACCCCCAGAACTTACTATTCTTTTTTCTTTAAAAAAGGATTTATTTATTTCTTTGAGAGAGAAAGAGAGAGCATGAGCAGGGGAGGGGCTGAGGGAGAGAATCCCAAGCAGACTCCATGCTGAGCCCAGAGCCCGATGCAACGTGGGGCTCAATCTCACGACCCTGAGATCACAACCTGAGCTGAAACCAAGAGTCGGATGCTTAACCGACGGCACCACCAAGGCGCCCTCCAGAACTTTATTTATTCTTAATAAAAACACTAAGGTAAAGGAAAATAAGTTGTGTAAAAGAACTCAAACTCCAGAGACTTCGAATGCCTCACTCTTATCACAGAGCTGCTCTTTGAGCATAGGCCGGTCTGACCACAGTGCCTTTGCTCGTCTGATGACCCTGGCATGCTCTGGACACCACAAAGGCGGCTTCTGCTGTGACTCCAGTGGATCGCTGAAGCCCGCGTCCAGCACCCGCCCTGGGGGAATCAGCTTCGTGTCACAGAGCAAGGACAGAAGGAAGGACGGCGCAGGGCGGCCCGATGCGGTAAGTCGAGCATCACCCTCTGAAAGCAGGTGTCCATGGTAGGAAGGCTGGGCTGCTTTCTGACTCTGGTCCAGGCGCCAAGGGGGCAGGGGATGTGCTGGGCTGGAGGCCACAGGATCACTCCAAGCACATCTTTCTCCCTTTTCCTTAGAAACCACCGGAGAAGCAGCTCTCTGAAGCAGATCCTTGTGGGCTGGAGGGACATGGAAGCAGGTCTGGGGAGCTCGGGTGCGGGGAGCAGCTGGAGAACGGGGTCCCAACCTGCAACCATCACATACGCAGAAACAGAGAGCCACAGAACTCCCGTGCACACTCAAGGGCTTTGAAATGTCACTCGCCCTCCTTGGAGAGGCGCAGACAAAGCGGCTGTGGACGTGATTAATGAGCCGCGGGCGCCCCTGGCAGGGGCTCGGGCTGGGGAGGCAGGCGCTCCAGCAGCTTCCCTTTCCCACTGTCAGACAGCTGCCACAGTGCACAGGGGACATGTCCTAGTTTCTGCAGAGGGGACAGGCAAGCCCCTGCAGAGCCCTGCGTGAGCAGGGAGGAAGGAAGGAGCCCACCCGGACTTAGCTCTGGGGCCACAAGCAAGGACGGCAGGAGGGTGGGAAGGTGCCCAGAGGTAAAGTACCTGGAGAAGGTCTCTCATGTCACCCAATCTTGTTGGCACATCCTAGATCATTGCATGGGGATGAGGGAAGCAAACCGGAGGGACAGCCTGCCGGGTCTGGAGCCGATTACAGATTTCTACAGTTCTGCTGGGTTCTGTTGCAATGGGCCTTGCTGCCTTGGCCCATGCAGGGCAGCCCCCCATGTGTCCCGTCTCCTGCTTCCTCACCCTCCCTCTGTCTGGGGCACCTCACCCCCACCTGAGCCCTGCAAGGGACTTTGGGCCCCATCCCTGCTGTGGGGTCCACTGGCTCATGTCCACACCGCCTGCCCCCCACCAGCTGCTTGGAGCAAAGGGGGAGGGACAGGGAGAAGATGAGCATCTTCACCCTCATCAGGGACCCAACGGGTCTGGACACATCACACCACCTGTTTTTTTTCAGTTGACTTGTATGAATTTATTTCAGAAGCTCACATAAGGTTGCAAAGTTACTTGCGCAGGATGTTCCTCGCTGCTTTTTAATAATATTAAAAACAAACACACAGACACCAAGCAATGGCATAAATGGCCATCAGAAGGTGGCAGCGAATGGTCACCGTGGGAACACCAATCCCAGGGCTGGTGGAGCTGCACGTGTTACCACAGAAAGCAAACGCCTGTAAAATCAGAACACAGGTCACCGCATCGGTACGGGTCACCGCATCGGCACGATCCCACCAGATCGTAGCATCTTGGTGCTTGACATCGCTTTAGTCATGGATGCTCGTGAGCCCCTGACAAAATACAAAAGCTAAAATAGGAAATCTCTCTCTACAAAAAAAAAAAAAAAGAAAAAAAGCTAACCACAGCTGACTCTCTTAATAAAAGTTGTCCAAGCACATCATTTCCTGCCAAATTCAGGCGGCCACCACACTATAGTCCAAGCTAAGGGTCCTGTGCAATGATTTGAGCTGAATTCATCTGGTCCGGGTCCTCGAATGACCCTCACTCCCCTGGGTCACCCAACTGCCCGTCCCTTTGAGAGAACAGAGCCTAATTCTCGGGACAACACCTGACCCTGTTTCTGGTTTGTGTTCCTCACTTCAATCCCTCTCCTTCCTCCACAGTGAGACAAAAGCAGCTCCCAGACCTCCCTGCAAGGTCAGGGAGGGGCAAGCCTATCCTTTCTTGCTTCCAGGGTCATGGTGGAAGCTGAGAGCCAGCGACCTGCTGATGAGCACATCGTCCCACCCCGGCGGGGCCCGGGCTCTCCCCAGCTCAGCCCTGGCGCCCCTCTACCTGGGCCTGCTAGGATTACAGCCAAATGTGCTGGCAGAAAGGGGAGACTCTCTGGCAGGCTCAGTGAAGCCTGTGTCCCCACGCGGGAGGTCCCGGGCTGCCCTGGCTGCCGGCTGGCTGGGAAAGAATGGAGCTTATTATGTGGGGTGGGGGGTGGAGGGGGCAGGGAGGTGTTAAGCAGAGAAAATGGTTGAAATTCTAGTCGCAGGGATGCTGGCAGCCCGGAGCCTGCTGTTAGACAGTCAGATGAACTCTGATAAACCCGGAGGCACTCTCCCCGCACCCGCCTGGAAACTCTAGCACTCCATGGAGAGTGCAGGGGCCCTGGGGGGTGGGGGATGGGCTGGGAAACGAAGCCCAGGGAAGGGGCTCTGTGCATTTCCAGAGGGGCAGGCGGGAGTTTGCTCAGGTCAGCCCATTCAACTACTGGTCTGGTGACATAAAGGGTCTGCAGGGGGGGCAGGTGCACAGCTAGGAGGGGGTCCTGCCTGGGGCCTGGGCAGGCGGGGAGGAGGGAGGGAGTGGGCAGCAAGAAGGCCCCAGGGCACCAGCGCATGGATCAGACTCTGTGGTGGTGAGCAGAGCTGGGGATGGGCCCCCCCCCCCCCCCCCCCCCCCCCCCCCACCAGTCCCTTGCCAAAGCCTCCTAGACAAGCTGGTGAGAAACCCTCTCCTTTGGGAGAGCAACAACACCCCACATTTCCCTTTCTAGGCTTGGAGATTGGGGTGACCTCTCTTGGGGGAATCCGATTTTGTGTGCCTAATCTCAAAATCCTCAGCCTTCACACACAGCAATGTGAATGCACTTAATGCCACTGAATTTTGCCTTAAAAAAATGGTCAAAGATAGATCTACCATGCGATCCAGCAACCCCGCTTGTGGGTATGCATCTGAAGGAAATGGAATTGTCTCAAAGAGATACCCGCATCCCCAAGTTCATATTATTCACAGTAGCCAAGGCACAGGAAGAACCTACCAGTCTTTCAACGGATAAATGGATAAAGAAAATGGAATATTACTCAGCCTTGAAAAACAATTTGCAACAACATGGATGAATCTGGAGGGCATTCTACTATGTGAAATAAGCCAGACAGAAAAAGGCAAATACTGCATGGTATCACTGTGTATGGAGTCCTAAAAAATAAAAAACAAAACAAAACAAAACAAAACAAAACAACAGTCGAACTCATGGAATCAGAGAGTAGAAAAGTGGTTGCCACGGCTGGGAGGTGGGGAAAAGGGGGACGTGTTAGCCAAAGGGCGCAAACTTCTGGTTATAAGATGAATAAGATCTGAGGGTCTCTTGTATAGTGTGGTAATTCAGTTGATAAACTGTATTGTAGAATAGGAATTTGCTAAGAGAGTAAAACTTAAGTATTAAAAAAAAATGGCCCAAAGAGGGTTTTGAAGAGATATTTGCACACTGATGTTTATAGAAGCATTATTTACAAAATCCAAGATTTGGAAGCAACCCAAGGGTCCATCGATGGGTAAATGGATGAGCGAAATGCGGTCTCTCGGTACAATGGAATCAAATTCAGCATTAAAGAGGAAGGAAATCCTGTCACAGGCTACAACATGGATGCACTTTGAGGACATAGTGCTGAGTGAAATGAACTAGCCACTAAAAGACAAATACTGTATGATTCCACTTCTATGGGGTACTGCAAATAGAGTGATAGAGAAAGTCAAATGATGGTTCCCAGGGGCTGGAGGAGAGCGGATGAGGGGAGTTGTCGGATGAGTCCAGAGTTCCAGATCTTCAAGGTGAAAAAAGTTCAGGAGATCTAATTTACAACTTAACGCCACTGAATTGTACACCTAACGGTGGTTACGACGGTCCATTTTATGTTATTTTAAAAAATTAGACTTTATTTTTTAGAGCAATTTCAGGTTCACAGCGAAATTGAGAGGAAGGTACAGGGAGTTCCCTTCTGCCCCCCGCCCCCCACCACAGCCTCCCCCCTGTCGACACCCCCACCGGAGCTGACACACCGTCACCCGGTGTTACTTGCTTTTTACCACGACAGACAAAGTGAGCACAACATTGATAGAAAAACCTGACAAACTGCACGATGAGAAAAAATGACAGACAAAAACTTATTTATGAACATGGATGCAAAAAATTTGTCATTAATTATCGGCGAAGAGAATACATGAAAAGAATAACACACAAAATATGGTTAAATGGTTAAAATTTTATGTTCTATATTTTGCCATGATTTAAACAAACCCTCCGGGTCTTTTGCTTTCCCACCTGAAGAACAGACCCTCACGGGCTCCAAAGTGAAGAGGGAAGGTGATCTGGGCAGTGAGGGCCACGGCCATGACCACGGGGGATCCCAGGTGGGCACCAAGTCCTGGATACTCTCTGGTCAGTGGCACAGCTGCGGGCAGGGGGATCCGGAGGGTCACAGGCCTCTGGGATGTTTGCAACTCAAGATTTCGCTTGGAAGACAGGCAATCAGCATCTGGGATGGAAAGGGGACCCCGGACCCCTCAAAGCAGGGCCTGAAGAAGAGGTTGTATAGGGGCACCCGGCTGGCTCAGTCAGTAGACTGTGACTCTTGATGTCAGGGTCTTGAGTTCGAGACCCACATTGGGCATGGAGCCTACTTAAAAAATAAAATAAAATACTAATTAAAAAAGAAAAAAAAGAGGTTGTGTCCAGACAAGTTTCCTGAGAGTTAGGAAGCAGAGAAAAGCACGAGTAGATGACAGATCCAGAAATAATTTTTAAATTCTAAAAGGAAAAAAAAAACAAGACGAAACCAGAGAGGGAGACAAACCATGAAAAACTCTTAATCATAGGAAACAAACTGAGGGTTGCTGGAGGGGAGGGGGTGGGGGATGGGGTAACTGGGTGATGGGCATTAAGGAGGGCATGTGATGTGATGAGCACTGGGTGTTCTATGCAACTGATGAATCACTGACCTCTACCTCTGAAACTGGTAACACAGTATATGTTAATTAATTGGATTTAAATTAAAAAATCTTTAAAAATTCTAAAAGGAAAATATCCAGCTTCTCTGTAGGATGAGATGGGGTAACTCCTCTCTCTTTTCCTCCCCCCTCCTCCCCAGGCTTCCCTCCCCGCTTCGCCCCTTCTCCTCCCCTCCCCTTCCTTTCCTTCCTTTCCTCTTCCTCTCCTCCTCTTTCTTCCTCTTCCTCCTCCTCTCCCTATTCCTCCTCTTCTCTTCTCCATATCAAATCCTTACATCTGCTCTTATGTTTCTTAATAAGTCACCCTAGTGCTTGCACATAAGCCACATAGCATATTTCCCCCCACTTTTCTGATGTGATCTGGAGGCACGCTTAGATAGACACCCCCCTGTGATGGTGAAGGTTCCCACGTGGCCGTGCTGAACTGAGCAAACACCGTGTCCCTGACACCTCCCTTTCCAGTCTGCACACCCAGAACACTGTGACCAACCCCTCTCATTGCAAGAAGCTAAACCTTGAAGAAAAAAACATTTTAAATGAGTAGCAGTTGTCATAATTCAAAATATTCAAAATGGATCATCATTCATTCAGATCATGCTTTTAACAACTTTACATCCTTTTTTTTTTTAAGAAAGAGGGAGGTACTAGGTTGACGTGGGTCTGAGATGAGTAGTAGATGCCCCTACTTCCAAAATCACTTCTAAAATGATTGCAAATATATTCAGCTTTCTAGTCTCGTATTTAAACTATCAACTGTTGAAAAGAACTTTGCTTCAATTGTCAGTGGCTGACAAGGGATCCTGTGTGTGGAAGTGCTTTGTTCCTGGATTGGAAGACATTGCATTAGCCTCCCTCTTTAGGAGAGTGGTGGAAAGAACATTCCGCAAAGCCAGCACCCAAAGTCAGGGTGGGGGTGGGAAACACGTTGCAAAATGGCGCTCTGTGCTCCCACTTAGAGCTGGGCTGATGGCGTTCCATTTGCAATCATAAACAAAGAGCAGTTGTTATCTGGTTGCAAAATAATGCATATGCACTGTCTAAATAATTAAACCTTGGAAATTACAGAAAATCCCAAAGAACCAATTTCTTTTTAATTTGATTTTTGTATCTTCTTTGGTCCTGTTTGGGGGAAAGATTGTTTTCAAGAGAGACCTACTTCCAGGAGATGATCTGTGAGGAATAAAACCCCTCTTCTGACAGTCTGAGCAAGCCAAGCCAGGGAAGAGCAAGAAATGTGTTCTCAGTAGTGAGATTCAGAATATTTAGCTAACACTGAGAAAAAGATGAGGTCCCAGTAGTTTTATATTATTAGATTCCCTGTCCCTCACCAGTGAATGTCTGTCTGACCCTGGAGAAAGACACTGGGCCCGTGGAGAAGCAAATCCGTCAGCGGGAAAAGGTCCTGGTCCCCCCCCAGGGCGGCAAGCGAGCACGTGGTGACCTGACCATTTCCTCACCTGTAATCTGGAAATCTCGGTGACGGCCTCCCAGTTGTTGAGAGGGATCAGTGAGCTAATGTCCGGAGCCTGGTGCCGTGTCTGGCATACACTAAGTATTCAAAAAAGAGGTAGCTGCATAGACCGTAACCAGCCCAGCAGCTGGATTTCTCTACCACGCAACACGCCTTGAGTCACCACGAATACCTCTAGGCAGGGAGCATTTCTGAATAAGACAACAGATATGTGTGTATCCAAGGAGTGGTCAGCTTGCTCTTGCTTGGTCTTTTTTTTTTTTTTTTTGACTTGGCTTGTGATGCCCTGAGCCTGTGGGGTGCTATCAGGTTCTCGGGACGGGGGGGCAGGCGCCAGGCGCCGGTGAGGAGGCAGCCTCATCGTGTTTCTGTCTTCCTGCTCTGTTGCAAGTGAGAAGTGTGTGACTCCTGGACCACAGGCCAGAGACAGAATCTGCCCCGGGAATGGAGGCTGAGGTCTACTGGAGACACTTGATCCCCCCATGGCGTTCCAGAAGTGTGGGCTGCCAGCAGGAGCAAACGGGGCTCCGCGACAGGACAGAGCCGCCCCTCGTCTGCCCAGAGCAGGGTGGCCACAGGGAGCTCGGCACTCAGCCCCTAGACCAGTGTGGGGCATGGGACCCACCCGCCCTCACCCTCTCTGGGGCCTCGATGGAGACCACGAAGGCTCAGTTGTGTTTGTCTGGTAGGAGTCATGCCATGTTGAAAGCCATGCTTATTCCTCATAGATTCTTCCTAATTCTGTCACGTGGTGTCTCCATCTGCAGGGGCTGCCATACCGAAATACCACAGCCTGAGGGGCTAAACAATGTTCATCTCTCACAGTTCGGGGGGCTGCAAGCCCACAAGCAAGATGCTAGCCAATTGGGTGAGAACTTCCTGGCTTGCAGACAGCCGCCATCTTGCTGCGTCCTCATATGAAGGAGAGAGAGAGAGTGCTCGAGCTCTGGCGTCTCTCCTTGTGAAGCCACAAATCCTACTGGATCACAGCTCTACCCTCATCACCTCATTTATCCTTCATTCTCCCTTTACTCCAACTACCATGACATTGGGAGTGAGGGATCCGACAAATGAATTCTGGGAGAACACAATTCTGTCCATAATGTGCGGTTATAACTCACTGTGCCCAATCCTAAACCCACGTCATTCACAGAACAGGTGAGCTGACAGCTCATGAGGCAGCCACCCATGGGAAGAAAGCATTCGGGGAGGAGTGAGGAGGCTTGGACTCCTGTCTTGTCCGCCAAAGCTAGAAAACCTTTAGGCAGGTCCCAAGCACGGGGTCCACTTGGTTCCCTCAACTCTGGAAGGAGACTACTGGTGCTGCAATAAATATTTTAAGAACTGTACAAGTCGGTTATCACTACTGACATCTGACCCCACTGGTTATGAGGGGAGGAAGGCTCTATGGGTGTGTTGGCCAAGAACAGAGCTTCCTTCTTGTAAGGGAATGAGCGTCACTGCGACTGGGTTCTCATGCAGAACCATGGATGCAGCTCCGGCAGCTACCCTGCACTCGGGGCCCACTTGGAAGCAGGCAGCCTAATTTCAGGGATTTTTTTTCTTTTCCCCATTGCTGATTGCTTCAATCACTACTTCACTTTTTAGGAGAGGAAAGTGAGGCCTAGAGAAGGAAAGTTGTTCGAGCTTGCCATGCAGCTTGTTGGAGCTGGACTCGAACTCAGGACTCCAAAACTTCATTTAATTTTGGAGAATCTAATTCTTCTTTTATGGGCAACCTTTTGTGCCTCATCATTATCAAGTCTTCTCCAACTCACTCTAGATTTCATATTGAAGCCTTGCGCTAGCGTCCATGAGACAGGATAATTCCCAGCAAAACAAGCACTTCATACACTGAGGGTGGGAGGAACGACTGGTGCCAACTGTCTAGGGGCAACTTGGCAGCAAGTGTGATCTTAAGCACATGCATAACTCCCCGACTCAGTGTACTACTTCAAGGGATGTCATTTACGAACATCATCATGATGTAGGCAAGAGATCCATGGACGATGATGTAGCCCAAATAGAAACAGTTCAAGCGTCTAACAAGAGAGGGTTGGTGACATTGAGCCTGGTGTACTCATTCGAGGGAGTCTCATGATGCCAAGCATGTTTCCTGACATGGGAAAATTCATGGAAAAGAAAGCCATATACAAGTCATAGAAAAGAAAACTGGAAGAAATGTGCCAAAATAATAATAGTGATTACCTTTAGGTGGTAAGGTTATACACCATTATTACTTCTTTTTTTTTTTTTTAACTTAGAGGTATCCAAAGTTCCTACAATAAAGATAAATTTTCTGAGTGAATTTATAGGTGTGTGTGTCTCCATCTTTTGTAACAAACATTGCAAATATAATTGCACCATTTCTGCACCCAGATGCCTGACTTAATGCATCCTGACTCAGCCACAGGATCACGTTTAAAGTTGCATGGACTAATCTGAACCTGATACTCTCCTGCTTTGTGACTGGTAGACTGCCCATTTCCTGTCTGCATTAAAGATCATCCCCACTATTTGTCTTCTTTTTGTACTTCCTCATGATGACATTGTCCACCACCCAGAAAATGTGGCCTTGAAAAGAAAATAAGATATGTAAACTTTAATAATTATTACTATTAATGGGAAATGATTTTGAATAAAATCCTGATAGTGGATTGTGAAGATGGTAAAGGTCTTAGGAGGAAGGGGAGAAATGAGGACAGAGAGCATTTACCATTTCTTGTCCATGTGTCTCCAGTTCGATCCCCAGAGTCAGCTCACTTCCAGCCGTCCCGACCACATGTTCCTAGTCATCTGATGTGTCTCTGGTGAAAGAAGATTCTAGAAGTTAAGGAAGTGGAAGAAAAGAATGTGGGAAGAATCTTTATGATTAAAAGTGTTGGGGAGAAGGGAGGGTGATGGTGTGGATGGTGTAGAACCACAGTGATTTGAATAAACCAAAAGTATCTGAATGCTCTAAGGAGCTAAGGGGTCATTCTACTTCTTATAACATGCACTTATTTTCCACTTCCTGTCCTTTGACTGAACCGAATGAGAGCCATCAATCATGTTAGTTTAAACTTGCCATCATGCCTCCTTCATTTGGAGACTGAATCAAGGACAGGAAGCATCAGGACAGAAGTCAAGTCACCAAAGTTTCCAGGCTGTTCACAGAAAGTCAAAATAGATCTATGTCCCAAGGAGAATACTTTGAAAACAAACAAAGCAAAACTCTGGTGTGGGACATATGAGATGTGCATCTCACACAATGCACTCTCCAAACACATGTGCTTCTTCTGTCCACTCAAAGGACAGATTACTTTATTGTTTTATGGGTTCCTTGGAGGAAATCCCAATCCTTAAGAGAACATCCTGTGCCAAGGAAGACACATGGGGGTTCTGTTGGCTTCCATCTCATCCTGAACAGAGGGGGCCCAGAGGCCAGTTTCCTGTACTGACCCATGAGCCTGGCTGTGCTACTCTAGAACCCTTCTGGACCCACTTACGATGACAATGAAAGGCACAATAAACATCATGAGGACCAGCTTCCACAGAGGGTCTGGGATATTGTGCAGTAAAATCTTCTGGAGCTAGGCAGGAGAGTAACACCACCACACAACAAGGCAGTAGAGTCTGTCTTGGGGTCTCAGTCATCGACACCATGGCAACCTCCCACTGGGGAGCTAAAATCCCCTGTGCTTCTCCCCGTCATCAGGAAATGTGAAGGAAAATAGATATTAAGCATATAGCTCACAATTACACAGCAGATGAAGCAGTGATGCTTGGGGCCAGTGAGTTGAAATCAAGTAGAAGCAACTCTCCATTATTCGGGTAATGGAAGCACAGAGAAAAGTCCCGAATCCAAGAAATGTTCCCAGCCCCAGGGGAACTCCACAAAGGTTTCATTTTTATTTTCTGCCCTAATATGTGTTTTGCCAGAACTGTTTCAAGATGAGTAAAATGGTTTTACTGGTTTACCAGTAAAGGCTGGTTTATGTTCCCTTGGAGGATTAGGGAAATGGTCAAATATGAGTGGCTGGTTGAATCCCTATAATCAGTGCTTGAGTAGACAAGAGTTGGCCAGATCCAATCCTCCTTCTGGCTTCAAACTTCACCACTTTCTTGATCATCAGCCCACAGACCTGCCAGAGACGTCACCCAAATTCTTACCGTGGTCCAGCCTAGGATGAGCAGAAAAAAGCCAGTGGCCACCTTCTCATGCACCATGGTCAGCAAGTTCAGGAGACGCTGCCCCATCCACTCCTTGGATGGGAAAGGTCCCCTTGGAGGACAGAATGAGCCCAGTGGGAGCCACTGGCTAATACCCACACTGGGGACGCCCAAAGGAATCACATCAAGCCATTTAGCCACACTGTTCCAGAGTTCAGAGCCAACTTCCCAATTCCAACATGGTGAGACCCAGGCTTTGGAATTTTAATAACTGGCGCTATCTGGTGTTGAGCACTAGTATTACCCTTCTGTAGTCAGCCAAACAGTGAAGCAGGGAAAAATACTTGCCCTCTGCCCAGAAAGTCAGGGGCTGAACCAGCCAGGATGGTGTGTACTATTTTCCAAAATGTGCCGGTTTGATTGGGATGACTTTCCACTTCCCAGATTAGAATACTCCATTAGGGTGATACCCCAGGAACCACGTTCTCCCCTCTGCTGCAGCCTATCTCCCAGAATCTGAGTCAGGGGACTTCTGAGTAGACCCCCCCGCTGCCCACATGCCTCTCTGTCTCTACCAAACCAGACAAGCCCTTGAGGACAGCGATTCTTTGTCCTCATGGCTCCAGGACGTCTCACGGTGTGGATACAAGGGAGGCCATTAATACTCACCAAGTGGAAGAGTAACTTGGAGGGACCATGAGACTGAGGTGGGGCTGATTTTAGGTTGGACCATTTTTCTTTTCAGAGCTCTGTTTCTTCCATACTGGAGAGAAGCAGCCCTTTGATCATGGGGGCCTCTTCGCTCATCTTTGTCTCTTTCCCTCCACCTTCCTCTGACCTCCCTCTACATCATCTGCCATCAGGCCCCTCGCACAATTATGCATGGATCCTATCACTTTCCCAAATACAGGGACACACATTACCATTGTTTTAGGTTTTATGCAGACATAAAAATCACCACTGTGGGATCTCATAGTGAAAAATTTACTCCCTGTCCAATTCTCTTTCAACCCTTCTGATTCTGACAAGGAAAAAGCAAAGGTCCTGGATAATGGGACTATGCCTTGAACACCTCTGGAACATCCATTTGAACAAAGGAATCCCAGGCAAGACCATCAGACCATCACAATATCCATCTATAACTGAGAAGCATAATTATTCCCACCACCACAAAAAAGAGATGATAATTATGCGGCATAATCGAGGTGCTAACTAACACTGCATGCAACATTTAAATGTACCAAACCAGCATGGGGCACACCTCAAACTTACACAATATTAGATAAATCATTGCAAAGGCATACCAGTTTATAGCAAGAAAAACAGGAAGGTGTTATGATACATGAATGAGTTAAATCGGGGAAACACTCGCAAAGCCAGACACCCTTTCCTCCTTCTCGCTGCCTTTCGGCAGAGACACACCTGGCCGGCCTCTCCAGGACGTGCGCGACCAGCTCAGAAAGGAAACCAGGGGAAGGTTGAGCGGGAGGTGGACGCTGCTCACGCGGATGCTTCTACCACGACCCCTTGTTTCTGCGCCATATCCCTTCGCGGGCCAGACCCATCTATGACCACAGCCAGCAGTTCAACCCTTTATTAACCTTCCGTGGGGCTCCCCCACTTTGCAGTGAAGTACATGAGCCAGGCTCAGCTTTGTGGAGTCTCATTCATCAGGAATCACTTCAAGGCTAATGAGTAGGCCCCCGCCTGGGCCACGTGTGAGCAGATCGTGTATCTGGCGGCTGCCGACCCGGGACAGCACAGGCATAGATACATGGGGCGACTGAGGTCTCAGGAAGGCACCAGGTTTCTGGGTAATGCAATCTGAAAATCAATTCTCGTTAAATACAAGTGAGACTAATACCTCTGACAGGTTACATCTTAAGTGATAATTAAAAGCATATTTCCTGATGCTTAGCTGCTATGAAATGCACCTCTATTTATGCCACAGAGGGGGTCTCATGCTAAGACCATGGACACTCATTAGCTCCCCCGGGAAACTTCAGAGTTCCCGGAGTGTCATTCATTATTTTAATCTGATTTTCTTGACTCAAGCGAAATCGAACTTGGCATTGGCGTTCTCTTTCTCCAGCGCCACCGAGAGTCCTTAACACAATTAACATTGTCATAAGCCAAGGAATGAAGACGTATTTTGCACGAATACAGTCTTAAGCGCCCTCCATGGGTAGAGTTTATTAATCATCGATGGCATCCCACTAGGTTTCATGAACTCCCCTCAATTAATAGGAGGAGGCATGGCGGCTGACATGTTAAATTCTTCATTTACGAGGTCACGGTGTCGGGAGCCCCGTAGTGGGCAGTGGGGCTGACAGGAGCTCAGACTCTCAGAAAACTAGGAGAATCTTTACAACGACCTGTACTAGTTGCTGATTTGGCCCTTTCCGTATCAAGATATCGAATTTTATCTCAAAAACTGTGAATCGGAAAAAAAAAATGGGAATGTTGAATATCTCTTTCTTCTGAACTGGGTTTACAGGTCATTAAAACATACCACTAACACATAGGAATAAACCACAAGGTGGCTTAAAAGGCAGAAAGTTATGGTCCCATGATTCTGGAAGCAAGAGGTCTGAAATCGGGGTGCTGGCAGGGCCATGCTCTTTCTAAAGCCCCTAAGAGAGGGTCCCTCCTCATATCTTCCAGGCTCTGGGAGGCCTGTGTGATCGTGGGCTCGAGGCCACATCACTCCTGTCCCTGCTTCTGTCTGCTGCTGCCCATCACCCCTGCGTCTCTGTCCTTTTCATCTTTTTACAAGGACACCAGTCATATTGGATGAGGGCCCTCTTCCCCCACTCCAGCATGACCTCATCTTACCTGTTTCCAAATAAGGTCCCATTCTGAGGGACTGGGGGTTAGGACATCAACATATCTGCTGTGGGGACACAATTCAACCCAGAAGACACCTGCAAAGAGAGTAATTAATTAATAAATGATGTGTGGATAATGAGCTAACCATTTGGGAGAAAAATGAATTCTTTTAATTCCTTACTCCTTGTGCTGAAATACCAAAGGGATCAAAGTTTTATTTTTTATTTCTCATTGTTTTCCAAGGGATCAAAGTTTTTTTTTTAAATTTTTTTAAAGGTTTTATTTATTTATTTGAGAGAGAGAGAGCAAGTGAGAGGAAGAAGTAGAGAGAATCTGGAGCAGACGCCGCACTGAGCACAGAGCTAGACGTGGGACTCGATCCCACAACCCCAAGATCATGACCTGAGCCAAAACCAAGAGTTGGCCACTTAACCGACTGAGCCAACCAGGCGCCCTTCAAAGGGACCAAAGTTTTAAATGTGAAATATCTTTAAAGTATTAGAATTGTAACAGCCAATGCATAAGACTTATGTGCAGGCTCGATTTGAAGGGCTTTACACACATAACAGTATCTCTGCTGTTGTTTCCATTTTATGACAGAGAAAACTGAGGCACAGGGAGGTTTGTAATTTGCCCAAGATCACACAGCCAGCAGGCGTGAGCGTCAGGTTTCCAGCCCCGGCGGTTTGGTTCCAGAGCCTGTGCCCAAGAAGGCAATTCTAATGTCTGTTTTTACTTTATGCTCTTATGTAGTGTTTAAAATTTTTATAATGGATGTGTATCACTTTAAAACTCATAAGAAAATAATGTGAACTCTCTCCTCTCTCTCCTGCCCACCACTGCCTTCCTGCCACACGCAGCCTCCCCTACCTGCGCCTACTCAGACGGTTAATCTCCCTGTAATCTGCAGCTAACGGAGCCCAGAAGCTTCTGCAATGGAATGTCTGCTTTAGAACTACACCCTTCTTTCTATATCCTTCTAGAACTTTCTTTCTCAGTGTTGACATCCGGTAACTCTTTCTGACTCGGTCAAGGACACATTCCCTGTCTCAGTTCTGAACACTGCTGCTCGGGCTTTTCTCTAAACCCGTCTTCCCAAGCATGAAAGAGCTCATGAGTCCCCCGGAGAATTTGCGGAATGGTAGACTCTGATTTTGGGTGGGAGGAGGATGGACCCGAGATTCTCCATTCCCAACCAGCTCTCAGGGGAGGCCCAGGCAGCTGTCCTCAGACCACACACTGATTCCTGACTGTGGTTGTCTTCACCCTCTTCCCTTTCCACCAGCTCTACCTCGTGCTTCTCTTTCCCTCTGAAAATCAGGACTGCAGAATTTGAACTTTTTTAGACCAAGAAAGACCAAAGTTGGAATCCTCTGCTAAGAATGCATCTCCCCCAGCAAAAGAAAACATGAGGGTGGAGTGCAGAGCTTTCTTGTTCAACTTGAAACTTGGCCCCACAATATAAAGCCCTCTGAAGGTTTCCACATGGGAGGCAGGGCTCAAAGCAGAGGATTTCCCCAAAAGTTGGATGGGTCCCCGAAGGAGGAGATGGCCAGAAACTGACGCATCACTCCACTGATAGTCCAGGCTTTGCTTCTTCATTCACTCAAGTATTTTACTGGTTACCAGACACACGAGACTCTTGGTAAAAGCAGTAGAGAAATGACCTGGGGTCTTGAGCATTCTTTTCTTGGGATATCACCAAGTGCTTTAAAGGTAGTTTCTTATTCTTAGGCAAAAACAGCCCTGGCTCCCTCTCAGCAGATGAAAGAAGCTGACACGATTTCCTGCTGGTCACCTGAGCAAGGTGGCAGAATCTGGAGCCAGCAGAGGGCTCCCGGCTCTAATCTCTGCCTGTGCATACTGTTAGGGTCTTAGTAGCAGGGAGAGGACAAGCGGGCACTAGTAGGATTTACTGAACCCTGACCATAGGTGGGGCACTTTATATAGGGGATCTCTTCAGAGCAAATAAACGGCCAAACTACTAACCCAATCTACAAACATTAAGAGCAAATCTGATCACTGGTCGTGAGAACACAGAATGGTACAGGATCTGTGGAAAACAGTACTGAGCTGCCTCAAAAAATTAAACCTGGAACCACCACATGAGATCCAGCAATGCCAGTTCTAGAGGTATATCCCAAGGAACTGAATTCGAGATCTCCGAGAGAGACCCTCCCTCCCATGTTCATTGCAGCATTATTCCCGATAGCCAAGACATGAAAGCAAGCTAAGTGTCCATCAGTGGAGCAATGGATCAAGAAAACACGGCACACACACACATATAATGGAGTGTTATTCAGCCTTCAAAAAGAAAAGAAATCCTGTACTGTTCGACAACATGGAGGAAACTTCACACATTACACTAAAATAAGTCAGTCACAGAAAGACAAATACTGCGTGATTCACTTATGTGGGGAATCTAAAATCGTCAAACTCAGAGAAGCAGAGAGTAGAATGGAGATGGGGAGTTGCGAATCAATGGGTATGAAGTTTCACTTCTGCAAGGTGAGTAAGTTCTAGGGATCTGCTGTGCAACGTTGTATCTATAGTTCACAGAACTGCACTGTACACTTAAAAATCTGCCTAGAGTAGATCCCATGTTATATGCTTTTCCAAAAAAATAAATAAAGGTGTTTCTAAGGATGCTGGTTGTGAATCAAGACAGGGTTGTTTGTGTTTACCACACCGAGGGTTGTTTGTGTTTACCACACCGCAGTACATGGAGTACATACACATGCAAAGATGGGTCTAGAAAGAAAGAAAAGAAGTGAATATTGCTTACAGATTTACAAAATTATTGTCTTATATATTCTATGGGAAGAGCGGGGTATTGTGGGGGGAAAATCATCTGTATGGTCACCAAAAATTTCCTGGTAGATTAAGGGGTTCCGAAATTGCACCATTACCTTGTGTTTGATACCTTTTTGGTAGATGTCCACTCCCAAACCCATCACGATATTTGATTTATGCTATTTAAACAGATATTTGCTTATTATGTACACACAGAACAGGTTAGTTAGGGGATACAAACACGGGCAAGCATGATGTCTGTTTTCGATGAATATGCTGTTTAATAGGGAAGATAAGAAAAGCAAATATATAATGATTTCATACTTTACCAGCTGGGAAAATTTGGAAAAAATATTCCGATACCCGGTCCATTTTGGTCACTAGGATGAGCGATGGAGTCAGCGGGACGGAGGGAGGACTCTGAGATGGGTGGGCTTGGGGACAAGAGAAGCTGGCACACTCTTTTTTGTAGAAAAGGCTAAAATCTCCAAGCCACAAAAGTCAGCCACCACCTGGGCCCTTGTCATTAGCTCTGCCGCCGCCTCCCCTTTGTTTCACTCTGGTTCCTCCCCCTACAGCTGCCCCTGTCTCACGGACACAGACGCCCTGCCACGCGCTCGCTCAGCACACCCTGCAAGCTCACCAAACCCCAACGGCAAGGAAAGGAGGCGGAGTGTGTGCAATGACCCCGGAGCAACTCCAGGACCATCCCCTTTCCATCCTGAGATCCTGAGCCTGGGCTCTTGTACTTGCCCCATTCCAGCCAGAGTCAAACTTTCACACACAAAACCAGAGGATCAATCCCAAAAGGTCCTTGATCACTTTCCAGCCTGACTAGCATCATGCAGGGCAAACCATCCAAGTCGGCTTGCCCAGAATGTGGGAAGGCTGTGTTGTAGAAACACTGCAGGGCGCCATGGCAACAGCGCTGGGAGCCCCACCCCCCACCCCCCTTGCCTCCACCCCTGGCAGGGTGTGTGTCTGCCACAGGACTGCAAAGGACCAGCCGAGTTCACAATCAACCTTAGTTTGGAGGGCATTATGCCTCCTCATCCTTTGCACAACGAACGACTGCAGATCCCAAGGGCAAACTTGCATCCTGTTCTTTGTACAGAATGTTTTTGAGTTCTTACCCCCCAGGCATCCACATACTTGCTATTTTTGCCTGGTGTTGTATGACACGCTCCAGGGTTTTTTCCTAAGAAACAGTCTCCGTCCTCAAGGAGTTTAACCTCAAAAGTGCAAAAGGTGAAATAAAATAAGGCTTCTCCTTGAACTTCAATCTTTGCTTTAAAAGTATGGCGGAATTGGGACACCTGGGTGGCTCAATCGGTTGGGCGTCTGCCTTCGGCTCAGGTCATGATCCCAGGGTGCTGGGATCGAGTCCCGCATCGGGCTCCTTGCTCAGCGGGGAGTCTGCTTCTCCCTCTGCCTGCCGCTCCCCCTGCTTGTGCTCTCTCTGACAAATAAATAAATAAAATCTTTCTAAAAATTTAAAAATATGGAGGAATTGAAACGGACACCTAACATGTTAAAAATCAAAGTTTTCTCACCTTTTATCAGTCATAGCTATTACTTGTCAACTAAGAATGAAAAAAAATCTATTATCTGTGAATGGATACCTGGTACAAATTTGTCTCACTCCTGAAGCTAACGTATTTCCAGGACACATTTCACTGCCTTAATACAGAGAAATTTTAATATTAAACAGATAGAACACTATTTGAAAAGCAAAGCTTGACATGAAAACAGCACATCATTATTCTCAATCAAAAAGAACTGAATTCTGGATTCTCCACTCTTGCATGAGTAACAGGATCATCCCATTCCTCTAAACCCATTACTGCTACAATTCATCTCAGCTCCTCGGTCTTCTTCCTTCTCCCCCAGGGTGCCCACCGCTGCAGAGCGCATTTCACGGTCTGTTTTTCACTTCTAACCAGGGCACATTCTTCAAGTCCTTGGCATAGGAGGGAGGGTCTGGCCACCCCTTCTGCTAAGAATGTTCTCTGAAGACAACCAGGAGCAGGGTTATTAAGTGAAGAGATCAGAGGAAAACAAACACCAGTTCTCTCCCCATTGGGTTTTTCGGATTAGGAAAGATATAAACTTTCACTCATAATGACAACAGAGCCTCAGTAAGTCGATGGAAATTTCCTCTGGAAAAGTATAAGCATTATGTTAGGTAGAGCCGGGGCTTTTGATTTCTTCTAAACAGATCAATACCATGGCTCACCATCCTCTACTTCCCTAATGAACCAGTAGTAATTTGCCCTGGTAGTTGCTTTATTCCCACCCACTCCCAGTTTTTGGAGCAACTTGAAACAGTCATTTCTTCCACCCTCCCACCATCTGCTCTTCTCCTCACAAAGGGAGAAAGCAAGGAGTGCCCCACCAGATTCCATTAATGCTGACCCTTCCCAGCTTCTTTCTTTCCTACCATCCCCAGAGCTACATGCCTCAGCGCTTTTCATGCTTAATTCTAAGCAATCACAAAATAATCCAATTCTTCCCATCCCTAGAGGTACAAAGCCATGACTGCATGAAGATCAGAAAAACAAGAAGACAAATCTGACATTTATTTTCTTGTCTTTGAAGGGCAGTCCAGCACTCAAGTGAGATGTCACATTTTTAAATCAGTCATGAGGCTGCAGTTTTCTTCCGTGTTGACATGTAACCCATGGAGACTAGCTTTACAGTGATGCAATGAATGTATAATCTAGTCAAGGACCATTTGTTGAATGGCCCACTCTGTGCAGGGCAGCATAAGAGATGCTGAGGGGTTACTATTAGTTGAGAGGCAAACATGCACACAAGAAAATTAAGTCACAATAGGAGGAATTATATGCAGGGCTCGGTCAGGGGTATAGAGTCAAAGTTCAGAGGATGGAGAGAATATTGTGAACTAGAGAAGCCAGGGAAGGCATGGGAGTTGGTGTGGCTGAGCCTGGGAATATGGTAGGATAACAGAAGTCAAGAGGAGAGAGAAATGCTCAAGGCCCACTCTCAGAAGACAGCCCTTCCTGGAACAGACAGAGGTTAGCATAGGGGTGCAGTGGGACATCCTATCATGGTGACAAGGTAATCTGCTCTTCAGAGTGCCCAACTACCATCAAAGGATGTTGTTGCCTCCATATGGCTCTCTGGGCACTCCCACACAATTGACTATGAGGCAGATTTTATTTTCCAAAAATGGGACAGGGGCGCTGGGTGGCTCAGTCAGTTAAGCATCTGATTCAGGTCATGATCTCAGGGTTGTGGGCTAGAGCCCCGCATCAGGCTCCATGCTCAGCACAGAGTCTGCTTGGGATAATCTCCCTTTGCCTGCCCCCCCTCACACGTGCTCTAAATAAATAAATAAATAAATAAATAAATAAATAAAATCTTTGAAAGAAAATGGACACCATGATATTTCAGTCCTACATGCTATTCTAGGGTATCTCCAATGCCCCCATCAAGAGATAGAGTCTTCTTCTTCCCTTGAATGTGGGTGGGACCCCCTTTGTGGCTGTCTCCATGAATGGATGGCAGTGGACTTCGGAGGCTAGGTCATCAACAGCGACGTGGTTTCTGTCTATCTCTCTCAGGACGCTATCCATTGGAAGTTGGCCGCCATGTTGTGAGGAAGCCATATGTAGATGTTCCAGCAGAAAAACCCAGTCACGAGTGTGAATCACCAGACGTGTGAGTGAATGAGCTTTCAGAAGGTTCCAGCCCCAGCTGACAGAGTAGAGCAGAGACAAGCTACCCCTGCAAGCCCTGCCTGAACTGCAGATTCATGAACAAAATAAATATTATTATTATTATTTTTTTAAGATTTTATTTATTTATTTGACAGAGACAGAGATAGCAAGAGCAGGAACACAAGCAGAGGGAGTGGGAGAGGGAGAAGTAGCCTTCTCGCAGAGCGGGGAGCCCGATGCGGGGCTCGATCCCAGGACCCTGGGATCGTGACCTGAGCCGAAGGCAGATGCTTAACGACTGAGCCACTCAGGCGCCCCCTATTATTATTTTTTTTAAAGACTTTATTTATTTATTGACAGAGAGAGAGCAAGAGAGGGAACACAAGCAGGGGGAGTGGGAGAGGGAAAGCAGGCTCCCCACTGAGCAGGGAGCCTGATGTGGGGCTCAGTCCCAAGACACTGGGATCATGACCTGAGCCGAAGGCAGACACTTAATGACTGAGCCACCCAGGTGCCCCAAAATAGATATTATTATTGTTCTAAATCTCTAACCTGTGGAACGGTCCGTTCAGTGGTAATCAATAAATAGAACAGATCCCGCGTCTAGCCTTCACTTAGTACCAGAACTCCAGCAGGAAATCAGAGTATCTGAAAAGGCAGTGAGTTTAAAGTGACATTTTGGTCGAATACACATTGTCTTTCAATTTCGGTGATGCCGATCAACATGTTTTTCAGGTTAAATTTCCCACGAAGGCTGCATTAGAACAAGTGGTCCACATCCCTTTATTTAAACTTGTCTTCCTGTTCCTGTGGATCAGAGAGATAAGTGGTAGGGTTAGAACTTTACATAATTCCTTTCTGAAATTTAACTTTTAAATTTACTTTTAACAAAAAGTACATATTTAAGGTATACAGTGTGATGTTCTGATATATGAATACCTTGTCAAATGATCACTACCCTCAAGCTAACATATTCATCTCCTCCTGTAGGTGCCTTATTTTGTGAGTATGATGAGAAAACCTGAAATCTA
Organism: Phoca vitulina; assembly: GCF_004348235.1. Lineage (NCBI taxonomy): Eukaryota > Metazoa > Chordata > Mammalia > Carnivora > Phocidae > Phoca > Phoca vitulina. The sequence goes on along the minus strand of NW_022589736.1, from coordinate 9,358,973 downwards.
CTCTCTGAGCAGATTTCAAGTACACAATACACTATTAATTATAGTCACCATGCTGTATCTTGGATCTCCAGAACTTATTCGTTATATAACTAAAAGTTTGTGCACTTTGATTAATATCTCTTCCTTCCCCCCTCCCCTCAGCCTCTGGTTACCACCATTCTACTCTCTGATACTCTGAATTTGACTTTTTTTTTTCAAGATTTCACATTTAAATGAGATCATGTGATATTTGTCTTTCTGTGTCTGACTTATTTCACTTAGCATAATGCTCTCCAGCTTCATCCATGTCCACGTGACTCTTGTAGTCTCTTGAGCAGTTTCTGTGTCTTACATGGGGCTTTGGAGGAAGACACACCTATATTTACTGAAAAACAAAACCAAAAAATTCCAGTTTCAAGTCTGTATGTCTTTTTCATTGTTCTGATATGTTGATGCCATGACTAGTTGCAAACATACATTATGTTCTTTCAGTTAGCAAGGGCAAAACTGGGGTCTTTGGCAAGTGCAATGGAGGTATCCCTAATTGATAAGGTCTGTAGGGGAAGCTGGAAATTAGTTCATATTCAGTTACCAACCCAAATAACAAGCGGTTGCCAGAATCTCTTCCATCTAGAAAGATCCCCAGCTTGCAATTCACGGCTGGGTCTGCTGAGTTTCCAGTTATTCACTCCCTGGAGCATGATTAAAGATCATCTTCTTCTCCTTCCTGATTCTTTCCTTCCTTCCTCCCTCCCTTCCTCCTTTCCTTCCTTCCTCCCTCCCTTCCTTCCTCCTTTCCTTCCTTCCTTCTTTCCACTCTTCCTCCCTTCCTTCCTCTCTTCCTCCCTTCCTTCCTCTCTCCTTTCCTTCCTTCCTCTCTTCCTCCCTCCCTTCCTTCCTTCCTCCCTTCCTTCCTTCCTTTTCTCCCTCTCTTTCTCCCTTCCTTCCTCCCTTCCTTCCTTCTGCCATTCAATCGTCTTGACTTAACAACAAAAAGGGGCAACAAATTCTAAAGACAGCTAAAGGAAGCTCAAATGTATGCTTTTTAAATGGAGTTTTCAGTAGGAAATAGGATGGCACAGTGGTTGAAAACCATGGAGGTAGAGCAGGTGACTCTGAGCCCTGGTGCCTTAGCTCCATTCAAGTCACTTAGCCTCGGAGAGCCTGCCTTTTTTCATCTTTAAGGTGCAAATAAGAAACTGTACCAAATCAGATTGTTATGTGGCTTAAATGAGAAAAAGCCACGTGAGAAATGCAAGACCCAACACAGAGTAGGCGCTCAGTGGATATTCAACGAGTATTGCTTTGACTTAGAGAGGATCCGCTGGAATTTCCTTAAGTCTTCTGTAACTTTCTAGAAGTCCACTTTCATATCCAGTAACACCAGTGGGACAAAGAGAAAGTGGGTTTCGGTTTATTTCGGGGAGGCAATGACAAATTAGCCAAGCCTCACTCAGGTGATAGAATTGGAAATATTCTCTGAAGGACCTCCTGAGCGTAAATGTAGTAGAAGTGTTCTCTTTGTAGGGAATAAAAGAAAAAAATAGACTCATCTTTCTCAGCAGAAAACGTATCACGAGGAAGAACAAAAATCAAACTATTTTCAAGCTCTTGCAGATTTCAATAGCTTGGACCCTGTGGTCTTCTTTAGGACGGTGGTTTTTATCCTTTGGTGTGCAGATACACCATTAAACTTGCATAAAATTTGCCCCAGGAGAGACTCACTGGGTCAGGATCTCTAGAGGTGAGGCCCATGCATCTGAATTTTTTAAAGCTCCAGAGGTGATTTGCATGCACTGCAGGCTGGAAACCACTTTTTCAGCATCTTCAAGAGATTTAAAAGAGATACACAACAAGGTTTGTGACTATTATCTACAAAGGAGTCGAGGCTTCAAGAGATGCACCTGGGTCTCAGGGATGACAAATCATTTACTGGAAATGGGCACTGGACTCTAGAGTCCGTGATCCTCTTGTTCCATCTCTCCTGCAGAGCAATCATTGATTAATTCACTCGTGTCCTCCTTTATTCTTCTATACCTTCAACAAGGGTTCAAGGGGTTGCTTTGTGCAGAGGATAACTACCCTACCACACGGGCACCAAGATGGCCCCATTTTCCAGTGCTTATGGCAAAGACAAAGAAGTCCATGCCATGGTTCTTTTCTCTTACAACATTAAATTAACACGATTCTGACCTTAGTTCTTAGGGTTGCTGTACCCAGGATGCCATGGGGCCTGTGAGGGGGCATGCTGAGAGCACAGTGGGGGTGGATCTCATCAACATCGGAGGGACCTAATTATAAGAAAATACTGACACAAACAAACAGGGGGCAGAGAGAAACAAAAAGGGGGTGAGGGAAATAAACCTTACATTTAGCATGTACTGCTGGTAGGAAAACAGGTCAAACTAGGGGGTTAAAACAGAATTTTTACCAAGTTAGCTGTAGTAAATTTTCTTGGGTTTTTGGTCACAAAATTCGTAAACGGTAAGTTTTCTGGTCTGGTGGTGGACGAAGAACATCTAACAAACTATCACAAGAAAGACTGTAGGAGAATTTTCGTCCGCTCCAAGAACTGTGGTCGCCCCCTTGTGGGACAGTTTGAGAACTATTGAGACAGAAGAAGTGCATTTGAGTACACCTTGAATAGACACCTCACAGACATTTCAGTGGAGTGAATTAGGATCAAGCCTTGGCGTATTTCATAACACATTTGAGGAGGCTCACATAAGATGTCATGAACCAAGGCTGAGATGACCTAAGAGTTTGTGTCTTATGGATCGTGTTGGAATTCGGGAACGTGTGCTGAGCTATCCCAGGGACTGGAACCTCTAACTGGTGTGGAATGAGGAGAGTGGGCTTTGCCTCCTCCAGGACTGACCACTGTGCTTCAAGGAACAGTCAATGAACCTGAACTTCAGGGTTTTTTTTCATCTGAAACAAACCAACCAACCTCAAGGGTTGTCAGGAAGACCAAAGAATGCAACAGATATGAAAACATTTCAAAAAAGAAAGGTGAAGGATTATTACATTATGTGCTTTAATTAGCACCTGATTCGCTGGCAGCCCTGTTCAGTCATCAAGACAGAAACTCTGAGCCTTCACTGCCTTAATTCTAGTGGGAGGTCCCAAGGCGTTCTCTTGAAGGGAGGGCATTGGGATGAAATTTTGAGAGAAACTAAAATTTTAAAAGAGAGAGATCTCATCTCAGAAGTTTTGAGAGAAATTTTGAGAGAAACTAAAAATTTTGAGAGAAATTTGGTCCCTTTCTATGAATTTGGGGAAATGGCCAAAATTAGGAGACTTCTACCTTATTTACAGGAAAGGTGGAAACTGAAGATCGTTGTTTCAGGAGCCCCTGGAAATACCCATGAACTAGACTAGGAGAATCTTTTTTATAAGTTTTTCTTTGTTGGTGTATGACCCTGCTCTTGTTTTAGTAACTTAAATAGTCATGCTTATAATAGAGATATTTTTACCCCCACATCTAGGACAGAACTTAAACAGAACTGTTCGTTTGCAATTGAAACCAAGGACGGGAACAGTGATACCTGATTTTTGGTTTTCAAGATTCCATACATAAACTGAAGAGTTGTTGTAACGGCAGAAGGATGATCTAGCAGCTTCTGCAGACTGGCTCACACCCAATCTCCTCCAGCCTCCCTCGGGGGCCCCTTGGGTACTGCAGGGAGTAGGGACGGGAGATGTCTGTTAATGGGCATGTGATGGTTTATTTTCTGTGTCAACGTGGGTGCACCATAGTGGTGCCCAGGTATGTGTCCGAACATTATTCTGGATGTGTCTGTGAGGGTGTTTGTGGGTGAGATTACCCTTTAAGTCCAAAGCAGATCGTCCTCCATAACGTGGGACAGAGGCGGGGTGCGAGGCAGGCCGTGTGCTGGCTCAGACACGGCCGGGACCTTGAACTCCCAGAGCTGCCGCTGGAATGATGACAGGACTGCAGCTCCCTGGTGGCCCAATTCCGCATTGTGACTTTGGGAGTCGTTCCTGGAAACTCCACTTAGAGTTTCTTCAATTTCTCCCGCCTTCCCAACTATCCCGGGAGTCATTTATCGCCCTGTAATCAATCCTTCTCTGCTTGGACTGCTGCTCTTGGCAAGTGAACCCTGACCAACGTGGGACATTGGTCACTTTAGCTCCTGGAAGTGCTATTGTTAGCGGAACGCCGGAGGGGGGGACAGCGGTCTCACAAAGAACTTTTATGAAGGCCCATGTGAGGGAAATGAAGCTGGAGCTCGGAGGAAACAGAAACTCCACACCCGAGTGGAGCTCTGCCCAAACTGGATCTCATCTCTACTCAGCATCCTCTCCAAACACCACCAGGAAGAACCCCGGCGTCCCCCTCATTCCACTGCAGACCGTAGGAGTAACGTTCCCACGGTGGCATCCTAGACAAAATTCACTGGGTAACAAAGTAAAAACGGAAGGGAACACAGCTCTAAACCAAGACTTGTAGGCTTGGCCCGTCAAAAAGGTCCCGAATAGGTGGGTCTCCACCGTGGAAAATGTGGCTTCTCTTTCCCTGGCTTAAAGAAATTCAGAGGCTTTCTATTGGCAGTTCTTTAATGGCAATCCCATTTTATTGAAATGATCCAGTCTTTTCCCATTATTCTTTGGCTGAAGAACACAGGCACCATGATTTCCCAGCAGTGAAGGCATGGTCTTTGCCCTCGTGGAGAGAACAGTCTGCAAAGTACCGAGGATTTTAGGAGGCCACAGTGTTATTTTCTTCTACCATCTGACTCACTCTGCCATGTTTTTATAGCTTTTTACAATAGACAGATAATGAATAAAATCCATATTATTTTTCAGGGTTCCACTGGAAGTAACTTTATTCCCAGGGCTATTGGTCTATTCTAGCAGAGGGATGATAAAGACCAGCCCAGCAAGTCCCAACCACTAGGATTGGCTAGGAAGTGCACAGGACACAGTGCCCCTCACTTAGGCATCAGGGCATGAGCATCCTTCTGCTCTCCCTCGTATATCACGAGTCCTTTGAAGTTATAACCTTCAGCAAGGTACGCCTCAGCAGCCAGAGAGATCCCTTCACGATCCAAACCTGATATGTCACCACTCCATCCAGAATGATTCCTGTAAGGCCCGCCATGCTTTGACTCCTGCTCTTCTTTCTTCTCTGGTCTTGCACCAAACTGCCTCTCCCACCCTGTGCTCTCTGCTCTGGACACACCACCTGCTTCTCACCCCCTCACCCACCTTCAGATCCTAAGCCCAGAGCCCGCCCCCACCATCCCATGACCCAAGCACCCACCACCCTTCTCCTTCACAGCCCTTATCATGGGTACAATTTTACATTTGGTCATGACAATTCTTTGATTAACATCTTTCTCCTGAAGTGAGCTCCACGAATAGGAATCAGGTCTTACTGTTGCAACTCATTGCATCCTTGTACCCAGCACATTGCCCGGCATGTAGTAGGTCCTAAGGAGAGACTTGTTGAATGAATGAATGAATGAATGAATTGTAAAATAGACGAGTGCTGAGTAATTGATTATACCTAGAAATAAACAGAAAAGGATGGGGCCTAGCATAGAACAGGGCAGGAGAATCAGATGTCTGCGTTTTTCACAAATCGAAAAGCCGAGCAGAGACTAATTAATTTCTGTATGTTCCAAACCCAGCACAGCATCTGGCAGGTAGAGGTAGGTCCTAATCAATGTCTGTCGAATTGAACGCTTGTCTCATTTCTGACAACCACTGAATCTTCAATAGCTTTCAAAGAAACTGACCAGTGCACTTTCCCAGATCAAAGGCAAAGTGCAATGCAGCATATCCAGTGAAAATGGATTGAGCTCTTTTCCTAAAGATGTGTTCATTTAATGTTAAATGCTATTAGCCAAATAAATAAGGATTGAGGAAAAGGAAAAGCTTATCACCATGACATCAGGTTTTCCCCCTTAAAAAGTGCCATGGTGGCAAAGAAAGACCAAACACCAATTGTAGATTCACTTAGCACCTGCTGATTGCCAACAAGAGCCAATTAGTGACAGTTAAATACATTATCTATATTATTTATATGCACAATTCAATTACTTTTGGTTACAAGGACAATGGCGTGTTTTAGAGACAGAATCTGTATGTGCAGAAAACGGGGTCCTGTTCTGTAAGATCTGTTGGGGAAATGTCAGCAAAGTGTATGAAAAGAGCTCCTATTACTCCTTTTGAGTCCTCAGAGAACCAAGAAATATGTTTCCTTAAAAGCCATAATCATGGTGCACCACCAGAGTCCACGCTGCCCTGTTCTACCTCAGACATTTGCAAATGCATTCAATTTTATGCCATTCATGTGGGCAGACATTTAGGAAAGAATGAGAGGAACATAAAATACATATTATGTTCTTTATACATTGTGATGTTGGTCCCAATGACTTCAATGAAGGAATGAAGTGACAATATTTATATTTTACTTGCTTTCACTGTAATTCTGATCGTAAGTAATAAGGCCATTTTATTTTCACAAAATGAGGAAATTATGCAGAGCTTAAGAGACATCCAGGGATGAATCAGCCAGACTGTGGATCAACTAGAAATCTGGCCGACGTCGATTTACCCAAACCAACAGCATCTTACAAATAAGCTGAAGTTCAAGTCAGGAAGTATTTCTGCCGTAGTTTTATGCTTTGAGGGGGTAAATGTTAGGTTTATCTCAGTTGACTTTCATGTGTAGTCAGGAATAAGAACAACTTCTTTTGTGTGAGAGGTTATATTATAAACTAAGAAAAAATGCTTCCCACATGGGTCATGTTTGGGATATTCAGGAACGAAAAGCAATATGATTACCATCCATTAAGAGAAACTGGTAGAACTCTTTCCATCCACACTGAAAGTGGTCAAATCTGACCAGCTGTCCACAGAAGTCTTTCTTCTTTTGGTTCTTTAAAATGTTCCAGGAGAGGAGAAGGAAAAAGAAAAGTCAGAATTCCACCACAATGTTTTCAGATTCACCGAGAGAGGAAAAGTCGTTGATAAGATGTAAAGGCAGAAGGCTTGAACCTGTCCTAACTTGGTAGAGTCTTCTTTTTTATTGTTATTAATCACAAGACCAAAATCTTTGAAGTGATCTTCATTTTCTCCCCCCTTGGGGGAGCATTTATACAACCTCCCACGTCATGGAGGGTCTCCCTGGGGCCTGATCAGTTTCAGCAAAAAAATGTGAAGCCTGTGGCGTTGTTGTTATCGAGCGAGCCCATTGTATCCAAACCAATCCAGAAAACAACAAATCTGTGGTTGGGGGGAGGGGAGGGGATCCTTCTTAAAAGCAGATAGGACTAGGTGGAGCTGGTCGTAATTAATCATTCTTATTTTTAAAGAGGCTTATTCAGGGCAAGTATACAAACCTTAAGGATGCATAGATCACTGAATGTGTGTAAGACTTGTAGAGAAATTTGAAAAGAGCATTTTCTAATGTGACTTCCAGTTGAATATTTAGATTTCTCAACAAAAGGGACTGAACTCTGTCAGTTAGGTCCTCCATCAAGGAGCCCATCTTCCAGAGGAAAAAATAAAACAAGACAAAACCAGAGAGGGAGACAAACCATAAGAGACTTTTAATCACAAGAAACAAACTGAGGGTTGCTGGAGGGGAGTGGGGTGGAGGGATGGGGTAACTGGGTGATGGGCATGAAAGAGGGCATGTGATGCAATGAGCACTGAGTATTATATGTGCTGATGAATCACTGAACCAATAATATATTATATGTTAATTAATTGAATTAAAATAGTTTTTTAAAAAAAGGAGCCCATCTTCCTCCAACAGCCAACTGACCAGCAGGGTGCTCTTGGGTTGAAGAACAGTGCTCCCAGGATGACATCGGACCTGCACCTGGAGATTGCCTCAAAAGGAGGTGTACACACAGCGTCCTGGGGGGAGGTCTTCTGAGCCCTCTGCCATTGAAAGGCAGAATAAACGTGTATTTATTGTGCTGCCCCGAAATTCTTGCTCTGCTGTGTTGTTACCGTTTGTAGGCATCGACCCTCCAGCCCCTTCCCACTGCCTGCTTCCTCCGGGCAGAGCACCTGGCTGAGACATCGCAGACTCGAGGAGGATCTATAGCTCATTTTATCCAAAATATGCAAACAACTCACTTTTACTAGGATTTCTCTATGAAGTAAACTAATAAATTGTGCCTTTGGGTTACCTTTACAGGTCTGAAAAATAAACTGGAGTACGAAGTCCATCTGTCCAGCTTCCACTGTCCATCACCTGTCAGTCATGTGTCTCCCTCTCTCTTTCTGTCTCTCTTTCTCTCTCTCTCTATCTCTGTCTCTATCTCTGACATCTCTGGTTAAATGAAATGAACACAATCAGTTGACTCTTCTGACGACTCTACTTACATTGGGGAATTCACCCCATATTGTACAAGCTGTTCATACTCATTCCCGCTTCCCCACACCTTCCCTCCTTCTTCAACTTGAAAAGTAAAATCAAAGGGGTGCCTGGGGGGGCTCCATCCTTTAAGCGTCAGACTCTTAATCTCAGCTCAGGTCTTGATCTCAGGGTGGTGGGTTCAAGCCCCGCTCTGGGCTGTGTGCTGGGTATGGAGTCTACTTAAAAAATTAAATAAATAAGAAGTAAAATCAGTTTTGGAAAGCAGCGGAAATGAGGTCGCCGAGGTCCTTCGGCCAGGAGAAAGGGCACGCGGCCCGGGACAGGCAGCGCTGGGGGAGACGGCACAGGAACGGGGGTGGGTGGCGAGTTTGCTTGAATTCCTCTCCTAAATGGGTCAGCGGCTCCTTCCTGGGGAGCGGAGGGGCGTCGCCATGGCAACGTTGATACTAATGCGGTGGACGCGCCCCAGGGTGGTCTGGGGAGAGCCGGCACCCTGCATCTCATCAGCTCGACCGTCTAGCAGGAAGGGGCGTCCCGTCCCCAGCCTCCGTGACCCCCTGCCCCCCACTTCCAGGTTGAGAGGCGGTCATCGGCGTGAAGGGGCTGGTCATCACGGCCCTCTGAGGACAAGGGCGATTCTTCGTGCGTCTGAAATAATCAGCCCCTATACCTCCCTATGCCCCAAAATATGTTAGAGGAAACCTTGAAAAGGACAATTGTAAAAGAGATAAAGTAGCAGACTGTTCTGGCCGGAGGTCACAGAACAGGTGAAAATCAAGCTCCTGATAAGAGAGAGAGGGGACAACGGCAGTGAGAAGAAAGGAAGGGAGAGCATGCGGGCCGCGGCGTGTCCAGGCCAGGGAACCCCCAGAAAGGCCGAGCTCTCCCTTGCCGCGAAAGCTGCCCCGACACCTTCCGGTGGGAATGTGCGCTCCATCCTGCCCACTCGGGCCTCGGGGCTCAGACCCGGGTTAAGGCCTTGAAATCTGAGCCCCGGTCACGAACAGTAACATCCCAATGTGGCTTTACGACTTCCAGGTGACGGCCTTCCCCAGACGCACCGCCGGAGCTCCGCGCGCCCACCCTGGCAATGGGGGGGCATGCCCCTCGCGTCCCAGTCCTCACGTCCAGAGTGGGCCGGCAACGGGGACTAAAGCGCACAGACCTAAGACGCACTGTCGGGCAGCGGCACGGTTCACTGAAACTTCGGGAAGGTGTTCTATGGCACCTCTTAGTCTGTCCTCCATGCCTTCCGTCCACCTCCGGGACCACGAATCCCTCACATCCATGGCTTCCTTGGGGCAAGCCAAGCTTTGCAGCTAAGAAGCCTGGGACCTTCGTAGGCATTTTGTACCCAAAGGGAGCTTTAGTGTATTTATTTTTTAACTGATAAGTTATTTCTTTTCTTTTTTTTTTTTTTTTAAAGATTTTATTTATTTGACAGAGAGAGAGCGCAAGAGGGAACACAAGCAGGGGGAGTGGGAGGGAGAAGCAGGCTTCCCGCGGAGCAGGGATCCCGATGTGGGGCTCGATTCCAGGACCCTGGGATCATGACCTGAGCTGAAGGCAGACGCTTAACGACTGAGCCACCCTGGCGCCCCTGATAAGTTATTTCTAAGGAACTCTTGCCCTATAGCTTTCAAGTCTCAAAATTGGGTTCCGCGCAGGGCTTAGTGGCATCTGGCAGATAAACGGGTGGACAGCACCATCTAGCGGATTAAAGTCATAAGGCAACCTGAACCAAATTAAAAACTCTGAGAGAGGGAAACGGAGATGACACTCCAGGATGTGTTATTTCATTCTCAGTAGATTTCCCACTTCATTTCTCGGTAGTAGAGCTACTTTCTGTTACATCATCTCTATGTACATCCTCTCCCCATAAAGGGGGGCTCAGAATACAGCCCACTGTCAGTCATTAAGATGATATATCTCTAATCTTTTTTTAAATTAATACATTGGTTATAAAATTATATAGTAGCCAATTCTTATATTCCCTGTAATTACCACTGGGGGTGTGGGAGGCTAAGGAGCACATGTGGGCAGGCACGTGGGACATGGGGTCAGGAACTTACTGACTCGGCGGGAACCGGGGCAGTGGCGATATGAGACTGGCGGGGCTGCATCTGAGGAAGCACATGGGCCAGCCGCCCAGTCTCAGAGCCACACTGACCTGCCTGGGGTGACTTCATTTCATTCAGTCATTTACCAAATAGCATGAATTATTTTCTATCGCTGAGCAAAAGATGTGATTCGTTCCCAAACATGAAAGTGCTCTGTAGGAGTTGAAAAGCTGCAACAATTTTATAACCCAGATGGGAGTGCGCAGTGAGCATGCTCTGAGCCGGTGGCTTCATCCGAAACCTTTTAGAGAAAGGACATCTCCAGGTGCCAAGGACCCCCAGTGACATCCTCATCCACAAGTGACTGCTCCCTCTTTGGATTTCCTTTCAACTTTGGAATCATAGGTACTCACATTAACTCTGCTGCACATTTTAGTTATTTTTACCTACTTTCAATCTCGGTTGACAAACAGCCTAGGCTTATTTATTTATTTATTTTTTAGTTAAAAAAATAGAAAGATCTACAGCAGTCTGAATATAACCTCACACAACAAAACTATACACTTAAAAATGGTTAAGATGGTAAACTTTAGGTTATGTGTTGAAATTGAAAAGCACAATTAAAAAATTTGTGTACCTACTATATTCTGGAAACTTTAAAAGTATTATGAAAAAATATCTGGGAACAACAAAAAGATCCAATTTCAAGCAACAAAGTGAACTTGGCTTTTCTCCACCTCACCTACCTTGACATGCTCTTTGGGTTGGAAATATAGAACAACTACATTCAATGACCCTTGATTAATGCATCACAGGAATCTCAGAACTAAGCCGTGTGCCTTGCTGATCCACCTGTTTCTAGGGGCAATCTGGTGAGTTGGGCAGGGACTGTTTTCCAGAAGGAACCTAAACGTCTTTGCCGTGTCTCCCCAGATGTTCTGGAATTTTCATGGCCTCATGGCTGATCTCATGGCTGCCTCCTTCCCACCATTTGTGTCTTGGATCACCCCCAGCCACCACTCTGCACGACTCTCTACCGCAGTGTCAAGCTTTCTTTACTGTCTTCACTGCGTTCAATCACAACTGCAATTATCTCTTTATTTGAACTTGAAGGGGGTCAGGCTGTCCATACTGGAATGCACGTTCCGTAAGAGTTGAGTTCCAGTCCGTCTTGGTCCCCACTGTGTCCTAACTCCCGGCAGACGGTGCCAGGACCTTATACATTGCTGGAGGGGGTGCAGAATGTAAACCCTTATTGAAGGGAATCTGACGTCCCCCAAATGCAAATGCCTTTGTCCTTCGATCCAGCAATCCCATTTGTGGGCATTTATCCTTACAGAGTCGATTGCACATGTGTGCATAAAAGGAGTCACCGTGACTTTGTTTGTATTCCAATAACAAAAAATTAGAAACAACCCATGCCTATCAGTAGAAAACAAGTTGAATAAACTATGGTACATATGGTAGTGGAATACTATACAGCTATAAAAAATACTGAAGAAGATATCTGTGTGCAGACATGGAGAGATCCAGGTACAAAACAGGATACATAGGGCGCTTCCTAACACATAAAGCAAGATTTACATATTTATATTTGTTTATAAATAAGAAACAAGTAAAAATGCCTACCAGTGGGGGAGCTTTCTCAGTTTGTATCTTTTTAATCTAATTTTGAACTCTTGAGTTGTGTAAATGTATTATGTATTTTTTTTTAAGTGCCTGTCTGGCACATGGCAGGTGCTCAGCTGATATGTTGAAAGAAAGAATGGATTAATGAATAAGCCTATGAAGTTGGTAAGGGATGCAAAGGACTAGATAGGTGGAGGCTGCCATGGTAGCTCACTTTGCATAGCCTAGGGGGATGAGGGTCCCTCGTTACTCAATGTTCTGAAGAGCGTCCCTATATGGTTACAGGGGTGCGTCCAAGTCTACACCTCTGGGTAGGGATGGTACTTACGGTCAAGGTGAGGGACTCAGGGCCAGGCATGCATTCATCATCCATCCGTTTGCTCAAGAAACACCTGCCCAGTGATCACTTGGTGCAAGGTCCTGCACTGAGCACTGTGGACGTAAGGAGGACCAGGCTGATGCCGTCCCTGTCCTCAGGTAGCTCGCAATCTAAGGCAGACTGGATTCTAGGGTGCTTCCTGAGCCAGCAGCCCTCGGTTTTGCTCCTAACCTGCCCAGGACTCTTTCGGGGTGAGCGCTCTGGGGACAACGGAGCAAAAGAATGAGGAAATCCAAACCCAAGGCGGAGCTCTAAGTGTCCACGTGAGGCTATGCGCAGCGAGCAGGGGATCTTTATTGCCCTTGAACAGGGCGCACTAACTCATGGGGGCCGCAGTCTCTCACCTCTCACCTGTTTTCTCTGGGGGAAAAAGAAACTTCCAGGGTATTGGAACAGACCAGGAGGAGGAAACACCTTGGTGGCAAAGTTGGGACAGTGTAAGGAGTGAGGAAAACAGAGACGTGTGGTTTTTCTTGGGGGTCCTGAGCGTCCTGGGAGCCAGCAGTTCTCACAGCAACAAGAAGGACACCCACTGCTGTCGACATTTTTCAGAGCCTCCCCCCACATGCCCGCTCATACCCCACTCCCCGTGGTTTTCTGCTTTGGGCTAAGGACGGAGCTTTTGAAGGTAACAACAATCCCATGGTCTTTCCAGGTTTGCAAGCATGAAAATGTAGTTTGTTATATTTATTGTAAACTGATCAAACTCACATCATGACAACCTGGAAGAAACACATGACGAATGACAAATGACTTGACATTGTATCTTCCGAAAATGAAAGATATCTGTGGGCTTGGGTGAAAACCGACCTTCTATTAAAGATGCGTGTTTGAGACCCATTTCAAAATCTTATCAGTAATCCTGGTAAGATGGAAAGCCTTCCTTGGGTTCTTGCCTCCAATGTTCATTGACAGAATCAGATTTAGAATGAGCTTGGAAGCAAAGCAAGAATATGGGTGTAAAAAGATGGCAGAGGGAGAGATGGTTCTTGAAATTACAGTTCTTGAAATCTTAATTATTCTTTTTTTTTTTTTTTAAGTTTTTATTTATTTAGGGCGCCTGGGTGGCTCAGTTGGTTAAGTGGCTGCCTTCAACTCAGGTCATGATCGCAGGGTCCTGGGATCCAGCCCCACATCGGGCTCCTTGCTCAGCTACAAGCCCGCTTCTCCCTCTCCCTCTGCCTCTTCTCCCCCTGCTTGTGCTCTCTGCTTCTCTCTCTCTCTGCCAAACAAATAAATAAATAAAAGCTTAAAAAAAGATTTTATTTATTTATTTGCCAGAGAGAGAGAGAGACAGAAAGAGCACAAGCAGGGGGAGCAGAAGCTGAGGGAGAAGCAAGCTCCCTGCTGAGCAAGAAGCCCGATGCAGGACTCGAAGCCAGGACCCTGGGATCATGACCTGAGCCGAAGGCAGACGTTTAACCAACTGAGTCACCCAGGCATCCCCAAAATCTTAATTATTCTAATAGAGCATATTTAACTTAAAAACATCCCTTTCTATTGTAAGTAATTATCTTGTCCACAGCTAAAAGAAATTACCACAATCAATAAAAATATTTCCCATAGCTATTTACAGTCTATCATTTTCAGATGCTTCAGTCCATGTCTTCACAAGAGCCTATGAGAGGCATTATCATCTCCTTTTTACTAAAGGCCCAGGGCATAGTATTAACAAAAACTCAGTCTTTTAGCACCAAATCTTCCGCACTTTCCACCACACCACACGCACAACCTCAAAATGGTACCTCTGTGTGGTCACTGCCGTCCACCTTCTCATTACACTCACTCACTGTAAAGGCCACTGGTGTCCGTATTTTGAACTTTGAACTTGACCGGACACTGCTCTGGGCAGTGGGAAGAAGGAAGTGGAAAGTGATGAGCTTTCTGCTGTTCTTTCCGTTTGTACGAAGCTGTGGCTGTGGGTGCCCTTGCACAGAGCACACACTTACTGAGCCGAACGGTGTCCCAAGGCCAGAGACCATCCCTACCTCACGGGCCACCGTGCACACAGTCTGGAACAGAGGTAGATGCCAAAGAAATAAATGAACCCTCAGGATTCCCCAGATGATTTGGGAACGAGGCAATAGAAAGTTGGTGGCAGTTATACAAAGTGTGGGGAAGAAGGAAGACCTAAAGAAGTAGATTTTTTTTTTTAAGATTTTATTTATTTATTTGACAGAGAGAGACACAGTGAGAGAGGGAACACAAGCAGGGGGAGTGGGAGAGGGAGAAGCAGGCTCCCCGCGGAGCAGGGAGCCCGATGCGGGGCTCGATCCCAGGACCCTGGGATCATGACCTGAGCCGAAGGCAGATGCTTAATGACTGAGCCACCCAGGCGCCCCAAGAAGTAGATTTTTGACAGCAGCTCGACTCTGTTATTGATTTATACCCTAACTCTTCCCCCACACCCTTATAACACTATCTCTTTTTAAAAGTAGATTCCAAGGAGATGGCAATTCATTCATTTACCTTTCAAGACACCTTCATACATATGCTGTTTGGGCTGAGACTTAGGTTCAGAGAGATGAAATGGTTTGCCCATAGCCATACAGACGATGAGCAGCTCAGCAAGAGAGTCCCAACATTTTTTGACTCAACCCAATGTTCATCGCATTACTTCTCCCAGGGGCTCTTGAGACAAAACCTCAGAATCTCCTGGAAGCAGGGGGTGAGAAAGCAGATGGCCCCGTCTAAAGATCCTGTTATTAGGTAAGTGGAAAGCTGATTTCTACCAGGGGTCCCCTCGACCCACACTGTGGGCAGGATAAAACGCAGGACCGGAAGTTTATTAAGTACCACTACTCACTGCCCGGCCGGCAGGTCATTTCACACTGTTTGGCTAATGGCAAGTGACAGGTTTGTGTCTGGCTGGTGATATAGCAATTAAGTGAGATAAGATGACAAAAAAGGCAGGAAGCTAATGATGTGTTGCCTTGTTGAGCAGAGCTTGCCACGCCTCATTAGATTTAACAGAGCTATTGAGACAGAGTAATTATCAGAGACAGTAAAACTGTTGTATTAAAAGATAATTTTAAAAAAGCCAGTATCAAAGAGAAATAATTAAGTGCTTAATAGGGCACTTGCTAGCTGCTGGGTCCAGCGATCAGACTCTGAGAGGTTGCAGAGGGGGCCCTTCTGCTCGGTGGGACCTCATGCTACGTCGTTATTTTGGACCACAGTCTCTTTTGTTTAAGTTTTTTATTGTGGTCAGTTATACGTGACGTAAAATTTACCATCTTAACCATTTTTATGTGTGCAGTTCTATGGCATTAGTTATATTATCCACATCATTTTATAAGCATCACTGCCATCCATCTCCAGAACTTTTTCATCTCCCAAAACTGAAACTCTGTCCCCGTTAAATAAGAAGTCCTCATTCCCTCTGCCCACAGCCCCTAACAACCCCCCTTCTGCTTTCTGTGCCTATGACTTGGACTACTTCAGATTCCTCCTACAGGCAGAATTCTACTGTATTTGTATTTTTTTGTGACTAGCTTCTTTCACTTCGTATGTCCCGGAGGTTCATCCATGGTGTAGCATGCATGAGAATTTCCCTCCTTTTTGAGGCTGAATAATATTCCATTGTATGTATATATCACATTTTGCTTGCCCATTTATCTGGTGATGGACATTTGGGTTGCTTTCACATTTTGCCTACGGTGAATAACACTGCTATGAACATGGGCGCACAAATACCTCTCCAAGACTCTGCTTTCTCTTCTTCTGGGTATATATCCAGAACTGGAATTGCAGCATCGTGTGGTAATTCAATTTTCAATTTTTTTCAGGAGCCACCATACTATTTTCCACAGTGACTGTATCACCTTACATTTCTGCCAAGAGTACACAAGGGTTCCAATTTCTCCATATCCCCGCCAACTCTTTTTTTTTTCCTGGAATTTCTTTGTTTGTTGGTTTTGTTTTGTTTCATTTTGCATAATAACCATCCTCATGGGTGTGAGGTGGTTGGGCCATACCCTTTTGAACACACTCCAAGTGTAGAGTGGGATCTAAGTTAAGGAATCCACATGGAAAAAAATCAAGGTCATCCTTCATAAACTATATTAAAGGAACTTTATTTCTGTTTAATTCATATTTATTGGTCTCCTGATTAGGCGGGAGTAAAGATGTTCATCTATGTCAAGAAGCGCTTGGTCCCAGGAAAGAAATGAGTTTAGGGAGATCAAAACATCTCTGAGGAGTTGTGTTTATGACACAGGGAGCTACCATCCCCACTGAAGCATTTCATGAAGCAGAAATGCCACCAAGTTGGGTTGGCCTATGAAGTCCTGCTTATGAGTAGCTATCCAATGGAATAAGTCTATTCCCTTCTGTTCTCTGTCTTTCTCCCTCTTCCCTTCCTCACCACTTGATCCTCTCTCTCGTTCCCTCTACCACTGTACGTGTCCAAGTCTTCCGGGCGCCATTCCCGGTGCAGGCACTGCTGGACCCTGGAGGTGCCTGAAGTGAGGGGACTCCTCGCTCTTTCCAGGGGTCTGTGTCTTCACCCACCCTGCCTCCAGTAGCCATTGTATCAGTAGGGACGAGACTTGACCCTTGTCACCATCAGCCCGGGCTTATGCCCCCATGCAGCATTTCCCATACTCTTCCCAGCCCATCCTCTTCCTTCCAGTAGGGTCTCACTATTCCTGAGAAAGCCTTTGCTATGTGTTGCCCCAACTTCTAGTGCTTTCTCCACCTCCTGGGCCTCCTCCAAGTACATTTTTAGAACTCTGGCTTCAACTGCTTCAGTGCCTCCAATCAGCCCTCTTCCAACTTCCTGTAGACTGAATCAGGGTCTACTTTACAACTGAACTGTCCACTCCACACATCGGTTCCTTATTCTGTTGGTGAGAATCCCAGCCACAAATGCAAGTGAACAGGTGACAGGATCAGGCACCCCACATCACTTCCTCAGTCCTTCTCCGGGTGCCAGACACTCAGGAGGTGACTGAAAAAGACATGAATTAAGTGGACGTGAAGTTTCTACAACATCATTTCTACAGGATGACCTTGATTGTTTTATGTGGATCCCAGTATGCATTTGGAATCTATTTTTTTATCTATTATGATATTTTATTTAAATTCAATTAGTTAACATATAATGTATTATTGGTTTCAGAGGTAGAGGTCAGTGATTCATCAGTTTTATATAATACCCAGTGCTCATTACATCACATGCCCTCCTTAATGCCCATCACTCAGTTACCCCATTCCCCACCCACCTCCCCTCCAGCAATCCTCAGTTTGTTTCCTATGATTAATAGTTCCTTACGGTTTGTGTCCCTCTCTGATTTCTTCCCATTCAGTTTTCCCTCCCTTCCCTTACGATCCTCTGTTTTGTTTCTTAAATTCCATATACGACTGAGATCATATGATAATTGTCTTTCTCTGATTGGCTTATTTTGTTTAGCATAATACCCTCTAGTTCTATCCATGTCATTGCAAATGGCAAGATTTCATTCTTTTTGATGGCTGAGTAATATTTCATTGTATATAGCTCCCACATCTTCTTTATCCATCATCTGCTGGTGGACATCTGGGCTCTTCCCATAGTTTAGCCATTGTGGACATTGCTGCTATAAACATTGAGGTGCATGTGCCCCTTCGGATCACTTCCTCTGTATCTGTGGGATAAATACCCAGTAGTGCAATTGCTAGGTCGTAGGGTAGCTTTATTTTCAATTTTTTGAGGAACCTCCATACTGTTTTCTAGAGTGGCTGCACCAGCTTGCATTCCCACCAACAGTGTAGGAGGGTTCCCCTTTCTCCGCATCCCCGCCAACATCTGTCGTTTCCTGACTTGTTAATTTTAGCCATTCTGACTGGTGTGAGGTGGTATCTCATTGAGGTTTTGATTTGTATTTCCCTGATGCCGAGTGATGTTAAGCACTTTTTCACGTGTCTGTTGGCCATTTGGATGTCTTCTTTGCAGAAATGTCTGTTCAAGTCTTCTGCCCATTTCTTGATTGGATTATTTGTTCTTTGGGTGTTGAGTTTGATAAGTTCTTCATAGATTTTGGATACTAGCCCTTTGTCTGATATGTCCTTTACAAATATCTTCTCCCATTCTGTCGGTTGTCTTTTGGTTTTGTTGACTGTTTCCTCTGCTGTGCAAAAGCTTTTTATCTTTGAAGTCCCAAGAGTTTATCTTTGCCTTTGTGTCCGTTGCCTTTGGAGACATGTCTAGCAAGAAGTTGCTGGGGTCGAGGTCACAGTGGAATCCATTTTTAAAAATACAGTCTAAAATGACTATTTGGCTAGATTAACGTGATTAATTTTGTGGGTAGTGGAAAAAGAAAGAGGAACCTTCTTGGCATAGATTATAAATCGCATGACTTTATACAGGACAGATTATTTCATTAAATCTTTTTGTAGTTACTCAATTTCTGCCAATAGTCTTCCTGGAGACATTTTATACACTTAACTTCAGTCGAATTTTTTTTAATTTTATTTAATTATTTGAGAGAGGGAGAGAGAGAGCACAGAGAGGGAGAGGGAGAAGCAGACTCCCCACTGAGCAGAGAGCCTGATGTGGGGCTCGATCCCAGGACCCCGAGATCATGACCCAAGCCGAAGGCAGACGCTTAACTGACTGAGCCACCCAGGTGCCCCTTAACTTCAGTCAAATTTCAAAACTGGTGAATAGGAAGGGAGAAAAAGGAAAACAAGCGTGTCTTAAAATGGTCCGGTTTGATAGCTCAGTTGTAGAGCGAAAGAGGGTTTCTAGCATTTTTATTTGTTTGCTTGGTAATGAGAGAAAGAAGAAACATAAACATCTTCCCAAAAGACATGCAATTTTAAAAAGGATATTCACAATCTTGTACACATTTATTTTACAAAAGGGTTTTCCTGAGACCAATAAATGCGGCACGTTAACTTTGTACCAAATGGGGCACAAAGAGATCCTTAGTCCCGAGGACACAGAATTTCCCCATCTCCCCAGACTGGGAGCAATTCTGATCCACAAAGTGGACAGTTTGGAAATGTGGGTATTTTTTTAAACCTAGGTGCTCACTAGTTCAAATGAAAACCTTAGTGCAGTTCCAGTAACCCAGCTCCCATCTGCTAAGGAAGTGGATGAAAAGAACTCATAGGCTGTCAGCAAGTCAAGTGTATGAATTACTGTCTCAGCAGAGAGTCCTCTCCTGTTGAGAGTCATGGTCTCCTTTGAAAATAGGATAAAAACCCTGAAATTTCTTCCTAGGTATAAAAAAAAAAGTGACAGGGAGAGACATACACGTGAAGTCTTATAAATCCCATTACGAGGACTCAAAACCATTTTATTGTTCAGGACACAATGCACAAACCCCTAGTTAAGAAATACTAATCTAGAAATATCCTGAAAATAAGGAGTAAAGGAATCCATATTTAATTTTGTTGTTGAACGTTTTCCAGGAGTTGAATATAAGTAGGGAATAGTAAGATTTTATTGAAAACAAAATGGACTCATTTGAATGTATTTATTCTAGGACCTGCATGCTGAATTCTCATCTTTAGGTGGATAAAAATAATTCGGTTTCTGAAGCAGAACCAATGAGGAGAGTGTCTAGCTCATAAACATTGAAGAGGCAAGGGAGCTCCTCCAAATTCAACACGTTATGCTTAATGTTTTGGAAATAGCAGCTTGAAAGACCGGAAGCACTAGGGCTAAAAATGCAACTTCAGAAAACGACCCTCTCCATCCATCATCTTGACTCTTTGAGACAAGGAAAGGAAGGTAACATTTTCCACGTGGGAAAGCCATGAAAGATGATGATTCGGCAGATAGGGCTTTCAAGAGCTATGTTTTATTGGCGACTCATACACAGTTTGCCCGATAAAAGTTTTCCCCTTTTGCAAATTATAACATCATGAAAGAAGTATTTTATTCCATTGCACAGATAAGTTGCAAATTATAAGTATGTTTCAGCACATGCCCTTCGTCCTATGGGACATGCAACCAGAAATCAGGAAACGTTAGCACCTCAGAGCCCTGGGCACCCACCTCTTCCCTTTCAATGAATGAGGATGCCCAGGTAAAAGGACCTGTTCAGGGTCACACAACACTTACCGTCAGGGCTGAGAATCGAGCTCAGAGCAGCCCATACTTTCTACATCGTTTTCACAGCCACACTGGACCTCGTCCAGCAGCAGTGCATTTTCGATACTCAATTTATGGGTTTCAAAGAGTCCATTTCCTGGTTGCCTTGGTCTACCCACATACAGAATGAGAGCCCAGGCAATGACCATGGTCACAGCACGAAGTTAAGGCGTACAAAGATACTGTTGATACTTCTTGGGAAACATTTTCTTTTTTAATTGTTGATGAGAAGTCATCTGACCGGCTTTCTGGTGGACCACTGCCACGGTTGATGTCAAAGTCTGATTTGGAAGAAGAAAGGCCCATGAACGCAGGCTCTCTGACACTGGATTAAGTTTGAAAGCCGGAGGAGATAGGATCTGTAGGTAATTATTCTTGGTCATATCGGGCAGCTCCAAAATTCATCTTTGGGGGGGTCTTAATCATTTGAAATTAGCCCTTGAAGAAATCAGGAGGGAGAGAAAGAAGGAAGGAGAGGAAGCTGTCAGAAACGAGGAAGGGGAAGGTATGGTGTTCCCACAATGTCATGAACTTGAGAAAACCAGGGTTTGTGTTAGGGGGTGGAAGGAATCTCTTTTTTCCCTCCTGTTCGATAATGCAGCCCGAATTTCTGCACCTGAGCTTTAAAATCTGTCCCCGAGCTGCGGCAGGCCCTCAGCGGAGCAATGTGGACAGGCTGCCCTATTACAGAACACAGTCCTAAAGGACGACTCAGCTGGGAGCTACTGGTGAAAGGCGAGGACACCTTAGTTTCTGGTAGCAAAGGAAATTATTATGATACAAATTAGGCTGAGCTATCATTTGTTGGAAAACTTCTTGAAGAATGACCAGCTCCGGTCCACATCCTTTGTCCTGGCTGGCTTTTTATTTGGGCTTGTGGAGAAATGGGTTTCCTGAAGAGATATCATCTCTGCCTCCTGGGAGGCACCTATATTGACTAAGACTAAAGAAGCAAATAGTATCAGATAACCTACTAAAATAAAGCGGGCAAAGTCATTATGCTTTTACTCTATTGATCCAGTGCCTGGCTACATGGGGGAAAAAACAACTTACATTGTTGAAGCTGGAAATCTCTAAGGTTAAAACAACATGTTAAAAAGTGGTGCATTTATCTGCCCTAAGAACAAGACAGTGTATCAAGCAGTCCTGGGATATGCTGAACACCAAACAAACAATGAGAGGCTTGTAGGGATGGTATCCTGTGTGTGTGTGTGTGTGTGTGTGTGTGTGTGTGCGTGTGTGTGTGTGTGTGCGTTTTAAAAATTGTTGGATATGCTTTCTGAATACGTAAAAATACACCTAAAATGGTCATTCAAAAATTGAAGTATCATTGACATACGACACCGTATTAGTTTCAGATGTGCAGCATAACGATTCGCTGTTCATATATATTATGAAATGATCAGCACAGTAAGTCTAGTTAATACCCATAACCATGCATCGTTAGAGAATTTTTTTCTTGTGAGAACTTTTAAGACTTTTTTAGCAACTTCCAAATAAATACGGTATCGTCACTATAGCCACGACCTTGTACATAATATTCTGACATTTATTTTATAACTGGAAATTTGGGCTCCCTTCACCCATTTTTCCCACTCCTACCCCCTCTGGCAACCGTCATTCTGTTCTATGTATTTATGAACTTGTTTTTTTGTTTGTTTGTTTGTTTGTTTTGCTTTGGGTTTTGGTGGGGTTTTTTTCTTCAGATTCTACATCTAAGTGAAATCATATGGATTTATCTTTCTCAGTCTGACTTATTTCACTTAGCATAAAGCCCTCAAGGTCCATCCATGTTGTTGCAAGATTTCATTCTTTTTTATGGCTGAATAATATTCTTTTATATACATATATACCACATCTTCTTTATCCATTCATTCACCAATGGACACATGTTGTTTTCCCCATATCTTGGCTACTGTAAATAATGCTGTAGTGAATATGCAGGTGCATACATCTTTCTGAATTAGTGTTTTTATTTTCTTCAGATAAATACCCAGATGTGAAATGGCTGGATCACATGATAGTTCTATTTTTAATTTTTTGAGGAACCTCCACACTGTCTTCCACAGTGGCTGCACCAGTCTGCATTCCCACCAGCACTCTACAAGGGTTCTAACTCCTCTGCAGCCTCGCCGACACTTCCTGTTTCCTATCTTTTTGATAACTGCCATTCTAACAGGTGTGGGATGATCTCTCATTGTGGTTTCGATTCACATTTCCCTGATGACTAGTGATGATGGGCATTTGTTCATATCCGTTGGCCATTGTATGTCTTTTTTGGAGGAATATCTATTTCAGTCCTTAGCCCAGTTTTAATTGGGATATTAGGGTTGTTTTTGTTTTCGTTTTTTTGTCATTGAGTTGTAGGAGTTCTTTATATATTTTGGAGATTAACACCTTACCTGGTTTACAAATACTTTTTTCCCATCTGTAGGTTGTCTTTTCACTCTCTTGATTGTTTCCTTTGGTGTAAAGAAGATTTTTGATTTGATGTAGTCCACTTGTCTAGCCAACAGCGGCCAACAGAAGGGCTGGAATGTTGCTTTGGGGGTGCAGAGATCCAGTCTCGGGAGCAATACATCACTGGCCGTCCAGAGAGCCCTGCTCTCTGTAGGACTGCAGCTCCAGGGAGGAGGCAGGCACAGTCTGATCCTCGCTGGTGTATCCGGCAGGTCCAGATGGACCCACGGCAGCCCATTTCCCATGCGCGAAGCTGTCTCCCACTGGGAAGAGAAGAGGGTGTGTTCTGTCCACCACAGACTCTGATTCCACATTTAGTGAGCATCTGAGGTGCAAGATGTCTGTCTGCTGCTATGGAGCATCACCGCATTCAAAGAGAAAACATGACTTGTGCCACCAGAGAACTGATAATCTAGTGAACCGTTCATAGACCATGCAATGGGATCATGAATGAGCATCTTCTTGCTCAAGCTAGAAGCCCCATGCTGGGTGCAGGGAAGACAAGCAGCCTTCCTTCAGGGAGCTGACAATATCGTGAACCAAGGATAAACATAAATAAGGTCAATGGGTAACTTCTCACTCAGAGAAAATACCGATTCAAGCCAAACAGAAACGTTAAGTCTTGGTCCAACATGAGCAAAACTGTTGATACACTTCGGAAATATATTCCTTTATTGAATAAACAGCTCAGAGACGTGGTGTCCTTCTTACCAACAGGGCTGCACCATGAACACCCGTGTGGATGGTCCCAGGATGAGAGTCAGCAGGAAGTCCTTGTGGGGTCAAACCAAGTCTGCACCTGCCCACAGGCCGAAGGCCCAGCTGCTCTCCTAGCTTTCTGCTTCTCTGTCTACTGCCAATGGGGTGGTGGCCAGGGACGAGGGGGCAGGAAATTTGGTGGGGGGGGGAGTGCTTTGATATTTTTCAGGATGAAAGAAATTCTTACTGGTAATACAAATCAATCACATAGGGGAGAGAGAGGCACAACCCTCGGGGAATTAATTTCTTTCTTTCTTTCCTTCCTTCCTTCCTTCCTTCCCTTCCTCCCCTCCTTCCTTTCCTTCCTTCCTTTACTTTCCTTTTTTCTTCTTTCCTTCCTTCCTTCTTTCCACTCTTTTCTTCTCCTTTTTTCCTTTTTTTCCTTTCCTTTTCTAACTTTCCTTTGCTGTATCAACTCCCCAATCTATTTTTCCAAGCATTTAATAAAGTCTTTTGAGACACAAGCAGGTCAGGGACTTAAGGAAGCCTATGCCAGCCCCACTTAGTGCATTTCCCTCACAGACATCCACTTCCAACCCAACCATCTGCTGTTCTGTGAGCCCCAGCATTTACAGCCTCTCACTTTCTCCTCCTCACCAGGCCGGGCTTTCATGCCATGGAACCCAGCTTTGTCTTCCCTCCCTCCTGCCTGAAGAAGCAAGAGGGTAGAGTTAATTTCTAATCATTGTACCATTTCATTCCATTTCAGATGTTACGACAGAGTTCATCTGGAAAAGATTTCAGTGGTATCTGATCAATCATTTGCCACATATTCTTTCTCTATAGAACAAAAATCACTTCCTGACTCTTCTCATTCGGAGATCCTTTTGGGTGGACTTAATGATCATAATTCAGTGGAACAGTGTACATTAAGCCATTGGCATTCAGTCCCATTTTTAAAAAGCTGGCTTTTATCCACAACTTGGGAAGTCATATTTTTGACCTAGAAAAAAATCACAGGACTGAGAACGAGAGATGTGGTCGCTGGCTCACAAGAGTAATCAGATCTATTCATCCTTGTCCAGCCGGAAGGCTCGGTCTGCAAGGAGGAAATCATCCCCCTCAATTCAGGACTGCAAGTCTAGGGTCCTTTACTGTCGGACTTTCCGGAGCATCAGTTTCTCCATTCACATCACCCACCAGCTGGGGGATTCAAGACCCTTGACAAGGAGTCAGCTTCTGAATTAATCTTTTCCTTTGCCGGAATCCTAAAAAGCTCAAGTCCCAGCCTTCTGCCATCCGAGCTGCATCATCCTGTGCCATTTCCACCCTTAATCCTAATACAAAGCTCACTGGTAGCTCCCACCACTTGGGAACACGTTTGCAAACAGCCCAAACCTCTGTGGAACTCGTAACAACTTCATAGACCATTGTTCTGTGGTCCCCCAAAAGTATGGGGTGTCCCCAGGAATACAAACTGGAGCTCTTACTTACACATTGGGGTGCTGGAGGCGCCTATAGCTGGGAGTGCCAGTAAGATGACCCAGACGGGTCCAACGGTACCCTGTTGTTGCAGTCAAGGGTAAGGACATGCAAGATGCACACGGGGAGACCGGGAGGAGGGTCCTCAGGGTTAGCTTTCTTGGGAAATGTCCTCTGCCCCGTCCACCCAGGCAGGAGACAGGTACGCAAGAGGGGGAGCCTGGCAGGTCTCAGAGCACAGACATACCATGTGGACAGTGGGGTCTAGGGGGTGTGTGGGGCGCTACTTGATGCTCAAGGGTGCCCATGCCTGTGCTAGACAGTACACACAGGTTTCTAAAAGGGATTTCGGACATCCTCCTCTATCTAGCTCTGTCACCGGCTGAGTCAGGAAACAGATGTTTGAGGTGAAGGGACCAGATCATGGAGGTGGCAGTGGGAATGTCTGCCATAGAGGGCTGCTGCAGGAGTGAATGAATCCCAAAATGTTGGGGAGACCTGGGACCCCACAAGGAGGGCGTCCACCTCACCAGTGCAAATTGATCCAGCCCTTCTGCGAAGCAACTTGCTGGCAACGTATTATTGTATTGCAAATGTTCAAATTGTTTCTTCCCCCATCCCAGTCACCCTCCTCTGGGAATGTGTACTAAGCACAAATGGATTCAGTTATTTATGACTTTTTTTCTTAAAGGAAATAATCTAAGTGACCAACTAACTACAGGGAGCATAGTTCAATAAATTATGGCAAGTTGCCATTTTGGAAGGTATAAAAACGTTTTCACATAATTTTTAGTGACATGGGGGGGAAAAAACCCTAATATGAAGAAAATAGCACCCTTCTGGCAAACAAAGCATGATGCCAATTATGGACTTAAAAGAGAAGGTTGGAAGGAAATGTAGCACAAACTTTCCAATATTCCATAACCTGTGGTTTGTAGCAATTATAAGGGATTTTTTTCCTGTTAGAGTCTCAATTCTTTTATAATTTTTATAGAAATTTTTAGAATTTCTATAAATTACTTTTATAAATGAAAAACAGGATGTTTGGGGCACCTGGGAGGCTCAGCTGTTTAAGCGACTGCCTTTGGCTCAGGTCATGACCCTGGAGTCCCGGGATGGAGTCCCAGGATCGAGTACAGCATCGGGCTCCCTGCTCAGCGGGAAGTCTGCTTCTCCCTCTGACCCGCCCCTTTCTTGTGTTCTCTCTCTCTCTCATCTCTCTCTCAAATAAATAAATAAAATCTTTAAAAAAAAGAAAGAAAAGAAAAACAGGATATTTAAGCCTGCTCTATCATATCATCACTATCAACTTCATCAAAACTTATAATTTATAAACATGACTTTGTATTACTAAGGAACATTTTTTTTTTTATCAAATTAACGCACAAGGGCTGCAGTGTAGACCAGGCAAGGTGTGTGGAACCACAGTCTGTCCGCAGGCTTAGGTCTGGAGCAACTCAAACCATCCCCTCTCTCATGACACTGGATCTGAGCCCTTGGCGTCAACAACGTAGCTTTATGCGTAGTCCAGAGGAAAAATGCTCAGGGATCCTATTAGTTATTTACACTACTTAAATTATAATATGACTGCAGTGTGAATGGCATAACTTCCTCCTCTTGTATTTAAAATCAAAATAAATTTATAAATTAGCCATCAAGAAACCTGTAAAATGATCCAGAAAGCCAGTTCATCATTGGTGACCCTGAGCATGTTATTAATCTTCTCTCAAGTTCAGTTTCTGTCTTGCCCAAAGGATCGGAATAATAGTGCTGGCTTTTTTCTTTCTTTCTTTCTTTTTTTGGGGGTGATGTTAAATGACATAATGAGTGTAGACTTGCTAAGTGTCGGGCGTGGTCATTGTTCCTTACTCTTCTAGAGACCAGCAAACCCATGGGAGAAAAGACTGTGTCAGGAGTTACCTCTTCCCTGTGGCTGCGAGTCAATCACGGAGCTGAGATGCTCGGCTGGATAAACTCCTCTCATCACTCACACTGTTGTCCTATTTTTAACCAAAATGACGTTCTGTGTCCAGAGGGAAACTCAAGCCATCTTCCTCCTTTAACCGGGTGCTCCTGGGACCTGCTTTCGGAATTAATAGTTTAGCTTCTTTGCTCTTTGTACAGAAGTTCCCATGGAGATTTTATATTGTTATTCATCCAGGAATGTTCAAAAAGGGAATTGGGGAAATGCAGAGGTGAAGCGAACAACTTTACATAAAACATGTCAGGAGCTTCCTCATAATTACGTCGATGCTGTGAGTTCTGGAGAATGCCGTTGCCATACGTACACTGAGCACCTGCTTTGTACCGAGTCCTTTGCTCAGTGTAGTGGAAAATAAAAGCACACGGAGCTCAAGGGTCAGAAGGGGTTTCTCCAGCATTTTTTAAAAGGCTGCAAACCCACGTAAGCACAACAAAAACAGGTAAGAAGACCACTGGAAAAGGAGAAAAGAAGATGTGTGCTAAGGACAAAAGAAGGGGAAAAACAGAAAAAGCCAGAAATTATGCACTGTATTTGAGACTTTGGAGCTTTAAAAGTGTTTTTCAAACTAATTCCTCAGTTTGGTGTCCACTCAAACTTGTGAGTTAAGTTGAGCAGGAACCTCCAGGATTCCCATGACGGCGGCGGGGGGGACAGAGAGATGACATCATCTGACCACGCTAGCCACACACCCTTCCTCACGTGCACAAGGACTTGGGGTTGTGGGTAACTTTGGGCGTGCATTCATCCTCAGTGCAGAGACTACTTACTTAGTCCACGGCCTTGCAGGTTTATTCTTTCCTCCTTCTGATCGCGAGGTCCCTGGCCACAACCCCGTTACACGCGATCCTCGGACAAGCTGAGGAATATTCAAGCTTCGCTCCCTCGTGGCACGTATGGGAGCAGCGCTGTAGGTCTTGGGCTTGGCATCGTTCAATCCAGACATCAGCTGGGATAGGAGGAATCACCCAGAACCCTGGAAACGCACTGGGTCCCCGTGATCAAGACACGTTCTACTCCGTGAATAAAGATGACAAAGGAGTGGAGGAAGTCCAGACTTCTGAATGAAACATTTCACTTACAAAGCTGCTAAGAACGAAGGTCTTCCAGAAGCCATCCGCACAATCCCCGACTCGTGCAGGAAACGGTTCCTCTCTAAACGCACAGAATCACATTGGTGTATTGTGTTGGGGCTTGCACCGATTCATAAACACCTGAAACTGGAAGAAAATAATCAAAAGCAACTCTGACTTGAAGCCAGGAGTCTCAACTTCCAATCTGCTTCACTAGAGCCAGATGCCAACTCAAAGGGAAAGGGAGGAAGGAGTTTCTGAACGTCTCTGGGGCTGAGCAGGAGGTTTTGCCATCTCGGGCTGAAAGGACATGGAGGTCAGTGCTACCCCACAGATTTCTTGCTCAGCTTATCAAAATCCTGAGGCAGCACCTGCTCATTTACATCCCAAAGCTTCCCAGCACCGCACCTGCTTTGTACTAACTACTTGCCATGGTCCCGAAGATTTGCTTTAAAGTCACAGATGGGTAATTGCGTTGTGTGTGCATTCATTTATCTGCTCCACAAATATTTACGGGGTTCCTGATCCACGCCAAGCATTGTTCGAGGTGCTGGGTATGTAATAAGGAAGCAGGCCAGATCATTCTGCGTTGTGATTTAATGAGCTGGAGTGTGTTGTCCTGTGGGGAAGCTCTTCAGAGCAGGCTGGTGTTGGGGTGGGGAGGGGGGTCTTGCTAAGCCAGTTTCCCTTGTTCTGTTGCTCTGGGAGCCCCCACCAGGCCCCGTGGCTGCAGAATCTACCTCGCTCTGGAGCATTCTGTGACACAGCTGCCTACCACCTCCCACCTTCCAAAGAAGGAGTCCGCAGAAACTCGTTCATGGGATACGCCCGTTACCCTTTAGATTTGGGCAGCATGGTGGCTCTTCCCAACAGTTTAACAAACAGCACCCCGTCTCATTTTCTCATCCAGATTCAGGAGCCGAAGTGTGTCCATCTCTCATTCTCCTGCTGTACGAGGCTAAGGGACTAACCCCCCACATCTTCACCTAAACATATCCCATGAGGGAGTCTAGCCCGAGTCCCTAAAAGTTGTCCTCTTGGCCTCTACCTGCTCATCCCAAATGGCTATCCCAAGGCTAGCATTTCCTTGTGTCTCCTCTGTGTCCCCCGAGGGCACAGGAACTGTGGAAGCATAGGGGGGAGAAAAATAGAAAGTTGAGGATTTGGAACACTTTAAGTGTGCAATTCTGCAGGTAAATGCTGACCCTTACACCTGCTGTGTTGAGCTTATTAGTAGGGATGAGAGGAGTAGGAATAATTCGGACGATCCATCAAGCATACGAGGCCAAAGACTGTCTCCTCTCCCCCGACCCTCCAAGAGCCCAGTACTGTCTACAGTACCTAATACCAAGAGAAATCCTTTTGATATTCAGAGGTCAATAAGAGTCACCAGGGAAAGAGCTTGTCATTAAGGACAAGAGCTGAGTTTGACTCCAGAGTGATTATTTAAGTTAGAATAGAGAATAATAGAAGAGAGAATAAATGGATTTATGATATGGGCCATGAGGGCCTTCATTCATTCAAAAGCTGTAATGAATACCTTCCAGGTGTCAGGGACTCTGTGTTATGATCTAAATGTTTGTATCCCCCCGACTGTCAAATTCATATGTTGAATCCTACCCCCCAATGTGATGGTATTAGGAGGTGGGGCCTTTAGGAGGAGATTAAGCTCATGAGGGTGGACCCTTATAAAAGAGGCTCCAGAGAGCTCCATGCCCTTCTGCCACATGAGGATGCAGCGAGAATGTGGCCATCCGTGAGCCAGGAAGCAGCCCTCACTGGACCCCAAGCCCGCTGGTGCTTTGATCTTAGACTGCCAGGCTCCAGAACTGAGAGAGATAAATGCTTGTTGTTTGTAAGCCCCCAAGTCTGTGGTACTTTTGTTTTATCAGCCCCAGTAGATGAAGACACTATGGTAGGCGTAAGCCATGCAAAGAATCATAAAATATAAACCTCCCCTCGGGGCCTTGCAATCCCGCTTGGGTTCTAGGGAAGGGGGTCTGTGATGAAAAACCAAGCAAATATTGAAAGAGCTCTTTCAATAAAGCGACTTAAGCTATTGAAAGCACAAGACCTCCTTGTTAGAGCAGACGTGTGGCAGGGTATGCAGGAAGATGGGAAGGGTGCATTTGGAGTAAATCATAGGGTGGAGAAGCCATTACCTGAGCAGAGGGGGAGCAGGTCTGGACTGCACGCTTCTTGGGAGCCAAGGCCACTCATAGGCGGCTTCGGGGAGGAAAAGTGTCATTGGGCAAAGGGCTGTGTCATCAGCAAGTGTGAGACCCTCTCTTTGGGATTTCTAGAGCTAGTGGGGGAGGATTGAGAGGCAAGGCTGTTCTGTTTTGGGGATCCTGCATTACTTTTGGCCACCACTGGTGTGTCAAAAGCAGGGTGACTTCTTTCCTTTCCTTGGAAATCTGAGAGCAAACCAGAAAGAGCATGTGTAAAAAAGAAATGAGTGTTTTAATCAAAGAAATCGTAAAACAAAGTGATCTTCCTCATCTAACGATGTGAAAACTGTCACCATCCACTGTCACCACTCGATGTAAGTAACTGTAAATGGTAAGCCATTCACATTCACTTGGGGCGTTTGGATGCAAAGGAGAGTGGATTTCTAGGTTAGTTAAAATTAGGGTTAGACACATGTAACAGAAAACCACAGGTAATGGTTGTTTCCGCAAGGCGGAAATTTGCTTCTGTGTCATATAACTCTGCAGACAGGCAGTACAGGGCTGCTACAGTGGTCTTTGGGGACCCATGCTCTGATCTTTCCACTCTGACAGTTTCAGTGCATGCATGGGTTTCATTTTCAAGGGCACTTCATGGTCCAAAATAGCTGCCGGAGCTCCAGCCATCACATCCTCGAGGAAGGAAGCAGAAAGAAGTATGACAGTGATGCCAAAAGGTCTCTTTCCAGTAGCCTATGCCCTTTAAGAAAACTTCATGGGAGTCCCGTACAACATTTTCACTTACATCTGATCAACCACAACTTAGTTGTGTGGCCTTTTCAAACTGTCAGGAAATGTAATATTCAGTGCCCAGGTCAAAATAGAGGCTTGGTGCTTCAGAAGGGAGCATGGATGGCTGTTGGGTAGTAACTGGCCTCCTGTTCTCCCTTGTCTTTCTATCTCCAGAGCTTGCTGCCCCCTAACCATCCATCTCACTCACTGGGCCCTTACTCCCTAATTGCCCCTGGAAATTGTACACCATGAAAGTCACACTCCTACAATAAAGCACCCAGGCCCTAGACACTCAGATTAGATTGAGATTTAAGAAAAACTTCTAGAACACATACCATCTGCCAAGCACTATGTTAAGTACCTTCACGAACTTTGTTCCCAAGGATATGGCCTGCAGTTCGTGAGGCCACACAACTCATCAAACATTCTCTTACTCTGGGACGGCTGCCATCTTTATCCTTGGCACATAGGAGCTACTAGAGAAGGTCGGATGCTGGGAATATTTGCATCTACCCTCCTCCTTGTCCTTTTCCTTCCTTCTCACTCTCTCTCCTTCAGAGAAGCAGAGGAGAAGAAGATATCTGATTTGGGGTTGACTAAGCATTTCAGCTTTCTAACCGGGCCGTAATACTTTCACTGAGGCATTGAAGTCTGTGCGGTAACCAGAGCCCACCACAAAACTGCAAATAGACAGTCTTTTCCCTCTTGGGGTTTCCACCTGTTGCCCCTGCTTTCCTGGTTCCGTGCATGTTCGCTCTGAGAGCTGGCTAATCAGCCAAATACGTCGTGGAGATGTTTCTAAGCAGAACTGGCTCTTTCTCTCCAATCACCTTGTGCCTGATCCCCAGTGAGAAGCTCGGATAAGGGGGACACAGAGGCTCTCATGTGGTGTCTTAAGTGGACCTTCCAGCTTTTCCACTCTCCGGGATCTGATCAGGCTGTTAGAAGCAGAAATCTAATTCCATTTGGATTCCTATCAGGACAACATTGCCCTGCCTTCCACTATTCAAGCTTTAGACAAAATATGGTTGCTGAGACTTCTCCCATAACTTCCAAAATGCCATCTTTCTGCAAATGAATAAACTGTGTTGGCCACCTTTTCAAAATTTTGAGGTTCTCCATGGGAATAATTAGTAATAATTGTTTGGTGGGTCCTTGTTATTCCAAGCAACACTTGTGCATACCAGAATAAGGGGAAAGAATATACAAGAAAAAATAGAGAGCCAAAGAACAGAAAAACATAGGAATGGTGAGTCCATCTGTGTAGATGCAGCTCAGGGGAGCTGTTAAGATGTATATTAAATCGAGCCTTTTCCAAATGGAAAACACGCGCCTCTCAAGATGTTTAACTGCACTGTGGAGAGCACACTCTGCAGAGACTCGTCACACCTCAGACGATTGATACACTGATCACTTTAAATCGTGACCAGAAATACAGCGAGGAGCACTTAGGCTGCCGGGAAGGGTTTTCTTGTGTCCACAGGTAAGGAACTATGAAGCCCAAATACAACTTTAAAATGATCTTCCCTAGGGGCGCCTGGGTGGCTCAGATGGTTAAGCGTCTGCCTTCGGCTCAGGTCATGATCTCCAGGTCCTGGGATCGAGTCCCACATCGGGCTCCCGGCTCAGCAGGGAGCCTGCTTCTCCCTCTCACTCTGCCTCTTCCCCTGCTTATGCTCTCTCTCTCTCTCAAGAGAATGAATAAAATCTTTTAAAAAAAAATAAAATGATCTTCCCTATTTGCCACCTTGGGTAAGACTGGGCTGAAGGTCATGGTCTTCAGAAAACGCTTCTGCGTTGGATTTCTTTCTGAGTTGTCCCCCCCACCCCACTTCCGCCACCCCACACACAACCCCGGGGGAGGCGACGGGGAGCCAGCTCTCCGACCCTGCGGTTCCTCGGGTCCCTCTGTCACAACACACAGCTTCCCTCCCATACAGAAGATAAGGTAGCAGCGTGGAGCCAGCCCAGAACCGGGGAGTCAGGGAATTTGAGTTCTGACACCAGCCACGTCTTGGTGCCCGAGGTTTCTGTAAACGAGGAAACAGGTGCACACCACCCCTTGGGTCTTTTCCAGCTCTGGGGTTCTGCTTTTGCTCCCTCCTGTCTGAAATTCTGCAGGGCGGAGGTCACATCTTTGCCTGAAGTTCCCCTACCCTATCTCGGGGTTCACGGCAAATGCTCCCAGGAGGGGTGGCATCTTAATGCATTTTGGGTAGCTTACACTTCAGAGGGAATTATTGTTGGCAGTGTGATTAAATAAAGCTGTAAACTTCAATTTGAGTCTTTTTTTTTTTTTTTTTTTTTTACGATTTTATTCATTTGAGAGAGAGACAGAGAGAGCACGAGCGAGGAGGAGAAGGAGAAGCAGGCCCCCTGCTGAGGAAGGAGGTAGATCCGAGACTCGATCCCAGGACCCCGGGATCACAACCTGAGCCAAAGGCAGACGCTCAACCGACTGAGCCGCCCAGGCGCCCCTCAATTTGAGTCTTATCGTTGATAATATAGAAGACTTTGCATAGGACAGATAATTTGTTAATCTTCCTCAAAGTGAGGGTTCTCCTTCAAACCGTTGTTTGGGTGCTTTGCAGAGCACTCAGCAGCCTAGTTGTTGCAGAAATGGTGAAGGATAATTACCAACTCTACCTTGTTTTCTCTGATTTTGGGTTTGGTTCTTGTGCAGATTGATTTCAAAGTAAACTTGTGAAGATTAATCTCTTCCACTAAGCCTCAGTTAGGAAACAAGATTATGGCATTGGCAGCCAAAGGAACAGCTGTGTTTTTTGGGGGGGGGAAAGTGTCACAAGTTGCTACATAATTGAAAATCCTCCCATTTGGGCCTTGTTAGGTTTTCTGTGGTATCTCGAAACTTCACTTGGGAGGGAGCCATCTGATTTTTTTTCTGTGGTCCCCTCAAGCTTCAAAATACTTCGAAGGAAGGTATTTTTCAGGGTTTCCATCAGCAAAGGGCATGCAGTTCTGAGAATCTTGTGCTGTGAGGACAGACAGAAGCCTGGGCAGTCTGCCAATAGATTTGTGCTGTTTGCCTTTTTAACTCTGGGCCTTGGAAAGTCTGACGGTATCAGCAGCTCACTGGCTTGCTAAGAATCTGTCCCTTTGCCTATTTGAAATGCTTCTCTCTGGCTGGTGAAGCTTGAAGCTCGCAGTTTCTTGCTTCCCTGGTTCGTATCTGTTGCGTTTAAATCAACTTGGGAAACAAAAAACACACAATCCTGGAAGAGGATGTCTGAAAAGGACATCTCGCCCCTGGCTTGGGAATTAAATGTAAATACTTTATGTGCCTCGTGGCTTTGGGGAAGTCACATCACCTGTTTGCATGTCAGTTACAGTCTTTGTTAAATAATGATGCAAATATCTGTCTTGTAGGCTTGTTGTGAAGTTTAGAGGTAATATCTGTCCAAAGTACACAAATGTAACCTTGTTTAAATTGTCCCTCCATGGCTGGACACTTGAGTTGTTTGGGGGTGATCGGCTATTATAGATAATATTAGACTGAACTGTCTGGTGGCAGAGAGATTCTTCAATCCAAAGGTACCAGGGTCACCTGAGGTCCTGTCTGCTCTGGGCCCCTCAGAGCTTCGCCGTCTGCAGGAACCAGCAGAGTATCCTCCTTTGTTTACGGTGTACAGGGGACATGGGAGAGGAAATGGTGACTGTGCAGAGGAAAAACCCAGTTGCAAAAAAGGCATAAGTCCAGAGTCTTTATGTAACAAGTAACCAGCTTGCTTAACTGCCAGGCAGGCTTCGCTTCAGTAGCTCGGGTCAGTTACAGCAAGACCTTGGCTCTTGATGTCCTCCTTGTGTAACTAGGATGCTACTTCAACAGCAACATCACCCCACCCACCTGTGGTTTCCTAATATTGTCTGTGGTTTTTCTAAATCTTTTTTTTTAGGTAATCTCAAAACCCAACTTGGGGCTCTAACTCAGGACCCCAAGATCAAGAGTTGCAAGCTCTATTGACTGAGCCAGCCCAGAGCCCCTGTAATCTGTGTTTTTTTGTTTGTTTTTAAAGATTTTATTTATTTATTTGAGAGAGAGCACAAGCAGGGGGAGCGGCAGGCAGAGGGAGAAGCAGGCTTCCCGCTGAGTAGGGATCCCAATGCGGGACTCGATCCCAGGACCCTGGGATCATGACCTGAGCCGAAGGCAGACGCTTAACCTACTGAGCCACCCAGGCGCCCCAGTAACCTGTGTTTTTTAATTGCCCTCCTTTGTTGCATGTCTCACTTGGTCAGCGTTTTCTGTTTCTTCTCTGTGTATTTTCCCATATTTACTTTGTCTATATGTGTATGTTTTTCTGGGTCCTTCTTTTGTTCTATTACTGATCCAAAATATGAAATTAAAACCCTTTTAAAATTATTTTAAGTTGGTACAGTCACTATGGAAAACAGGTTGGGCAGTCCTCAGACAATTACAAATAGACCTATCATATGATCCAACAATTCCATTTCTGGGACCATATCCAAAAAAAACAACATGAACTGGAGAAGATATCTGTCCCCCTCCACCCCCCCCCATGTTCACTGCCCCATCATTTACAACAGCCAACACATGGAAGCAACCCAAGTGTCCATCGATGGGTGAATGGAAAGAAGTTGTGGTGAGTATATATACAATGGAGTATTATTCAGCCACAGAAAATGAGGAAATCCTCACATTTGCAACAACTTGGATGGACCTTGAAGGCATTACGCTAAGTGAAATAAATCAGACAGAGAAAGACAAATACGGCATGATCTCACTTATATATAGAATCTAAAACAAAACAAAACAAAACTCATAGAAAAGAGATCAGCCCTGTGGTTACCAGAGGCGAGCGGTGGGAGTGGGAAGGAGAAATTGGAAGAAGGTGATTGAAAGGTACAAACTTCCAGTAATAAGATAAATAAGTTCACAGGATGAAATGTGCAACGTGATGACCACAGCTTACACTGCTGTGTGATATATGGGGACGGTAAGCGAGGAGATCCTATGAGTTCTCATCAGAAGGAAAAATTATTTTCTTTGTTCTTTTCTTTTTATTGTATCCATACAAGAAGATGGACGTGAGCTGAACCTCCTGTAGTGATCATTTCACAACATATGTAAATCAAACCATCATGCTGAGTGCCTTCAAATTCTGCAGTGATCATTTCTCAGTAAAACTGGAAAACAATATTTTTTTTCTAAAGATGGCAGGTGGACCTCATGCATTTGTCTCCATGCTCTCCTAAAACCTCCAGAAGCAACCCAAAAGGGGTTATCTGCTAAGAAGCAGTAAATCCACACAGAAAAGAAGAACAGAGGAGAGGAAGTAATGGAGGAAATCTGCAAGCTGGAAAGAGGTAGAAAGAGATACAGATTCTAGAAAGATGAATTCTAAGCTTGCAATAAGGGAAGCCAAGAAGCAGAACCCAGAAGATTCAGGAATATGCTGCACTGATATTTCTAGAATAGCACTGAAAGTGGGGTTGAGCACAAGAGGATTAGGTGAGAGTCTGTTTAAGAAGCAGCTGGGTCCCTGATCTCCACTCACTCCTTCCCCACCTGATAGAAGACTAGGAAGCGAGGTCTACATTCCAAAAGCCCCGTCTACGCAAGGAGAGCTCCCTGTTGGCCTTTTAATGCTCCAGTCTTAAAAATGGGCAGATAGCAAAGGATCACCAGACATCTGTGGAAAGCTTTCATCCTAAGAGAGAGCCTGCAATAGACTGAATGTTCACTGTCCCTTTGTCCCTTCCCCCAAGTTCATAAATTGAAACCTAACCCTCAGTGCGATGGTATTTGGGGTGGGTCTTTGGGTGGGAGGTGATCAGGTCATGAGAGTGGAGGCCCCATTGATGGATTGGTGTCCTTACAAAAGAGACCCCAGAGAGCTCCCCACCCCTTCCTCCATGTGAAGACACAGTAAGAAGGCTATGAACCAGGAAGTGGGTTTTTGCCAGGCACCAAATCTGCTAGTGCTTTGATCTTGGACTTCTAGCCTCCAGAACTATGAGAAATAAATTTAAGTTGTTTATAAGCCATCCAGTCTATGGCATTTTTTGTTACAGCAACCCAAATGGACCAAGACAGAGACCAAATCATACAGAAAATAGAAACTTAGAGGATCCTAAATAGAGAGAACAAAACTTTAAGAGACACTTATTAATATATGGAGAGAAATAAAATAATATATCAACCCTTGGAAGCAATGCTTGGAAATTATGATGACCAGAAGCAACTCGGTAGACGTGTTGGAAACTAAAATTGAAAGGACACACAAAGCAAAAGAAAATCGGAACAAAAAGATAAGATAACTGGAAGATGGGTCTGGGGTATCCAGACATACACATGGTAGGCAGGAAAAAAATGCTCAGGGACACAATTCAAAGAGTTTTCCAGAACAGATGAAAATGAGTTGCCAGATTGAAAGGGGCTGTTGAGTTATTAGCACTATGGGTGAAAATGGACCCCCCGCTAGGGCACGTCATTGTGATGTTTCAGAACACTGGGACAATAGAAAGAAGAGTCTCTGAGAATCTTGCACAGAAAGAAAAGGGTCTCCTACAGCTACATTGTATCAGAATGGCACAGACTTCTTAAAACAACACTAGCACCTGAGATTCAAGTGGAGAAAGAGCTTCAAATTTCGGAAAGGGAATGAATTTCAATCTAGACATCTACACCCAGGTAAGCAGTCATTTACATATGAGGCAGATTAAAAAGGGGTTCTAGTCAAGCAGACCTGCCATGTATCCTTTTTAAGGGAGTTTCGTAAGCCAGGTGAAGAGGCGAGTCCAATGAGAGGTGAAGGGGAGCACGCGAGGATGGGGAAGGAAGACCCCACGTGACCATCGTCTTGGGGACCTGCACATCACGGGGCCACGCTCAAGGAAACTAAATACACACCGAAACAAACCCCAGCTCTCAGTCACTCCAGGGGAAACCAGCGTGCCGGAAAGGAAAGAGAATCAGTTTGCTACTTGTCTCAGCAATGAATGGCATTTCCATGATCACAATAAGGTAAACAAAGTTAAATAAAACTATGGTATAACCACATTGGGAAGATGAAGGATGGAAATGTGTGTGTGTGTGTGTGTGTGATAGAGAGAGACAGAGAGAGAGAGACAGGATACGCAATACTAAATTTCCAGAGTGAGAAGCCAATAAAGCAAAATCTGAAAGATCAAGAAGCAGCAGTATAAGCATTTTACTAGGAATATGACATTAAGAGACACAGTTAAAAACAGTTGAAAGTAATTGTGTCTATGGAGTAGGAGGCTCTTCAAATTATTTGCATGTATAACTTTAATAAAAATGAAAAAGAAAAAATAAAAATGAAAGGAGAAAAGCAGCCAAGAGAGAAATATTAGTTGCAATTCTTCCCAAGTAAAACTCTTTCTTAACAACAAAGGTGCACTTTACCTATATAGATGATGTCAATGTTCTTCCAATTAAAAAACAATAAAATGCACCCATTTCCATTTCATGTTGGTGTGCAACTTCCACCACAATCGGGAGACAGATGAAGGGATATTCCCATCATCAGCCCAGTCCTCTTTTGTGTCGGGCTCCTTTCTAGCACACTTCAGTTTCAACCATGTTG
Organism: Phoca vitulina; assembly: GCF_004348235.1. Lineage (NCBI taxonomy): Eukaryota > Metazoa > Chordata > Mammalia > Carnivora > Phocidae > Phoca > Phoca vitulina. The sequence goes on along the minus strand of NW_022589736.1, from coordinate 9,320,234 downwards.
TGTCCGTCTGCGTCCTGTTCCTTTTATCACCGAACAGTATTCTGTTGTGAGGAATATACCACAATTTGTTTATCTGAGATGAAAGTTTTTCACAGAACTCAGGACAGTGAAATTGTTTTACTCCTGCAGTCTCTTGGTTTCGAGCTCCTTCTTCCCATCAGCAGACTCCGCGGTCAATTACCAAAACGGGAACCAGGATCTAACAGCGAAGTGAGATTCTTCTGGGGAATCTGGCTCAGTTGCTTAGCAACGCACAGAATAACTGTATTAGTTTAGGGGATTCTGAACAAAAAGGTAATCATCTTTTATTCCCAGATAGAATGAAGACGATGTTATTCCAAGTAAAGTGGGGAAAAAGTAAAAACCACGAAAAAGGGGGGGAAAAACGCATCTAGTAAATAAAAGCCTAATGATGCCTCCTGCACTTGCACCACAGAGTCCCCCTAAAGGTTCTGCTTAAGACCAGAGAATCTCATTTCTCTTAAATACCAGGGTGTGAGGCACTGTGTGCAAAATTTTTAAAAGGCACACACACACACAAAATGATGCCAGAAAGAATTATAATTCATGACCGAAGTAAAGAGAAACACATTGACCTTTATTGGCGTTACGACTTCAAGGAATCAATTTGAGGTGAATGGGAAATGTTGAGCGTGTATACCCTTCCAAACAAAGAAAGGATTCCTCTAGACCTTACTCTTCCACTCCCGGTAGGGTAGTGAGTAACTGCTTCCCATGGTAAAGTGAAGACTTGGGTTTGCTCACCTGATTCCTTCATCTCAGAAAGAATGCTCTCCAGTTTGCAGGGGATGCTGCTAATATTAAGTTCGTTTTTGTTGTTGTTGTTGTTGTTGTTGCTTGTTTTTTGTTTTTTTAACTTCCTCAGGAGTTTTGCCAACTTGGTACAACTACTTCCTTCTCATTATCTGTGTCCCTTTCCCCCCCACCCCCATGATATAATCCAGCAGAAATAGCTCTGCTAAGAATCGTGGATTTAATGAGCAGAATATCCCCCAGCCATTTCAGGCAAAGTGCTTAATAATCAATCAGAGATCGGTTTCACTTAGTTTTACAGGGTTGAGAGGGAGACAAAAACCCTTCACCATCATTTTTGGCTCTCCCTGGAGCTGTTCCCTACTTACCTCCTAATGACAGATTTCTTGGTTTAAATCATGCCCCAAGGGGAACGGTACGAAACTCTGGTCGTGCAGTTTTCTGTCAGTGCCTGGGCATCTGGTAAAAGACAGCTTTGCGGTCTCATTTATTTTAGGGGTGAAATTGACTACCAAATAATTGGGTTCATGTTCCCCCTTTGCTTGGGGTGGCAAGGATCTGTCCTCCTGAAAACATGTTTCATTGCAGCCTTCGAAAGGAAAGGAGCTAGGGGAACACATCTTCCAAAGCTGCTATCTTTTTATTTTCAGTCTAATTAAAAATGCTCCAGTCTCTTCTGGTTCTGAGTTGTAAGAGACATGCACTTGTGTTTTGAATTGCGTGTGCTGTGCGAGCGTACGGGGCAGATAAACAGGAAGGCAGGCTCTGCCGGAGAGCTTTGTAAAACCAGCACACATCCTGGGGCCCCACACAAATAATGAAGATCTCACTGCTACACGGCTCTGGAGCTGGGGAGTAATAGCTTGTGAGTTACAAGTACCCTCCGTGGTTCCCTCCCTGTTGTGACATTTTGTGCTGTGGTTTCTGCTCTGGGGAGATGTATCAGTTAGCAGAATAGACCTGATGGAAAAGTATGGCTTTGCACATTAACAGATTCTTGTTCACAAAGTGCCACATTTACAGCAAGTTACTGAAATTGATTCTCCTTTGGGCTACAAGGCAGAGACTCCCAAAGAATGTGTCCCTGTCTCCATATTATAAAATATATAAAACGAGAGGCAGATCTTGTTAATTTTTAACTCATGTTCTCATGGGGTCCGTGCTTGTTGAAAGGCTTTGAATTAGAGCAGTGCTCTCTAAAATTCACATTTGGGGTCAGCAGGAGCCCTAAGATTTCTGTTGGGTTCCATCTCTTCTTTATCTTTCTGAGTTTTTTTGTTTTCGTTTTTGGTTTTTTTCTCCACTGCGGTGGGTTTCTGGTGAGAGGATAAGAAACTAACAGTGATAAGAAAAAGACACGCTCAAAAAAAAAAAAAAAAAAGAAAGAAAAAAAAAAGAAAAAGACACACTCTCTGTGCGTTTCCACCGATGACGTGGAAACTCATGAAATGCCACACGGTTGACTTTCCCCAGACATAAAGCAATGATCACACAGAGCAATAGGATACAGTGACATTTGTCGGGGCTGCTGATTATCAAATCGAGTTATTGCTCAAATATTAGTTGAGGATTTCTTGTGTGTGAGGCACCAAATACACCCATTCATGGGCCTTAAGAAATTTCAGGTAGAGAAAATTTCTTTTGAACAGTGATTCTCAAAGAACCTTGAAGGTCCTCCAAGAAGAGTTTTTTAGCCGGAGGAGATCTGGGGAAATGAAGGCATATGGGACTTGCGGAGTGGTTCAGGTGTTGTCAGGGCTCCCGCCAGGGATCCGGCCAGGGATCCGGCCAGAGCAGGGATCTGGACCGGATGGAGCAGGAAAGCCAGGCCTTTTTTTTTTTTTTTTCTCTTTAGCGGTAGAGAAAGTAGAAATGCTTCCATAGTGGTGTTTTGGTTCTTTTTTTTTTTTTAAGATTTTATTTATTTATTTGAGAGAGAGATCGAAAGAGAGAGAGAGAGAACATGAGCGGGGTGAGGGGCAGAGGGAGAAGCAGACTCCCCGCTGAGCAGGGAGCCCGACGTGGGGCTCAATCCTGGGACCCTGGGATCATGACCTGAGCCAAAGGCAGATGCTTAACCGACTGAGTCACCCAGGCGCCCCTTCCATACTGGTTTTGAGGATTTAGTGCAAAGCTAGTAGGAAAATCGATGGACTCGTGGACCTACTGTTATCAAACATCTGATCTGCAATGAGCCTTAAATATTGTCAATGATGATTATTTAAAAAATGGAATTAGAGCTTGGAGGCAAAGCAAAAGCAGAAAATAAGCAATGGTATCAGGAAGCTGTGGGACGTGGAAAGGGGAGGGTAAATGCCCGGGGTCTGGGGGTTGCACCCCAGCCTGTCAGGGAGGGTGGCTGAGGACTTGAGGGGCAGGGAAGCCGACGGAGTCAGGTCACTGTACAGACTTTCCCCCGAGTGGAGGGGGAGGGGGCGGTGGTTCTCCATCCTTAGCCAAGCCTGGCTGAGCATGCTCAGATGTGTCCTCGGCATCTCCTATGGGTGGTACCTGAGCGATTTCGGGTCTCTGCACCCATGACCGCCCTCGGAGCATAGGTACTTCCTATCTTAGGCCTGAAACAGGAAGTGGCTTCTCATGCAAGGACTGGTTCAGAGCAGAGCCGGACCACAACCCAGATATCTCAACCCTTCTACTACCCTACTCTGTACCTTACCCGATTGTGCTCAGAGATCTGGGAAGGCTCCTGCCAAAAACCACATCCCAGGGACCCATGTGGCTCTGGATTCGGGCAGACCAACTTTGGGGATGTTCAAGAGCAGGCTTCTCCACCTTGTCACTGTTGGTATTTGGGACAGGAGTCTTTGCTGTCGGGGGCCGTCCTGTGCGCTGTAGGATGTTCAGCAACGTCCCTGACCTCCACTCAACCACAAGCCAGTAGCCCCCCTGAAGTTGTGACAGCAAAAAGTATCTCCAGGCATCGCTCAAAAAAACCTCTGAGGAGACAAATCACCCTTGGTTGAAAACCACTCCTCTGGTGGGTCTGTAAATATGGTGGCAGTTCTTCCCACTCTGAGTGACAGGTGTCACCAAACAAGGGTGATGCCAAGCAGGGAGCATGAAAGAAGGTTGGGTCTGGTGTCATGGTGCCCAACTTGGGGAGCCGAGCCTTGTAGAGGGGAGCAGGGTGCTGTTGGACAGAGAACCCTGAAAACCAGCCATCCAGCCCTGGCTCTCATGCTTGTTAGCCGTGGGTGGCCATGGAAAAATCACTTCCCCTCCGTCTTTCCACCTGGTTCCTCGTGTCTAAGGAATTGTAGTAATTTCTAATTTTTAAATATGTGTCACTCAGTGTTCCCCAGAGAAACAGAACCGCCGTATCTGTGTCTGTCTATGCAGTTTCTTATTTACATATATTTTTTGTATGTCTATATATTCCTCAAATCAATAGGTATAGGTACGGTTATCGATGTAGACGTATAGACATGTTGGCACAGACATAGATGCAGATATGGATATAGCCACAGATCTAGAAGAGGAGATTTACTATAAGGGATTGGATCACACAATTCCCGAGGCTGACAAGTCCCATACCTGCCATCCTCCAGCTGGAGACACTACGAAGCCGGCGATATATTCAGTCCAGGTCCGAAGGTCCAAGCGAGAACCAGGAGCACCAATGGCCAAGGGCGGGAGAAGACAATGTCACATGGAACAAGAGAACAAATTCGCCCTTCCTCCATCTTTTTGGTTTACTCAGGCCCTGAATGGATTAGAGATTCCCACCTGCAATAGGGAAGGGGTCTTCTTCACCCAGCCTACGGATGGAAATGCTCACAGACACGCGCAGAAATAATCTTCTACCAGCTCTCGGGGCAGCCCTTCGCCCCGTCCGCTTGACACAGAAGGTCAACAGTGACAGCATCCCAGTGTTAGCCCACCTAGCCTCCAGGTGCCAGGAAGGGGAAAGGCAACCACATCCTGTGGATCTTCATCATCCGAGGGCTACAGTCCAGAGCGTGCACTGGGGGATGGCGCGTGTGCACGTGGGAGGCAAGGGGTGAGCGGGCGCTCCGTACAGGGGACTTGTCTGCCCCTTTCCTCCCCCTCCCTCCTCTTTCATTCCTGAAGAGGTGAGGCAGCTAGCTGGGAGGGGCAGGCAGAGAGAGAACATGGGGTTTCAGAGTGCCGGTGTGGTTTTTATGTGTTGTGCAGTAGGATGATGCAAAGCTCCAGACATTTTACCCATCCCAAAATTCTATCTTGGAATGCACCACCCCTCCCCGCCCACGCACACACAGAGTTCCAATAATTAGTCGGCACAAAGTAATTAGTCCATGATGGCAAAGAATTCCTCCTTTGGGGTAGCTGTGTTTAGGGGAAGCGCCCTGCCTTTCACTCAGCTGCATTCTGGCGTCAGATCATGGGAGAGGAACATCATTGCAGACACTTCCTCTTTCCTGTAAAGACTTTATTCAAATAGAAAGAGTGCTGCAGCTGATAGTGAAAAAAGACAGAGGCAAATTACTTGGCCAATGAAGATGGCCTAATATGGAGGCACAGGGACCTATTTCAAACACGGATTAGTAAAAACCAAACAAGGGAAGTCGTGCTTTGAGGGCACTCATTTGCAACACGAAGGACCTTTTTTCCCCTCTCCTACGCCGAGGACAGGCTAATGCTGCTTTGATCAGAGCGCAGCCTGAGTGGCCGGAACTAACAATGTTTGTAGAAGCGATTAGCTGAGAATTAAGGGCGACATCTGGTCACATGGGAGGTGTAGTGAGCGGGCTCACATCCGATGAACCTTCATCTCTTCGGCGCACCTCCATGTAATTTGTAAATCAACCGTATTGATCCTGCCAAGAGGAAGTCTATGGGGGAAAAAAAAAAGATGTGCTTGGTGTTCCTGGAAATGCTTTTATTTTGGGGGGAAAGCAGAGCATATCCTTTGAATAGGAATAAGCAAGCTAAAGCTGCGGAGAACATTTGTATGCAGCACTATGACGTTCAGAGGAAAGCATGGCCCCCCTCAAAGGCGTATATTCTTGAGAGGGCATATCTGTCGATTTTCAATAGGGACAATCTTAAGGTCTTAGTGGATAACCAGGCCATAAAATCGCAACGTATTTATAGATATTCTTACATAAAATCAATTAGCAAGCACTTTTGACTCCAAAGCAAAAGCCTTGAGGTACCCACCTAAGTCAAAACTTGAAGGAAGAAATTAATACAGATCGTCCACTTAAAATGGGGTTATGTCCCAATGGACCCATCATAAGTGGAAAACATTATAAGTGGAAAATGCTTTTAATACATCTGACCTACCAAGCATCACAGCTTACTTAGCCTGGTCTGCCTTAAACATGCCCACAACACTCCCATCAGCTGACAGGTGGGTAAGACACCTCACACGAAGCCTATTTGATCATCAGGGGTTGACTGTCCCGTGTCATGTGTTGAGGACGGCCCTGAAAGGGAAGAACAGAACGGTGATGGGTGCAGATGGTTGTTGGGATGGGTCATCCGCCCTCATGATCGCTGGCTGCCTGGGATCTGCGGTTCACCGCCCAGCATCCGAGAGAGAGGACTGACCGCACATTGCTAGCCCAGGACAAGATCCACATTCCAAATTCCAAGTACGGTTTCTACTTGAATACATATCATTTTGCACCATCATAAAGTTGAAAAATCATTATGTTGAACCCATCCTAAGTCAGCGAATTTCAATAAACCAACCAAAGGCACTCCTTACTAAGACATGTATTTTTGTGCTTGACTAGAAAGAATTCGATGCTCAACTCTAAATTTTGTCTTCCTGAACACTACCCTTGGGGACTGATGTGAGTCTCACAAGCTATGCTTCTTGGTGTCTTCACTTATTCCTGCTATTTCCAACATCCTGGTTTTCAAATCCTGTCTCCGCATTTGTTGGCTGTGTGACCACGGGAAGCTGCTAGACCTCTCTGGGCTTCTGTTTGTTCATCTATAAAATGGGGTAATAATCCCGACCTGAGATACGGAACAACTAGTTTGTGCCATGCCCTTGATAATGTTGGTTTCAGTCTCCCTTCTACTCTCCTCCTCCAACTCCCGCATCCCTGGTCTGCACTGCATCCCATCATGGAAAAACTCCTGTAACCCCCGATGCATGTTTTACTTCTCTCGCTAGCCACAAGACCCCAAAAATGTTAATACGTATGATGCAGCCTTAAGCGGTGGACAACTCAAGATTCTCTAGGGACGTTTCTGAATAGGAACCATGTCGCTGATGAACTCCACAGTCCACTAGATGAGAGCATTTTACATTCAGATGATAATTGTTCTTACTTCCCCACACAAAAGAATGGGGTCATAGGAATTTGGAGGTCCAGAGTGAATTTTCTCTCATCACTGCCTCTGTGCAAATTTATCCACAGGAAAGAGACAAATAGTTAAAAGTCTTTGCCACCTGAATTCCTTAATATTTTCTTGTCTTATTTTTTTTCTCTGGTAATGTTTAATGGCTTAGATAATCCAGACGAATCTGAGGCAGAATGGAAAGCTTTTAAAAAGAAATTCATTCTGAGATAGAACGCCTTTGTTTTCCTGTAGAAGGAATGGATCATAACTGGTAACTTTCAGTATGTCTAAACTTTAGAGATGGTCTAGTAATGGATTTTGTCTTTATTTCAGTATATGTTGCTTTATGTCTCCATTTTATGTCATTTAAGTGTTTGATTTCTAAGTGCTATGGTATTTTACTTTTTTTCTAATGTACCTACTTAAAAATGAAAGTATATAATTATGTAATCTTCGGTAGGTGAACCACTCTCTAGTTGTGACACCGAAGGAATAAACCACATGACAACACGAATCCCTGTTTAATGCATATCAAAATATCTCATATGTAAAATTAAAAGCAAATAGGTAATGAAGAGGAAGAACTTTAAAATATGTGACCATCAAAAGTGTAATGTCCTTAATTTTTAAAAGAGTGCACTCCTTGGGGCACCTGGGTGGCTCAGGCGGTTAAGCGTCTGCCTTCGGCTCAGGTCATGATCCCAGGGTCCTGGGATCGAGCTCCGCATTGGGCTCCTTGCTCAGCGGGGAGCCTGCTTCTCCCTCTCCCTCTGTCGCTCCCACCCGCTCATGCTTGCTCTCTCTCTTTCTCAAATAAATAAATAAAATTTTTAAAAAAAAGAGTACACTCAAAAGTCAAGAGGATGTAAATGAACAAATAAATAGAAGAAAACGAATAAAGATGTGAAATGAGTACTTCATAATGCAGCATATGTGATGGAGTAATCAATATATGGAAGTATCTACAACTCCAGTGATGAAATAATATAAATTAATACTGGGAGACAGTATTTTTAGCTACTTTAATTGGCAGAGTGGTTTCTTTTTTTCAGTTGTCAGTTTAATGTTGGCAAGGGTGCAGGAAACAGGAATATTCATGCACACCATTACTGGGGATGGAACACATAAATGATATTAATTTCCTTTAACCCATAATTCCTCATCTAATAATTTACCCTAAGGAAATATTTGCAAAGATCTCGCCATAGTGATATTTATTACAACGCTCTTTCGAATGGCCAAGAAATAGCAACAAGTTAATATATAACCAACAGGGAATTAACTAATTGAATTATGTATTTATACAAGAGAAAACTATTCAGCTATTCAAAATGACATTATAGATTGTCTCAATCAATCTCTTCCATTGAAGTCTACTCAAATAATTAAAGTAAAAAGGCAAAATATCGAGAGATCGAAACAAGCCCATTTATGAGAGCGGAGAAAGAAAGGTCAGTCAGGTCACATGGGAGCCAGAAATGGAAAGGAGCTACGCACTAAATATAAAAAGATTGCATTAAATATAGTATGATCTTGAGTTTTAAAAATCAATATGCATAGAAAAAAATTAAAGGGAAGAATCCCTGGTGGTAAAATTATGAAGGACTTTTACTTTCTTTCTTAGGATTTTTGTTTTCTCAATTCTCTGTAATGAACTAGTATGGTGAATGTAGTAAGGCAAAATATACATTTTAATAAAGAAAAATGTAAGAAGAGCTTACAAATTTTAAATGAAAAAAAGAGCTTAAATCCTAAATTAACCCTTATGAATAGATAATTATCTATATTACTGGGAGACTATTTATAACCTGGCAGACAGCAATGTCATGGTTGGTAATATTCTGAGTGTCTCAAGGCAAGGAGTTCTTCTGCCCTGAAATTCATTATGTTTCTACCTGGTGGATGTAGGCAGTGACCATTTAAGAATATATTTAATCTATAGGAAAGTTATCAATACTGGTAAGCTTTTTTAAAGAACACTTTATTTTTTTAGAGCAGTTTTAGGGTCACAGGAAAGCTGAGGGGAAGGTACAGAGATTTTCCATATCCCCCCTGCCCCACGGGCACAGAGCCTCCCCCTCTCCGCATCCTTCACCAGACGGGGGGGACAGCTGTTACAATCCACGAAACTACACTGCACAGCAACATCACCAAGGGTCTACCCCGAGGTCACTCTTGATGGTGGACTCCCTACAGGCTTGAATAAATGTATCCACCATTGTGGTAGCGCTAACAGAGGACTTTCGCGGCCCTAAAAATCCTCTGTCCCTCCCTCCCTTCTCCCCTGGCGACCACTGATCTCTTTACCATAGTTCTGCTTTTTCCAGAATGTCATAGAGTTGGGATTATACAGTATGGAGCCTCCTCAGACCGGGCTCTTTCACTCGGTGATACGCATTTCGGGTTCATCGATGTGTTTCCTGGCTTGATAGCTCATTTCAGTTAAGTGCTGTATGATATCCCAGTGTCTGGATGGGCTCATCTCCTGAAGGAAGTCATGGCCTCGGGCAAGTTTTAGCATATATGAATAAAGCCGTTATAAACATCCATGGGCAGGTTGTGTGGACCTAAGTTTTCCGCTCCTTTGGATAAATCCCGAGGAGCACCACTGCTGTAACAAATGGGAAGAGTATGTGTAGTTTTGTAAGAAACTGCTACTTACCTTCCAAAGAGACTGCGCCATTTTGTATTCCCATTCTGGTAAGTTTTTTTAAAACTCTTATATACCTATTAAAGTTAGTAATCCAAATACATTGAGGAATCTGTAAAAAGAAGGACAATTTTCAAATGCGCCAGGGGATGCCTGGGTGGCTCTGTGGTTAAGCATATGCCTTGGGCTCAGGTCATGATCCCAGGGTGCTGGGATCCAGTCCCGCGTGGGGCTCCCTGCTCAGCGGGGAGCCTGCTTCTCCCTCTGCTTGATGCTCCCCCTGCTCGTGCTCTCTCTCTCTCTCTGACAAATACATAAGATCTTTAAAAAAAATAAAATGCACCAGGAGTTGGGACAGGACTCTTTCTCTTCGGAGCTAACTATATCGTCATTATAAACACACTTTTCTCCCCAGCTCCCTCCCTTGTCCGCGTGCCTCTGTGCCTCATTTTGCCAGATTGCCCCGAAGGCCAGCTTTGTAGGAGTCTCTGTATTTCCCCCAACACACATTTCACAATTTGCCGGCAAGAATGGCCTTACTTTATAAGGACATTTATCTCAAAGTGAATTTTTAAGGGATGCCTCAAGCTCCTACTTCCACCTCATTCTTCTAAGAAAATAAACACCCATTAAAGATTCAGCTCTTGGGGTGCCTGGGTGGCTCAGATGGTTAAGCGTCTGCCTTCAGCTCAGGTCATGATCCCAGGGTCCTGGGATCGAGCCCCACATCAGGCTCCTGGCTCAGCGGGGAGCCTGCTTCTCCCTCTCTGTCTGCCTCTCCCCCTGCTCATGCTCTCTCTTTCTGTCTGTATCTCTGTGTCTCAAATGAATAAATAAAATCTGTAAAAAAAAAAATGTCTGGAGACATTTTAAAAAAAAAAATAAATAAAAAAAAAAAAATAAAGATTCAGCTCTTTGTGTGAAGGTACTAGTGTCCCGAGTGAACGCTTACGATGCAAGCCTCCCTGGGAGGGAAAGACATATCACCACAAACCCTTTCGCGTGGTTACCTTTATCAGGATACACTGACCAGTCACCTTCCATGGCCCTGGAAGGAGGGACACTGGTGGCCTTCCAAAGACAAGGATCAGAGATCTGAAGGGTTGCCAGGCCGCCTCAAGGAAGAAACAGCTGGGATCAGCAGGAAGGCACTCGACAGCTTGGCGGGAAGCTAGACGGGGTGAGAGACTGGGGAGGAAAGGTTGGGAGCAAAATAGCACAGTGTTGATTTAACTCTGGGCTGGCCAGGGCCATTCCCAGGAGGTGCCCCTCATCTTTATAGTTCATCCCTGGAGTTTCTGGCTGTCCCTCTCTCTGCAAGGCCAGAGCAGTTGGGAACCCGGAGCACCGTCCTCGTGGTGGGTGGAGCGGGGAGCACCGACGGGCTCTCGGGGCTGTGGCTGTGGCGTCCCCTGGCACGGGGCCAAGCTGTTCCTGCCAAGAGTCATAAATCAGCCCTTTCAACCTGTTGCTGTGAAGGGGGAGTCCAGTGATTTTTCCCGCCGTGCCTTCAGCACCCAACTGAGCTCTGGGCTAATTAGACCCAGAGGAGCCGGGGAATAGCCTGGTAATGATTACGTTCTCTGCAACGCCTCACTAGGACACACTGGTCTGGTTTGGCTGCAACTGAGATTTTCCTGTCGTGGTATTTTGCTGCCTAGTTCAAGCCGACAGTATCTCAAGTGTAGTCCCTCTCCCTTCACCGATATTTGCCCCGAGAACATGGCGAAGCACGTTAGGCATGATGGGCCTGCTGAGCATCTTCCCGTGCACTCTAGGGGAGGGGGAGAGAGAGGTCATTCAAGATACAGACACCCTCGGCTCTCCAGGACCTGTCAGCTATCAGGGTCTTAAGAGCATTTAAAAGAATTTGCAGCAAAAGTTTCTGAACACAAGAAGAATGGGCAGCCGTACCTAGTTATCAATCCCTCTGGGGTATTGGGAGAATGCCCTAAGGGCTATCTGGGCCCACTTCCTTGCGTTAGGCAGGATAGATGCCATGATAATAGTAATGTCCAAACCTCAGTGGCATAAGACAGCAAAGGCTTGCTTCTCATGTCAAGTAGGCATCATGGGACAGCTAGCATGCATTGCTGGGGTGCCCGGACCCCCACAGTGACACACCACCAACCTAGAGACAACCTGGGGACCCACATACCAGCTCTTCAAGCTACCTGGCTGCAACTTTGCGTGACTTCCACTCACATTTCACTGGCTGGAGCAAGTCAGAGTAAGATTGTTTACTCTACCACGTGCGTAGAAGGAGAACCACAAATATTTGTTGAAGGATGCACCCTCTCCGTGGCTGGAAGAGACGGACCGCACGCTCTTGCAGACTGGGGCTAAGAAAGGGACAAGGGTTGCCTCCAGACCAGAACCACATACTTTATGAGGTTTCCTTCTTTCCCTTTTCTCTTCTTCTTTTTTTTTTTTCATTTTTTTAAATGGAACCAAAATTGACCAAATATTTACATTTTAGCCATTTTAAAGCATCCTGGACGCTGGTGTTTAGTATGTTCACAAAGTGGTGCAACCATCACATGATCTAGTTCCAGAACGTTTCCACCACCCTCCAAAAGAAATTCTGTAGCTAAGGAGTCACTCTGTTCTCCTCCCTCCCCCAGCCCCTAGAGACCTGGCTTCTTTCACTTGATATGATGTCTTCAAGGTTCGTCCATGTGGTCGCACGGACCCGTGCTTCATTCCTTTTTACGGGTGAATAACATTCCCTGGTATGGATATACCATAGGTGTACATACATTTGTCGATGGACATCTGGGTTTTTCCAACGCTCTGCCTAGTACGAATAATGCTGCTATGGACATTCATGGACAACTTTTGTACGCACCCATGTTTTCAGTTCTCTCAGGTATATACTTAGGAGTGGAATTATTAGATCGTATGGAAACCTCAGTCTAAGTCTTGGAGGAACCACCGAGCTATTATGCACAGTGGCTGTGCCATTCGGATTCCCACCAGCAGCAACGTGGGAAGGTTCCAGTTTCTGCACATCCTTGCCAACTGGTTTTCTGTTTCTTTGATCACAGTCTTGTGGAAGTGAGGTAGAGTCTCATCGTGGGTTTGATTTGCATTCCGCTAACGACTGCTGATGTCCAGCATCTTGTCATCCGCTTCTCGGCCATTCGTGAATCATTTTTGGAGCAATGCCCGAGCTAGAATTGTGTTGAGAGCTCTCTACCATTACTTTGGGACTGCTCCTGGCACAACCACATCAGCAGCCTGAAAATCCAGAGAATGGGCTTCTTCAGTGCTCACACCCCAGCAGATGCTGCAGGCCGGCAAGTGTCTCTGGCACTCCAGGCAAGCCCCCAACATGCTCCAGCAGCTGCACGTCGTCCCTTGGGAGGGATTCTCTCCTGTGTTCCTCTTTCAGGCTCTCTGAAGAGACGGTCCGAACATCTGTGCCATCTGGTCTTGGTAGTTCTTCAAACCCAGTTTCGTTTTTGCTAGGAAGGTATAGAATACTCCAGGCTCTCTTTAAAACCGTTTCAAGGCCAGTATGATGATGCGGCTCCTGGCTTTCCCAGGGAAATTGCCTTTTGCTGCGATGACCTGCTGCCCAAATTCATTCTTTTGCATATGGATGTCCAGTCCTTCCAGCATCTTTTGTTGAAGAGACCATTGTTTCTCCATTGCATCGTTTTGGCATACTTGTTGAAAATCAACTGGCTGTTAGTGCAAAAGGTTTACTTTTGGACTCTTAATTCCGTTTACTGACTTATATATCTATCCCTATGGCCCTCTCATGCCACCTCGCTTATTGTAGTTTTGCAACAAGGTGTAAAACTGTGAAGCATGAGTCCTCCCACTGGGTTCTTTTTTCAAGACCGTTTTGGTTATTATGGGTCCCTCATGTTTCTCTATGAATTTAAGGATCTGTTGGTTAATTTCTGCAAAATAAAAGTGACTTTGATTCTGACAGGGACTGCGTTGAGCCTGAAGATCAATTGGGGGAATATTGCCATCTTAACGATCTTCCAGCCCATGGGCAGACCCTTGACTCTTTAACCACTTTGAATTCTGAAGTAAGGTCTCCAGCATGTGCCCGCTTAGCAAGGGCCTGGCAGGGGATTCTGACGAGCCTCATTGGGGTACTGAGGAGTGAATTAGCTGGTTTGGGGGTATTTGCGATCCATGCACTTTTCTGGGCTGCTTAAATTCTCTAAGGTGGAGCATGGCCTCAAAAAGCCAGATAACTTCCCCAGGTAAGATGTAGTTCGGTGATCACAGACTTTTTCCAGAGCCACGGTCAGATATCACTCAGATTCTTGATGTTGGCGGGAGGCGGTACAGTGAGATTACTTCTGCAGCCCCCCCAGCCCCCCGGGGGGAATTCAGTGGCCAGAAGTTCCTTTGAGATGTAAAAGACTCCACCAGAGCCTGGGGAATGCTTGGGTGGCCCACTGGGTGCAGCTACTCATCTCAGCTACTCATCTCCACTCCAGAGCTGGGAAGGGGTGTTCCAGGGGGAAGGGCCCAGCGAAGGCAGTTTTAGCTAATCTATGCTTGAGCGTGAAGGAAGTAGGAAGCTAGGACGACTGCAGGTGTCCTTGAAGAAAGTCAGGAGCTGAGGGACCAGCACTTTCAAGCTGCAGGATTTAAACCAGTGGTGGGGCTGTGACAGGGGCAGTGGCTCCCAATTGGAATTCTTAAAAAGTGAAATAAAAATAGAATAAGTTCGTTGGGAAAAGGAGTATGTTTTGTTTCCTGAAGTTGTGAATACCAACCTAAACCATGCTGTGAGGTGTTGAGCTTTTGTATTTATTTCAGCTGCTCACATCTCCTCTGCAGCCTTGGGCGGAAGAGGCTGAGCGCAGGAAGGTTTGAGGGCGGCTCTTAAGGAAGAGCAGATAGAGCACAGGGCACTGAACTGGAAAAGTCCAACAGGTTCTGGGAGGGGGAAGGGAGCCCATCATTTACTGGGTCCTTTGGAAATAAACAAGAGAAGCTGTTCACAAGAACCTGGCCTGCAACTGAGAAAGGGGCTTCCTCCTTTGACCATAAGGAAAAAAGAGCCGAAGAGGGAAAGGACATGACTATTTAGTCCTTCATAAAGAGCTTCCAGCAGGGAAACACCTTCCAAATAAAGGTCAGGAGGTCACACAGAGCACTTAGGAGCACATTCAGGAGCTTCGAGTATTTCCACTCACTTACTGAAACTTAACACTTCAGCTGAAGGAAGTTTGCTTCGGATCAAGGTTAAATGAGGAAAAGGAATAATGTTTAACTCCTATGAAGAAGGGGAGGTTTCTGATAAGCCTCAAGGATGTTGTTTGAGAAAGCAGGGGTAGGAAGTGTGCACAGAGATGGAGGTTCTAGATTCAGCAAATCCCCAGCATCCACTGTCTTGCAGAGAGCTCACTCACGGGGAAGTCAAGTGCATTTCAATGTTTGATAAAGATTCAGGAATCACGTGCCTTCCAGAAGGGGCCCTGCTGAGTGAAACCTTGGCATTTTTAGTTGTTGTTAGACCCTAGAGATCAACAGGTACTAAAGGCACTAAAGACCCAAGAATTAAGAAGGCCACCTGGTACAACTTAGTGCTCTGGAATATCAAATCCTAAAGCCCAGAGGGTGAACTCTAGGGAGACATTTGTCCCCCATGTTCTTGTCTCGACCCCATCCCTGGCACTCAGATCCATACTTTCACTCTATTTTTAAGCAAAAACATTGGCAAAAAAAAAACCCCACACTAAACCCTACAATGGCTATGGTCTTGCTTTCAGTATTTCGGTGTTGAGCAGCGGTCCTGATTCTCTCCTCTTGGTTCTACATTGCTCTTTTCACTCCACTCCCCTTCATCCCCTCCACCTTGCCTCTCCAGCCTCCTTTTCTGCACTCCGCACTCTTTCTCTCTGGTTCCCTCCACGTCTTCAAAGCCTGGCGATGGGCTTGGGAGGAGGCGTACTCAAGTGGAAATGAGACGTGGAGGAGTGATGGGCAGAAATGGGACCAAGCTTCCCCCAGGCTCCCCAGCCGTGAGCCCACACCACACTGTCAACCTTAGTCATGCCACCTCTATTTGCCGCCTCTTTGCTACATGGTCAAAAATTTTTCAAGTCAAGTCTGTGTCTTCCGAACGATGGAAGCTGAGAGCAATCCACCCCTTCACATAATCCACTGTATAAGATGTCTAATCTGTATTAGAATGTCTCTGAAATTTGTGTAGTGCTTTTTTTTTTTGCCAGGGTCACTTTATCAACATTTTGGCCGATTATTTGGCAAGGTGCCGTGGTCGTATTGAGTGAAACGGGGGTTTGAAAATGTAATTTCCTCATATAAATGACCTGTTCCATACCCTGATACATAACTTCGGAATTGTTTATTGTTTTACATAGGCACTTAGTTCCCCATTTCTCACACTAAGTCTTCCCTTCCATGAATTCTAATTTTAATCTTTAAAGTAAATACTTCAAATGGTCATGTATTGAATGAGAGAGAGCAAAACCATTTTAATGAGTTCATTATGTCCCAGGAGGGACGTGAGGAATACGTATTAGAAGTTCTCATAACTTCATGGTAAAATCTGTGCAAAGTTGCACATGAGTTGGGGGGATGTCCTGTCTCCCTTCTGGGCTTCTTTCTGTATATATGGTGTTCTCAATCTGGAAACTTTTGGAAATGTCCAACACTTACCCCCTACCCTCACCCTCTATTTGTCCTTCTCAGCATGGTGGCCACTTCAGGTATAATTTCTGTGAAAATCCCCCAAATCCCTAGGCTATGAGAGCACTTTGTACTTACCTCTCCCAACCACTGCCCACCACATGGTGCTTTGGGGTTGTGTCCCTATAAGCCCTACACTCGGAACTCTTTCCCTTAGTTGTAGGACATGGAGCTTCCCATGGCGCCTGGTGCCTCATAGATGTTGAATAAAGATTTCTTGAAGGAGTCATCCAGGTCTCCAGCCCTCCCAGACCCAGGCTCTTGCCTTTAGGCCAGGATCTGCAAAACTTAGGGTGTACTTTTCAGATAGTTTTTCTCCCTACTGGGTAAATTTTAAGCAAAGAGGTTGATTCTTTTTTTGCTTGTGTTTTTAAGGTCCTCACTTTGGCTTTATAAAAAGAAAACTCCACTGTGATCCCACTGACTCTTTGAGCAGCTTAGAGACCCAGCTGGGATGCCGGGACCCGAAGCAGGGTTTTGGGCCAGTTCCGTGTGGCTCTTTGTTCCCAACTCACCTGCCACTCGCGGCCACCAACAGTCACCTTCACCCAAAGCTCCCTCATTGAGAGATTCAGATGGAATCTTTCTCCATTACTCTTTGTAAAGGAGCAGACCGTAAGTTATTTAAAGATGTTATTCTATTTCTTTTTATTATCCCAGAGATGGTTATTTTCTGGCGTTTCATCTCTGTCATCTATTTACCCCAAACTGTGATATAGACGTAAGGGGTATTTTTGATGCACCACGATATTAAAGATTGACTTTTCCTCCGTCTTCCCTATCTTTAAACCTCTATGTCAAATGTATTCCTGTGTTTAGGCTCCTCAAAACGTTTTAGAACGTGACAATTCTTCAGCCACTGTCTAATATAGACATTTCACTTGGCGAATGAGGATACCCATTCCTGGCGAGCGCGGGAGGCATCAGTGCTGGGCTGAGTCTCAGCCCCAGGCTTTTCTCTCTGCTCAGCGCCCTTCCCACCTCCTCCTGCACCTACACTGCTGGGGTGCGCTCGCTCGAGCTAGGACTGTGTTCTAATGATTGCCAGTGAGTAATCCACACAGAATACTCTGCCTGACTCCGTCAGTTAACTCCGTATCTTCCATCACTAAGCACAGCTCATTTTCTGTCCTGGTTAGATAGGAGACTAATTACTATTTCCTCTTGTTTCTTCAGATTTGTGATAGTGGGGTACACTGATCCCGAAACAGTACAAAGGCAGCCAGGAAGATACAAAGTCAATGGCTTATTCTTTTTGGTTCCATTTAATTCACTCTGAATGGATGTCCACGACATTCAAGGTCCTGGGATTCCCCTCTATTGTTCCCATGGATGACCACCATTGCATTTACGCCATGAAGCTAATTTTTCAGGGAAAGAAATGGTGGACACCAACTAAAAATGGGGTGGCACAGTGTGGCCCGGAAAGGCTGGAATGGGGGCTGGGCCAGCCTCTAGGTCTCCCATCTCCCTCAGCCGGAGGGGTGGTAAGGGTTGGAAATGGTGCAGAGTACTCTGCCTGGGGAGCCAGTTTGCAGATACAACTAAGGTACCCTTTGGAGTAGCATTTTCAATGTTACTCAACCAAGTGACATCTGAAATTACCAGTAACCAGAATGGTGACAATCACACTTAACTGGTCATGAAGTTATGTCTCTAAGGCTACTTCAACAGCTCTCAAATCTCAAACAGCCCTCAAGAGGCAGGAACATGAATATAAATCATGAAGATCTTGTCTGGACCTGAGGGAAAGGACTAAGAGCCTGCCTGATGCTCTGTTTTCAGTGCCTCTGAGGATTTCAGGGTATTAAATGTCAATGACACTTTGGGCCATAAGCTTTTTGACAATGGGTCCATGGCCTCTGTTGAATGGCAGGCAAGTGGCCCCATGACGGAAGATCACACGTTGGCAACAGAGATCAAATCTAGGTGACAGCATCATAAAATGCTCTCAACCATTTTCTTGATGAACGTCACATGTGAATGATTTACGAGGACATATTGTGGGAAAGGGAAAGTTCTCGCCACAGGAATGAGTTCTGTTCTGGGATGTTCTGTTGTTATGGAAAAGCAGGGCGTTGATACAAGGAATAAAGGAATAAAGTAGATCCAATGCATAAGCAATTATCACCACAACCTGACATTCATGAGGGCTTGTTATTAAACACTGAGCTTGGCTTCATCCTAACTATACACTGGCTCTAATCCCAGCAGGAAGATGGCGTCAAATGCCTCCTTTGTTCATTTTTTAATTTAGTAGATATTTATTGAAAGCTTATTGTGCCAAGCATCACTGTAGACTCCAGAGATAGCAAAATAAAAACACGAAAATCTCTGATCTTGTGGAGGGCGCTAAGTAAATTTGAAATCATCCTGATCTTCGAATATTTTTATTTTAGTATATCAAGTACCTGGATTGGCTAAATATAGCAAAAGGTGTATCAGTTTGTATCCACCAAGTACCAAGAGGCTGTATACCCAAATTGCAAAAGCAACCACGGGAAGCATTTTACTTCCCTCTTTAGGCTTTCCTATGTTTTCCATATTTTATAGGTTTTCCAAAATTTACATTTTGTTTTTGTAACCAGAAAACGTTCTTTACAAACTACTTATTTTTGCTGATCATATTGAAACTACTACCTAACATTTGCAAATAATTTCAGGACTGGATTGCTGGCTCCCTCAAATATTAGATGAGTAAGACTGTCCTAATTAACTGCATCAAGCGCTGGAACCACAGACAGAATTAGAAGTCACAATCTGAGGAATTTGTGACCAGACCCTTTACTCGATGAACTATATTCTTCTTACTTGGGAAATTAGTGCTAGGTGCCACGTATTAGTTTGGCCTTCCACAAAGTGGGGCTCTGAGGCATGATTTGGGGTAAGTAGTTAATTTGGGAAGGGATCTCAGAAGCACGGTGAGGGAATGGAGAAGCAAGATGGGAAAGAAGGAAAACCAACGAAGTCTGCAGTAGTGAGAGAACCTACGGGCACCCGGGCTCAGGTCTGCGTAAGACCTCCGAAAGAATACGCGGAGATACCTTACAGTTATCCCCCCAAGAGGGAAGAAAGTGGAGCTATCCATCCACCAACCTCCATCCCTTATTGGTTGAGGGCTTATTCTAAAGGTTTTAACTCCTGAGCACTTCCCACCTGTTCTATATGCACGACAAGTCATCCCCTGGGGCCCTTAGGAAACCCTAAGGTAGACAGAGACCCAGGGCCTGAGTAAGAAGTTGCAGGGGACCTCTGGGATGGACCAAGGGGACATGGGGGGTGTACTGACAGAATCTCATACACTTGTGTGACAAACAGCTCTAATATCACAGAGTTTAACAGAATACAAATTCCCTTTTTGCTCAGATACACTTTGCAGGGCAGGCAGCTTTCCTGGGCAGCTTGTCCTCAAATCTTATCTCTGTCCATTGCGTAGTTCTCCATCTCAGAGCCCTCTGTCCTCCCCCCGCCCTGCCCCAACCTGCCACCCGCAGACAGGGAGGAGGGATGGTGTGGAAGGTGCTGGGTGGCCCAGGCTGATAGGATGTCACTTCTGCGGGAGCCTTTCCCAAAACTCAGCCACATGATCCTCACCTCCCTGCACAGGAGGTGTGGAAATGTACTCTCCTATGCGGCCAAGAAGAGGGTAAGGGGGTTGGTGAGCGGATAGCAATATCCTGACATGCTTCTCATTTCTCTGTCTGAACTCGTGAGTGCTCTAAATCGCTGGTATGAACTGGATACTGTACTCTAGTTTTTTTGGAAAATGAGCTTGAGTTCTTTATATAGACTCTTTCAGATGCAAAGGGTTCCATGGAATAGTTAATACTGAGGAGCACAGAAGAGAAACCATGGTCCAGGGTGGCAAGGGCTTTAGAATGAGAGTCAGAACATCCATGTGCTCATTCTGGACCTGCTTTTGATTGGGCATGTGATTTGGGACATAAAGCACATGTCTTGATGTAAAAAATAATAAAGTCTCTTAGAGCTATAATATTCGATGATTGCTGCAGCTAAGTAGCTGGTTATTTATTTTTTAAAGAATATATATTTTTAGGATGCTTGGGTGGCTCCATCAGGTAAGCGTCTGCCTTTGGCTCAAGTCATGATCCCAGGGTCCTGGTATCAAGTCCCACGTGGGGCTCCTTGCTTGGCGGGGAGTCTGCTTCTCCCTCTGCCTGCCAATCCCCCTGCTTGTGCGCGCTCACTCTCTCTCTGACAAATGAATAAATAAAATCTTAAAAAAAGAATATATATTTTTACATGTGTATATATGTATATTTTATATTTGTATAGATATATGTATATTATGCATCTATTAATATATACACATATTGTGTTATACACCCATGTAAAATCCTATACATATCTATGATGATTTAATTTTAGAGTCAACTGGAGGGGGCCACAGGGTGCCCAGATGAAACATTGTTTCTGGGCGTGTCTGGGAGGGTGTTTCTGGATATAAGTCCTATCGGTTCTGTTCCCCGGAGAACCCTGACGAACACGATATACAACGAGGTCAGGCAGAGTAAGAACCGGGACTAGAAGGTCCACTCTCAAATGCTCCATACTTGCTGAACTACCTTCTCTGTTCATCACATCTTCTTACGGTCTTCCTCTCCCCTCCGAGAAGAAGTGTGTATATTCTGCAGATCACAGGGTGACCAGCCAGGCAGGTGGGTGTCGTCAGGGGTGAGCAAAACATTGGTGGCATCAGCGGGTTCAGTCCCGCCCGAGGTGGCCATGGGTGGAAGAAACACAGGTCCTGTTGTGCAGCCCGCGACAGCTCAGACCTGGAGTCAGTCTGCTCTCACCATGGGGCCGGGCACGTTTCTCAGTTCTTGTGTTTCTGGGCCAGAGGGGCTGTGGCTGTTAAGTACACACCAGAGACCACTAATGCGTGCACCAATGGGAAGGCGACATTTTTTAGCTAATAAAACAGTGCACGGCGCCAACTGACAGGGAAGTCTTTTTCCAGCAAGGTCTGTGTAGTCAGAGCGGTTTGGGCATGAAGGACCATAATCTCATGGAAACACAGCTAAAAGGACCAGGCATTAAAGTAGGAAAGTCAGCCATCCGTTGAGAGCCTGTTTGATTTCAGGAAAAAAGTACTAGTGATGATTTTCTATCAGGCGCATGAAAAAAGGACCATGTTAGTTTCAGTAACTTTTTCCTTCCTTATTAATTTATTCATGCGTGGCTTTATTTATCGAGTGGGAGTCACAGACCAGGATCTGTGATAGGTGCTGGTTAGGGTCCGGCCAGGGACCCAGGGACCTTCCTGGGTTACTTTCTGAACAGGGGTGGATAAAACAGTGGCCCATCTGCCTCCTGTCCCCAGATAGTCTGTGTTCTGAATTGCAACAGGAAGAGTGGAAACCAGATTTATTTTTTCCCTTCTGCATCACCAGTGACTAAAACACCTCTTGCAGTAACTTCCTCTAACAGGGTGGGGATAACGGGATGTGGGATCCAGTGAGGAGTGAGAGGTGAACATGCATTTCGTAGGTGCTCAGCACTGTCCTAAGCATATGAGGCCGACCCTGCTATTCTTGCCATTTTACTGAATTAGAAGCAGATAAGAATAGATAATTTTCCTTCAATTGGAAGAACTACTTAATCTACCCATGTGGGTGGCATGATTGTCATGTCATGTCATTCTGGGAGAAAAAAGAGCTACATAAAAGAGAACATCCTTTCCCTCCCCTGACCCCACCAAGGGCTGAAGAGTTTAGAGTCTTCAAATTTGATCAAACATATAGAGAGGATGCCACAGAGATCACACTGTTTGATATGCAGGAGGACTAGTCAATCATTCCTTTGTCCAACAAATGTAATAATTACCCATCCTGGACTGGCATCTGGGATCCAAAGATGAATTGCCTGAAAAAGCACTTAGGCCGGTGGACAAAAAAAGTGGGTAAATAAATACCGTGACATGTGATGAAGCTATAAATCAACTACGTGGATAGTGGGAAGAGGAGATATGGGAGGGATGTTAATACTAATAACTAGCTCTTACTGATCATTTATTCTGGGCTGGGAGCTGTTCTAAGTGCTGGACATACGGCAAGTCTTTTAACCCTTACGAAGTCCCCATGATACTGGTACCATTATTTTCCCAACTTGAGACAAGAAAAGTGAGATAGTCAGAGGTGAAATGGCATGTGCAAGACGTTTGGGAGAGACAGTCCACTGTGGACCCTGAGCATTCCTGGAGGATCTTGCTGGGTGTGCCAAGAACTCAAGGTCCTCACTGCTCTTTCTGTGGGCTGATTCCCAGGGCTGTGTTTGTAGAGCGCAGCCTTGAGAGAGGAGGTAACATCTCCCCCTGGATAGAGAGAAGGCTTTTTATTCCACTTATTATGAAAGGGATGATTGCCCCCATGCTCAGGGATCCTCTCCTGTAATGCAACTCACTGCCTATGCAGCCATCATAATGGGCCCTTGGCATGGCCCCCATGAGACTTGGCAGTCATGGGGAGCAAACACTAGCTGACATGAAGCTCAATCTACTGCGTTTGTCTCTGACCCAGGAGTCAGGTCTTCTACCAGCATCTATGAAACACTAACAGGTAAGGTTGATGGCTGGTAAGTAGGATAAAATCTCAATCCCACATCATTCTTGACAAGACCACATGGCCAGTAAGTGGTGGTGAACTTTGCATTTGAAACCTGGATAGTTTGGCTCTGAAGTCCATGGTCTTAAACACCACTAGCACTGCATCAGGGATAGGTAAATAACTTTTCCGAGTGGAGTAAACACAAATTTTTTTTAAGAGAATGTGGTGCTTCGATTGAATTTTGAGGCATAAATGGGTATGTGACAGACGATAAGGGAGAAAGAACATTCCAGGTAGTGGGAGCAAGTTGTGCAGTCTGGAAGCTTCCGGTATGTTCCAGACACTGCAAGAATGGTGTTGTCAGACTGCAGTGCCCAGTGAAATTTTGCTGGGGAATGGGGCAAGAGATGAATTTGGAAAGGCAGGCAGAGGCCAGAACATGAATGGTCAGTATGCCCGTTTATGGACTGAAAGTTTCTTTTCCTCTCCACTCCCATCCCCATCCCCCCATCAAATCCATATGTTCAAATCCTAAACTCCAGTGTAATGGTATGGGGAGATGAGGCCTTTGGGAAGTGAGCCCTCATACAGGAGACCCCAGGAGGCTCCCTCGCCCTTTCTCAGCAAGATGGTGGTCAGGTCATCTACAAACCAGGAAGTGGTCCTCACCAGACACCAATCTGCTGGTGCCTTGATCTTGGACTTCCAGCTTCCAGAACTGTGAGACATAAATTTCTATTGTTATTGTCTAGTCTACGGTGTTCTGTTCTAGCAGCTGAAATGGACTAAAGCATGTGTAGATGTTGTTGTGAGGATTCTAAGCCGGAAAATGACATGACCAGATTTGTGTTTTTGAAAGAGCCCTTGGGAATGGCTTGCAAGATGAATTGGAGGGGCCAGAGAGATCAAGCAAGAAGCAGTTGTAATAATGTACATGAGAGGTGATGAGAGCCTGAACTTTGAAGCATGTATAGTTTTAAGTGCCAATGCTTTAATTTAATGCCTAATGATAGTAGTAATTGACTTGGAATGACTCCAGCCAGAATAGTTGTGTTTGTAGTTCCTGAGCCTTGATCTTTGTTTTTTATACATGAACTGGAGAAAGTGATCTCACTGCTGCCAATTCCAGATGGGAGACTAATAAGGAGACCCTGGGTCCTCACACCCTAAGACTAGGTCAGCATATATGGTGCTAAGGCACAGAGTCATTTCCTCTCTTCCTGGTGGCACAGAAAAATGGAAAGAAACTCACAGGGAGTTCCTACCCAAAGCAGACACTCCCACACCTTTCTGAGCAAAGACCACTTAGGCAGAATAGTGTACCCCATAAGCACACATAACTCCCCTTTTTGTAAGAAAAACTCTGGTAACAACGATGGTCACTGGAGAAGCCAGTTGGGGGTACTGAGGATGGTGGTGAGGACTGTGGATTTATCTGCTTTGGTGATGGAATGTGGATAATCTATTCTTGGCCCCCAAAGTTCACGTGTCTTTAAATTTAGTTATGGGAAACATTACAGTCCAAAACATTGTTGAAAAAGATACGCATTTCTCCACATTGTAGGCTTAGCCAAACAGTCCACAACAAACTAAATTAATAACATCGAAACTAAAGAAACTGTAATTTGTGGTGAAAAACCAATAATACCAGCAATGGAACATTCTAACTTGGGCAGAATTTCCTGAGTCACCTAACATCTGTTCATCCTTCCTCCTTCCTGATGAAGCTCAGAATTGCCCATCTCTAGCTGAAGATGGTAGAGTCTAGCTTGTCTACGTATGTCCAATTCTCCTTGCTGCTGATTGCATTAGGCACTGGCAGGTCACAAGGCTCTTCTGGACGTTGCTGGGTCAGGTGGAATGCCCAGACATGCTTTACCTACCTTGCAACCTTGAGAGGTGCTAGCATGAGGGACAAACTTGACATAAGGGCTAGGGGGCAGCAAAGCCAAGACAACCCAGAGAAGTAGAGCTACCATAACTTTGGACTTGCTGTTACATGGGATAGTGAATACTATCATTTGTTGTCAAACCTTCCTGATATAATGACACATGGAGAGTGATCATGCACTGAGGACAGAACACCCTTTGGGAAATTTTGTGACATTAACAAGCCCTAAACGAGTAGTTAGGCTTTTCAGAATTCTGAGCTAGAATCTAGGATAAACTCTGGAAAACTACTAGTGGTGGTTTGTCAGGATCACATTTTATTAATCCTGCTAACTTCTTTATTAAGTTGTTACTAAGGAGCCCTTCCAAGTGTATGTTAAATAAACATTTAAGAGCCAATGGAAGGACATCCATTTTTGAACCTACCTTTGCCAGAGGGTGGAACCCAACCAATATTTAAAAAAAAAAACACTGCCCTAAAAATGACTGGTGACATTTCATCCTAATAGAGGGACTGGTGGATGATGTTTCCTGCAATAAGTATTCCCAGTAAGAGCTAAACTGCTATTTGTGGAATATAAGCTGTCGTTAAAACACACTTTGAAGTGATAACTACCGGGGGAGAGTTTATTATAATCATGGTAATTTTGAAAAGACTCTCACAAACCCATTTGGCTTAGAATGCAGAAACCCGTGAAAAGTTCTTCACTGCTCCTCTCCTGATGGCCATATGTAGACTTTGCCCCTGACACTTGTCTATATTCTTCATTAAAAATTTGGACTGCCTCATCAAAGCCAATGACCCGTTCTCCCTCTCTCCCTCTCTCCCTCTCTCTGTCATTCTCTTCTAGAGATTTTATTCTTAAGTAATCTCTACACCCAACATGGGGCTCCAACTTACAACCCAATCAAGAGTTGCATGCTCCACTGACTGAGCCAGCCAGGCACCCCTCCTCTCTGTTTCTATTTTTTGTAAACCAATGGGCAATATTGCATTCTCTCTGAAGAGAGTTTGTGAAAATTTACATAATTTTAATTGAAAGATGTTTAGTCCTCACGTAAAATAAGGAGACAGTTTCGTGGAGGGACTCTGGGACCGTGGAAGCAGTCATGTGCTGTTTTCGTCTGCCATGCTGGCTCTTTCCCCATGCCTTAATATAAAGTATTTGTTAGATGTACCAAAAACTTGGATGAGAAGTCACCTCGTCTCAAGAAATTATATTAATTTTTCTCCTTCAGGTTGCCAGGAATAGACTTTCTCCTACTTTAAATGATGACTTGTCCTTTTTTTAGCCTAAGGCACAGAGAGAAAAAGAAACAGGAATCAGGAAAACACATCAGTGCCTGGATACCCATTACCCCAGAGAAAACAGAACAATGGTCTCTTATCAGTTAGGACCCAGGACCAGCATACATGACAACAAGAACTCTGGGGACCAGACATCTTTGTGTGGCCTCGGAATTGGACATCTGTCACTCCCTACTTAGGACCGCCACACTTGTGACTTTGTTTCTTTTCCATCTGGTTTGCCCTTGTGTTGCCTCCGATCGTTCTGCTGCGTATAGAATTCTAGGTTGATAGCGCTTTTTCCCTCAGTGTTTAACATTACTCCTCATTGTCTTCTGGCTTGCATTGTTTCCAGTAAGTCAGTCCTCATTCACGCTGTCTACACTTCGTTGGTGAAAATCTCTTTTCCATCTCTGACTCAGCCAGATAATGTCCATCAAGCTGTGTCAAGTTCGCAAATGCTTTCTTTTGAAGATTTAACAAGCTGTTAATGTCATCTAGTGAATATTTTACTTTAGGCATTGCAATTTACACCCCTAGAATTTCCATTTCCATTTTGTCCTTCATGAGAGTTCCCTTTTCTCTCCTGAAACACCCCTATCTCTTACCCATTGTATTCATGTTTCTCTCTAAATGTTTAAAATGTTTATAGTAATTGTTTTTAAATTCTTTTTTTTTTAAGATTTTATTTTTAAGTAATCTCTACACCCAACGTGGGGCTTGAACTCATAGCCCTGAGATCAAGAGTCGCACAGTCTACCAACTGAGCCAGCAGGGCGCCCCTGTTTTAAAATTTTTGATGCTAATTCCAATAACGGGTTAATTGTAGGTCTGTCTCTATTGGTTGTTTTTTTCTTGATTATTGGTAGAGTCTTCCATTTGTTTGCATGCCTTGTAATTTTTTTATTGTACCTAAGATAGACAATGAAGACTGAAGTACAATAATGTTTTGACTTTATTTCTCAGAGAATGTAGGCTGTCTTCTTCTGTCTACTGAAGGGAAGGTCTCACTATTCAGATTCCTTCTAGAGTCAAATCGACCTGGGTCTCGGCTGAAGTTTTAATTAGATTGAGATGAGGTGTGCTTAGACTGACCCTCAAACTCCCACACTTTGAGAGAAATTATTGATATTTGAGCTGATGGGCTTCCGTTTTTAATATTTTTCATTTGCTTTGGATTCAACTCAGAAGATCCCTGGAATCTAAGTACTGTGGGAGCATGGGGGTCTTTGTCATTTTGCTCTGGATGTTAGTCCTTTCTTCCCGGAATCTTTTTGGTCAAATTTGAGGGCAGGGGTAGAAATGTGAGAGTGGTTGGAGCAATTTATTTTTACAGCTGGGACACATCCACATTGCATTCACCTCTGCAGCCTCCAATACCCCCAAAGTTCAGGCGATTTCTTCTCCTCCCTGCAAGGTCTCCCCAGACCCAGCCATACCAGACCAGAAACTCTTCCCCAGGAATAGAGGTGTCCTGACTCCCTTTGCCAGCGTGGGGCTCATTTCTCTGAAATTCAGTTCATTAAGGCTTTCTTTGTGCCTGATCTTTGTTAGCCTCATGGGAAAGTATGATTTTTATATGTCTGGGTTTTTCTTGGTGTTACCATGTGAATGAAGGCTTTTCATGTCCTTCTACATTCTAACTTGAAGTAGAAGTCAGAATCAAACACTTGAATTTAAGAAAATAAAACTGTAATTCACAAGGAGAGTATATGGGATAATTTATTTTACAATTTGCTGTAAAGAAAGTTCTTTCGAAGCAAGAACCAAACCTTAGAATCTCAGAAGTCACAAGGAAAATGATTTCATCTCTCCCCTTCTCTGTCATGTATGTGATATATACATACATATATATATACCTATACACACATGGATATGGATATATAGATCTTTATATGTAGATCTATAAATCTCTTCAACTTCAGTATAGTAAAATATACCAAAGACAACGAGAAACTAAGAAATATTTGCAACACATAAGACAAAGATTGCTTCAAAAAACATAGAGATTTTTAAAAATAAATACATTTTAAGAAGAAAATGGAAAAGATGGATAGTTAACATAAAAATCATCCTAAATTGAGTATCGACATGAAAAGATGCTCATACCCACTGGAAAATTAAGAACCACAAGTTGGACTGAGGTCCTAATTTTGCCCCAAATTTTGACAAAGCTAGATGCTAGCAAGGGCCCGGGGAAACTAGCCTCACACACACTGTGGATGGGGCTCGAAATTAGCACAGGTCCTTAGATGTGTTTGTTTTGTGTTATCTCAGAGCATTGCTAATATCTAACAAAATTAGAAAATGAACGCACCATTCCACCTGGCAATTTCAGTTTTAGGAATTTAGTTTACAAATATGCCGAAAATGCACATAAGGATGTATGCAAAAGTGTAACCATTGCTGTGTTGT
Organism: Phoca vitulina; assembly: GCF_004348235.1. Lineage (NCBI taxonomy): Eukaryota > Metazoa > Chordata > Mammalia > Carnivora > Phocidae > Phoca > Phoca vitulina. The sequence continues at coordinate 9,291,661 of NW_022589736.1, read as the reverse complement.
TGGCAAGAGCAAAAACAAAATAATTTTGATGTCTGTAATGGGGGCTGGTTAAGAATTTACAGTATATCATCTCAATGGGGCACTCCACAGCTAGAAAGAAATCAGTAGAGGGGTACATGCTGATACAGAAAGATTGCCATGGTATCCTGCCAAGTATAAAAATCAAGATATCGAATAATACGGTCTAGATGTCTTCCTTTGTACTAAAAATAAGAGCTCTATGGATGTGTGTCTACAGATGATGTCTGGAAGGTACACAAGGAATTGTTGAGGAGTGAAACCAGGAGTCTGGGATGGAAGGAGGTTTGTTTTTCATTTTAAACCATATTATTATTTGAAGTTTTATTTTTTGTTTATTATTTTTTTAAAGATTTTATTTATTTGACAGAGAGAGAGAGAGAGCATGCACTAGCAGGGGAAGCAGCAGAGGGAGAGGGAGAAGCAGACTCCCCACCGAGCAGAGAGCCAGACTCGGGGCTGGATCCCAGGATCCTGAGATCATGAGCTGAGCCAAAGGCAGATGCTCAACAGACTGAGTCACCCAGGCGCCCCTATTTGAAGTTTTAAAAATCAAATTTAAAAAAAAATTTTAATTATTTTAAGATCTTATTTATTTATTTGAGAGAGAGCGCACACATAAGCAGGGGGAGGGGCAGAGGGAGAAGCAGACTCCCTGCTGAGCAGGGAGCCCGTGGTGGAGCTCCATCCCAGGACCCTGGGACCATGATCTCAGCTGAATGCAGATGCTTAACTGACTGAGCCACCCAGGTATCCCACATTTAAAATTTTTTTTAATAAAATAAAGGAAATAAGTTATTCCTATGCTATGAAGGAGGGCATTTAGCAATAATGCTTATAATTAAGTGACTTACATTGGTGTGATATCACAGACCGTGTCATATTCTCTTTTGAATATTCTCAGAGTCCAAACCAGAGCCTTTCACATAGGGGAATGAATGCACAAATGAAACCATGAATTTATTGACAGCATGTGTGAGATGTGCAAATTTGCAGACTCCACTGACAACTTCAAAATGCTGATAAAAGTAGCAAACTTCCTCTTCAGTTCCAGATAATGACTTCCCTTGCTGCCCTGAAGTCAGAGCTACTCGTCATAAAGGCTTTGAAAAAAACATAAGTGAACTCTTGCTTTTAGGTGGGGCTGAGCTGTCATTATGGAAGGAAAAAGGATCTCGTCTTGTATGAACTGTAATACCATTTTGGAAATCAGGGAACACTGGTCTGGGAGTCAGGGGTCTGGGTTTTGTTGTCTTTGCTTTACTACCAACCAGCATGTGACCTTAAGTGAGTTACTTTTCCTATCTGGGCTTCGTTAGTGAAATGCTGGCTCATGCTTAAGGTTCTTTATCCCTCTAAAATTAAAAAACAACAACAACAACAAAAAAAACCAAAACAACAGCCCCAAAACAAAAAAAACAAGCAGCACATCCCACATTTGTGCTTCCTAAAATTTCTATTTTTGTGTAATTAACCTAATGCTAATTCACTTCCCTGCAAGCCAGGCTATAGATTTCAGTCCTTATCAATGTGAGGCTGGGTTTTGATTATCTGTGGGACTCTTGGCTCTCTAAACTAGGTTACTTTGATTTCTGGGGCTGTATAAGCTCAGAGACATACATTAAACACAGTTTCTAGTTTCCTGTGTTATCCACGGATAGATGTGTATGCCTATTGCTGAGTTTTTTCTCATTCATCCCAGTGAAGGAATATTTACCTGATGAGTTTACTCGGGCCATCCTTTGGAACTCCCCGACCTTGGCAAGAAGCTAGAGTGAAGCCCAAGGCTTTTTTCTTAAGCCTTCAAACAAAGTTCCCCAGTGCCTTTGGGAAAAGCCATTCCATGTCTGGGTTTCTGACGTGCCAGCAAGTAACTGCAGAACCCTGCCAATTTGCTGCGAAGTCCTATCGATTGCCCAGTGCTCTGGTCTCTGCACTGGGGACACAGTTAAGATGAACAGTGGCTCCTTCCAGGGGTTCATTTAGCTCTAAAACTGGAAAACCAAAGACTATCTATCAGTAAGCGAAACAGGCCTGTGCTGGAACAGAGCCAATGGGAGTTCAATTAGGCAGAGACAGATCAGGGAGAACGGGAGGGTGGGTGTTCTGCATTTAAGCCTCAGCAGGATCTCCTTAGAAACGGCTGGTGCAGAGCCACTGCAGTTAACCCGAGGCTGAGCCTGTGTCCCCAACCCCATCCCACAGAAGCCACTGAGGACAAAGCCTGTGTAGACCAAGGCACTGTTCTCTGCCCGAGAAAATGAACTTGTAGCAACATTGTAGGGTTGCGTATATTTTAGGATCAAAATGCTGCCGCTGGCTTCTTAGAGAGCAGTTCTGTTTTCTTGGGTTCTTTATTTATTTGCAATAAATACAGTTGAAAAAAAAGTCAGTCTTTTCACCAAGAATGTTTTTACCAAAACCTCTTTCTTTTCCATTAGATCCATGGTTTCCAAAAATGGGGTGTTGGAGACAATCTAATGGTGTGGGGGGGGGGGGGGGCCTGGCCGACTCAGTCAGTAGAGCCTTTGACTCTTGATCTCAGGGTTGTGAGTTCAAGCACCATGTTGGGTGTAGAGATTACTTAAAAAAATAAAATCTTAAAAAAAAAAGGGTGCATGGGAAGAAAATTGAGAACTTCTAATAAAGTTTATTTTTCTCTCATCTTTTAAATTCTTCTCCCCCCCACTTTATGTTTTATACCATGTCTAACACATTAGCAATATTAATATATTATTAGTATTGTATTAGTAGTAGCAATCTATTAGTGCGTAACCAATTCTATAGATTATGCATAATAATAATTATGCATTTAATCAAGAGTATAGACATGATTATTTCTTATTTATTTTTGTACAGGGAGGGTTATGATGCAGTACACAATTTTGGAGACCACTACTTGGGAATCCAGAGTTTAAATGACGGCTCTGCCCCTCGTTCCTGCCTACTTCACCATAACTTAGTTGCAAGGTAATGCTGGTGATTGTGATAACTGAGTATCTCCATAACCTACTGCAAGGTGACAAAAGGTGTTTATTGAGGAACAGACAAGGAAAGAGAGCTTCGGCGCAACTTAGGAGCATACGCATTTCAAGTCAGGTCGGGAATGAAAACAATTGTACATTCTCGGTGACATAACTGCATACTCACTTGGAAACTGTGAAAATGAATGATCCTTTTTCTGGGATGGAGAGGTCGTCAAATTATGGACCCCATTTCTCTGCCTCTTCCTCCTCCCACCGCGGAGCAGGACCTGTGGAAGGCCGGCAAGCCCGTGGACTGAGTGTGTGGGTCGTGAAGCTTGCAGAGCTTGCCCGCCCGCTGAGCGCACGTGGCCCTTCCACCCATCCTACCTGGGAATCCTCTGACTGGTTTGTTGCACAGGGTACTTTCCTACTGGATTCTCCCTCGACTAGGTAGGAACAATAAACAATGGGTTACAAAGCCAGGGACACGGAGAGCAAGCGGTTGGTCTCACAGCCGAGCCGGGCGTCTACACGGCATGATTTAAGCTTTCCTGTGAGAGCACAGCGAGGACTCCCATCTTTCTTGTCATGGCACCAAATCCTCTCCAGCCCCATAGCACCATGTTGATGTGTTGAATTTCCCGATACAAGTTTTGAATCTCAGGCCGGGCTCCCCACATTACCTTCTCATGGCCGACCACCTCTCCTCTTCGTCACCTCCCATGTCCAGGCGCAGCCCGGGCTGCAAACTAACCGAGTAGCTCAAGGAAAGTTTCCCGGGAAGTGCCTCCAATGGAAAAGCAAAACACACGTGTGCAAAACCAAATGTATTTATTTCATAAAACCCGAAGAAATGGAGCTACTGTCACTCCCTGGGCGTGGAGACTGGTGAGCAACAGTGGGTGGGTGACAGTCACAAAGTTCACATACTGATTGAGCCAGCTGGGGGCACCGGGCGGTCCCCCGACGTGTGGCGCTGACGGTGCTCAGTCCACGGTGAGATCGGGACAGGGTGTCCCTGGGCTCTCCTTCCGACAGCTACTGAGCCAGCTTGGCCAGATCAAGGGTTTGGGTTCTATGCTGCTTTTCTTAAATTCTTATCAGAATCGTTCTCGACATATCTCCTTGCAGGCTTACTGTTTGGGTGTTGTGGACTATTTGCTCCCAGAAGCAGTTATGCTTCATTTCCACTTCTGGCATATTAATATTTTACACGGTGCAGGGGTTCCCAGAGTGAGTGGTATTTTCAGAGTGCAAGAAACCCATACGCCGTCTGTAGGAGATATTTGGGCAACTTTGGGTTCCTTCGGGTTCTAACACACTGACGTGCTCAGATGCCCGAAACAGTCAGGATTTTTGCTTTGAGGTGGGAATCCATCTTTTAAACTATTAATTTTAAGTACCTGCTACCTGCTTCTTCGGTTTCACAAATAATGCAAACTTTGACCAGAATATCCAACAACAATCCTGTCTCCCAGCAGTTGCTAAGTATTCCAAGAAGCTCAAGAGATCCAAGGACATTGCATCCATGATCTGAAGGCGGGAGCAACATGCGGATGGCAAGAGAACCCTTTCTTCCCATGCCATCATGTCCATTTTCCTGTGACAAAGACCAATGTGAAGTGCAGCCTCTATGGCCTGAAATCTTTCCAAATCACACTGGTAAACCCCTGATGGCTCACTTCCCAGCAAGGGGCACGGAGGGAGGGATCCTACAGTTTCTCCTCCCGCCCGTCTCTCGAAGTTCTGATTTCATCTTTGTTCCATTTTACCAATTCTTTCCAGGGAATTGCCTTTTGAGGATAAAGCAAAGGTCAGTTAAAAAAACAAAAAACAAAAAAAACCCCCTCTGAGTGTGTGTGTGTGTGTGTGTGTGTGTGTGTGTGTGTGTAGTGCGCATGCGTGCATGTAGTTCCCTCCATTCCCAGCTGTCGCTTAGCTAGCCGTACAACTTGCAGCCTGGCGGTGATTTTTTATTGTCGTAATTGTCGTGTCTGGGTAGGTGACCGCCAAGGTGCTACCTGAATGCTGAGATGCAGGGCAGTGCAGTGGCAAGACTATGACCTCCAGAGTCCATCCAACTCAGCTTTTAAATTCCAGGCTCCGTCACTTATTAGTGGACAAGCCATTAGGCTTCTCTGGGCCTTAATTAACTGATCCCTGAAACGAGGATGAAGCTCTCCACTTTGCTGGGAGGCTCTAAGGGTTGTGGGGAGGGTGCTAGACACGTAAGTTCTCAAAAAATGAGCTATCCCGGCGTTCAGACCCTTGCACGGTGATGGGTAAGAAAACAGTAAATCAGATTCATTTTCTTTTGGGGGAAAATGCAAACAAGAGGGAAGAGCTGATAAAATGTTGGAGGAATGATTTCAGGGTCTAGAGGAGGCTACAGTTTGAATATCTGAATGACAGACCTGCATGTTAGCAGAGTCCTTGATGCTTAGGAAGTGCCAAATGTTTGACAAACGTAATTCTTCCTAATGCTCCGTGCTTGCCCTGCAGAGGTCTAGAGACTGACAAATTCATAAAGTCCTGTGCTACTCAGTTACTGTTACAGTTCTTGCCAATGTTTCAAGCCACAAAAAGAAAAACAAAACGCGCCCACCTTGCCAAGGCTTATAAAAACTGTACAGTAGTTGTGGAAAGTTTTCAAGCAAGGAATTTCTCCATAACCTAAATTATTTGTGAGGTGTTTTTTTTTTTTCCTTAAAATAGAAAATATGTTCCTTGCCCGAACCAATTCCCATGTTAAACGTCAGCCTTCATCACTCATTTTTATTACCAGTCCAAACACAGACTTTCAATGGAGGCCATTTACAATGCACAATAAAAAGGATTCATTACTCATTTTCCTCTTATTATCTTTCAGTTGCTCTAGCTTGAGATAGTGCTGAAAGTGGGCATTCAGGCCCTGGTAGCCGGGACATTACAGGAACACAATTAATGATAATACTTAAGGTCCTCAAACACCCAGACGAGGAAGACGCTCTCTTTCCCTAATCCCTTAGCTCAGGCTATTTTTCGTCACATTTATTCTGCTTTCATCTCATTAAAGATCACATTTGTCATAAGAAGGTCTTCCTCTTTTATTCAACATGATGTCTCCCTCTTGGTCTGTAATACTCACCGGCCCCATTCAGTTAGCCTGAAAGATTTTTCCTTACACACACATGCACACACACACACACACACACGCACACACACAGAAAAACACCTACCACATTCGCCTCATAATTAAGTATAATCTCTCTAGAAACAAGCTGACAACAACCACTAAAAATTGAGTCTGAGATTGAATTCCAGTGCTGCATGCAAGTAGTAACAGTATGGGGATGATAGTCAATGGTTATGTCATAACCCAAATAGAGTTTACAGTTCCAAACCATGTCCTGGCAGTGAGCCCGTGGATTATGACCTCCCCTCCCACCACCTCTACCTCTCTCAGGATTGCACTGTACTCATCATAATGTGACTTTGATACTTAGAGCTCACTAAGATTGGAGTTAATAGGTTCCAGAAAAATAGATTTTGAAAAACACCACTGTCTACTATAACTCAAGTTAATGTTGCTTCGCTCGTATATAATACAAATTGCTCTTTTATTAATAATAATCAGTTGGCAACTTGCTCAGTGAAGTTCTAAATCATTTACAAATTGCTCAGTTTCTGTATGTCTATTCCTGATACATTTAACTAAACACACCCTGGACGTCCACAAACTGGAATTTACTTTCTACTGAGGGTCTGGGGAACCCTCAGTAGATCCTGTAGGCTCTCTCCAGTTCCATCTCCTTGCCAGTAAAATGAGTAAAATAATACTTAGTTCTTAAGGTTGTTGCGAGGAACAAAAAGAATAATGCCCATAAAACACGTATTGTCGTGCCTGGAGTATATTAAATGCTCCGTAAATATTAGCTATTATGTCTGCCCTCACCACTTAGTGGGTAACTATTATGTGATGGGTGCTTTTATGTACTATCTTAATTAATCCTTGCAAAATTCTGTATAGTTGCCATTATTATCCACATGTTACAAACCGGAAAACTGGCGAGATGAAGTAAGTTGCTAGTATGTTTCAGACCTCGGGCTGTCCATCTCCAATGCCTTGGAGGCGTGGGTTGGGTTTGGAAGGAATTGGAGTCCATGCCATAAACATCTTGTCACTTCCCACCTCTACTGTCTTGTCACCAGAGGGGTTCCCGATGATCATCTTCCCAGCGATTGAGTAGAGCTGTCCCGTGGACATTCCATTGCCTGGAGCAACAAAAGAGGCTCATCCAAGTGAGAACTGTTGATCATTGATTTGATTAAAGAAACTTAGTGCTACCTTGTAAGAGAAATCCTCTCCAGTCTTGGGTAATTTATAGTATTAGGGGAAGGCAGGGAATGGATTATTGGCAGAAGGGCTGTAGTATGACATTGCTGTAAATGTTTGCATGAAAGTTAAAAATAGGGCAAAATATACTGTTGAGGTCAACTTCAATCACACAGCACAACTCAATTCCGTTTATTCATGTTATGAGCCAGGCTTCGGAAAATGTGGTAAGGATTTAAAATCATGTCAACTTCCATCTCCTTAACAGGTACGTTTCCTGAGCCAAAAAAAACTGAACTTTGAGTTCTATCCCTGAATAAATCATTATGGAAGAGATCACTTAACAAAATTCAAAATGTGCACAAATGAACATCAAGTCATTCCGAATAGAAGGGACATCTGGCAGTGTGTGAATCTAGAGCATCCCTATTCAGCCATATCACTGACCTAATGCCTCGCCATTTGAAAGTACTGCAGTGGGGTCAGAATGGATTTTAGCAGCTTTATAAGTGGTTGATCTTCTCTATTTCATAGGAAGCAGATGGGGAATGGAAAGGGGGAGAAACAATTGAAGGAAGAATTGGGAGATCACTCCAACCTCCAGGCCAGATGCCTTCACATTACCTCAGTTAATTCCCCCAACAGCCTGGGCTGCCTATATCCCCTTAGGTCACTGCACTAGTCCCAGCAATATCATGCCCCTATTCTGTCCTCATTTCTCTACTTGGCCTCATCTTTTGGAGCATGCTTTGTGCTTGTGGATTTGACCTCTGCTGTCTTCTTCCCAGCTACATGATTGGCTCTTCTCAGATTTTTCCACCACGCCCTTCTCTCATCCTAAATTTTACTTCTGATTTTACCTGCCTCCTCATCTCCAACACTCCAGCCAGGCTCTCCTCTCCCAACAAGGTCCTACTGCTGCCTGCATTTTATCAGCCTTGAAGTCATGACCTGGAGAACGCCTCCACAACCCAGGAAGGTGAGACATACTTTCCCTATTTTATAGATGGAGAAACTGAAGGTCAGGGGAGTTAAAAAAAAAAAATAAGTGAAGTTCAAGGCAACGAGTTTAGTTTTGGAGCCAGAATCGGAACCTTGAATTCATATGTTTGACAAGTTAACTGACCTATAAAGACAAGGCTTTCTTATCTCAAAATTCATGCTTTTAAAACTATACCCCGGAAAGCACAGGTGACAAGACAGTCTTGTTGAATCTCACATGATGATTCCGGCCCAGGACCTCCCCTCCACTTCACTGACCCTTCATACATGTTGGGGGCCAGGGCAGGTGCTGAGGAAGGGGCTCGGAGGGGTGGGAGCTACCATGAGTTAGAATTTAAGAGAGAGGGGCGCCTGGGTGGCTCAGTTGTTAAGCGTCTGCCTTCGGCTCAGGTCATGATCCTAGGATCCTGGGATCGAGTCCCGCATCGGGCTCCCTGCTCGGCGGGGAGTCTGCTTCTCCCTCTCCCACTCCCCCTGCTTATGTTCCCTCTCTCGCTGTGTCTCTCTCTGTCAAATAAATAAAATCTTTAAAAAAAAGATTTTAAAAGAGAAACACTTCAATTGGCAAACATATAATGGACCAAAATATACTGACAATGAGGACAAGGGGGGAAATGTTTGACTTTCATTTATCCTTAAATCAAAAAGCTACACGGTGAATATCTAAAAAAGAGAAACAATCAGTATCAATCTCTATATCCACTCGTGGTGTTTGCCCGACCCTCACACAATATTTCCATTTTCAAGGTAGTTCAGTTAGGCCCTTAAATTTAGACAATTCTCTTGATGCTTTTATTCAGCCATCTCTTCCTCCAAAAATGGGAGGAATCAGGTAATATTAGTGCTGTCAATAAATATTAGGTAATCATCTGAACGGAGCATTGTGGGAACAGTATGATGGAGGCAGAGGACTTCTTTCCCACCTCCTCCTCAGCGCCATCCTTCCTACCCAGGAAAGGTCTGCATTCACCTTGGCACCTTCTCTGCTCAGAAATACCCTGCGCTTTTTTTCAAAAAAAGATTTTATTTATTTATTTGACAGAGAGACACAACGAGAGAGGGAACACAAGCAGGGGGAGTGGGAGAGGGAGAAGCAGGTTCCCCACTGAGCAGGGAGCCCGACGCGGGGCTCGATCCCTGGACCCTGAGATCATGACCTGAGCCACCCAGGCATCCCGGAAATACCCCGCGCTTTGCCACCAAGGAGTCTCAGCCTTTTCTAGCTGTGTGTCCATGAGTCTGCATTTCTTCCACTGTAAAAACGCAGATAATAACTACCTCACACAGTTTCGGGGGAGAATTCAAGAAAAGAATGTTGGTAAAAACTCATAGCTTTCCCCAATAGAAAAGGAGGACCTAGTGGATTGGTACCAGCTATCTGTTTGCTTCCTTCTTTCCTTCTTGCAAAACCCAGTGTAGCAGGAGAAACAAATGTTTCCTAATCCAAGAAATGGAAACACATGCTCAAAAAAATGACCGAGGCATCCCAGATCATGCAGATCTAAGTGGAACACCATGCAGTGGCTAGCCCAGGATCTCCTAATAACACATTTTATGCCTCACTCAGCAAGCGTGCCTTGGAAAGTGGATCAATTTCTCTTTCTGACACTCTTACTGAGGGAGTCCATGGAAAATAGGTTAATAGATGTTCCCGAGTGTAACCAGCATGTTGGAAACAAAACCGTGGACTGTTAGAGGAAGCAAAATAAAAATGAAAACCAGCTAGATTTCCTGCCTGCTAAATTCAGGATTTTCAACTTTATTAACCAAACCATTTTCTTAATTGCATAGTTCATTAGAGGACTGTTAGAGTAACTTACAAAACATTTCCATCCCTGTTTTCATACCGCCTGGGTAAACTTGAAACACTCCAGTCCGTGGGTATGTCTTCCTGCAATCTGTTGGTTACTTCAGGGAGGAAAGAACTTGTCCTGTTCTTTTCAAACACAAATTATCTACTGCCTCTCTTCCTATGCTTCCCTCACAGAGTATGGCCACCTCTGGTCCTTCAGTTCACTCTTTGTTTCTGCTAACGCCATAAACTGTCCCTAGGGAGTTCTGGCTAAACATAATATTGAATAGTCAGCAACATAATCAATTATTTTACCAGCAGGAATGGCTTGCTTACTTAATCTCTCTTTCAAAAGCAGTCATTTCTAGAAAGGCATTCCATGCTTATTTTGACAGCATCAGGAAACCCCATTGTTAATCAGAAGCATGTTAAATCAAACAGACATACATAAAGACAACAGCCAAGATTTGTCAGCTGGATTGACTTTTACAGCGTAAAGCTGTAAAAACATTTTATAGGAGGAAACCCCATACAGCAGCACTGTAAGCGCACACCGTGTGACAGAGCTCAGCCCAAGAAGAATCCAGGGACAGAATTGTGCGTTAAATACCCAATTTCCTTTGGATTCACTATTTTTGTAAGACAGGAGTACTTGGAGATTCCACACTAATGATGGGAAAGAATAGTAAGAATTAAGTGTATAGAAAGGAGAAAGAGGCGACAATTCTGAATCACTCTATGTATTGGTTGATTTATTTTGACAGGTGCATTTTAGTCTTTAACGATTTCAAATAACACTTCGTAGTAGGATACTGAAAGTCCTGCTGTGTGTGTGTATGTGTGTGGTAATAAAATGTTGGTAATAGAAGTCTGAGCAGCTAAATCTTCATTAAGAATAAGTGGTTCTTCGGGCTTGTCTGTCAGTGAAGTGAAATTATGCAGGTCTCTGTACCTTATGATCTGATTTTTTGATCATCATTGTTTGTCTCAAGTTCAGAATACAATTTCTTCCTGAAGAGAACCCTGAGAATTTATCTGGCGGATAATAATTCCAGCTCTGGGGCTGAGTTTTTACCTGACTTCAGTGTGTTGCTTTGTTTTCTGCCTCAACTTCCCAAAGATGCAAACTAGGTAGAGTCATTTCCTGGTGAGAGAATTAATTAACATCTGTAAAGAACTTTAGGATCTCTTTATGAAAGAACTCTTCAGGAGGGAAAACGTTATGCCCTGTGAGATAAAAGAGCAAAGACTGTAGATTTCAAAAACCGTGGCAGTTATTGAAGAATAAAAAAATACCGGAGGGATATAATTATCTTCAGAAAGACATATATCACCCGACAGACCATAATACAGTGATGAAAGATATATTAAAAAGGAGTTTGATGAAGCCTTCAGGGAATTAGGCACCATGTTGTCGGCAAGACTACTGAGACTCATATTGTAAAAACTCTAAATCAAATATGATCCGGAAGACTGAATGAAATGAGATTGGTTAAATCGAAACCTAACTGTAGGGCTTCTTTCTAGTAATCACCTCAAACCCTTCATGACATGTGTTTTCTTGGTACCTCTATGCCCGTTGCATGTACTCTAATTGAGGCTTCATTATTGATTCAGATAAGCCTTTCCATCCTTCCTCACAGACCTGAAGAGCCAGATAATTGAGGAATATAAGTTGAATTTCTCTGTCCGTCTTTCTCTCCTTCCCTCCCTCTTTGCCTCCCTGCCTTTGGGTTGGAAGGCAAGAGAGGAACATTCCAGATATGGTCCGAGTAACTCAAGTTTAAAGAGAGTTCCGTCCCTTCACTTCACTTTGTGCTTGCTAACTCTCACTCAAAACATGGCTTGGCAGGTTTAACAGTATTTTTTAACATTTTTATTTTTAACAGCCCCATTTGGGCAGAAAGCATCATACTTTTGCAAAGTATTGGGAAATACCATGTTTCTTTTTGTCAAGGACAAATGATTGACGCCCCAAGACTCTTTCTGAAGAGGACCTTGAGAGTTTGGCTCCAGGATAATAATTCCTCCCCGGTATCCACTACCCTCCACGCAGACATGCACACTGAGCCAACGAGGGAGACAGTTGCGTCCAGTGGGAACTGTGGTCCCGGGAATGCCTCAAGTCTTGCATTTTTCCCAGCAGTGCTGATCATTTTTTAGCCATAGGCAATTAGGAATTCTCAAATAATAAGTCATTTGAATGAGAAAAAAAAAAGTTTCTTTGGAATAAATCCCAGAGGAGGATTATCGTTTTTAGAAACTTGAAACTCATGGCCAATTTAAGACATAAACCCACACTGAACAGTCAATGTGATCACGTGGGTACAAGCGCTCACTGTGGTGCCAGGTACACAGTAAGAGCTTAAAATATTCCAGCTGAGTCTTTTGCACAGAAGGAAATCAGTGTGGAGGAAGAGACTGATACCTATCATAGGTGATGTGGACAAATTCAACAGGATGAGTGTATGCAATCCGGATATGAATTTGGGGTACGAGAGTTGGATGTTGCTGTGGACTGATTGTGTCCCCCAGATTCATATTGGAATCCTAATCCCTAGTGTGATGGTGTTGGGAAGTGGGGCCCTTGGGAGGTGATAGGTCATGAGCGTGGAGCCGCAGGAACCAGATTAGCTCGCTCTCTCTGGGCCCTGTGAGGACACAATAAGAAGGTGCTCATCAGACACTATTAGATCTGCAGGCACCTTGACCTTGGGCTTCAGCCTCCAGAACTGTGAGCCACCCAGGCTGTGGTTATAGCAGCTTGAACTAAGGCAGATGTCAACTACGGTTATTCAATTCAGCTTTGATAAAAACCAGTAAGTGTCACATTTTAAAGACCTACTATTGCGCACTATTACTATCTCTAAGCATTTGGGGAGCTAATTCAATTTTCAATCTGCATCTAAATACTAATTAATCATTAACCCCTCCCAAGAAATTAAAATTGAGACCAACCATGTTTAAATAATCTATAATTGCTTTATCTTTCCCATGGATGAAAATACAAATGCTTCTTTCCTCCAAAAGGAAAAGAGAAAAAAAATTCCTCTAATAAATACTTAGCTTATTTGATACTGTTTGGAGAATCAATGGAGAAATTGAAATGATGGAAAATCATAGTGTACAGTGAAGATGTTGCATTTAACATTTATATTTTTAGAAGAGGATTACATTTTAAATATTGCAGTAATTACCATATCCTAGAGAAGACAGCCGAAGAAGAATTTTTTTCTTTTTTCCTTTTTTTTGCAGTTGCACCTGTGAACTGGGTGGAAAAACGGATGTTGGGAAAATTAGCCTCAGTAAGGAAATACACTTTGCCCAATACACCGTACGAATTTGTAGGGTTAAGGGTGGCTAGGGGTACATTGATTATAGAGGTCAACTGCTTACATAGACGCTGGAGTTACTTTCTATTTCAGCATCACCCATCATTTCCACGCATAACCACAAAAATTATTTATACACATAGTGGTCATTTTATAACTCAATGTGTAAAACAGTTTTGTATTAATAACCTATATTTTCCAATTTGGATTTTAATCCTGTCTCCATCAAGACTGAGCCATGTGAGTTGGGCTCCTTCATAGCACTTAGTGGTTTTATACGTAAAATATTGAGATTGAACAAGGTTGGTGTTTCTCAAACATGAATGTGCATTTAAACCATCTGGGGGTCTTGTTAAATTCCGGCGATCTAAGGTGGGGCCTGAGAGTCTGCCAGCCCCAAGCGATGTTAGTGGCTTTGCTCTGAGGACTATATTTTGGGTAATGATAATAATTCACGCATTTCCGTTCATCTTTCCGAGATACTTCTTTAGATGAGCAAGGATTCCTGTTTCCAGTGCCACACCGCTTGAAATTGTCTATAGAGTTTAGGACACTTGATACCTTGCCTTCTCTCAGCACCTTGGAAAATATCCAGCTTAGGTTTCACTTTTCACGGTTTCTTTGGAATCTCTCTCAGAGGCTGGACGTAGTCAGTTTAATAACAGCCACGAGCTGGGAAATGATTAAATTCAATTCACCCAAATTTAAGAGCACAGACCCTGGCATTGATACAATGACCTTACTCTCCAACCGTGTTACCTTCAATATCTCTTAATGTTCTTTGAGTACAATTATCACTCCGTTCAATGACAAATAGTCACTGTATTTCCTTTCATTTCCCCGGACTGTGGTCCATCCCCTCAAATGAGGCAACTCTCAGAGTTTCCAGGTGAGGGAAATGGGTCTAGATGCTAGAAAAAGGGGCCAAAATTCAGAGTCCTTAGCTCCGTCAGGGACAGTGATATATTTATCTTAGACGTAACAACAAACAGCAACGTTAAGTGTCTTATTGAAGCACTGGGTTATTTCTATTTATCTACTATAAAATACTTTAAGAAGCTTAGTTGGAAAAATACTGGCTTACTAACAGCAATCTTCCCCCCGCCAAGCCCATCTGAGGATCTTGGGTGAGTTAGTGTGTTTTGTTTTCCTTATCTGTAAAATAAGGGAAACTTTTCATAGGATTGTTAAGATTAAGTGAGTCAATGCCTGTCAAGTATTTAGAACTATACTTGGCACATCGTGAGTACAATATAAGTATGTGACAACATTGCCACTCAAGATCAATGATTAACAAGATATTCAATCTTGTTTCAGACCGTATGCATTTATTTATCTTTTAAGCAGATATATATTTCCTGCTTGGTGTATACAAACTATTATTTAGCGGTCATGATAATCCCCAGTGTTTGTTTGTTTGTTTTTTTTAAGATTTATTTATTTAGAGAGAGGAGAGTATGGGGGGGGGGGGAGAAGAGGGGGAGGGAGAGAGAATCCTAAAGCAGACTCCGTGCTCAGTGTGAGCCTGACACGGGGCTCGATCTCACGACCTTGAGATCATGACCTGAGCTGAAATCTAGAGTCGGCAGCTTAACCAACTGAGCCACCCAGATGCCCCAATAATCCTTTGTGTTAATAAAGCCTTACAACTTATAAAATCTTGGTAATTTATAAATATTATGATTCCAAGATTACTTCAATTATTTTATTGTATGTACACAATTGTGCAGGATAAAAATTGCATGACATCAATTCTGTCCTCCCAAAATGTACAGATTATGGGGGAGAAAGACTAGAAAGATGGGTACTTAAGTCAGTATAATATAACAAAGAAGGCCTATTCCTCACTCGGAGTTGGGTAAGTATTCAGTATTTCCTATCCACTGCTCAGCTGCAGAACGAAGAAAACCCAAGTAATTCTGTGACTGCTTCGGTTCCTCCATTTCTTTTAACTCCCAAAAACTTCATTTTAATCTTAATAAAATTATTTTTCCAAAATGGAACTAGTACCATTGTTTTTCTGATCATGAAACTAATACATGGAAAAGCATAGACCATCTCAGGAAGGTTAGGGAAGACAGAGTTAGAGATAGGCACATGGGAGGGAGGGAGCCTTAATTTTTATTGTTGACTCTTTTGCAGCTTTTAAATTTTGTGCCACATGCAAGCATTATCTTTTAAAAATAAGGTTTTTTCCTGAATTAATAAATGCATATTATAGCATACATTACATGATATATAGAAAGTTACACAGTGGAAAATGAAAATATGCATAATGCCACCATAAACTTGACATTTTGGTATCTGTGTTTCCTTCCTTAGGCATCTACACATGTATTTTTTTTTTCACAAAAATGAGATCATATTATATATGATATTTTTGAAATGTTTTCCATGCCAACAAATATAAATCTACAACATAATTTTTAATGTCTGTTATTATATTTTATTGTTATTATGTTTTATTATACTTTACACAGTTTAATTGAGCACCTCTAAGTATTTTCAACACTTTTGTGATGACTATCTTTGTACATACATATTTGTGTACTTGTCTTGTTTTCTTAGAATATACTTTTAGGGGTGCCTGGGTGGCTCAGTCTGTTAAGCATCTGACTCTTGGTTTTGGCTCAGGACAAGACCTCATGGTTCATGGGATTGAACCCCTAGTAGGCTCCACGCTCAAGGAGTCTGCTTGAGATTCTCTCCCTCTGCCCCTCCCCGCACTCATGCTCTCTCTCTCTTAAATAAATAAATAAATCTTTAAAAATATATATATATATAGTTTTAGTAGTTCAATTGTTGGGCACAAGATCTGCATGTAAAGTGGAGATTTAAAAGAAACATAGTATGGATAAAGCAATGAGCCATGTCCCTCGGCTCTCCCTCCCCAGGAGAGTGGTGCATGGTGGCTTACATGCAGGAGCAAAGGGGATGGAGTCATTCTTGCTTCTCCATGCTGGAAGCGGTGGTGCTTGCTCACCTCAAGCATCCTCTTTAATATGCCAGTGGGGAAATGATGGAAGGGACAAGATTGGATCTTGGCAACAAATTATGACTGATGTTTCTGGTAGGATTTTATTTTTGCCTCTCTGTTGTCCAAAAAAAATCCCTTGCTTTCATCCTTGAAACAGCATTAGATTTATTTCTGCTAATGGACTTAGAAGTAGTAAATGTTGATGTGGTGGCCAATACTTTCCTTCATGGGGAAGGAGATAGAATTTGAAGGTGATCAGAATAGCTTTTCAGATCGCTAAGCCTAGATGACTTCTTGCACCGAAGTAGAGGAGAGAAATGGAAGAAAATGGAAAACATTAGATATAGAAGTTCGAATGGGTACTTTAGTTCTCTGTTCCTCTCTCTGTTTTAACCCAAGGACATTTAGACTGAAGGTGGTTAATTCACTCATTCAACATCATAGAGGTGATAAAAGGCTGCCCAGAAGCAGAAGCAGAAGTTACACCCCAAATTGTGGGTCAGAGTCATTTGCATTATACCACGGGAGCCTAATTACGATAATGTAGGGTCATTAAAGACGAGATAGTAGTTGGCAAGTCTTTCATCTAGGATCTCGCCTTCCTGAATGGTGCGAGAACTGGAAGTCACATATTCCCGGCTGCTGAGCTGTGAGCTCGTAGAAGAGCAGAGTTAATGGCAGGAGCTGATACCCAATAGCAACCCTTGTTTCTGCCGGCCTTCTGGATACTGGCGTCCTAATGGGTAATTTCTTTTATTTTTTTAATTTTAAGATTTTATTTATGTATTTGACAGAGAGAGAGCACAAGCAGGGGGAGAGGCAGAAGGAGAGGGAGAAGCAGACTCCCCGCTGAGCAGGGAGCCCGATGCGGGCTTGATCCCAGGACCCTGAGATCATGACCTGAGACAAAGGCAGACTCATCACTGACTGAGCCATCCAGGTGCCCCCCCTAGTGGGTTATTTTTAAAGGATCCGCTCTCTACAGGTGCTGGTGTGGAATGCGGCCTTGTCCTCTGACTATCAAGGCAACTAATGAGATAAGGCTTGGATAATGCCTGCAATCTACTTGAAAATCAAGAAAGAAAATGAGCAGGAAATATTTTAAACATCTTTCTTTTTCATTTGGAAGTGTGGTAGCTTCACAGAGAAAAGGAAGACAATTTGCAGCTCCGACCTCAAATCCTATTTTGGAACCATGGCAAGGATAAAAAAAAAAAAAAAAAAAAAAAATGGAGGTGTCTTTTTCATAAGGCAAAGTGCTCAATGGCAAGGGATCTCTCAGTGTCTCCTGTGCTCATTTGCAGGAACCTTCTTAAAGCACAGCAAGCACCTTGCCATTCTCACTCAGGTGGTCAGTAAACATGCCCCCCTTGAATAGGTTCCTACTTGATCTGTTCTTATAAGTACAGATTATGTAAAATCTAGAATTTACGTAGAACATATTCCTTTCAGCCTTTTTGAGAGATAGACTTTGTGTTTACGGCATTTCTTTCATCTTTTATTCAACAAATATTTATAAAGCACCTACTGTGTGCCGGGCTCTGTTCTAGGGAAGTGGGTTATACAGCTATGGATAAGAGAAACTCCCTACTCTCATCGTGCTATGATAATGGGAGAGACGGATAATAAGTTTCTTAAAAATAATACAATATTGATGACGGTAAGTACTGGGAAGGATAATGAAGCAGAGAGGCCCTGGGGGACGGGCTGTTTGTACATGTAGAGTGGCTAGGGAAGTAGAAACCTGAAAGAAATAAAGGAACAAATTGGCCAATACTTGAGCAAGCATATTCCAGGCAGAGGGAACGGCCAAGGCTAAGAAAGGAGTGTGTTCAGCCTGTCTAAGGAAGAGCAGACCCAACTCCAAGCAAACAAAGGACGGAAGCAGAGGACAAAACCCGATGGGAAGGTGAGAGGGGGAAGCAAACAGGCTGTGTGAGGACGTCAGATTCTCACTTGAGTCAGAATGGAAACCATGGAGAGTTTGAAGCAGGGAGTAGCGTGATTTGATTGCCTCTTTCAGAGCTCACATTTGTGCTTCTGTATGGAGCCCTGAAGCAGAGTGTAAGAGGAGAATCAGGGAGACCAATGAACTCACCTGGAGGCAGGTGAGCCTGGTGGCTGGGACCAGGGAGGGAGGAGGTGGTCTCAGACAGCACCTATTCTGAAGGGGGGGCCAAAGCACTTTGCAGTATCTATTGACTGGGGCACTGCTGATGTAGGAAAGATGTTGGGGTTTGGAGCTGACATCTAAGAATTCTTAAGACATCTTTGGTGCAAAAAGGTGGTTTTATTAAAGCATGGGGACAGGACCCGTGGGCAGAAAGAGCTACACTGGGGCCATGAGGAGTGGCCCATTTTATACTTTCAAGTTGGGAGGGGATTAGGGACAGCGTAAGTCTCTAGGAAATTTTGGAAGGAAGGTTTCCAGGATCTTGAGGAGGCTAGCTATTGTTAGGAAACGGTCATTTATTACTATCTAATAAAACCTTAGTCATGAGACCCTTCAGATGTATACTGGTGGGTCGTATGCTTGGGGGATGATTGCCAACCTATATCTTGGGGGGTAGAGACAAAGGAAGTTTCCAGAAGTATTTTTATATGTTAAAGAAGACTTATAGGATCTTGGGGGGTTTGGCTAAGATTGCCTTTTGCCCTTAGCAAAGTATTAACATCAGCCTAGCTGAGTTCCTAGAGGAAGGTCACTCTGCCTATTTCAAGAACTTGTCAATGGACGGTACATAGTAAGGAAATTTAATTTTTCTTTTGCCTTTTTTCCCCACATCTTATGTCTACAGAAGCAAAACTGAAAGATACTCAGTAAAATATAAAGTGTCAGAAACTGTGACTGAAGGTTGAGTTGTCACCAACATGTCAGTTTATAAATATACAGATTGAGTTTTTGATATCCATCTGTCTCTAGTGATTAATAATAAAATAACATGGTATGGGAAAATAACATGCAGAAACGCCAGTGCAGAACACTGGAATCAGATGGGCCACAGATCATAAACCATCCCCAGGGGTTCAGTCCCTCAAGTGGTGAGAGGTTTTAGAAGACTCTAGTCAGTCATCTCGGCCTGATTCCCAGTATCCCTTCTGTGGTGAAGGAGGCCAAAGCATAGAGCAGTGTGAACCCAGAACAGGTGCATAAAAACGGGAAGAGCAGAAAAATAAATAAATAGATAAAAATAAATAAATAAATAAAAATGGGAACAGTAAGGCTGTGTTTATGGCCACAGAAGAACCAGAGGAAAGTGACATCTCTAAAGCATCCCTTAGAACCACCTGTATTAGTCAGGATTCCCCAGAGAAACAGAACCATGGGTGGGGTTCTCCAGAGAAACAGAACCAAGTGTGCGTGTGCATGTGCGTGTGTGTGTGTGTGTTTTAAGGAATTGGCTCACGTGATTATGGAACTTTGGTCAGTCCAACATCTACAGGTGGGAGACCCTGGCAAAGCTGCAGTTCAAATCCAAAGGCTGTCCATTGCAAAATCACCTTTGTTTGGGAGAGGCCAGCCTTTCGTCTATTAAGGACATTCACAGATTAGAAGAGGCAATTCACATGATGGAGGAAAATCTGATTTACAATTTAAATGTTAATCTGATCCCAAAACTACCTTCACAGAAACATCGAGAATGATGTTTGACTGAATATCTGGGCATCATGGCCTAATCACGTTGCCACATAAACAGCCGTCAAACACGCCGCCCCATGCCTAACCTCCATAGGCTCACGCTTTTGCAAAAAAGGGGAGGGGTTCAGGTATAACAACGCTGGTGCCATTTATTTCCCCCTGATGGTGCCCCCAAATTGGTGGTCTGAGGATATACTTTTTTTAAAATAGATGAATAGGGCGCCTGGGTGGCTCAGTTGGTTAAGCGACTGCCTTCAGCTCAGGTCATGATCCTGGAGTCCCAGGATCGAGTCCCGCATCGGGCTCCCTGCTCGGCAGGGAGTGTGCTTCTCCCTCTGACCCTTCCCCCTCTCATGCTTTCTCTCTCTCAAATAAATAAATAAAATCTTAAAAAAAAAAAAAAAATAAAATAGATGAATAAATGAATTGCGTACTTCTCTCGGGGCGGACTGTAAGGTTCTTCTTTCCTACTCCCCACCATGAGTGCAGATGGCTGTTTTACTATTAAAATTCCCAGTGCTCATTACAACACATGCCCTCCTTAATACCCATCACTTGGTCACCCCATCCCCCCACCCCCCTCCCCTCTGAAACCCTCAGTTTGTTTCCCGGTGTCCATAGTCTCTCATGGTTCGTCTCCCTCTCTGATTTCTCCCCCTTCGGATTTCCCTCCCTTCCCCTGTGGTCCTCCGTGCTATTCCTTATGTTCCACATGTGAGTGAAACCATATGATACTTGTCTTTCTCTGCTTGACTTACTTCACTCAGCATAATCCCCTCCTCCAGTTCCATCCATGTTGATGTAAATGGGAGGTATTCATCGTTTCTGATGGCTGAGTAATATTCCATTGTATATATGGACCACATCTTCTTTATCCATTTGTCTTTTGAAGGGCATATTGGCTCTTTCCACAGTTTGGCTATTGCGGACATTGCTGTTACGTACATTGGGGTGCATGTGCCCCTTCTTTTCACTATATCTGTGTCTTTGGGGTAAATACCCATTAGTACAATTGCTGGGTCATAGGGTAGCTCTATTTTTAATATCTTGAGGAACCTCTATACTGTTTTCCAGAGTGGCTGTACCAGCTTGCACCAAGTGTTATACACAACTAATTAATCATTAAACACTATATCAAAAACTAATGATGTGGGGCGCCTGGGTGGCTCAGTCATTGGGTGTCTGCCTTCGGCTCAGGTCACGATCCCGGGGTCCTGGGATCGAGCCCCGCATCGGGCTCCCTGCTCAGCGGGAAGCCTGCTTCTCCCTCTCCCGCTCTCCCTGCTGTGTTCCCTCTCTCGCTGTGTCTCTCTCTGTCAAATAAATAAATAAAATCTAAAAAAAAAAAAGCTAATGATGTACTATACAGTGGCTCACAACATAATAAAAATAAATAAATAATAAAAAAGAAAAAAATTCAAACACTAAAAACAAAACAAAACAAAACAAAATTCCCAGCCCAAGGCCATTACATTGAATGCCAGGTGAAGGGGAAAGAATCCCTAAAAACACAAACATGTAAATGAGACATTTACCCCTCATCCCCTCCTCTAGGAAAAACACAAAAACACCTTGTCTACCGTTGGTGGAGAAGAGACCTCGGTTTCTGGATGGTGGGCTCCTGTTAAGAGCCCCAGTTGAGGTGGACACCTTGCTTTTGAAGGCAACATCATCAGAGTCGTTGTGAAGCGAAGTTGCCAGCGCACTAGCTAAAATTCTCCTAAGAGCCCAGGACTGAGGCTCAAGATAGAATAACGATAATACAAACGACAGTTCACCCCGGTATCACTTTTGAAGCTGGCCAAGTGCTGGTGTGCCTTGATGAGAGAGATTTTGAGGTCCTTTGTCCCTCGTTGGAGAGTCATATTTTTGACAGCTTTTAATGTATTTTTTTAATATTTTTAAAAAATTTTTATTTATTCATTTTTTTTTTAATCCAATAGCTTTTAAAAAGGATGGTCCACACTGCAGGCCTCAGCATCTCCAACATGGTTACCTCAAAAATTCAGTTTATAAAAATAGCTTTCTTCTTAAATGTATCAGCAGCCTGTTGCTGGGGTTTCTCTCCAGAGGGATCTCTTTTCCTGCTCCAGAATGACAAACAAACACAAAATCAATACACATGAGGAGGGCAAACAACGGGTTTGTGGAACACACCAGTCGCTCAGAAGCTATGTAAACCACCTTTGCTTTCAAAAACCCAAATCCTTATTGTCACCTTTTCTTCCAAGAAGCTAAAAAAAGTGACAAAATTGTAATGACTTTCATACGATCTTTCCAAAAGTGTATGCATGACAATATCATACTCATTTTGCAGAAGGAGAAAGAGACGTACAATCAGTTCATAGTTTACGTTTGGGTCAATGTCAAAGCCGAGACTGAACTCCACCAACATTCGTGAGCTCCTTCTGTGTACACATAACCCTGGCAAGTGTCAGATTCAGGGTCTGATCTTTAGATATTGATTTTTTCACTACTAAAAATTTCTCAAAAAGCTTTCCTTTAGTTGGTAACTAGAATGAAGAGAAAAAAACCTGGTATTTTTTTTTTTTTTTTAACTAGAAAATACCAGCTCATTCAATGTGATTTGTGCTACTGAGGGTCAAGAGAAAAGAAGATGGAGATATTTCTGTCTCAAAGAACTTCCTGGTTTTAAAGATTTTCTTTCTTCCTTTTTTTCTTTTTAGGAGCGAAAGGGACACTAACAAAAGACTCCCAAGAAATACCAGCCATACATTAAGTTTCTGTAGCTCTCTTCTTTCTAAAAGCCCAAAGCACTGTGAAACGCAAATACAAATGTGAAAGCAAATAGTGCCTAGCTCAATGCCTGGAATAAAACATACAATAATTTATACTGACGTGGATTATAGAGCGGCCTTGTAAGGTGTAAGGTGTCTATGATTTTCTTTCACTCATGGTTTGGACTTGGAAACTTAGTTTATCATTAAACAAAAAGGGAGAAAGAACTAAAGGAAATGTGGTTTTGTTTTTTGTTTTGTTTTTTTAGCATCCGAATCAAAGCTCTGCACCAGTCACTGGGTATATTGCTTCTCTCTCAATTCTTTCAATCCTATGAGGTAAGAAGTTATTATGTCCATTTCACAGTTGTAAATCGGAGGCTCAGAGAAATTCACTGACTTTTTAAGAATCTACTAAGGGACGCCATTGAGATTTGAATCCAGGTCTCTTCCTTTCTTGTAACATTTTGGGGGGGACTACAGTATTATTCTGTGACTACCCATCTCATGTGAATTTAAAACAATTTGTCTATGAACATGCTATTGGTGTCCTCATCTGCTTTTTAAAATGGGCATTAAAATTTGTTAGAATTTGAAGGATTGACAAAGGTTCACAAAAAGAACATAGCATTGGTCTATGTGAAGGCTTTGTTCCCAATGAGTAGAATAGAACTTCAAGCCTTTTGATATCATATGGACCATTTGCTAGCCACATTCTTGTTTTGGAATATTTCATTCTCATTTTCAGGATGGTGAAACTACTGAGTGATGCAGAAAGGATCATGCTAATAGGGAGAAAACACTCATTGAGGAAGAAAGCTGAAATAAGGATCACATGGGGAACAAGATCATGGAATAGAGAAAACAAATTTGGGGTGTGGTCTGATTGGATCATTCAACATATAGTTATTAAATGTGAATTTAAAATATTTCAACATTGTATTAGAAGTTTATGAATAATGCATATTTCAAGCAGGTGGCAGATGGTAGGAGATGTAGGTAATATTTCTTAAGCTTCTGTTATGTGCCAGTCTATCTCTCTAAAAGAGAAGTTTAATCCTCACGGTAAGCTGCAGTGGGGAGAAGGTGTCCTTAGCCCCATTCTGACGTGGAGGAAACTGAGTTAGAGAGGGAGGAAGAAGAATGAGGGAGAGGGCGGGAGATGGATCGTGCAGAGCTGGGATTTAAGTAGAAGTCCTTCCAGCTTCCAAATCCATGTTCTTTCCATTACAACATGCAGCCTCATGGAGCAGATGTGGATTCAGTAGAAACAGGGAGTGTCTGAAGGCCTTTGGTGAGTTTGACAAACAGAACCATTAGCTTTTTGTGGTGTCCAAGTAGCCCCATCTTTAGGACGAACTGTTTCGGCTCTCAAATAGCATGAGTTAGAATACCTATGTGCATATAAGACACCAGCTCTGCGATTCACTAGCTGGCTATCTTAAGCAATTCTGTAAGTTCTCTATGTCATAGTTTCCTCATCTGTAAAATGGGTATGATGATAGTAATTGCCCTGTAGGGCTTTATGAGGATTAATTAAGACAAATGCAGGCCGACCACTTAGCACAGAGCCTAGCATGGATGTACAGGCAGTAAACGGTAGTTCTTTATTGTTGGTGCTGTTGTCATGTTCCAAGTGTCCTCAGCACTTTTCATCTTCAAGGTCACTTACAAGGTCACGGTCACAATTCCATGTTTCAATGCCTTTTTTTTTTTTTTTTTTTTTACATTGGTGCTGCTCATCAACTTGTCCTTGGTCCCCCTTTTTAATTTCACTGCTAAATGACACAAGTTTCTTCAACCTCCCACTCCATACATGGTATTTAGATTCCAGGATCTCTATTCTTAGAAATAATGGGTGTGTCATTTTGGGATGAAAACCTAGACCCTGGAGCCAAGTTGCCTGAGTTCAAATTCTGGCTCCAATACTGACTAGTGCCCACCGGTGACCTGGTTGCTTCCTTGCTCCCAGGCTCTCAGTTTCTGCATCTATAAAGTGGGCATAATAACACTGCCCACCCCATGGGTTTGCTGCGGGGTTAAATGAGTTAATAGATGTATAGCCCTTGGAAGAGTGTTAGGCACGGAGCACATACTCAGCAAAGGTTAGCTGTTGTTTTGAATTCTCTAGCCAGATGAAGTTTGCCTTCAGCAAATGTACTATATTGTTTACTCAGATTCATTTGTAACTGATTATGTTCTCCAGACTGTTTTCATTTATGTCATCCCTAAGTGATTGATTTTGATTCAGCATAACTGCAAACCAAGCAAGGAATGAAAGGTAGGCAGAGCCCAGAAACATTGAGGTCTTTCAGTTCAGCACACTACTCCATTTCTACTGGTTTAAAGGCTTCGAGGGAAACACAGTTCCCTTGTTGTGAGGACAAGGCTTAGAAACCACTGTGTGCCTGAGGAGTTCTTATGAAGGTGGGGTCATTTTCATGAGGATGAATGAATTCATTTCTAGATATGGTATTTACTGTACGTCCATTAAGGAGGCAGGTGCAAAGCCACAGGTCCTAGAACATATGTAAAACTCCTGCTTATAGAGGCTACCTGCAGAGTGAAAAAAAAGAAGAGGGGACCCTCTGGCTTCTCCTTGTGCCAGGCAAGCTCAGCCCAACACAGGGAACAGAGAAATGGGTTTTATTCAGTGTAAGTATGGAATTGCGAAGAGTTGGAGCAGTCCAAAGATGGGACTGGCTGTCTCTGGAGGGAGTAAAGAATGGGGTGTCCCAACACAGACTGGAAGACTATTAGGAACAATGTAGGTAGGTGTT
Organism: Phoca vitulina; assembly: GCF_004348235.1. NCBI lineage: Eukaryota > Metazoa > Chordata > Mammalia > Carnivora > Phocidae > Phoca > Phoca vitulina. The sequence goes on along the minus strand of NW_022589736.1, from coordinate 9,266,101 downwards.
AGGCATGAGAGAGATTAGACCAGATGATCTTTACGTTCCCTTCAATCTAAGAATCCAATGAAACTCAGGAAAATTGGGTTTGATCTCTTGGGGAATGCATGGACTTGGAAGCACTGGAACTGATCGTTTTGTTGTGGTTTCTCATCTGGAGGTACTAGCACTCTTTGCTTCACTTAGACTACGTGTTAACTAACAGTTAATGCTTCTGTTGTTGAATATCATCAAACTATGATGGGGCGCCTGGATGGCTCAGTCAGTTAAGTGTCCGACTCTTGATTTCAGCTCAGGTCATGGTGAGACTGAGCCCTGCCCAGCTCTGTGCTGTGTGTGGAGCCTTCTTGAGATTCTCTCTCTCCCTCTGCCCCCCCTCTCTAAAAACAACCAACAACCAACCAACCAACCAACAAAACCCGAAAAAACTGTTACAGAAAGAAACTTTGTTCTTTCTTTGAAATGGAGCCAAGACAATCTCAGGACCTTTGTACTTACTGTTCGCTCTTCCTGGATGTGCCGTACTCCCCTCAAGCAAGCCCATACTTGAATTATTATTATTGGAGCAGGCTTCCTGACCCCCTCCTATGCAAATGTCCTCCCTACTTGACCTTGTTGCCACTTTTTATAGCTTCCCCTGTTTTCTTCTTTTCCATTGTACTATCCTCCACAAGACATGTTACATATTTATTTATTATAGAGCTCTCCGAGATGAAAATTAAATACCATGGAGTGTGAAGTGTCTATTTGGTTCACTGTATTTCTGAGGCTAGAACATAGGAAGTACTCAGTAAATATTTGTTGAATAAATCAATATGAGCAGAGGTTTGTTGTTATTTATCACTTGTTAATTTTCTTCTATATCTAATTTTTAAAACATTTACCTCTTCAAGAAATTGATTTGGGAAACCTTGAGAAATCTTTGCATCCCTCCCCCACAAAATATGAAATTAAAATGAAAACCTCTAAGAATTCATCAATTGTATCTATAAGAAAAAAAAGTATAGTGCTCTATTAAAAATCTAGTTATAAGGACTCATTTTAAAAAATGGAAAATCCCCTAAGTACTTTATATGCTATTCAAAGAATACAGGATTTGATATGAATATATTTCTGTGTATTTAAAACTAGAGCTTCCAGATCATTACCTGTAATCAAACATAGTAAGAACCCAATTCTTCTCTTACCTGTGGTGTCTGTTATTCCCAAAACTCTTTCCCTTAAAAAACAACAACTATATATATATATATATATATATATATATATATATATATATATAT